>NC_081365.1:50658146-51289813 GCF_030684315.1 Stegostoma tigrinum
ATGAATGTGTTACACTCCAGAAACTTGCGACATAAAAACAAGTTTACTTCCCGTTTTCTTTCATAAAATGTGAAACAATTTATTCTGAAGATAATTTTTTTGGATGTGAGTTTGCTCATTTTTAATGACTTAAAATAATTTTTTTCCTGAATTAACTTTTACTAGCTCAATTACAAATTTCAGTGAAAATGTTTGGTTAGAATTTTGGAGTCGAATATGAACTTGATTCAAGTTAAATCAATTTGTCTCATTCACTTTCAATTCAGATAACTCTTCAATGGCAGGTACTGAAGCATGTTATTTTAACACAGCAGATCATTGTGCAATGGCACAGCTGGAGGAAGGAAGGTGTGACACGGAGACTGCTTCCACTTCAGTCTCAGACTAGGTCATTGCATTGAGTGACATTTACTGAATGATGATCAATAGTGGGGTCCTTCATAATCTGTTATTTTTGAACTGTAACTTCCCATAGGGCTTTTTTGTTTCGTTTTCAATAACAGTACAATCATACTTGAAAATAACTGTTCACTGGTACTTACTTGACGAAAGCAGAATAGAAACTTCAGACAGCTGTACTCCACGATACTAGCACTGTGATTTTTCCTCATTGAGTGATCGATATAAGCCTCAGAAATCACGATTTGAAGAATATAAGATCAGTGACTTCAGTGAGAAATCGTAAACTCCAGGTCAATAAAAATAGGAGAGGCAAATCAGTAGACTTGCAGCAGAAGCAGAATTAGGAAATACAACCCAGCGGAATTTCGAGAATGTACACAAATGTAGCACAGTGTACTCAATTTAAAACTCCAAGGAGAAATCTGGAAGGGAGAAATGGTCATTGGATAAATCAAGCTTTCTCCCTCCTTCATCCACCCTGGAATGGAGCTCACTCCACACATTTAATCATTCGACTGAGGCATTTGAGCAAACATCTTCTCGCCTTCAAGACCACTCAGGTACACTTCAGAATTTCAATTCATTTTCAAATCTTTATAATTTAATACTGGTCTTCTGTTCCACACAGAAAATAGTTCACAAACTTTATCACATAGCATGTACTGAAACAAAGTTGCTGGAAACGCTCAGCAGGTCTGGCAGCATCTGTGAAGGAGAAGGCAGAGGTAACGTTTTGGGTCTGGTGACCCTTCCTCAGAGCTGATGGTGGTTGGGAAAACGTCAGTTTATATGCAGAAAATAGGGAGGTGGGTGGGGTTGGGAGTAAATGATAGGATAGAGTCCAAAGAGAGAGAAAGACAGTTGGACAGGCAAAGGAGTTGTTAATGATCAGGTTGGGAGGGTGAGTAGTTGTTTATGGGGACTGTTAGTGACTAATAACAGGGGGTGTATAGTGGCAGGCGATGTGGTAACAAGGCCCGGTGTGTGGGGTAGGGGCTGGGACATGGGAGAGTTCAGGGCCTAAAATTATTGAACTCAATGTTGAAGTTGGAGGGCTGTAGGGTCCCCAGGCAGAAAATGAGGTGTTGTTCCTCCAGCTTGCATTGGCTTTCACTGGAACACTGTAGCAGGCCAGAGACAGAGATGTTGGCGAGACAGCAGTGTGGTGCACTGAAGTGGGTTGAAATGGGGTGGGTCTGGGGAAGGATAGGTGGATGCTGGTAGAGGTTATTGTGGTTGGTCAGTGGGGAGGGTGGAGCAGAGAGGCAAGTTGGAAGATGGACAGGTTGGGGGTGGAAGGATTTTGAAGCTGGTGAAGTCAATGTTCAGGCCATCAGATTGTCAGCTCCCAAGTTGAAATATCAGGTGTTGTTCCTCCAGTTTCAGTTTGGTCTCACTCTGACAGTAGAGGAGGCCAAGGATGGATATGTCACCAGAGGTAATAAAATGTGAGGCTGGATGAACACAGCAGGCCAAGCAGCATCTCACGAGCACAAAAGCTGACGTTTCGGGCCTAGACCCTTCATCAGAGAGGGGGATGGGGAGAGGGAACTGGAATAAATAGGGAGAGAGGGGGAGGCGGACCGAGGATGGAGAGTAAAGAAGATAGGTGGAGAGAGTATAGGTGGGGAGGTAGGGAGGGGATAGGTCAGTCCAGGGAAGACGGACAGGTCAAGGAGGTGGGATGAGGTTAGTAGGTAGATGGGGGTGCAGCTTGGGGTGGGAGGAAGGGATGGGTGAGAGGAAGAACCGGTTAGGGAGGCAGAGACAGGTTGGACTGGTTTTGGGATGCAGTGGGTGGGGGGGAAGAGCTGGGCTGGTTGTGTGGTTCACCTGCACATCTGCCAATGTGGTATACTGCATCCACTGTACCCGGTGCGGCTTCCTCTACATTGGGGAAACCAAGCGGAGGCTTGGGGACCGCTTTGCAGAACACCTCCACTCAGTTCGCAACAAACAACTGCACCTCCCAGTCGCAAACCATTTCTACTCCCCCTCCCATTCTCTAGATGACATGTCCATCATGAGCCTCCTGCACTGCCACAATGATGCCACCCGAAGGTTGCAGGAACAGCAACTCATATTCCGCCTGGGAACCCTGCAGCCCAATGGTATCAATGTGGACTTCACCAGTTTCAAAATCTCCCCTTCCCCCACTGCATCCCTAAACCAGCCCAGTTCGTCTCCTCCCCCACTGCACCACACAACCAGCCCAGCTCTTCCCCCCCACCCACTGCATCCCAATACCAGTCCAACCTGTCTCTGCCTCCCTAACCGGTTCTTCCTCTCACCCATCCCTTCCTCCCACCCCAAGCCGCACCTCCATCTACCTACTAACCTCATCCCACCTCTTGACCTGTCCGTCTTCCCTGGACTGACCTATCCCCTCCCGACCTCCCCACCTATACTCTCTCCACCTATCTTCTTTTCTCTCCATCTTCGGTCCGCCTCCCCCTCTCTCCCTATTTATTCCAGTTCCCTCTCCCCATCCCCCTCTCTGATGAAGGGTCTAGGTCCGAAACGTCAGCTTTTGTGCTCCTGAGATGCTGCTGGGCCTGCTGTGTTCATCCAGCCTCACATTTTATTATCTTGGAATTCTCCAGCATCTGCAGTTCCCATTATCACTGATACTATGTCACCAGAGGAGTGGGAGGGGATGGGTTAAAGTGGATGGCAACCAGAAGGTCAGGTTGGTTGGTGCATGTTCTGTGAACCAGTCTCCCAAGTCTGCATTTGATCTCCCTAATAGAGAGGGGACCCTATTGGGAGCAATGGATATAGCAGATGAGATTAGATGAATCTCTGCCAGATTTGGAAGGGTTGTCTGGGGCCTTGGGCAGAGGTGAGGGCGAGGTATAGGAGAAAGTATGGGGGAGGTGTAGGGGCAGGTGTAGCACCTCCAACAGTTGCAGGGAAAGGTACAGGGTGTGGTGGAGGGGTAGGGGGGTAGTGCAGATGAGGCAGTCATGGAATGAACAGTCCCTGGGGGGGAAGCAGACAGGGGTGGGGAGGGAAATATCTCTTTGGTGGTGGGGTCCAATTGTAGGTGGCGGAAATGTTGGAGGATGATGTGGTGTATTCAGAGATTGGTGGGTGGAATGTGAGGACTAAGAGGACTCTATCCATAGTGTTGTTGAGAGTAGAGGATTTGAGGGCAGAAGTGCAAGAAATGAGGGAGATGTGGTTGAGGGCAACCTTAATAACAGAGGAGGGGGAAACTACTATATGTTATCCCATACTCAATTTCTCCGCCTCATCTCAGGATGAGGTGTTCTACCCTTGGACTACCCGGATATCCTCCTACTTTAGGGACCGTAGTTTCCCCTCCTTTGTTATTAACCATCACCTATCTCCATCCCACACACATTGCCCAAGCACCAACCCCTCCTTGTATTTGTTGCTGGGCTCCCCTCCACTTCCCTTGACTTGACAAAGGGTTTTTGCCAAAAACGTCGACTTCCCGACCCCTTGGATGCTGATTGGCCTGCTGTTCTTTTCTTTTTGAGCTCTACATTTATTGATTCTGACCTAATCCCACTTGCCAATATTTGGCCCATATCCCTCTAAACCCTCCTTATTTGCATATCTATCCAGATGCCTTTTAAATGTTGTAATTGTACTTGCCTCCACTGCTTCCTCTGGAAACTCATTCCATGCATGCACCAGCATCTGAATAGCCCTCAGGTCCTTTTCACATTGTTCCCCCTCACCTTAAACTTATACCATCTAGTTTTGGGCCAACCCGCTCTCGGAAAACAAAAACCTTGGCTATTGGCCCCTGGACCCTGAGGTCTTTTTTTTGATAATACTCCCCAGATCCCTGTATAAGTCCTGCCCTGATTTGCCTTACCAAAATGCAGCTCCTCACATCTATCTAAAACAAACTCCGTCTGACATTCCTCAGTCCATTGGCCCTTCTGATCAAGATACCATTGTACTCTGAGACAAGTTTCTTCACTGTCCACTACACCACTTACTTTGGTGCTGTTTCAGTGAGACACCGCCTCATTAAAAGCAAAAATAAATTTTAAAAATGATTATTAAGCTATATTTCAGTCTGTGATACAACATCAGCTGTGATTATTTCACAAGCATCAACTAACTGCCAAATTTCCTGTACAAAGTCCTTAAGACATCTAATGATCATGAAAACGCTATATGGGTGCATGCCTTTCTTTGCATCAATCTCCTCTAGTGTCATAATTCTCAGATATCTGGACTCTTCTAATTCCAGCCTCACCACCATCCCTAAGTTTAAATCTCCTGATCACTGGCAGCCATGCCTTCAGCTTCCTGAGCCCTAAGCTTTGGATGTCCCATAGTAAACCTTACACTCATTACTATGTTTTCCTTTTTCAAGATGTTATTAAAATCTACACCTTTGACCAAGTTTTTGGTCATTCCCTGAGTTGTTAATGACACCAATAACTATCCACCCTCTTTCAATAATTAAACCACAGACTACAGAAAGTTGGTTTCTCAACAAAATCCAAACACATCATTGTTAAACACTAAAGTGAAAGGATTGGAATTGGGTTTGTTTCCTAATCAAAAGGTTAACATTTTTAACAAGTGCCTCCCTCTGCCCAAGACATTCTTTCTTAGTGATGGGGGGAGGTAGTCAAGATTTTCCTCAATTCCTCCCAATCCACTTGTCTTCTAAAAAACAATCCAATATATTAGTCTTTGCGCTCTGAATAGTGTTTACATACAACAGCTTGATCCAAATTTAAAAGGTTCATGCAGAAAGTTAGATTGGTGCATAAGATGACATAATTTGCATAGTCTTGCTGAATTTGCACAAAAGACAGCCCTGGCACTATGTTATGGAGACAACAATATGAGCAAAACTAGCGGCTTATGTGGGAACGGGTTTGCTGGTACTTGTAACATTAGATCAGCAATTTGCTGTATCCATGCCATGATTTAATAAACCTCTATAAAGTCACCCCTCAGCATTTCCCTACAACTCAAACCCTCCAGTCCCAGCAACTTCCTTGTCATGCTTTTCTGCATCCCTTCAAGTTTAACAACATCCTTCCTACAGAAGAAAGACCAGAAGTAAATGCAGTATTCCAAAAGCGGCCTCACCAATGTCCTGTACAGTCAGAACATGATTTCCCACCTCTGACACGCGATGTACTGACCAATGAAGGCAAGCACAGCAAACACTTTCTTCACTTGTCTCCCCGAGACGCCACTTTCAAGGAACTATGCACCTGCACTGCTATGTCTCTTTGTTCGGCAACACTCCCCATTAACTGAAGGATCCTAAAATCCACCCTGAGCTCCCTTTCTACTTCTCATGTGTAAAACATAGAACATAGAACAGTACAGCACAGAACAGGCCATTCAGCCCACGATGTTGTGCCGACCATTGATCCTCATGTATGCACCCTCAAATTTCTGTGACCATATGCATGTCCAGCAGTCTCTTAAATGTCCCCAATGACCTTGCTTCCACAACTGCTGCTGGCAACGCATTCCATGCTCTCACAACTCTCTGTGTAAAGAACCCGCCTCTGACATCCCCTCTATACTTTCCTCCAACCAGCTTAAAACTATGACCCCTCGTGTTAGCCATTTCTGCCCTGGGAAATAGTCTCTGGCTATCAACTCTATCTATGCCTCTCATTATCTTGTATACCTCAATTAGGTCCCCTCTCCTCCTCCTTTTCTCCAATGAAAAAAGTCCAAGCTCAGTCAACCTCTCTTCATAAGATAAGCCCTCCAGTCCAGGCAGCATCCTGGTAAACCTCCTCTGAACCCTCTCCAAAGCATCCACATCTTTCCTATAATAGGGCGACCAGAAGTGGACGCAGTATTCCAAGTGCGGTCTAACCAAAGTTTTATAGAGCTGCAACAAGATCTCACGACTCTTAAACTCAATCCCCCTGTTAATGAAAGCCAAAACACCATATGCTTTCTTAACAACCCTGTTCACTTGGGTGGCCATTTTAAGGGATCTATGTATCTGCACATCAAGATCCCTCTGTTCCTCCACACTGCCAAGAATTCTATCCTTAATCCTGTACTCAGCATTCAAATTCGACCTTCCAAAATGCAACACCTCGCATTTATCCAGGTTGAACTCCATCTGCCACCTCTCAGCCCATCTCTGCATCCTGTCAATGTCCCGCTGCAGCCTACAACAGCCCTCTATACTGTCAACGACATCTCCGACCTTTGTGTCATCTGCAAACTTGCTGACCCATCCTTCAATCCCCTCATCCAAGTCATTAATAAAAATTACAAACAGTACAGGCCCAAGGACAGAGCCCTGTGGAACACCACTCACCACTGACTTCCAGTCAGAATATTTTCCTTCTACTACCACTCGCTGTCTTCTGTTGGCCAGCCAATTCTGTATCGAGACAGCTAAGTTCCCCTGTATCCCATTCTTCCTGACCTTCTGAATGAGCCTACCATGGGGAACCTTATCAAACGCCTTGCTGAAGTCCATATACACCACATCCACAGCTCAACCCTCATCAACTTTTCTAGTCACATCCTCAAAGAACTCGATAAGGTTTGTGAGGCATGACCTACCCCTCACAAAGCCGTGTTGACTGTATTTGATCAAGTCATGCTCTTCCAGATGGTCATAAATCCTATCCCTCAGAATCCTTTCTAACACCTTGCAGACGACAGATGTGAGACTTACTGGTCTGTAATTGCCAGGGATTTCCCTATTTCCTTTCTTGAAGAGAGGAATTACATTTGCCTCTCTCCAGTCCTCAGGTACGACTCCAGTGAACAGCGAGGATGCAAAGATCTTCGCAAGTGGCGAAGCAATTGCATTTCTCATTTCCCAAAGCAGCCGAGGAAAAATCTGGTCCAGGCCTGGCGACTTGCCAATCTTAATGTTTGACAAAATTTTCAGCACATCAGCTTCCTCTATCTCTATCCATTCCAGCATGCACACCTGCTCTTCAAAGGTTTCATTCACTGCAAAGTTCGTGTCTTTCGTAAAGACTGAAGCAAAAAACTCATTTAGGGCTTCCCCTACCTCCTCAGACTCCACACACAAGTTCCCTATGCTATCCCTGATCGGCCCTCCTCTTTCTTTGACCATTCTCTTATTCCTCACATAAGTGTAAAATGCCTTTGTGTTCTCCCCAATCCGTTCTGCCAAGCCTTTCTCGTGCCCCCTCCTGGCTCTCCTCAGACCATTTTTGAGCTCCTTCCTCGCCTGCGTGTAATCCTCTAGAGCTGAGCTTCCTCCACCTTATGTAAGCTACCTTCTTCCTTTTGACGAGAAGCTCCACCGCTCTCGTCATCCAAGGTTCCTTTATCTTACTCCTTCTTGCCTGTCTCAGAGGTTACGCATCACTTGCAACCACTGTTCCTTAACAGTCTCCACATGTCTATAGTGCCTTTGCCATTGAACAATTGCTCCCAGACAATGCTTCCTAACTCATGTCTAATCGCGTCATAGTTTCCTCTTCCCCAATTAAATATCCTCCCATTTTGCCTAATCCTCTCCTTCTCCATAGCTATCTAGAATGTGAGGCAGTTATGGTCACTATCACCAAAATGCTCTCCCACCACAAGATCTGATACCTGCCCCGGCTCGTTTCTGAGCACCAAGTCTAGAATGGCCTCTCCCCTCGTCGGCCTGTCAATGTACTGAGTTAGTAAACCCTCCTGAACACACCTTACAAAAACAGCTCCATTCAAATCTTCTGCTCGAAGGAGGTTCCAATCAATATTGGGAAAGTTAAAGTCACCCATTACAATAACCCTACTACATCCACACTTTTCCAAAATCTGCCGACCTATGCTTTCTTCAATCTCCCTGCTGCTATTGGGGGGCCTGTAGTAAACCCCTAACGAGGTGACTGCTCCCTTGCTGTTCCTAATTTCCACCCATACTGACTCGGTAGGCAGATCTTCCTCGACAATGGAAGCTTCTGTAGCTGTGATACCCTCTCTGATTAGTAGTGCTACACCCCCTCCTCTTTTTCCCCCCTCCCTATTCTTTTTACATGTTCTAAACCCTGGAACATCCAGCAACCATTCCTGCCCATGAGAAACCCATGTCTCTGTTATGGCCACAACATCATAGCACCAGGTACTGATCCATGCTCTAAGTTCATCACTTTTATTCCTGATACTCCTTGCGTTAAAGCAAACACACTTTAACTGATCCCTTGGTTCCTTCCCAGGAAAATCCTTCCCACTAGCTGGTCTACCTCTTGCTACTGCCTCACCTGCATCAACTCTCACCTCCGGTATACAGCTCAGGTTCCCACCCCCCTGCCATACTCGTTTAAACCCTCTCGAACTACTCGAGCAAACCTTCCACCCAGGACATTGGTCCCCTTCCAGTTCAGATGCAACCCGTCCTTCTTATACAGGTCCCACCTTCCCCAGAAGGCATCCCAATTATCTACATATCTGAAGCCCTCCCTCCTACACCAGCTGCGCAGCCACGTGTTAAGCTGCGCCCGCTCCCTGTTCCTCGCCCCGCTATCTCGTGGCACCGGTAGTAAACTAGAGAACACTACTCTGTTCGTCCTGCTTTGCAGTTTCCATCCTAACTCCCTGAAATCACTTTTTATATCCTCAATCCTTTTTCTGGCTATATCATTAGTGCCAATATGTAACACGATTTCTGGCTGTTCACCCTCCCCTTTTAAAACTTTATATACCCGATCGGACTATATCCTACTGAATAGCAACAGCAACTGAAAAGAAACACATTAGGTTTCATCTATATTCCCAAAATATTTAGCCCTACCTCCCCACTGCCATTCTTTAGCCTTTAACACACTCCAATTTGTCCAACATCCAACATTGGATAAGCAGAAATTTTCAAAACACTTTACCTCTCTCTTGATTCTCCTTTAAGACAGCCCTTAAAACTTCTCCATTTGATCAAGTTTTTGAACATTTATGTTAGTTTTGGTGGCATATTTGATTTGACAATTGCTCCCTGTGAAGCACCTTGGGATATTTTATCATCTTAAAGGTACCATGCAAATGAAAATTTGCAATAAAACTAGCGTTAAGCCTCTTTTCTGTGCAAATTTAGGGCCTTAAGGCAGTTTCAGGTCAATTTCCCTTTGCAACTGACTCTTATCTACACCATGCAATGTATAGGCTGCTTTCATGGCCTAAAAAAGTTGAAGTAAAAAACCTGTAATGACACTTTTGGATAATACGATCATTCATCTCCCTGAATATGGAGGCAAGAAGACCTGGAATGATCCTTTCACTTTCACATTGATATTGTAGGCCATAAAATGATTTGCTGAGATGTTGTGGATTTGCTGGTAGAAGTAGGGAAATCACTGTTTTGAACTTCTCTCTCTCATCTCACTGGAGGCTTGTTAATGTTGCAGCCATGTCCTCTGGTTCCGTGAACAGTCAATTTGATTTGTATTGTTAGTAGCTGACCTGTAACATTTCAGATGACTGTAAATCGCTATTCTACTGTAAACTCCCCACTGCTGTTTCAGAAAACCTTGACAAAAGATTGCTGTTATTTTACCAAGCTCATTTTTATCCCCCAGAGCAACATTGCATCTCATTAATATTTATCAAACCTAGCCTTTGATTTCGAAGTTAAAGTTTTTCTCTTATTGTGTTATCTTGTTATTATTGCTTTGAAAATCCCAGCCAATTACCTTCACCATTTCCATGCCAACAGCTCCAGAGGTAGGAAAATGAAATTGCTCAAAGGATTTCTGTTATTAGCATCACAAAGAAATTCTCCAAGGACATAGAATCGTTGTGATGTTTAGGCATCTACAAAGCAATCAGCTTATTAAAGAGACAGTGTTCCTTTTGTTGAAGGAGTATGAGACACACAGTTAACAAGAACCAAAGGCCCTACAGTCACAGAAGCGTATCAAAACTCAAATCTTAAAAGTTAAACACTCTAAGTGTACTCATGCATACAACCCAAAGGGCCCATTGCCATTGATAAAATGTGATTGCATTATTTACAGCAATTACATGAAAAATGTTCAGGGAAGACAGTAGCTGCTAATTCTGGGGCACAAGGCATGGAATTGTCAAGACAAAGGTGGAGGAGGAGTACAAAATTTTACAAGGTCTTTGAGGTTGGGGCATAAAGGTTATAGACATGCTTGCCGAGCTGGTGGGTTTGTTTGCAAATGTTTCATCACCCTGTTAGGTAACATCATCAGTGTGCCTCCAGTAAAAAGTCAATGTTCTGTCCCACTTGTTATTTATATGCCTCAGTTTGCTGGGGTGGTTAGTATTACTTCCGGTTCTGTTTCTCAGTGAATTGTACACAGGGTCTAATTCAATGTGTTTGTTGATGGAGTTCTGGTTGGAATACCAAGCCTCCAGGGATTTCCTGGTGTGACTCTGTTTGGCTTGTGCAATTATCAATGTGTTGTCATAGTCAAATTTGTGTCCTGCATTGTCCATGTGTAGTGAAACAAGTGAGAATTGGTTGCGCCTCTTGGTCACTAGTTGGTGTTCATTTATCTGTACTGTCAATTTTATTCCAGTTTGGTCTATGTAGTGTTTATCACAATTCTTGTATGGTATTTTGTACATTATCACAGTTTTGTATTTTGGGTGTGGGATCCTTTATGTTCATCAGTAACTATTAAAGGGTGCTTATTGTTTTGTGGGCTACTCTGATAACTAGGGTTCTGAGTAGTCTTGTGGTCATCTCTGAAATGTTCTTGTTGTATGGTAGGGTGATTAGAGAGTCTGGTTGTGTTGTGTCTTCTTATTGTGGTCTGTCTGAGAGGTAACAATGGATTGTGGTTTTCGGTTGTCTACTCCTATTGAAGACTCCGTATAAGTGTTCCTGTTCTACTTTGCATAGTCCCGGGTTGCTGCAACATGTTGTTTTTCATTTAAGTAGTGTCCTGATGCTGCTCCGCTTGTGGGCATTGGGGTGTTTGCTGGTGTAATTGAGTATTTGGTCCCGATGTGTGGTCTTTCTGTATACGCTAGTCTGGAGTTCCCCATAGACAATGGCCAGCCAATTGGGAATCAGAGCTACAACTGCACCTCAGCCCAAGGAGGTAATTGACACAGGGTCATTGGGTGAGTCAGGGCAGTGTTTGGTGTGGAGGTAGCATGTTACCACCAGGCTCCATGTTGCATGATGAGGAGATGCTCAACACCCCACTATCCAAGCCAGCTCAAACTCTGCTGGGGTTTATATCTGGTGAAGAGCCGCTCACTGCTAATGTGACATCAGTGAGGTGTTGAGATGTAGCTCTTAATTGTGTATTGCTTTGATAGGCTTCAACTGGCCTCCAGGGAAGAGGCAAATCATCTTTCTCACCGCTGCCCCATGCCCCCCCAACACTCGACTTTTCAGCCCTCATAAACATCTAGTTTGTTTCATCAGGCTCCATTAAATCTCAACTACTCTTACATCTTCAATTCACTGCACCTGATCATACAGGTGTAAATCTATCTTGACAAAAGTAAATAGGCTCTTTGTACCACAAGATATTTTGTCCTTTTCACTAAATTCAAAATTTGTGCATGTATCACGAGTGCTCAATCTCTTACGTCCTATTTTCAATCCATTAGAAAGCTGAGATTCATTTTCACGCGTTTACAATTAACTGAGGTTCATGACAGTACTCCAAATAGGCTGGTAAATTTACAAAGCATATCCTTTTGTTTATATAGAACAAACATATAGACATATTGAAAAAAAGACTTTGCTATTGTTTGCTGAATCTAAGCTTTCCTTTTTAAAACTTGGAGCAAATTTTAAATTCCATTCTCCTATATCCTACATGGTTTGTGGAATACTGCATTGGGCTCCACAACACATTACACTGAGTATGCAGAATGTACTACCAGAGATTTACTTGTGATGAACTTCTTCAATGTTCTTGGCATACTGACCTAAAAATTTTAGAAAAAAAAACTGTGATTGCTAAAGCTCATTGAGTGGTTTGGGCTTTGGATGATCATAAACTGGAATAAAAACAAGATAGGCTGGGGAAACGAGATGAAATGTACCAAAATTTTAAAACACATACTTCCATACAATCTACTTTTGAGATATTACTTTTACCAACAATGATTTGGATCTAGGCTTTTAAAGAGACATGTCCAAGTTTGTCCATGATACTAAAACAGAATGCATGTTAGATCATTAGGCCCTCTTGCCTTGAGGCCAGTTGAAGCCCATCAAAGCAAAACACAATTAAGAGCCACATCTCAACACCACTGACTGAGCATCAAAGGTAGCTGATAAGGTATATTTATGAGATGAAGAGATGGCACCTCAGGTCAAATAATCTGACAATTTTGGCAATTTTAATTATTTGAAGATGATAATCTGTGACACCCTTGTTGAAGTATGTTGAAGCAAAGTAGCAGAGAGATGACAATTTTTGAATATTATCATTCTGATGCCATCCATTCACAAACTATGTCGGAAACAAAATGCAACAACACATCCTCCAACGAGGAGTGATCAAATATACCATTGGTAGTTTGAAGTAACATTTCACTCATCTGTAACACTCGGAGATTAAGATGGTAAAACCATAGAAGAATGGGGTAAAAAGGTCAACATGAAATTGATATCACTTTCAACATTTCAAAAGACAGAGTGCCTCATGTGTTAAAGTTTCACGATTTCATAGAGGCAAAAACCGTATGTGCCAAATAATTGTGACCAAATTATATTGGCCTACAATGTCAAACAGCTCCTGCAACACTGCATTCTATTTTCTTATGATTGGTTCGTATTGCATTATGATTAAAGGTAAATATTAAACATTGCATTCAGGTCACATACAGTGCAGTTAATACTTGTCTTATATAATGTGTGAGATGCATAGATGAGTAACAATAAGATTGATACTCCGGACTTGTGAGTGGGTTCAAAGGTGTAATATCCATTTACTTTGCCCTTAAGTATTTCTCCGGTAATAGAAATTAGGACATGTCAGAGTTTGTTGGTAGACACCATTTTCTTTGTAACATTAGAAGGGCGTTAGAAATGGGTTCATCTCAGTCAGTACAGTGGTTGATGACTCGTACAGCTTCCTTTCATCTGGTCCCCAGTGCCTGTTTAGCCATGAACAAAAACAGAAGTTGCTGGAAAAGAAATTCTGAGGAAGGGTCATATGACCCGAAACATTAGCTCTGATTTTTCTTCACAGATGCTGCCAACCCTGCTGAGGTTTTCCAGCAATTTCTGTTTTTGTTCCTGATTTACAGCATCCGCAGTTTTTTTTTTCAGTTTTTATTTAGCCTGTTTAACCATGAAGAATTGTATGCCTCAAATCTTTCTAAACCATAGCACTTGATAAACAGTTTTGCACTTGCTAATTCACCTTTGAAAATAAAAAAACAGCATTCAAATTGGCAAGAATAAACAACAGACCTGAGGATTAGGAACAGTTTCAAAGTCAGCAAAGGGGGATCAAAACATTTATTGAGAGGGGCAAAATACAGTGAGAGAATAAGCTTGCAGGGAACACAAGAACTGACTGTAAAAATTTCTGAAGGTATGTAAAGAGAAAAAGGTTTAGTGAACACGGAAATAGATCCCTTACAAACACAAACGGCGGAATTTATAATGCACCACAAGGAAGTGGCATGATACTTCTAACTTCACAAAAAACACAAATATTGTAACAGAAATGACGTGAGCACAGGGTTTATTCAGATGGAAGAAGTGAAGCAAATCGGTATGAGTAGAGAAATGGTTTTGGAGTAGATTTGTAGCTCGGGTTGTAGGTGTTGTGGCTGGTTGGCTCACCAAGCTGGTTCAGTGTTCTGCAGACATTTCATTACCCTGCTGGGTAACATCCTCAGTGCAGCCTCTGATGAAGAGCTGCTGTGTTTTCCCGCCTGTTATTTAAACTCTGGTGTCTGTTGAACTGGATTACCTCAACTGCGGTTTTCCTTCACAGTGGAGTGCATATGGAGTCAAGTTTGATCCCATCAACAAACACATGGCCTAATGATCTCAACCACTTATGGAAGCTGAATATTAATTCAGCAAGTTGAGCCATCAAACGTGTTTAACAAGTTTTGATGCCAGTGATTGGCAATTTGCCGTTACCTACAGGGATCTCACTGCACCATCCATGAAAAGCATAAAAGCTGAACTCGAGATTGAGATGGGTTCTTGCCGGACTTCTCCACCAATTCCTTCATACATTTGCTATAACCCAAGTCACTCAGACTCTAAAATTTCACCCAGAGTTAAAGAGCTACAGTGAGAGAAAAAAAAACAGAATTTTAATTGTAAACAATTTTGTATTTTTTGACCTCACATAAAAGTGTTTTGCGTGATCTAACAAATGAGTTTTAGTATTTCCCGTTCATCATACATGAAAAACACATTTGTAAGAATTTGTGTGAACATCCAAAGAGAATATGGTCAAGATGTCCTGAGTTGTCTGAAACTGAAAAGGTGAAAATAGAAAGTTAGGTGAGGTGCAAAGCCAACAGTAGGAGATGTGTTTCATGGCAGTGTGATGTTTCTATATTCACAGTTCTATTAACAAGCTTTTAAAAATGCGTTATTTCCTAAATGTTATTCAGTGCTTTTAAAACAAATGTGTGCTATGAAATGATCTTCCATACAGTTATATTCCTGAAAGTAATATTATTTAACCTTTAAATTGTTTGGAAGAATGTGTGCAAATAATGTGGAATTTGGCCAATTTTAACTTTATAGAATTATGAAGGTAGCTAGAAGGCCAAACTTTTTAAAAAAATTACTATGCCAGCAATTTTTACTAAATATTGTGATTATCTGAAGCCTTTCCAAGCATCACAGTAAAGACTGTGAAAATAAAATATTTGCAATTAAATCACATCTTTTGTTCTCCCTGGACACGTCAATGAAATATTTTGAAGCCTAACCACTGCTGTACTGTATGAAATGCAGCATTCATTCCGCATAGTGTGGTTGCACAAACAATAATGCGATGACTAAAGCATTTTTTTTTTCAAATAATTTTGATAAAGGGATTGGCTAAGACATCAAAGAATATCATCTGCCTTTCTCAAAATAGGGTCATGGGGTCACTTAAGCTGACCTGAAATTGCATATGGATAGCGAGTTTTGAGAAGATTTGTAGCTCAGGTTGAGGTTCTGGATGTAAATTTACTCGCTGAGCTGGAAGGTTCATTTTCAGACGTTTCGTCACCATACTAGGTAACATCATCAGTGAGCCGCCGACGAAGTGCTGGTGTTATGTCCCGCTTTCTATTTATCTGGTTAGGTTTCCTTGGGTTGGTGATGTCATTTCCTGTGTTGGTGATGTCATTTCCTGTTCTTTTTCTCAGGGGATGGTAGATTGGCTCCAAATCAATGTGTTTGTTGATGGAGTTCCAGTTGGAATGCCAGGCTTCTAGGAATTCTCATGCATGTCTCTGTTTGGCTTGTCCTAGGATGGATGCGTTGTCCCAATCAAAGTGGTGTCCTTCCTCATCTGCATGTAAGGATACGAGTGATAGTGGGTCATGTCGTTTTGTGGCTAGTTGATGTTCATGTATCCTGGTGGCTAGCTTTCTGCCAGTTTGTCCAATGTAGTGTTTGTCACAGTTCTTGCAAGGTATTTTGTAGATGACGTTCATTTTATTTGTTGTCTGTATAGGGTCTTTTAAGTTCATTAGCTGCTGTTTTAGTGTGTTGGTGGGTTTGTAGGCTACCCTGATGCCAAGAGGTCCGAGTAGTCTGGCAGTCATTTCGGAAATGTCTTTGATGTAGGGGAGAGTGGTTATGGTTTCTGGGCCCGTTTTGTCTGTTTGTTTGGATTTATTGCTGAGGAATCGGCGGACTGTGTTCATAGGGTACCCATTCTTTTTGAATATGCTGTATAGATGCATATATACCTATAATCAATGAGATGTGAAAAAAAATTGGATCTTTATTTGCACCTATGTGATAAGTTTTATGCAAATTGAATCATCTCACAGAATGCACTGCTTCCCATGATTATTAAATCTACAGCATACTGTCACATTTTTGGACAACTAGGTTAAATCACCATGCAACTCCTCTGGGCAACAGTTCACATTCATTGGCAACTTTCGTATTGGGAAGATAGATCCACGCAGTGTTTCTCTCTCAGCTGTCATGGTCCAACTACATGTGTATGATGCATTACTGGGAAGAGAGAAAATGGTACATGAGCATGATTAATGAACATATAGATGGTTATCTTAACTTCCAACAGGGGAAAGCATTCAAGATTTTTGTACAAGCACGAGCTTGTTGAAAAATACTGTCTTAGTTCTAGGTCTTATGACATTCTGATGAATATTTGTCAAAGCCTTTGAAGAAAAAAAGTGACATATCTGAACTGCATATCAATCACCCAACATAGTGTGGTGACTCAAATACTGAAGAAATCATGCCAAGGATAACAACTGTACATCAGTGACAAATAATACATGTCCAACCTCAATGATAGATAGGAAGATTTAGTCTGTGGTGTGCTAAGTCGTAATTATTGTATAAGGATCAGATGTCAGTGTGTAGTACATCTAACAAGGTATTATCTGAATATATAGAGACAATTACATGTACATATCTTGGACACATTATTTGAAAAAGATTCCAATTGTTTAAAAAGAAAATGGCAAGCTTATTGGGTCATAGAGATTCTAGATGAGACAGGACTGTATCTAATACAGATACATAACATCACGAAATCAGGCATTTTGATATAAAGGTTTCTTTCTCCCTTCTTTTCAGTCTATGAAATAGAATCATTGTAATTAGTTGGATATGATTATGTAATGTAGTGTAACACTGGTAAAAATAGAGCCCAGACTATATGGTTCAGTCAGTGATAACCCAATTTTATAAATTGTTCATATTGCAAATGAACTTACAGATGTTTGACACAGCAGAAACAGACTGTCTACAGCTGAAGAAAGATCCCGACCTGAAACGTCAGCTTTCCTGTTCCTCTGATGCTGCCTGACCTGTTATATTCCACCAGCTCCACACTGTGTTATGTCTGATTCCAATATCAGCAGTTCTTACTATCTCTAGATATTATATGGATATGGTAAACCAGAAAGAGCATTCACATCAACAGCTTTTAAAAAGAATTTAATGCTGCTGAGTCCCAAGAACTTTGCTCATACACAAGTCAAAACTTAAATAACTTGCAATGTATTTAACCAAAGAGCCAACATTAATGAAAATCTTCATTTTTGAGGCAGTTGTCTGTGGACATGTAGAGGTTCCTGCATTCTTTGAAAATTTGAGCAAATTATAAATTATAAATGAACAAAATATTGAAAATACGGGAGTTAGTAGGAGCTGTGCATGAAAATTTTGTGAATATGATTCATTGATATTTCATATTTTACATTATTAGAGAAACAAGACTTAGATTTTAAATTAAATCACCTCGGCTCCTGCATAATAGGGCAGCACAGTGGCACAGTGGTTAGCGCTGCTGCATCACAGCACCAGGGACCCAGGTTTAATTCCTGCCTCGGGTGACTATCTGTGCAAACTCCACACATTCTCCCCATGTCTGCATGGGTTTCCTCTGGGTGCTCTGGTTTCCTCCCACAGTCCAAACATGTGTAGGTTAGGTGGATTGGCCATGCTAAATTGCCTGTAGTGTTCAGGAATTAGTAGATTAGGTGGGATGCTCTGAGATTTGGTGTTGACTTGTTAGGTCAAAGGGCCTGTTTCCACATTGTGGGGGTTCTGTGATTAATAATGTAATTATTAAAGAACTGACAAATGTAGCAAATCGATAGGAGGTTGTTGTTGTGCTACCCCAGCCAGAATATTTTGCTTTAAAGCAAAAATAAACAGTAAATCTCACAGGACAGGACATCTGGCTCCAGAGTTTTGATCCCAGTGCAAGGCTCACAGATGGCCTTATCATGATTGGCATATGATTCAGCAAGCTTTCTCCAGAATAGGCAGTGTGAATCTCTCACCGGCTCCCCATCTGGCAGGCGAAAACCTTGATAGCCTGACAAAATTTCACTTATGACTTGATATTCTTCCTGCAGTGTGTTACAGTTTAATGAGGGAAGTAAAGAATTGGTACTGCCTCAGCAGATCTCAAACAAGTTCTGTTCTTGTCCAACGTGGGAACATCATTCTTCAGGATCTATCAGAATGCAAATATGTTACTGACTGAGGAAATTGTTTCCAACACCGATCGCAAATGCTATAGTATGGACCTGAGAAATCGTCGCAAGCAGATGTTTAAATTCAGCAGGACCTATTGTTTCTGACAATCTTGTTCAGAGCTTTGGTGTATAATATTTCCTTCTTCTACAGTTTTCACTCAATATTTTCAAAGTTTCCCAAAGGTTTTGTGACTGTAGTTGTTGTGTCACTAATCTTGTTTCCTCCATCTAAAAGGTGCTTCATCAAGCAGCAGTATTCCTGGGAAATATCTGTAATCAATAATGTGGTCAATACTAACAGACACATCTTTTCAGGCTGCATCTGTTGCACTTTGTGGTGCTTGTTAGAAGATTAAACAGGGTGGTGCTGCTTTTTTTCAGAGCTCATAAGCTTCATGGATTTCAGTGTCAGAACACCATATAAGGATGTTGCAGATATAAGCCTAGAAAGATAAACTAACTTGCGTTGAAATGTGCCAGTTCATTATAAACTGTTCACAACAGGAGCATTTTTTTTACCTTTTTTGAAATGATTTGTACCTCCACCATTGTAATTAGTTTCTTTGAACTCGCTCTTCACATCCAAACATCACAGTCTGAACAGGATGTTAATCATGAGCAAATTTAATCACTGAAACAATAGGTCTTGCTGAATTTGACATGTGCAAAATGAAACACCTGCTTGGGAGTATTTCTTAGGTCTATGGTTATCACAGTTCAGCCAGCAATATTTTTATATTGAATCAGGGGAATGCAGTGGGTTTTGTTAAGTACTCACTGTACAGATCAAAGTCAAAACAATTTGCTGTGCTTCCATTTCACAATAATGCCTCTGTCATCTACAACTGTTCACCAACTCAGATGATAAATGCGAGATAAGGCTAACACAATACACAGGTACAGTCTGCTGCAGCGTATACTTATTAATAGCTGAAATCACCCAATGCTATCATTACATACACAACATCACAAATGTAGCAGAATATTTTACAAATTTTGCTTGCTAAGACTACTGTTACATTAACCAGCAAACTTCTACTTTTAAGACACCATCACTCAAGATAATAGTTTTACAGATATTAACTAAGGTGCTCCAACTAACAGTTTAATAACACTTTGATTAATTGACAACCTCTAGAATGAAAAGCAAAAAAAGGAGAAACAGAAGTACTGGAAACCTTCTTTACATTTGGGAATATATATATAGTAAATAAATTAAGTCTAATAATTTCACTGAGAGTTTACATTTACGCATTGTTTACATTTTTAATCAATTATACACATAATCAATTAGTGCTCACTGAATTGTCTAAGTTCTGCCTCAATCCAGTATCAACTGAGCAAAATTAACAGTCTGTTTGTGATGACGAATTGCCTTCATCATAGCCTAACATCACCCCTGAATTTTTTTTTACGTGAAAGGAATATAAAGGGAAAATCCACAATCAATTGCATTTTCATTTTTAAGAATGGAGTACATGCAAACACTGAGAACAAAGGGAGAAAATCTGAGAGTACCAAAGATCACTTGCACTGTATCCTACTGTGCTAGTGTGATAAATTTGAACACTTTCACATATCAAATCAACTAAATCTCATCTGATCCAGAAATGATCAATTATAAGTTGAACAAAATTAATGTTCAAAAACAGTTTTTGAGGCTGAAGCATGAGTTAATTTTCTGACCTATATAATGTGATAGATTGTCACTTAAAAGGAAGGCATTAAAAGGTACTATTGCTTTTGAATTCACAGTTCTACATTCATAGAACTGAACTTACTACCCCCTACTCCACAGGGAGTGCAGCAGCCCACCTGGGTCTCGGAGGGCTGGGTGCTTGCAACCAATGCAGAGTAGAATAAATGCTGCATTCGCAAGACAATCACGCACAAACATACATAACATTTAAAAGATGTTCAAGTTAAAACTCATAGAACATAGAAAAGTACAGCACAGTACAGGACCTTCGGCCCACGATGTTGTGCCATGGAATAATCCTAATCCAAAAACAAAATAACCTAACCTACATTTTCCTTCAATTCACTGCTGTCCATGTGCATGTCCAACAGTTGCTTAAATGTCACTAATGACTCCGCTTCCATGACTACCACTCGTAAACTATTCCATGAGCTCACAACTGTCTAGGTGAAGAACCTCCCTCTGATGTCTCCTCTATACCTTCCTCCTAACACCTTAAAACTATGACCCCTCGTGGCAGTCAGTCCTGCCCTGGGGAAAAGTCTCTGGCTATCGACTCTATCCATGCCTCTCATTACCTTGTACACCTCGATCAGGTCACCTCTCTTCCTCCTTCTCTCCAGACAGAAAAGTCCGAGCTCAGTCAACCTCTCCTCGTAAGACAACCCCTCCAGTCCAGGCAGCATCCTGGTAAACCTCCTTTGCACCCTCTCCAAACCCTCCACATCTTTCCTATAATAGGGCGACCAGAACTGGACACAATATTCCAAGTGTGGTCTCACCAGGGTTTTGTAGAGCTGCAGCATAACCTCGCAGCTCTTAAACTCGATTCCCCTGTTAATGAAAGCCAAAACACCATATGCTTTCTTAACAACCTTAATCACCTGGGTGGCAACTTTGAGGGAGCTATGCACTTGAACACCAAGATCCCGCTGTTCCTCCACACTGCCAAGAATCCTACCTTTAATCCTATATTCAACATTTAAGTTCAACCTTACAAAATGCATCACTTCACATTTATCCAGGTTGAACTCCATCCGCCATTTCTCAGCCCAGCTCTGCATTCTGTCAATGTCTCGCTGAAGCCTGCAATAGCCCTCAATGCTATCAACGGCACCTCCAAACTTTGTGTCATCAGCAAACATACTAACCCACCCCTCAACCTCCTCATCCAAGTCATTTATAAAAACTACAAAGAGCGGAGGCCCGAGAACAGAGCCCTGTGGGACACCACTCAGCACTGACCTCAGGCAGAATACTTACCATCTACAACCACTCTCTGCCTCCTGTCAGCCAATCAATTCTGAATCCAGACAGCCAAATCACCCTGTATCCCATACCTCCTGACTTTATGAATGAGCCTGCCGTGGGAACCTTATCAAATGCCTTGCTGAAGTCCATATACACCACATCCACTGCTCGACCCTCGTCAACCTGTCTCGTGATTTCCTCAAAGAACTCAATAAGATTTGTAAGGCATGACATGCCCCTCTCAAAGCCATGCTGACTCCCTTTAATCACGCTATGCTTTTCCAAATAGTCATAAATCCTATCCCTTAGAATTCTTTCCAAAACCTTGCTGACCACTGATGTAAGACTGACTGGTTTGTAATTTCCAGGGATTTCTCTATTCCCTTTCTTGAAAAGAGGAACAACATTTGCCTCCCTCCAATCTTCCGGTACGACTCCCGTGGAGAGTGAGGAAGCAAAGATCTTCGCCAGCGGCTTAGCAACCTCCTTTCTTGCTTCCCGGAGCAACCTAGGATAAATCTGGGGACTTATCAATCTTAATGTTTGCCAAAATTTCCAGCACATCAACTTCCTCAATCTTGATCTATTCAAGCCTGCTTTCCTGCTCCTCAAAGTTCTCATTCACAACAAGGTCCCTTTCCTTAGTGAAAACCAAAGCAAAAAACTCTTTTAGGGCTTCCCCTACCTGCTCAGACTGCACGCACAAGTTCCTTACGCTATCCCTGATCAGCCCTACCTTCTCCCTGATCATTCTCTTATTCCTCACGTATGAGTAAAATGCCTTCGGGTTCTCCCTAATCCTTCCTGCCAAGCCTTTTTCGTGCCCCCTCCTGGCCCTCTTCAGTCCACTTTTGAGCTCCTTCCAAGCACGCCTGTAATCCTCTTAAGCTGTGGTAGACCCTTGCTTCTTCCACCTTACCTATGCTGCCTTTTTCTTTTTGACAAGAAGCACCTCTGTACCCACCATCCAATGCTCCTTAATCTTACCCCTTCTTACCTGTCTCAGAGGAACAAATTTATACATCACTCACAACAACTGCTCCTTAAACAGCCTCCACATGTCTGCTGTGCCCTTTCTGTCGAACAATTGCTCCCAATCTGTACTTCCCAACTCCTGTCTGATAGCATCATAGTTGTTTCCTTTACCCCAGTTAAATATCTTCCCCTGGTAACTGCTCCTTTCCCTTTCCATGGCTATGGTAAATGTGAGGCTGTTGTGGTCACTGCCGCCAAAGTGTTCTCCCACCACGAGATCTGACACCTGTCCTGGCTCATTGCCGAGCACCAAATCAAAAATGGCCTCCCCCCTCATCAGCCTGTCCACATACTGAGTCAGGAAACCCTCCTGAACACACCTGACAAAAACGGCTCCATCCAAACCATCTGCACTAAGGAGGTTCCAATCTCTATTGGGAAAGTTGAAATCACCCATAACAAAAACCATGCTATGTTTGCACTTTTTAACAATCTGCTGGCCTATGAGTTCTTTGATCTCCCTACTGCTATTCAAACAGTAATCTTTTGCCAAAATGAAACAAATTATAAAATAGATCTCCTGTGGTCAGATGCTGGAATTTGATTCTCAGAACCAGAAGCGCAGCCTTTTCAAAATAACGTTTAAACATATAATAGAAAAATAGGGCTGGATGCTCTTCCCACAATGCAAACAGCACTCTGTACTTACATACAACTTTGCCCATGACTTCTGATGTCTCCTGCAGGGACTGTGTTCACAATGTGGTTTGAAAACTATGAATTAGGGTAGGAAGAATGTAGGTGTGGAGACTGATAGATGAGAACACTATGGCTCCTAATATTATTTAGAAGTCTGCTAAATCTTATGTCCTACTTCTCTCACTATCCCACTGACCTCTCTGCTATGATATTCTCCCTCCATGCACCCCTTGTAGCCTACAAAGCCATTCCTTGATATCCACTGTGTAATCCTCAGATTTCGTGTAATATCAATGCAAAAAATTGACATTCCCAGGGAAAAAAGATGAATCTCTCAACATTGCATGAAAGCATTCATCAGACAGTATATCAGTGATAGAGAGAACAAAAGAGGCTTTCCTGCAATTTTATTAGCTTGTGTCAAACAACTAGAAATTACAAAGTTACAGTCTTCCATGACAACCTGATCATCCTGTCATTCATTCCAAAGTGAAGGGAATATATAATTCATTGAAACTCACTAGATGGCGTTTGTGGGTGGGTACATGAGGTAGATCAATACAAAAGTAGAGGATGTGGTTTACTGGATGAGTGAGTCGATGAGGAGGTGGGTACAGTGGGTACATGGTCAAATGGGTAGGGACCATGGATGATGGTGGAGTAGTCAGCTGGTTAAGGGTTGTAGTCGGGTGACAGAAATATTTGGGTCAAGTCAGGATGTAGCTGAGTGACAAATGGGCCAGATCTAGGGGTGGTTGGATGGCTAGTTGAGTGGTTGCAGTGTGTTCAGATCAGGTCAATGTTTTGCCAAATGGTCAGGAGTAGCTGGGTCCAGTTCGGAGTACTCAGGTGCTTAAGTGGTACGCAGTACTCAGTTGTGGTGTGATGTATAAGGTTGTAGACCAGTCTGATTGGGAATGTAGTCAGGTAGTTAGTGAAACAGTTTGATGATTGGATGTATCAGCTGTGATGTTATCCCATGTTGGACAAAGCTTCAAACAATCGAACATTTGTAGGGTAATGATAAAGTCAACAACGTCATATGAACATCTCCCAAGTTTCCAATGCTAGCTCAGTGTCAAAGTTTTTTTTCTGGAGAAGCGTGGTCAGTGGGAAATCAGCACATCCAATGATCAAGTTCAAGGCAATTCACAAGTTTGTACGAATGCTAAACCAGCTACAGGGTCTGATGAGCATCTGTCATCATATGTTCTGAAAAAATGGATGTGTGGGCCAAAGTCTTTACTTTTCTGCCAATATTCACAATACTAGACAAAGCTGTATTGTCGGAAGAAGAGGTCTGTTTCCACAAAAATGATCTAAGTTTCAGGTACAACACTGCTTTTCCCTTAAAATTCACCTTTTCTCCCTTAAAAGGCAAAGAGCTGCAGTTGAGTTTACATTGTCCAGTGGAAACCAGAAACAAGCAGCTCACCCATACGGCATTTCTTTGTACTGAGTGTGTAAAGTGAATAGGTTACTTAAAGCTCAGACACACATGCTGTGCTCAATCAGCATCTAAAAATGCTCAGCTGTATTCTTCCCTTCTTACAACCTCAAATACTTTAACAAATGAAAGTAGGCTCACCACCACATTTGCACAACATTTTTGGAGAGATTCTCGCCACAAAACACAGCAGAAATTTTCATTATATAAATATGTATATTACTAAATGTGCTTTATTAATGACCTTTGACTTTAGCCCCACCTCGCCACACACCATTAGCCACACAACTTGCTGTGTGCTTTGTTAACAAAAATTAAATCTGGGATCTGAATTCACTGTTAATTTCACTCACTCAAATAAGCAGAGGCTACAACCATATTGCCTGAAGGATGCATGTCTTCATGGTACTTTCATTTTGATCCACTGAACACTTGCTTCATTTTAAATGGGTCAAAATCATGAAATTCCTTCCTAATAGCATTGTAGGTCTACCTATACCACATGGCCCAGTCAGTAACATACATGTTCCAAAAGTGAATTGAAAGAAACTTCATGACTTTTCTTTTTGTTTCTTTGAACCTATCTATTTTTTCCTCAGTTATAAATCGGCCACTGGACTATAAATAAATGCATTTCACACCAGGTCTGACCAATAAGTTTATTTAGACCCAGGCACAGCACAAAATTGAGACCTACCTTCCTCAGGTGACTACACTCAAGCACACCTGTCTTTAAGTCAACTTTCTTTTCAGAAGGAATGCAGCGACCAGCATGATTGGAACAATTAAAATTAAATGGACAAATAGACGGAAACTGCCCAACTTGGGATAAAATATATGTCATCCCTCCAAAGACAGTCCCATCAGTAATCAACAACCAGTTTCCAACCACAGTTAGGGTTTTTAAGAAAACTCTGATCAATACTTTCTCCTGTCCTCATTTCATCTAAGTAAATATCGACTGTCTTTAAAGTAGATTATTGTGCAGTTTCATGCGGACACAAATGGATGATATTTAATTAAGTCTCTTAATTGACCTCTTCCATAACTGTCATATTCCATCACATAGTTCTCTCATCTGTTACCTTGCTGTCTGCTTTATTCTACTTCTCCTCAGTGACTAACAATCACAATGGGCCTATTACCATCAAAATTCACCAAGTCATAAGAAAAATGATGGGCTAAAACTTACTTTTTTTTGCTAACCCTGAGTTGCACTACATTCTTGGAGATTCTCGCCAAAAAATCCAGCAGAAATTGTCATTGTATATTACTAAATGTGCTTTATTAAAACCTTCAACTCTAGCCCCACCTCGCCACACACCATTACCCAATTTGTTACTCAGTGGATATCTACCAAAAGACATACTCCATTGTGCCAATACATCTTTAAAATCACACTCGCTGTCACCCATCCCATTTTCCAATGCCACCATATGCCCTGTATTCTGCCTAATCACTCACTCAAGACACCTCCCAGCTGCATCAAGAGTAACAGCACTTTCATCTCCCTCATTCCAGGAGGAAAGAAGAACAGGGCCAGTAAGAGCTAAGATAGGCTAGCCAACACTCCGCTCAGCTCCTCACCCCTGATTAAAAGAGGATTCTGACTCTGACTCCACTGAATGGACAACTGATCATGTCCAAAGCAGTGTACTGGTACTGCAGGCTCTCCTTCGCTTACTTTGCTCGAACCCCCTGAACAAAGGGTACCTCCTTTAACTTGACTATTGACAACCATGATAAGCTTCTTGGTTTTGTGTCAGTGGTAAACAACAAGGTAAGATGCAAATAATGTGAGGCTGGTAACTCTGGTTGAGGTGACAAAGTCCAAAAAGGCAATGGGGCCCAATGCAAGGCAAGGACGCTGCAAACATGCACGTACACTCAAAGTGAGTGAGCACAATGACAGCGAGTAACAAGCCTGGAGATATAGCCTGATCCAGTCAATGTGCACTCAAGGACAAGCATCCAGCTCAATGTCGTTGTTGCAGCATTATAATGACAGTTGCCTGTTTAGCACCACAGTGCAGAAGTGTCTTGTAAGTAGATTGAAGATGTTCCATGAAGATTCTTGAAGGCTGGTACATACTGTCCGATACTAATGTCTGTGGATGTGGGATGTATTTGATCAGTGGTTAAGGAGTGTGCCTTAAGATGTTAGGATCCAGTATCTGCCATGGATAAATATTTGGAGTAAGTGGCAACCCAAAGTTATCAGTTATCTGCTCAGATTTCCATGTCAAATTGCCGCAACATCTAGTTTGCTCGGTACATTTGATAAAATGGGGATCTGAATATTAATACGATGAGTTGGGCCTTTAATAGATAATTTAATGTGCTACAATCCTTTATTAGAAACTCTCCACGGCAGTTATCAAAAGCAGAAATGAGAGAGTCAGGTGGTCCTGATGTTGAGATATGCCTCTTTGGACTTGACCCATTCGAACATAAATCTCAGCCTTTCCCACACTGCTCAGGCCCATATAAGATTTCTCCTGACAATTTCACTAATAATAGAAGGTTCAAAGCACTGATCTTTATTGGGCAGTTTGTTACATGGATCAAGAGGTTTTCAAATTCTGAGTGACCTTGAGATAACAAGTAGTGAAAACTTGTCACCAGGAGTTGGCATTTCACTAAGAAGCTGCACAGAATCAGCATCATTATGAGAACAATTAAAAAGTTAGAGGATTTTCCACAGGTGTAGGAACCATAAGTGCTCTAAAACAAGTTAAAACTGAGACAAACATAAGCCATGTACAAAGGAATTTCAGGTTGGGAGGCGGTTAGTACTAGGGTGCCACAAAGGTTGGTGCTGGGATTCCAGTTTATCCCATAATATGTTAATAATTTTGATGAGAGAACAAAATGTAACATTGCCAAATTTCCAGATGATATGAAGTTAGGTGAGAGGGTGAACTTTGAAGAGGATGCAGAGATGGGTTAGGATTCAGGCTCAGCATAATTTGGACAGGTTGGATAAGTGGGCAAATCCTTGGCCTATGCAGTATAATTTGGATAAATGTGAGGTTATTCACTTTGGAAGTAAAATCCAGAAGGTAGATTACTACCTGAACAGCTGCAAATTGGGCAAGGGGAGTGTGCAATGAGACCTCGGTGTCCCTGTGCACCAGTCACTGAAGGTAAGCATGCAGGTGCAGCAGGTGGTAAAGAAGGCAAATGGTACAATGGCCTTCATTGTGAGACGTTTCAAGTACAGGAGCAGGGATGTTTTGTTGCAGTTGTACAGGGCCTTACTGAGGCCACACCTAGAATACTGTGTGCAGTTTTGGTCTCCTTTTCTGAGGAAGGTTCCTCTTGCTCTCGAGTGAGTGCAGTGAGGGTTTACCAGGCTGATTCCAGGGATGGTAGGTCTGATGCATAAGGAGAGATTGACTAGGTTAGGACTGTTTTTGCTGGAGTTCAGATAAATAAGAGGCATTCTCATAGAGATCTATAAAATTCTAACAGGACTAGTCAGGGTAGATGCAGGAATGATGTTCCCGTTAGTGGGTGTCTCAAGGACCAGGGGTCACAATCTGAGGATTCATGATAGACCATTCAGGAGAGAGAGATGAGGAGACACTTCTTCACCCAAAGATAGTGGAATTGTTACCACAGGAAGTAACTGATGCCAAAATATTGATTATATATTAAGAGAAAGCTAGATATAGTACTTGGGGTGAAAGAGATCAAAAGTTATGGGGAGAAAGCAGGATTAGACTATTGAGTTGGATAATCAGTCACGATCATGGTGAATGGTAGAGCAGGCTCAGAGGGCTAAACAGCCTCCTCTTGCTCCTATCTCCTATGTTTTTATGAGCGGAGAAAATGACAAGGCATAAAGCATTGTGCTTGTTGCAATTTTTTTCAACTGAAGAGCTAACCACGCAAATAACAAAATCAAAACACAAATACAGGTCCACAGTTGCAGATCTTGAGAAAGAAATGTATTAACTTCATGTGGAACCATACCGCTAATGCTAATCCTTCCATTATTACTTATGTTAAAATGAGCCAGGCCTCACATCCCTCACCAGTTCCATTTTCCTGCTGCCCCCATTTGCACAGAAAATTATGTTGTTTCATAATCTCATGTGCATGACTCAAATGTTTCCCGAGGTTTGTTTTTTGTTATGTTAGCTATTATCAAGTAATTTATTTTAGACAGACTTGCAGTGGGCACACCATGAAAATTTGACTCAATTTCACAACCTTTAAATTCAATTATGGACGTTTAGGTTGATGTAATTATAATTTCTTTCATGTGCCATTGGAAATGCATTGGCAAAACATTTGCCTACAAAATACAGCTTTGTTCCAAGCAATGTTCCAAATATCAGCTTTTGTGCTCCTAAGATGCTGCTTGCCTGCTGTGTTCACCCAGCTCCACACTTTGTTATCTCAGATTCTCCCGCATCTGCAGTTCCCATTATCTCTGATGCAGTTATATGATCTGTTTATGTTGTCATCTTGAAGCAGCTGCCCAAGAGTCTGACTACTTTGAAAGCTGCACCCAGCAATACAGGCTATTATCAGATGTTCCTTTGCTTTAATTCAGTCCTGGCTGAGTTATTTATTCCGTAGCAATCAGAGGATCCTCCACAGAGACTTCATTTTAATGTGTAATTTCCCTTATGAAAACATTTTGAACCAATTTTTAGTTCCATGTTGCATTCAGGATCGGTCCAACCACATGGTAAACTGGCCATCAGAACAAACGTCTGGGACATTGATATCAGGGGACCACAATGAAACTTGGGGGCAGCAGTATTGGAGCAGTAG
Source organism: Stegostoma tigrinum (assembly GCF_030684315.1). Lineage (NCBI taxonomy): Eukaryota > Metazoa > Chordata > Chondrichthyes > Orectolobiformes > Stegostomatidae > Stegostoma > Stegostoma tigrinum. The sequence continues at coordinate 50,687,507 of NC_081365.1, forward strand.
GCTTATGAGGCATGAATGACAGTATGAGTGGCAAAAGAGGCATCAGTGGGAGACTAACCCTAGAAGCAACTCCAGAATGCAACACCCAAACTGTAAACACAAATGTATCAGTGATAATGGGAACTGCAGATGCTGGAGAATCCAAGATAATAAAATGTGAGGCTGGATGAACACAGCAGGCCAAGCAGCATCTCAGGAGCACAAAAGCTGACGTTTCGGGCCTAGACCTTTCATCAGAGAGGGGGATGGGGTGAGGGTTCTGGAATAAATAGGGAGAGAGGGGGAGGCAGACCAAAGATGGAGAGAAAAGAAGATAGGTGGAGAGGAGAGTATAGGTGGGGAGGTAGGGAGGGGATAGGTCAGTCCAGGGAAGACGGACAGGTCAAGGTGGTGGGATGAGGGTAGTAGGTAGGAGATGGAGGTGCGGCTTGGGGTGGGAGGAAGGGATGGGTGAGAGGAAGAACAGGTTAGGGAGGCAGAGACAGGTTGGACTGGTTTTGGGATGCAGTGGGTGGAGGGGAAGAGCTGGGCTGGTTGTGTGGTGCAGTGGGGGGAGGGGATGAACTGGGCTGGTTTTGGGATGCAGTGGGGGAAGGGGAGATTTTGAAGCTGGTGAAATCCACATTGATACCATTGGGCTGCAGGGTTCCCAAGTGGAATATGAGTTGCTGCTCCTGCAACCTTTGGGTGGCATCATTGTGGCACTGCAGGAGGCCCATGATGGACATGTCATCTAAAGAATGGGAGGGGGAGTGGAAATGGTTTGCGACTGGGAGGTGCAGTGGTTTATTGCAAACCGAGTGGAGGTGTTCTGCAAAGCGGTCCCCAAGCCTCCGCTTGGTTTCCCCAATGTCGAGGAAGCCACACCGGGTACAGTGGATGCAGTATACCACATTGGCAGATGTGCAGGTGAACCTCTGCTTAATGTGGAAAGTCATCTTGGGGCCTGGGATAGGGGTGAGGGAGGGGGTTTGGGGGCAAGTGTAGCATTTCCTGCGGTTGCAGGGGAAGGTGCCGGGTGTGGTGGGGTTGGAGGGCAATGTGGAGCGAACAAGGGAGTCACGGAGAGAGTGGTCTCTCCGGAAAGCAGACAGGGGTGGGGATGGAAAAATGTCTTGGGTGGTGGGGTCGGATTGTAGATGGCGGAAGTGTCGGAGGATTAATGCGTTGTATCCGGAGGTTGGTGGGGTGGTGTGTGAGAACGAGGGGGATCCTCTTTGGGCGGTTGTGGTGGGGACGGGGTGTGAGGGATGTGTTGCGGAAAGTGCGGGAGACGCGGTCAAGGGCGTTCTCGACCACTGTGGGGGGAAAGTTGTGGTCCTTGAAGAACTTGGACATCTGGGATGTGCGGGAGTGGAATGCCTCATCGTGGGAGCAGATGCGGCGGAGGCGGAGGAATTGGGAATAGGGGATGGAATTTTTGCAGGAGGGTGGGTGGGCGGAGGCTTGGGGACCGCTTTGCAGATAACCAAGCGGAGGCTTGGGGTCCGCTTTGCAGAAACCAAGCGGAGGCTTGGGGACCGCTTTGCAGAACACCTCCGCTCGGTTTGCAATAACAACTGCACCTCCATGTCGCAAACCATTTCCACTCCCCCTCCCATTCTTTAGATGACATGTCCATCATGGGCCTCCTGCAGTGCCACAATGATGCCACCCAAAGGTTGCAGGAACAGCAACTCATCTTCCGCTTGGGAACCCTGCAGCCCAATGGTATCAATGTGGACTTCACCAGCTTCAAAAATCTCCCCTTCCCCCACCGCATCCCAAAACCAGCCCAGTTCGTCCCCTCCACCCACTGCATCCCAAAACCAGTCCAACCTGTCTCTGCCTCCCTAACCTGTTCTTCCTCTCACCCATCCCTGCCTCCCACCCCAAGCCGCACCTCCATCTCCTACCTACCAACCTCATCCCACCTCCTTGACCTGTCCGTCTTCCCTGGACTGACCTATCCCCTCCCTACCTCCCCAGCTATACTCTCCTCTCCACCTGTCTTCTTTTCTCTCCATCTTCGGTCCGCCTCCCCCTCTCTCCCTATTTATTCCAGAACCCTCACCCCATCCCCCTCTCTGATGAAGGGTCTAGGCCCGAAACGTCAGCTTTTGTGCTCCTGAGATGCTGCTGGGCTTGCTGTGTTCATCCAGCCTCACATTTTATTATCTTGGATTCTCCAGCATCTGCAGTTCCCATTATCACAGCTAAGTGAGGCCATTGTTTTGAAGTGAAAGCACACAAACATGTTCCATTTGACTGATCAATGCTCTTTTATTATAACCTTTCAATGGAAGTGTAAACTAAAAACGTGAGTTCTAGTTGAATATGGTGACTATTTTGTGGTTCATCATTAGCTATGTCAATGGTGTTTGATACGTATAATGCAATCTCCAAGTCCCACACTCCCAATAAAGCACCCCTTTGCTTACAGGAATAGCATTTATTGCAATAGCTGTCAATTTATCTGTAAGGTAGCTCATTTCAGGCCTTGCTACAAATGTGAAGCCTTATTAATTTCTCATTTTAGTACTGCCCACACACAGCTTTAAAGCAATCTGCTTTAGTAATGATACACATCCGAAGCAGTTCTATTTCGAAGGAGGGGGCAAGGCTGTGGGTTTGGTTGATTATAAAATGGCATGATAATAAGATCAACAAAGTAACCTTACTGCTCATATCAGTGTATTATGGCAAGAGCCAGTGGAATGCACATGTCTACACAAAGACAGGTAGATGTTTAGCAAATACTATTAGATCAAATGCAGAGTTGACACAATGTTCTGAGGAAGGGTCTGAGTGAGTTCTGAGGAAGAGTCACCGGACCCAAAACATTAACTCTGTTTTCTCCTTCATAGATGCTGCCAGACCTGCTGAGCTTTTCCAGCAACCTTGTTTTTGTTCCTGATGTACGGCATCTGCAGCTCTTTCAGTTCTTATTCTGGAGTAATGTTGTTGTCCACATAATATTCAGAAGAGCTACCACCTTTACTTTGGAACATAAGGTATTAGGACAGAAGGATGCTTGATCCTGTGTTATTTTCTTTACCTCAGGAAAGTTACTATTGACAGCGAGGGATTGCAACAAGGATTCACCAAATGTGTTCCCAGGGTGCACAGCAATCCCATGAAGAGATGGTGGGTAAACTGAGCCTGTATTCTTTACAGTTTCAAAATAAAGGCTAGGTGGTCTCAGGAAACCTATAAAATGCTTCAAGTGATTGATAGGGTCGGTACAGGTACAACGTTTCTTCTGGTTGAGGAGTCTAGAAGAGGGGACAGAATTTAAAAAGAAGGGATTGGAACTAAGGTCTGGGATGAAGAGGCATTTATTGACTTAGAGGGTTATGAAAGTTTGGAATTCTTTACTGCAAAGGGCTTTTTGAGGCTCAGCCTCTGAATATGCTTCAGGTAAAGACTGATTGCATTTACCAGCCATATGGAGGGTACGGAGATGTGGTCAGTAAAAGGCATTCAAGTATTCCATCAGCCATGATCATCTTGAATGATGAGGCAGGATCAATGCACTGAATGGCCGACTCATGTGCCTAATGTCTTTATTTCCAATCTTTACTTGACAAACACTACAAGGGTACCTAACTAAAATATTATCTGCTCTGTAAAACAAAATCACTATTATTAGCATGTTAAGACTCCAATTGGTATAAGCAGCATTTTACTAGAAGGTATTTAGACTGTAAACTGCCTAAAAAAGAACATACTCGCATTTCAACCATTACTCACAAATTATATCTGACAGTTGTAATCTGATCTGTACAGTTGTTACCAGCATGCTGAAAAAGACAGAAAAATCATACCATGATAGAGATAAAAGTTTATAAGTAAACATGCATGAAGCTCTGCAGCTCCAACTGTTGCACCTAATTAACCATATTATCTTATTTGTACAAGCACAAAAAGCTCACCAATGACTTGAGCCAGTAGATAGTTTGATTTTAGGCAATTCAGATAACCATCTGTCAACTAGCTGTATGAACTCTCTGGATTTTGAGGTATCTTCTGTCTTTATGTAGGAGAGTGCACAATCCCTGTTGCATCTTTACTGCATATTATGAAGAATTCCAAATGTGGTAATTGGACTTATTTTGCCTGTCCAGCACACTTCTCAAATTAGTACAAATATACTTATTCATCTCCAGCCTTGACTTATTTCAGAAATGTTTCAGTAAATATCAAAGAAAGTACTGAGTACTTTCAGAGAAGTCAGTATGAAGGAAATTGAAGAAGAGAACTTCATTTTTGAAATGCCAAAGTAAGTCAAAGCCAACAAGTGCTTAAGCTTGTGAGCACAGATCACGCAAATTTCAATTGATTATGTGCTAAGTTCAACCCTTGCTTGATCTGTGGAAAGAATTTGTTTGCGCTACCTTAAGAGCAATTGGGTCAAATTTAATTCTTTCCCCAAGAGATGGATTGAGAGGAGAGGTAGGGTATATTATCAGACTGCAAGCTCTAAACTGGAAACCCCATTACCTCTGTGATTGTTTCCATCATACCCCTTCAATTAGATCTGAAAAGGAAACATCATGGATAGACTGCCTGCTCAGAAACCAATAGAGGACTTTAAGTGGTCAGTTAAAGGTTTACAAGCAGTAGATAGGGACCCAATAAGTGGACAAGCTGTCAAGTGAGCCCTGGCTGGCATTCCCACAACCTGGTGGGAAATACTTTACTCTTGGACTGCCCATGCCAAATTGAGAGACCTATAAATGGTAATGGTCACCCACAGCTGACAAACCCTACATGTACTTCAAATTAATTCCCCTTCCAAGAACTTTCGTAGATTGTCTCAGCAATCCTGCCTTACTCCCCTTCAAACAATTTCAGCAATCATCTACAACCACGGGCTACTGCAGTACCCAGTACAGGTCATTGTTTCTTGCTTTCACAGAGGTGGTATGGTGGAATAGACAGCTGCGCCAACATGACTGCCTTAAAATGAATCAACCATGATAGCTGTTAGGAAACCTTGTAAGTGCTTATTTGAAGTTTACACAACATTCACAAGTAAATCCAAGTGAGATGATGGGGTTTGTGCATCTACCACTTGACCTAGGTAGCTGTGGATTGCTGGTGATAATAAATATTCTAAATAGTCACCACCTGAGATTCCACAAAGGCCCACTACTCACCCTTGAAATGAACCCCCCTTAAAGTTCAGGATCACAGTTAATTTTACATTTAATGGTATCCTCCATAACTTTGAGGCATTAGGTCACATTTCAGGAGAGCACACCCAGTCACGATCAACCTACAGGGGTGAATTCTTCAGCACTGCTGCTGCTGTGACACACTCAGGATGCCAATCCTCTGATGGTACACTCAATTCAACATATATTAGGGTGGCATGGAGTCTCAGTGGTTAGCACTGCAGCCTCACAGCACCAGGGGCCTGGGTTCATTTCCACTCTCTGGGTGGCTGTCTGTGTGGAGTGTGTACATTATCACTGTTTCTGTGTGGGTTTCCTCCCACAGTCCAAAGATGTGCAAGCTAGGTGGATTGGCAATGCTTAAAATGCCTGTAGTGTTCAGGGGTGCATAGATTAAGTGAGTGAGAGGCAGAATGGGTCTGGGTGAGATGCTCCAATGGTTGGTGTGAACTTGTTGGGCTGAAGGGCCTGTTTCCACATTGTAGGGATTCTATGATTCTATATCACCTTCTGACCCCTCCTGTCCTTGCATCCATGCAACCGCTTTTGTTGCAACACCAGAAACGCAATGTCGCTGCTCATCCAGTTGCACCCAACATATCTGGAAAATGACTTGTGAACCTGAAAAAGATCCGTTAATTTCAACACCGTTTTCATCACTTTGAACAAGCCTCTCTCCATGCTAATATGTTATTCGCCTCTCGAGGAACAGCCTGTGTGGTAATTAATTAAATGCCTTTTAAAAATCCCATTGCATTATTGATTTCCTTTTATCTGCGTTGCCAGGTACATCCTCAAAAACCTCAAATGGATTTATCAAATATGATTTCACTTCCATGGAATAATGAATTCAATATTTTCTTAACATCTGATGTTGGTCTAACTGGCCTATACTTCCCTGTGTTCCTTCGACACCCATGTGTGTGATAACAGACTTGCATTTGCTCCCATCAAATCCACTGGGTAGGCAGTGAGCCTCAAATCTACAGTTCGGTATATCTAAGCCCAAGAGTCAGATTTCAACATGGGGATTGGGTGGGAATCATGGTATTAGGCAGATGATGAACTTTGATCTTCTAGAATAGTACAGCAGGTTTGAGGGTCTTGCTCCTGCTTCTATTTCTTTTGTGTTTAAAAGCCCATTCTAGAATCAAGGGAATTTTGGAAAAGTACCACTACTTCCACAGCAACATATTTTAGAACTCAAGATATGCTCCAGTACTTTATAATTCCCAGTTAAATTGCAACCAGCAGACTAAAGTTGATTATGAACACCTTACTATACTACAGTCAAGAAACAAGAAGAGGAAGGCTTTAGAGAGATACAGACAAAATGCTGGCAAATGGGACTAAATAATTTTCAGATATTTGGTCAGTTCAGATGAGTTGGACACAAAAAATATGATGCTGTGCTATATTACTCTACGACTCTAGATCAAGAGCATGCAGAACATAAAGCAGCAATTCACAGGATGAATTCAGGATTGAAAATCATGCCAGGCAGCAAGATATAGTTTCCTCCCAAGCTAATAGTCAAGTAGTACAGCTTAAAGATCAGCTTTTTGGAATAGCTGAGTGGAAATATGCTTTTGCTGAAGTTACTGTACCATTTGCACATAAATGTTTGTGAACGCCATTAGTCTCAGCAATATTTTAAGAGAAAAATCTAGGCCAATGCCTTCACATGCAGAGATTTGTTCATACATGAAAAACCACATCAGAAATAGAGGAGTGGAAGTAGAGTCCATTATAGTTAAAAAGGAAAATTAATAAGTAATAGAAAATAAACAATAAAAGGGTATAAGAAAGGGCAAGGGAATGACCCTCAGTGGATCTTTCTTTCAGAACTGATACTGAATCAATGTAGTGATGACCTCCTTCAGTGCTATAAAATTCCACAGTTCATTGTGTAACATCTGAATCCCAAAATCGTTCACTCTTGTGTATCTTTTAGATTGCTTTGATATCCTTCCTTTGGTAGAGGGTAGAAGTGCATTTATTAATTCAGGCTAGAACAAAATGATGTACAAAATCAATGGCACTTCTTTGTTCCTATTATTGTTTCGACTTTGGTTGGCATGAAGATGCAGCAGAAACCGTCTATTTCCACTTGAAGTCAATTTAAGTGTATCAGCTTGATGCATACGTGCATGCTAGAAGTGGCATCTACGAACACGCATGGCCCTGTTTGTAGACGGAAGGGATTTGTTGATTTATTGCACCTTTTCCATTGAGTAAAGAGTTGTGGAGAATGATAATTGTTGTTGCATTTCTCATGGCATCACCCTCACCGATCAGAATCAACCAACAAGGTCTGAGTTTAGTTTTTCAACAAACTCAACAGCTTGCACTTTTCACAGTCTTCACTGTTCAGTTTCTGCTGTGCTTCTATACCAACCATGGGGTTGGGGTGGCACGGTGGCTCAGCAGTTATGACTGCTGCCTCACAGCACCAGGGACCCAGATTCAATTCCAACCTCAGGTGACTCTCTGTGTGGAGTTTGCACATTCTCCTCGAGTTTGCATGCATTTCCTCCAGGTGCTCCAGTTTCTTCCCACAGTCCAAAAGATGTGCAGGCTAGATGGAGTGGCCATGCCAAATTGCCCAGTGTTCAGGGATGTGTAGAATAGGTGGGTTAGAAGGTGTATGGGTCAGGGTGGGATACTCCAAGGGTCAGTGTAGACTTGGTGGGCTGAAGGGCCTGTTTCCACACAGTTGGGATTCTATGAATCAAACCAGCACCCTTGTCTCCTACTGTATAAACAGTTGGTCCCATAAATTATATCATGAAATCTGTTCCATTTGGTGTCACATTTTAAAGGCAATGGTTCTGTGAAATGCCCTGGGATGATTTATGATGTCAAGAGGGAGTCAGTTTTTTTCAAAAAATCTGTACTTTTTTTTAACCTGCATTCATACCTTTAAAAGATGCACGTATTTATAATTCATGATCAGTGTTGCTCTATTTCTCTATCTGAAAAATAACAGGTTTCCAACTGGTGTTGCTTCCACATTGAACTGCATCTGGTACTAACTAGCCACACTCTGTGGTCTAACCACAGATTTCTGGGATAGATGAATAACTATGTGCTACCAAAGCAAAGAATCATTCCATTATAATTTACTTTCTTGCTCAAACCAAGCTCACAGTGCAGTATACAACTTATAGAACATGTACCTTGATTTTGATCACAAGTCTCTTATCTGACACATTATCAAACGCCTTCTGAACATCCATATGTGCCAATATCCATTGCATTTCCTTAATGCAGTGTGTTATTTCCTTAATTCATTTAAAATTGAAGAAAATTTGCTATTTATAATTTTTTGGCTGCCTGTGATTATCCCACCTAGAATCTGGAGTTCAAATTTATTTTAATATGGAGCCATGTAATCAGAACATCCTCTCAGCACATGCAGTGTCATTTACATATCACAACTCTGAAAATGATTTGGGCCCCACTTCATGCAGTTTTAGATAAAGGTCTTTGGAGAGAGAGGGAAAAAAAACCACGCCTTTTAAATCCTCCCATCCTCTGAAAAGGGATAGGTGGTTTATTGTAAGATCCATTGAGTTTTTTTTTATTTTTGTTATATGTTGGCTTTGCTGCATTTTGCCTATTTATTAAATAATTTGGTTGAATTGGCCTCTGTTTTAGTTTTGCTCACAACACCACTTTGTGTACTTGGCTACTACTGCCTTTGACATCACTGCTTTCATTACGAAGTATCTGAAGATTATTTGTGGACTTCCAAAAAAAATTACAAAATTGAGATCAAGGAGGCATGAGTTGGATTGGCTGCACAGCTTTTGCCAAATACCTTGGTCATTCTGAATAAGTCACAAATGATGCCCATTTGGATATTTGTGCTCTTCATACCAAATCCATGAATTTAGTGGAATCTCAAGTACTTGCACTCAATGAGTATTCAGGTCACTAAAAGTATCATTATTCATAACAATGGTTCAATTCATTAGGATAACCTTAGCTAAGTTAGATATACGGGACTGCATATATACACAGATGAATGGATCAATGGAAGACGGCAATGATTTTGTTCAGCTCGTATTTTTAGTAAGATAATAAAGTTACTGACCATGATTAATATGCTACATCCATTGAACCCCTCACCACTCAGTAAGCTTGTGGTTGTCCGATTTTGGCTTCAGTTTCATATTCCTGTCCAACTCTTGTCAAAATTTGACTCCACTGTCAAGCAAAATTCTATCTACAGCTGCCTTAACAAAATTCAATGAATCTGTCTCCACTGGTCTCTTTGTGAAGAAGGATCCAAACAGTGATGATCTTTTTTGAGAAAATAATTCTGCTCATCTCAGTTTAAAAATATGGAGTCATCCATTTAAGACAATGTCCCACAGTTCTCACCTTTACCAAGGGGAAAACATATTTTTAGCAATCACCTTGTCAAATATCTTTCTTCAGGATCTTTGATAATTATTTTATAAAACTACAATTGTACAAAATTATTAAATAATTATAAATACAAGTAACATTAAAACATATCACAGTTGTGGATGTTATCAAAAAACCAACTATTATATCTTAATGAAATGGCATTCCTTCATGTCCACATGATTTGACTGAGAAGCTGTGTAGGTTGGAAGACTCTGAGGAAATTAGATCTGTATTTTTGGCTGCTGAAGCCATGGAAAATCTGCCCATTGCAAAAAATACACATCATGCAACAAAACAAGCCTTAGCATTTGGACAGAATGAAAGGGCACATACAGAAAATCAAAAGGTAGTGAATAATGGTGACACCAGATAATACAGACATTTTCATCCATACAATGCTTGTTGAGCTTCCAAGAACTGCTTGCTGAAGCGAGAAACATCATAAATATCAAGATAATAAAATGTGAGGCTGGATGAACACAGCAGGCCCAGCAGCATCTCAGGAGCACAAAAGCTGACGTTTCGGGCCTAGAGACTTCTGATGAAGGGTCTAGGCCCGAAACGTCAGCTTTTGTGCTCCTGAGATGCTGCTGGGCCTGCTGTGTTCATCCAGCCTCACATTTTATTATCTTGGATTCTCCAGCATCTTCAGTTCCCATTATCACTCAATCATAAATATCACCTGGTTCTTCACACAATTTTTTTTCCCTACATTGGAGTAAGTCAGGAAGGATCTGGGTAGCCTCCCTGACACAGCTGAAGACCTCATATCAGCCTATAAAGAGGAATGGAGTAGCTGAAGTGATCATTACTCCATAGGAGGATGAGATTGTGGAATTAATTTTCAGAACAAGAAATGGCAGAGACTTTAAACAAATACTTTGCGTCTGTCCTCATTGCAGAAGGCACAGGAAATATCCCAAAAGTAATGAGAAAGTGGGGAGCAACTTAAAACAAACTTGATCATGAGACAAAAATGGGACAAAGGCCTCTTGTCAATAATGGCCTGCCACCTAGAATTTTAATGCAAATGACCACAGAGATTCTGGAGGGATTGGTTGTAATCTTCCAAAATACCCTCGATCTGGAAAGGCGAAATCCATGTGTGAATTGTCAAACGCAGTTATTGGAGCTCCTTGACAAAGGCAGAAGCAGGGTAGAACAAAGAGTGAATCACATAGATGTAGCTATGAATCTCCAAAGGAAATTTGATAAGGTGCCACTTGAAAGATTGCTGCCCAAGAGCCCAAGGTGTTGGGCATGGCATCGTTGCAAGGATAAAGAGCTAGTTAACCAACCTGAAATGAAGTGACAGGACAAATAAATCACTTTCAGGTTGAAAACTGTAGGAAATTGTACACCACACGATTGGTGCTCGGGCCAAATCAATTTACAGTTTAGATTGATGACTTTGATGAAACAACAAACTGTTTCGTAGCTAAACCTGCTGATGATAGGAGGAGGACGATGACATAGGCAGCCTCCAGGTTTCAAAGGTTTTCATCCTGAAGACCTTCCACAAGTTGATTGACGTACAATTCAGAAAACAATGCAGGATAACGTAAAAATAGCCATTCACAAGTACGAGGAAACATTCATATGTTAAATCTTTAGAACTGATGTTAATACACCCCTTTGTGGGATCACATATCTAAGTATGTGCGGTCCTGAGGTGAAGATTATAAATTGGGGACTGCTATACAAAGAGGTCTGGAAATTTTAACTGAGTGGATCAGCACTTGACAGATCAATCAATATGTGGGAAAGAAAATAGTGTTATGGATCAGACAAAACCTCAAAACATGTCAAGGAGATAGCCTGGACCCTAACTTTTTCTTATTATACAAGGCAAGTTCCGGGCGTTACGTTCCAGATGCAACTAGATTAGTCAAACGACCAGGCTTGAAGCAAAACACAGTTTATTCATACACTACAGTTAAACATAGACAAAATAAAAAAGGAAAGAATTGAGAGATAATGGGAACTGCAGATGCTGGAGAATTCCAAGATAATAAAATGTGAGGCTGGATGAACACAGCAGGCCAAGCAGCATCTCAGGAGCACAAAAGCTGACGTTTCGGGCCTCGACCCTTCATCAGAGAGGAAGAGCTCTTAGAGGTAGTGGAATCAAGGGCAATGGGGATAAGGCAGGAACAGGATACTGATTGTGGGTGATCAGCCATGATCATAATGAATGGTGGTGCTGGCTCGAAGGGCCGAATGGCCTATTCCTGCACCTATTGTCTAAGTCCACACTGACCCTCAGACCATCTCACTTAGACCCATATCCAGACAACATGGGCAATTTACCAAGGCCAGCCCACCTAACCTGCACATCTCTCTGATGAAGGGTCTAGGCCCGAAACGTCAGCTTTTGTGCTCCTGAGATGCTGCTTGGCCTGCTGTGTTCATCCAGCTTCACATTTTATTATCAAGGAAAGAATTGATGTGGCTTAATGGGAACTCCATCAAAATGCTTAACAAAATAATGAACTACTCATTAACTGTCCCATGACATGAACATCCCACAAGTACAACGTTGGCAAAGACAAGTTGTTCCAACTTTTAAAAAAAAACAAAGCCTCATGAGCTGTTTACTTTATTTGGTTGAAGCAGACTACATTTTCCCCTCTGTCTCAACCTCTCTTCATAAAATGGGACAAATACACCTCTTAGAGCCATAGAGTCATCACAGTAGGCCCATGGGCTGAATTGACTACACTTATTTCTATTTCTCTGATCTTATGATAATTCAGTTTAAACCAGCACTTTTACTGCAGCATGGCTTTCAGCCTCAAATCAGGCCGCCACCACCATTTGATATGTCTCTGTAGCTGAACCTTCTATTTCTTGATATGATTTAATTTGATTTATTATTGCCATTGAGGCAGCACGGTGGCTCAGTGGTTAGCACTGCTGCCTTACAGTGCCAGGGACCAAGGTTCAAGTCCACCCTCAGGTGACTGTCTGTGTGGAGTTTGGACATTCTCCCCGTGTCTGCATGGATGTGCTCCGGTTTCCTCCCACAGTCCAAAGATGTGCAGGTTAGGTGGGCTGGCCTTGGTAAATTGCCCATGTTGTCTGGATATGGGTCTAAGTGGGATGGTCTGAGGGTCAGTGTGGACTTAGACAATAGACAATAGGTGCAGGAATAGGCCATTCGGCCCTTCGAGCCAGCACCACCATTCATTATGATCATGGCTGATCATCCACAATCAGTACCCTGTTCCTGCCTTATCCCCATTGCCCTTGATTCCACTACCTCTAAGAGCTCTATCTATCTCTTTCTTGAAAGTATCCAGAGAGTTGGCCTCCACTGCCTTCTGGGGCAGAGCATTCCATATATCCACCACTCTCTGGGTGAAGACATTTCTCCTCAACTCTGTTCTAAATGGCCTACACCTTATTTTTAAACTGTGTCATCTGGTTCTGGATTCCCCAACAATGGAAACATGTTTCTTGCCTCCAGAGTGTCCAATCCTTTAATTATCTTATACATCTCAATCAGATCCCCTCTCATCTTCCTAAACTCAAGTGTATACAAGCCCAGTCACTCCAATCTTTCAACATATGATAGTCCCGCCATTCTGGGAATTGACCTTGTGAACCTGTGCTGCACTCCCTCAATAGCCAGAATGTCCTTCCTCAAATTTGGAGACAAAAACTGCACACAATACTCCAGGTGCGGTCTCACCAGGGCCGTGTACAGCTGCAGAAGGACCTCTTTGCTCTTATGCTCAATTCCTCTTGTTATGAAGGCCAGCATGCCATTAGCTTTCTTTACTGCCTGCTGTACCTGCATGCTCGCTTTCATTGACTGAAGTACAAGAACACCCTTGGTGGGACTTGTTGGGCTGAAGGGCCTGTTTCCATACTGTAGGGATTCAATGTACCAAGATACGGTGAAAAGTATTGTTTTATCCAAATAAATCATCCCTTACTTAAGTACATCAAGGTACTAGAACAGAAAGCAGAATATAATGTTACAGCCACAGAGAAGGTGCAGAGAAACACCAGCTCTATCATACCATAGGTTTCTTCATAAGTATAATAACAGCGGGGAAGAAGCTTGTTCTTGATTCTGTTGGTATGTGTTTTCTAGCTTTTGTATCTTCTGCCTGATGGAAGAAGGTGGAAGGGAGTATAAACAAGGTGGGAGGCATCTTTGATTATGTTGGTTGTTTTTCCAAGGCAACGAGGTACCAAATAGAGGAATGTTGGCCCATTTCTCTGCTATGAATAAACATTTCATCCAATTTTGTTTCATCACCAGAACCTCCATGATTTAGAAGTAGTTGGTACTAAGAATTACAGCTGTGCTGGATTTTGGCCTCCAAATTCAACAGGGTTACTGGCTAATCCCACTGCACAAGCTTTTCCTAATACAGCAGTGTACTCTTTAAGCTTTTAAATACTCCAATAATTGTAATTTAATGTCCCTTTTCACTGATGCACAAGTGAAATATACCATTCGTGTCTATCATCTCAGCCACTCTTTCACTAACATGTCATTTATGTTAGCTATTTTCCCCTCATTTTTATTCTGTATTATCTCCTCTATAATTATTACCTGCCAGTTTACAGATCATGTTGTCAGAAAAGAAGAGAGCACTCAGTGTGCTCCAGTTTCCAAATACTGCTTATGTTTTTAATGTCACAAAAGAGTCAAGGAGTTTCATGTAATTGGCAAATGAATACTTTTTAAAAATATGCAATCTAACGGCCCTGAAAAATTCTAACAACTTTTTTTGCACCTCAAAATGCACACGGTCTGACCTGATTGAAAGCTGAAACTTCCTTCCACTGATACAAACAGTATTTCAAGCTGGCCTAATTATGCTTTACACAGCAGAAAATCATTTATTAAAACTCTGTATGCCATTTGGAAATTTATCACTAACGTGTCATGGATGAGAAATATGACCCATATAGCTCAAGCACACCACTCTCCAGGATTTCATCAGCACTTTAACATTAGTATTGCAACCTCAGTGTTGCACTTACAGGTGCCAGACTAACTGGCACCAGCATCTTGCTTTTTTTTTCCAAATGAATCAATTTTTACCTCTCTTTCTCTCTCCAGTGATTTAGCCACAAACAGATATTGAAATCTGTGGAATACACTTGTCTTATCAAAGGTTACAGTCTTAATTGGGCAATGGCATTCTTCAAATAGGAACTGACAGTATTGGACAATATGAATTATATGATACAGCATAGAGGTAAGTAACAGGTTTGTTAGAGCTAAGAGTTAAATCAATGGCAATGATTTTTCTTACCTTCAAAGATCATTTGATCAGTGAGGGCTGATATTTTTCATTTTTCGTGGCTGCATTTTCAACAATGCTCACTCTCCCATAGTTGAAATGCTTTTCACCATGACTGCATTTATTGTCAGTTAAACTAGGCTTATACGCTCCTACCAGTTGGGACTTCCTGAATCTACTTTATCACCTTTACACCTGGCTGCCCACTTCTTCTCACCTTTACCCTTTCTGGTGATCATTCGTCCCCATCACTCTCCCTCCTGCCACCATGCTGTCATTTTTATTAAGCTTCCTGACTGAACAAGTCTAACCTTTGCACTTGATTATTTGCACCAAACATCAACTTGACATTATCAACTTGCAAATTTACTCATCTCCGGACAATGGTAGATACACAAATCTTTTATAAATTAGAACAGAAGCCTTTCTTTTTTAAAAAAGTGTGTAATAGGTATCTCAAAAGTTAAAATTACAGAGTTCAGAAAATAGCCTCCTTGTGCATGTAGTGCAGTTTAATTTCTGTAAGTGCTGTTTTCTATCCATTGATGATACTCTATGGAGACACAGTGATGAAAAGGGGATTTCATTCCTACATGAAGTTATTTTCCTTACATTTTAATAAACCTTAAAAAAAATTCAAAGGGCAGCCACCTTGCATAAAGTCAGGTTTCATGAGGGGGTGGGCAATTCGTATTGCATATTAAAACAAGAGGAGTGAATTGACATTAAATAACATAAAATCATGAGGATCTTAAAGAATAGGTATTATTGTCCCGGCACTATTCCTCCCTCAGAGAGTGGATTAATCAACTTCCTAACAGGCATAAAGAATTTAGCTCATAAAATAACGAACTCATTATATAAGTTACTCTCAGATACCCCTTGATCATAGCCTTGTTTGTTTATTCTACCAGCAATTCTGCTTTCGCAAAATTGCAATTAGCAATAAAGTAAAAATGAAAATTTTAACTATTAATCTGCATTACATCAAGTGAACCAAAATGTTTCATTGCTGCTTGTCGAATTTGATGAGACTGAACATAAGGTAGCCTGTCCCTGCCAGAGTAAGCAATGACCACAAGATGGCAGAAAACCCACATCTAGTCTAAAACAAAATTAGCCAATAGATAAACTGCTCACTCAGATTTGTTTTGTGAGACACAACTGGAAGGCATGCAGTATATTTTGTAGTATGTTAGAGGTTTTAAAATTTTACAGCATTTTGTATATTGTTTAATCTCAATGTTTGTTTTGCAGTGACAATTCTAGCTCAAAATAAACCATGTTTCTTCAGCAGTGGGCATTAGGGTTGGTCACAACTTTGTAATATGTCAGAAAATTGGAGGCTGCAACACAAAAGGTATATCAATACATGAAAAGATCGAAGTCAGGTTATTAATCCAGAAAAAGAGTGTAGTCAAACAAATTCACATATTGCAAATGCCACCCTACAGCGACATCAATTGCTTGAAGCATGTAATTGCATCACAAAATAAATTTGTTACCACAAGGCACATAGGCAAGGGCTTGTCATCTGCCTCTATCATAAGTCTTTCTTTTCCAATGTCTCACCATTTACTTTGAAATTGCTGACAGCTGCTGTGTAGTTTACTCCCTTTCACAAAGGAGCAACTTCAGGGACAGATCATTCAATTACCAACGCACGTCACAGATGAATCAAACCCTACCTTCAATCAATGTCCAAATAAATGCCATTTCTACTAGGGATCACTGTATACTGAACAGAACCAGGCACTGCAGCTAATTTTCCTCTCCCTGGGGATTATGACTGCATTCCTAATCACTGACACAGCTGAAAACAGGTAAATCTGGGGATCAAACCAAAGGAACTCCAGGTCTCTAACAGAAAACTGCTACAAGAGGTGGAAACTTTCTTCAGCACTACATTATAGCAAAGTAATAAGCAAATTCACATTGATGCTACTATGTTACAAAAAGAAACAGAAAATGTCTCCAAATAGTATTGCATCTGTGACACTGTAGATGTCTAAGTGGAGGTTAACTGGAGAATGAAGTGAGTGGATTCAGCCACAGCTGGCACACCACATTCATTGATGGAGGTTCAAACATAGTGAGAAGGTCTCAATTAGATCATCTTTCTAGTTCTCTTGACTGAGAAACACCACATTAAGGGGGACATGAAAGAAAAAGGAGGGCACAACATTAACTAAAATGGAAAGAAGGCTTGTTTTAAAAAGTCAATATCGTTCTCTGCAGCTTTAAACCTATGCACCACACTCCATTCCTCAGATGAGGTGTCAAGGCCATGCATTCCATACTTGAGCCTCTAGTTGAGATTTATACATAAATAGTAAGTAAAAGTGAGCTGTGTGTGACCAACCAGAGCTCATCTGTTCAACTTTCCCTCCTATCCACCAACGGAATAACACTATTTCTTCAGGAACACAAGGGAATGGGGCAGTTGCCTTTGGCTTACATCTGTCTCCTGCCTCAGAGGTAGCACATTGATAGATGGATCCAGCTGTCTTCAAATCAACTGAAAGTCAGTTCAGTTTATAAACAATAGCCTCAGGCTAAATAAAAGCAAATTATCATTCCATGTCCTTTCAGTTATCTGTTTTAACCTTGAAAACTGAAAATATCCACATCAACACAAACTTCTGATGACTAACTTTGCAGCTATTGATAAATTGTTTCTGAAAATTTGAAATAACAAACTTTGAGGAACTAGACAGACAAAGGAACAAGGAAAATTTTTCAGATGGCATGATCTCCCCATGGACCATGTAGGGGTTTCAGTAATTAACCTCCTTGTGGCAGTCATTGATTATGAGCTCCCTTGGTGACAAGCAATGGCCAGCTCAGCTGAAACGCATCACCTGAGCCCTTACCTTGTGAAGTAGTTGCTTTGTTGAGTGCTTGATGCGCGAAGGCTCGGCCATTAGCTGCATAAGTCCATCTTGAACAATTTAGGGTGGGGGTGTCAGTGGCATATCAGATAATGCAGTTGGCTACTCAACACATCTTGAAATAGGTTGATTTTAAAAAAAGTCCATTGTAGCATCGTGATAAAAAGACTCTTGTGATACAGTCCCTACATCGGAACTGGGATGCCAGGGTTCAAGTCTCACATACTCAATTAGCCACACAGGGGATTTCTCGGTGATAGTTGATAGTTAACAACAAAAATGGGCCCCCTTGTGATGCAGTGGTAGTGTCCTTACCCTATGGACCAAGAGACCAAATTCAAATCACAACTGCTCTAGCAGTGTAAAGCCACATCTGAATAGATTGATTATATAAATAGATTATCTAAGAAAAGGTCATGGTGATTTGGCAGTAGGAAAGTTGTTCAGTTGTGTTATAACACTTCTGGATATACAAGAAAAAGAGAAATTTTAGAAAAAGCACAACTAAGACGTTCTTGTTGATCAGTGGTAGATTCCCTATCTCTCAGCCAAGAGGCCTGGGTTCAAATCTTATCTCCTCAAGAGGTATGCAATAATATCTCTGGACTGGGGTTCGTTAGAAAAGTATCAGTCATGTTAAAATTGCATGAGACAACCCTCAATATCTTTGTTCATTAATGCTTTGGAGAGTGTTGCTGATGAGCAGACAGATTCCTGTTGTTAAGGCTTCTACTCTGCCCTTCATTTTGTTTTCCCTGCCTCCACACTAATCAATTTCCTGTTCTGTGTCTGGTTTTCATGGTTCTGCTTTCAGCAGTGCAGGCCTGTATTCTGCCATTGACACCTAGAATTAATACTGAGTCAAGGGAATGCTCTGTCCTGAATTGGGACTAGTTTATATACACCATGAGTTGTGGCTCTGTTTTGATGTTCAGCAATAAATGATGTTCATTTCTCATTGGGCATCCCAATTTGTTATAGGGAAGTTCACCATCAGGAAAATCCAAGTAAGCCCTACCCCAAATTTACTCAGACATGTAAAGTATGAGGTAGAGACAAATAAAATAGATAAAAGCAGAAATTCCGGGAATGCGTGGAAGATATCCAGCAAATGGAAGAAACAGACAGATTTGCTTTTCAGATTGAATTCCTCATTCAAACAAGAATCACATTTGATGAATATTCACTTCTCGATCAAGTCTGTTTGGACTGTAGACTAGGCATACAGTCATACAGCAAGAAACACACCCTTTGATCTAAATAGACCATGCTGACCATAATCCCAAACAAAACTAGCCCCACCTGCCTGTACTTGACCCATCTCCTTTCAGACATTTCTTATTCATATACTTATCCAAATGTATATATACATATATATTGTAATTATACCTGCATCCACCATGCCCTCTGGAATTTCATTCCACATGAATAACTCTGCATAAAAATGTTGCCCCCCCCCCCATGTCCTTTTTGAATCGTTCTCGTGTCACCTCAAAAAATCCTCCTCGTCTTTAAATATCCCACCATAGGGAAAATACACCAGCTATTCACCTCATCTATATCCTTATGATTTTGTAAACCTCCTGCGCTCCAATGAAAAAAAATCCCAGTCTATCCAGCCTCTTCTTACAACTCAAATCCTCCGTTCTGTTTGAGAAGCAGAGGTAATTTAACTGTGGAATGATATGTGAACAAAAGAAAGATCATCCTTATCGTGTCTACAACGCGTTAGCTTCAGAACATCTACGGTTTAAAGACAAAAAGAAAATCCACAGCCAAGTCAGATTAATCAGTAATACAGGTCATTAATGCAATTTGTACAAAAACCTACCAACCTCCGGATACAACGCATTATCCTCCGACACTTCCGCCATTTACAATCCGACCCCACCACCCAAGACATTTTTCCATCCCCTCCCCTGTCTGCTTTCCGGAGAGACCACTCTCTCCGTGACTCCCTTGTTCGCTCCACACTGCCCTCCAACCCCACCACACCCGGCACCTTCCCCTGCAACCGCAGGAAATGCTACACTTGTCCCCACACCTCCTCCCTCACCCCCATCCCAGGCTTCAAGATGACATTCCACATCAAGCAGAGGTTCACCTGCACATCTGCCAATGTGGTATACTGCATCCACTGTACCCGGTGCGGCTTCCTCTACATTGGGGAAACCAAGCGGAGGCTTGGGGACCGCTTTGCAGAACACCTCCGCTCAGTTCGCAAAAAACAACTGCACCTCCCAGTCGCAAACCATTTCCACTCCCCCTCCCATTCTCTTGATGACATGTCCATCATGGGCCTCCTGCACTGCCACAATGATGCCACCCGAAGGTTGCAGGAACAGCAACTCATATTCCGCCTGGGAACCCTGCAGCCATATGGTATCAATGTGGACTTCACCAGTTTCAAAATCTCCCCTTCCCCTACTGCATCCCTCAACCAGCCCAGTTCGTCCCCTCCCCCCACTGCACCAGACAACCAGCCCAGCTCTTCCCCCCCACCCACTGCATCCCAAAACCAGTCCAACCTGTCTCTGCCTCCCTAACCGGTTCTTCCTCTCACCCATCCCTTCCTCCCACCCCAAGCCGCACCCCCCGCTACCTACTAACCTCATCCCACCTCCTTGACCTGTCCGTCTTCCCTGGACTGACCTATCCCCTCCCTACCTCCCCACCTACACTCTCTCCACCTATCTTCTTTACTCTCCATCTTCGGTCCGCCTCCCCCTCTCTCCCTATTTATTCCAGTTCCCTCCCCCCATCCCCCTCTCTGAAGAAGGGTCTAGGCCCGAAGCGTCAGCTTTTGTGCTCCTGAGATGCTGCTTGGCCTGCTGTGTTCATCCAGCCTCACATTTTATTATCTTGGAATCTCCAGCATCTGCAGTTCCCATTATCTCTGTACAAAAACAGTGTTGCATTGGATCAGCAATGATCCTACTGAATGGCAAAGCAGGCTATAGTGCCTAAACGGCTGGTTCATGTCCCCATTTCTTATTGTCTTATGGTAACGGAAAACTGAGTTGTTTAACCAGTGAAGTTGCACCTCAGAATAAAGGATTGGGTGGAAGACAATGGTTTAATGGCAACACAATAGGACTAGTAACTCAAAGTCCCAAGCTAAAGCCTGGGGACACGGATTCAAATCCTACTGCAGCAGCTGCAAGTTAAATTCAATTAATAAACCTGGAATTGAAAGCCAGCCTCTGTAATGATGAGCATCAATTGTAACACAAAGCCATCTGGTTCACAAAGCCCGTTAGTGGAAAGAAATCTGCCATCATTAGCCAGTCTGGTCGATATATGCTCCCAGACCCTTGGCAATACGGTTGTCTCAGAAGTGGTCCAGTAATTCATTCAATCAAAGGTAATCATGGATGAGCAATAAATGCTGACCTTGCCAGTGGCACATAAATCTCAAGAACAAATGAATTTTTAAAAAAACACGCACGCTAAGGATTAGAGGCAGTATGCTATAAACTGACAAAAGCAAACCCAGGATCAAATCAAACGTTTTCATCCTGCAGAATCTGATGCAATTAATTTGCCAATTACACAACTATCTGGAGGAGGAAAATCCATGAACCTTCTCCTTTTTGATGATGCAGTGCCCAATGCACATGTACAAAAGACAATGGCGAAGCATGTGCAACCAATCATAAAGGCCAAGTAGGTGATCAAGGTGAGAATCTAAGGTTGTTAATATTACAGATACCGGAATCAAAAACCGAAAGTGCTGAAGAACTAAGACAGAAATACAAATATGTAGAAACAGAAACTGGCTTTCTTTTTGCTTAAAGAATTGTGAATGCTGGAGATCGCAAACTCACAAAAACAAATTATTGGAGAATTTCAGCAGGTTTGGCAACTTCTATGGAGAGAGAGAAACAGAGTTAATATTTCTGGTTCAGGGACCCTTCTTCAGAATGAGTACAACATGATACTTCATTGGAAATGAATAGAGAAGCAAAAAAGTGGCAAGATATATGCTGTAGAAGAAGGTGGGTGAGGAGAAATCCGAACAGTAGGGAAAATGAGACAAAGGAAGATATTAGAGATCACTGGTGTCACAGAACAAAATGCAAAGGGAGTGCTAATTATTGTGGATGAATGAGATAGGCAACTATTCATTCTAGGCATCAACAGCAGAATAGAGGTCAGCACTGCTGAAAGCAGAACCATGAAAACCACAGAACATGAAATTGATTAGTATGGAGACAAGGAACATGAAGTGGAGGGCAGAGTAATGGTCTGAAGCAAAAATAGAAATTGCCAGAGATGGGTCATTGCACCTGAAATGTTGATTCTGCTTTCTCTCCACAGATGCTGCTGGGCCTGCTGAGTTTCTGTAGCAATATCTGATTTTTTTTGTTTGATTTCCGCATCATTTCTTGTTTTTTGCTCATAGTACGAAACTGTTGAACTAAACGTTCATCGCAGAAGACTGTGAAGTACCTAATAGAAAATGGGGTGCTATTTATCAAGCTTGTATTGGGCTTCACTGAAACACTGCAGCAGACCGACGACAGGAATGTTGACATCATGCTCCACTCAAATGATGTGATCAAATGCATCTTGACATAATGTAACTATGTTTAAAAAAGAATAGCAGATGCTGGAAATCTAAAACAAGGACAGAAATTGCTGGAAATTCTTTGCAGGTCTGGCAGCATCTGTGCAGAAAAAAAAAGGGAGTAAACATTTTGATCCCAGAGAAGCTTCTTCAGAACTGTTGGTGTCAAGGAGAAGTTTTTTTTTAATGCAGAGAATAGGACGTGGAAGAGACTAAAGCGTAAATGATAGGTGGAAATTGGGCCCAAAGAGAGAAAAGCAGTTCAACAGTCAACCAACTAGGAAAATGAGTAACTGTTAATGGGAACTGTTAGTGGCTAATAATGTGTATAGTGCACTAAAAGACCACGTGAAAACAAGGCCTGGTGTGAGAGTTGGGGTAAGGACATGCAAAAAGTTGCCTCAAGCCTTAAAATTGAGGAACTCAATACTGAGTCCAGAAGGCTGTGAAGCTCCCAAGCAAAAAATTACGTGCTGTTCGTTCAGCTTGCACTGAGTTTTACTGGAATACTGCAACAAGCCTGGGATAGAGATGTTGCCCAGGGAACAGGGTGGTGTGCTGAAGTGACAGGCAACTGAAAGCTGAGGGTCTTTTTTGCAACACGAGCATCTGTGTTCCGCAAAGCAATCACCCAGTCTGTGCGTTGTTTCTCCAATGTACAGACCACATTGTGAGCAGCGAATGCAGAGACTACATTGAGTGAAGTGCAGGGAAAATGCTGCTTCACCTGGAAAGTGTGTTTGGGCCCTTAGATACTGAGGAGGAAAGAGGGCAAGTGTTACACCTTCTGTGGTTGCACAGAAAGGTGCAGCGGGAGCATGTTGGGACTGAAGGAATAGTGGATCAGGGTGACCCAGAGGAAATGGTCCCTGTGGAAGGCTGATGAGGGAGGAGAGGGGAATACACAGCTGTTTGTAGCATCCTGGAGGTGGCAGAAATGGTGGCTAATGGTCCTCTGGATATGGATGCTGGTGGCATGCTAGATGGAGGACCAGGGGACCCTATCGCTGTTGTGGAAAGGAAGAGAAGGGGGTGAGGGCTGAAATGCAGGACATGGGTTGGACGTGGCAAAGGGCCTGTGAATCACAGTGCTGAGGAAACCTCAACTGAGGAAGGAGGACATTTTGGAGGCCCCCTTGTCAAAGTTGGCATCATCAAAGCAAATGTAACGGAGATGAAGGAACTGGGAAAATGGAATAGAGTCTTTCCTGGAAGCAGAGTGTGAGATGTACATTTAAGATAACTTTGGGAGTAAGAGGGTTTGTAGCAGATATTGGTGGCCAGTCTATCCCCAGAATTGGAAAAAAAATTGTCGAGGAAGGGAAAGAAGGAGTCAGAGACGGACCAGGTTAATGTGAGAGTGGGATGGAAATTGGAAGCGCAATGGATAAACTTTTCAAGTTCGAGAAGAGAGAGGGAAGCAGCACCGAGGATATCATTGATGTACTGGAGGGTGGTGTAGGACCGGAACAAGGAATGTTCGACATACCTCACAAAGAGACTGGTTTAACTGGGTCCCATGTGGGTATCCATGGCCACCTCATTGACCTGAAGAAAATGAGAAGAATTAAAAGACGTTGTTCAGGGTGAGGATGAGCTCTGCAAGGTGGGGGAGGGTGGTGGATGGTGGGGGCGGTTCAAGCCTGTTTTCCAGGCAGAAGCGAATAGCCATGAGACCACCCTGATGAGGGATAGACATATAAAGGGTTTGCATGTCAACGGTGAAGAGGAGGCGGCTGGAGCCCATGAAGTGGAAATTCTGAAGTTGACAAAGTGGCAGAGCAATCAGAGATGCAAATGGAAGGGACTCGACAATGACAGAAAAAATAGAGTCAATGTAGGAAGAGATCAGGGCAGAAGCAGGGAAAAACAATTATTCTGCCTAGTCTGTCCTGTTTGTGGATTTTAGGAAGGAGGTAGAAGCAAGCTGTGTGGGAGTTGCTCGATTTAGAGGCAGTGGAGTGGAGAATATCAGATGAAACAAGGTTATTGACGGTTGTGGACACAATAGCCTGATGTTCCTCCATGGGGTCATGGTCCAGGGGGAGATAGGAGGAGGTATCTGAGAGAAGGCACTCAGAAATGTAGAGGTCAGTCTACCAAACCACAACAGCATCACCCTTGTCAGCAGGTTTAATTAAAAGTCAAGGTTGGATCTGAGAGCATGGAGTGTAATCAGTTCAGAGGGAGATAGGTTGGGATTGGTAAAGGGGGGGGGAGGAAGAAGAGAAATTAAGGTAGTCAGTCATGTTGACAGATCTCAATGAATAGGTTGAGGGTTGACAAAAGGCCAGAGGGAGGGGTCCTAGTGAAAGGAGAGCGTTGGAGGTGAGTGAAGGATACTTTGTGATGGGGGGAGGAATTTTGTCACAAGAAACCGGCAATGAAAGAAGACTTCAACATCATGTCATGCCTGAAAATCCTCAAGGTGGGGATCAGAGGGATAAAACTAAGACTTTTGCTGAGTGCAGAATATTCAGCATCAGAGTGTCGAATGTCAGAAGGGATAGTAACTACACAACAGGAGTTGGGATTAGGAATGGGAAAGGAGTCAGTGTGAGGCGGGGGCAGTTGGGTAGGAATGTTCCAAAGGGACGTGCATATCTCATTATATTTGCTTGATGTGTAATGGTATTTATGGCCATTGCAGAAAGCTAGACCATCAATGTCCTGAGCATAACTGATATTACTACAGAGATTGGTCAGAAACTAAATACATTGTGGTAAATACATTCGCTCCTGAATTTTAAAATCTTTGCCCACATCAAAAAGACACAAGTGAAGAATATATTGGAATACTTTCCCATTATTTAGATGAACATGGTCTCGACAATATTTCAAGGTGCTCAACACTATCTTGGACAAAGCAGGCTGTTTGAACCATACCCCATGTCCCTCCTCAAATCCCCTCCAAAACTACTGCACCCCATTTGCAACTTGTACCACCCAAAAACTGGGTTGCAACAATTTGCCAAAATTGGAGTCACCTCCCAAACCTGTTGCCTCCAATTTCTTGAATGTCAAAGGTAGTAGTACCAAAATACCATCACTGGCAAGCTACGTGCCATCCTGATTTAGAGCAATATCACAATCCTATCATTGTGGCTGAGTCAAATCCTGGAAGACCCTGTGGAACAGCATGATGTAGACTATCCAAGTTCAGAGGTACAAAGAAGGAAACTCATTACCACTTTTTGAAAAGCAATAAAGATTGGGCAAAGATAGACTAACATGGCCAGTGATGCCCACATACTGTGTTTCATTTTCTTTCAGCTATATCCTGTGTTAAGTGGGGTCACCACAATATTTGCTGACCATCTTGATACCAATATCATTGGAGATTTGGAATGTGTTTTTAATCACCAGATGCCCTTCCTGCTGCTTAATACAATGTTTAAAATGAGGCAACTGACTAGTAATAATATCGAACTTGAGAATTAATTATAAAAGGAACCTTGGCTTAATAGCAATAAGGTAATATAAAATATTACACAAGTCAGTGCTGACAATTTTCTGTATATCCTACATTGAA
This sequence comes from Stegostoma tigrinum, assembly GCF_030684315.1. NCBI lineage: Eukaryota > Metazoa > Chordata > Chondrichthyes > Orectolobiformes > Stegostomatidae > Stegostoma > Stegostoma tigrinum. The sequence goes on from NC_081365.1 coordinate 50,713,345, forward strand.
TTAAAGGCAAGGAGGTAAGGTAACCCGATTGCTTCTTTGTATGGAGAAATACAATTTCCTAATGTTTTGCCTCTATCCACACAGCAAATACAATTATTCTTCTGTCAGAGGTATAAAGCTGAATTTTACAAAAAATATTCGATGTGGCAATTTTGATGAGTTTTGTGAAGGGTTTCTCTCTGCGAGCACTGGCAGGTTTTCTTGCATAATCTTCCAAAACTCACTTAATTACCAGTGTACCAGGCCATTCTCTTTAAATATCAGACTTGATGACTGCTTTCAATCATACTAAACCTAACAGCAATTCTTCAAATAGGCAATTTCAACTATATTTACCCTTTGATAAATGAACAATTAATGTATATCGATACTTCAGATTTTCCGACTGGATCTTGTTGCCTAGCAACCTGTTCAGCTCATGGTTAAAGTAATCACTATTCCATTTTCAGTTTCAGATGGTTCTTTTCGACAAATAGCAGATGACTTAAAGGTTAAACCTTTATCAGGTTTGATACATTACACAAAATGAGTACAATCAAGCTTGCTACATATGGACAAGTTTTACATTACGTGGTATTCAGAATGAAAACCTTCTCTTAAAGCAATAAAAAGGTAGGTTGAAAAGACAAAAGTTTATGTCTATATAACTTCTTCATTATATATCAGCTTAGCCTAGCCTTTTCATTTTCCAATGTAGGATCCAAAATTCTTCATTAAATGGAGCAATTAAATCTCTGCTTGCTACATCTTGGGTAATTATTGTGCCATATTACAACAGCCAGCACAAACCTCTGATGAGGCACTCCTCTCAATAAAGTTAAGGAATCAATTATCATAATATTCCACAAATGCTTGAACTCCTATTCAGTTCTAACAATCAGTGACCAGAGGTGAAGGGAACCATTATGGCTTCCCACAGTCCTGCTCTTCACAGCACCCACATAATCTGCTTTATAATGAGGTTAACAGAAAAAAAAATGCATATGAGGGGTGTGGGGGCACATTGGAGTTTCCAATATTTACACCTAATGGAGAAATCTCCAAGTTCAGAGAGCAAAGTCATTAAAAAAAACTTCTGTCAATCTGCAATATAAGAAGATGGAATATCACAGGACTGTGCTTCTAAAGCTGTGTCTCACACACACATGTAATATAGGTGGGCTAATCAGAGTTAACATATTGATAGCACTATTTCTAACCTGTTTACTCTGCAAATGAAATCCTCCCATGGCAGCAAGGATTTTTAATGCAAAGCCCTGTCCAATTCTGTAATCACCGAGAAAAGAAATAAGCATATTCTTCTTGAGCATATTCTTCCTCAGATAAGACAACCAAAACTGCGCACAGTATTCTAGGGGGGGGGGGGGCCTCACCAACACCCTGCATAATTGCAGCAAGACATCCTTGTACTCAAATCCTACAGTTTTGCTTCTTTACTGCTTGCTGCATCTGTGTGATTACAATCTGCGATGAGTGCATGGGGACATCTCATTGAATATTCCCCTCTCTCAATTTACAGCCTTTAAAATATTAATCTACCTTCCTACTTCTGCTACTAAAGTGGATAACCTCACATTTATTCACATAATACTGCAATTGCCAACTCACTCAGCCTGTCCAAATCACACTGCAACATATCTGCTGCATCCTCACGCTCACCCGTCTACCTAACTGTTCTAAGGAAGGGTCGCTTGACCCAAAACATTAACTTTGATTTCTCGCTGCAGATGCTGCCAAACCTGCAGCGCTTTTCCAGCGATTTCTGTTTTTGTCATCCTTCCACCTAGCTTTGTCATCTAAAAATGTGGACAGTTTAGATTTACCTCCCTCATCTAAATAATCGAGAAAAGCTGGAGTCTGAGTACAGTATCGTGCGATACCTCACTGTTCACTGCCTTGCATTTAGGCAAAAACACATTTATTCCCAATCTTTGTTTCCTACCTGCTAGCTAATTTTCTACCCAATACACTAATCCAATTCCACGTACTTCAACTTTAAGAAATTAATCTCTTCTGTGAATCTTTATTAAAAGCATTCTGAAAGGCCAGATAAACCAGAGCCACTGCTTCCCTGAGTTTTGAGGTTTTGAGTCGACAAGATTCCTGTCAACTTGTAAAGCACAATTTCCTTTTGTAAATTTATGCCGATTCTGTCTGATTCTACCACTATTTTCTAAGTGCTTTGCTATATAATCCTTGAGAGGAGACTCTAGTACCTTTCCCATTACCGATGTCAGACTCATTGGTTTACAATTCGTCGTTTTCTCGCTATCTCACCTTTTGAATGGAGGGGAGCTAATGTAACCCCACTAAACTGTAGGAACATTTCCAGAATCTAAAGTATCTGTTTCTAGTGCCACTCCTGGAACTACTGTGTGATGTAGATCACCAGGCCTTGGGGATTCATTAGGCTTCTGTTCCATCAATTTCTCTAACACCATTTTCCTACTAGTACAGGTGCGCTTCAGTTCCTCTCTCACACCTTGTATTTCTCATTTGTTCTGGTATGTTATTTGTGCCCCCCTTTATGAAGGCAGAAATGAAATATGAATTCAGTTCATTAGCAATTTCCTTGCTCCCCATTATATATTACCCCATTTCTGGCCATAAGGGACCTAAATTATTTTTCACTCTATCTACCTCTGTAAACTTTTAGAGTCAGTTCATATGGTCCTACCCAGCTTACTCTCATACTGTATTTCCCCCTTCTTAATGCCTGGGCCCTCCTTTTCTGATTTATAAACTGTTCCCAATCCTCAGGTTGATTTTTTTTTCTTGACAATTTGCAATTTTTTTTGCATCTAACAGTATTTCCAACTTCTCCATAAGCTGCAGTTTGGCCACTGTTCTCTTTGCACTCTTGTGCCAGACAGGATGAAACATTTTTTTTTCTTGTTCACTCATCTGCTCTTCCAATGTTTGCCATAGCTTATTCACTGACATTCCTTTCAATAACATTTCCCAATCTCACTCACCACCTTGAAGATGAATTCTATCACATTCCAGCTGCTCATCCCCTCTGAGTCTCACACAGCTACATTATCGATTATTCCTCTTTCATTGCTTAATGCCCAGTCTGGGTGGCCTCTTCTCCTGTCAGTTCCTCCATACATTGGCCAAAAAAAACTGTCTTACCTGCTAATATTCCTCGTCCATAATGTTGCGAATAACACTTCACCCAATATCCATACAGATTAAAGTCACCTATAATTACTAATATTCCTTTAATGCATTGATCTCTGGTTTTCTGTTTTACTGACATTCCCAACATTAGCACTATGGTTTGGTGAATTATATACCACCCAACTAATGTGTTTTGTTTCGAGGTATTTCAGAATTCTACACACATTCTAATTTTTCTGAGGTAATATCTTTCCTTAATACGGTGCTTATTTTCTCTTTAGCCTGTAATGAAACTCTATCACCTTGCCCTTTTTATCGGTCCATCTTACTGAATACACCTAGATGTTTAATTCCCACCCCTAGAGACCCAGCAGCCATGTTTCCATAATCCCAACCATGTCATATCCATTTATATCTATTTGTGTGATTAATTCATCAACATTATTTTGAATGCTATATGTGTTGAGGCACAAAGCTTTCTGGCTTGTCTGTTTAAAACCCTATTCCCACAATTCTTTATTGTAGCTTTGTTTGATTCTGGCCTTTGATTCATTTGCCTATCACTTCCTCTAATTTCCCCTTCATTTGTTCTTGTCCTTGATTGCCCTTCCTCTATCTCCTTGCAAAGGTTGTCATCCATCTGCCAATTTAAATCTTCCCCAGTCACTCTTAGAAATACTCCCCAGCGAGCATGAATCCCAGTTCTGCCCAAGTATAACCCTTAAATGTTGCATTGATCCCACCTCTCAGAACCAGTTCCAATGCCCCAGGAATCCTAAACTGTCCCCCAAACCCATCTCTTTAGCCACGTGTTCATCCGATATATCCTGCTTTTTCTGCTTTGACTAGCACATAGCACTGGCACTAATCCAGAGATCATTATCTTTGAGGTCCTACTTTTTAATCTTGCTTCCCAACTCCCCATATGCTTTTTTTAGAATCTAATCCCTTTTGTTTTATCCATGTCATTGGTACCACCGCACCACCCAGGTGCATAACAGCCTGGTACACTAACTGCTCTGTCCAGGACCATAAGAAACTACAGAAGGTTATGTCCACAGCCCAGGCCATCACGAAAGCCAACCTTCCATCCATGGACTCCATTCACGATTATCATTGCCGCTGAAAGACCTCTCCTATCCAGGTAGTGCTCTTTTACAAACTCTCCCGTCAGTCAGATGATACAAAAGCTTGAACACGTGCTAAGTGGTTCAAGAACAGCTTCTTCCCTGCCACCATTAGATTGCTGAATGGACCTCTCTAACTTCAAATGATGTTTATATTGCTCATGTTGATCTTGCTTTGCACACCTCCTGTGTAGTGCAACCTGAATGCCTCGCTCTGCCTAAGCACCTCATGATCCGTATGTCCTTGTTTGCTATGATCTGCCTGTTCTGCTCACAAAACAAAGCTTTTCACGTACTTAGGTACATGTGTACACATCCACTAGCTATTCACCCTCAACCTCCAGGATGTCCTCTTGTCCGAGATATCTTGACCCTAGCACAAGGAAGGCCATATACCATTATGAAGTCTCATTTGTAGCCACAGAAATCTTCATCTATTCCCATAGGTGAATGCCACAGGGGATTCCCGCACTGCCTATCTAGTCCTCTTACTCTGCCTGGTTGTCACCCATTCCTTATCTACCTGAAAAGTCTCACTCCATTGAGTGACCAACTGTCTACATTAACTATGCATGATTCTCTCAGCTATGCACAGGCTCCACAGAATCCTGAACCACCATTCCGGCTCCAAAACTTAGGCTTCCAGAAGGTGAAACTGGAGACATTTCCTGCACACGTACTGGTCCTAGGCAGTGGAAATGTGCCCAGGTTTCCACACAGAACAATAGAAGCACCCACAGTTGAGTTCCCCTGCCATGATTTGGCCCTGTAAATTTAATCTTTTGGAGATGCTCAATATTAAATAGAATCAATTTCTGTACAGCCCTTCTTACAATAGGATACAGCCCTCAAAATCTACACAGCATAAACCTTACAAATTATAATTGAATATTTACCATCTTCATCACCTTCACCAAAACCACCTCCTCCCGCAATGAGTTATTTAATTGTCCACCACCATTGATGATCAGATGTGGCAGGACTATAGAGCTAAGATCTTATCCATGGGTTGTGGGATCACTTAGCTCTATCATTAACTTGCTACTTTTGCTCTTTGACATGCAGATCGACTTGTTTGGTGGCTTCATCAGGTTGACACCTCATCTTCAGGTATGCTTTGTGCTGCCCCTGGCATGCCCTCCCGATACATTGAACCAGGGTTGACCCCTGTCTTTACAGTAATGGTTGACAGGGGGATATGCTGGGCCAGTGGATTGCAGATTGTGCTCAACTAAAATTCTGCTGCTATTGATGGCCCATAGCACCTGAAGGATGCCCAATCTCGGGTTGTCAGATCTGTTCGAAATCTGTCCCGTCTAGCACGGTGATAGTGCCACACAACACGATGGAGGCTGCACTCAATGTGAAAACAGGATTTAATCTCCACAAGGACTGTGTGGCAGTCACTCCTCTTGATACCATCACCAGTAGATACTAATCTGCCTGCTGCAGATGCAAGGATGAGGTCAAGCAGGTTTTTCCCTCACCACTGGCTGCAGACCCAGTCTGGCAGCTCTGTTCTTTAAAAGATGATCAGCTCTATCAGTAAGTGCTCCTGCTGAAGCACTTTTTGTGATGACATTGAAATCTCCCACAGAGATTTGCCACCCTCAATGCGTCCTCTGTGTTGTTTAACATGGAAGCATGACAGGACATAATTGAAAATGCAAATATAACACATTAGATCAGTGAGTGATTGTATACTGCATTTTCTTGACACTCAATGCACATTTATTCTTTTCCTCATCTTGTATTAATATCTGGGTGAGCATCCAAATACATTTCCCTTTCAGGCTAATTTCTTTTAATTGTATGTGAATAATTCTTACAATTAAAGCTAATATTTTTGCCAAATTACTCACTTAATAGAAGAGTCAAGATGCCATCATTGATATCTTGTGTATTTAAGACACAAAAGAATCCAGCCAGGAAACATTTTGGAATAGGTCAGAATAATACAAAAATCTCCTGTAACAAATACATACGTTACTTCAAGCATCTATGTACTTCTGATCAGTATTTGAAGGATGCAAACATGAAAAGAGGTATTCAGCCTTTATTCTTTATTCATTCGTGGGATGAGGGCATCACTGGCTTGGTAGCATTTATTGACCAGATGGCAGTTAAGAGGCAACTACATTGCTGTGGGTCTGGAGCCACATGTAGGCTAGGATGGCCGTTTCCTTCCCTAAAGAACCAGATGGGTTTTTCCCAACAATCGGCAATGGATTCAAGGTCATCATTAGACTCTTAATTCCAGATATCGATTGAATTCAAATTCCACCATCTGCCACGGTGGGATTCAAACATTCCCGGGAGCCATGTTATCTGGGTCACTGGATTAACAGTCCAGCAATAATACCAGTAGGCCATTTCCTCCTACCAGATTGATGTTGCTCAATGTATCCCACAGTTAATTATTTTTAAACGAAGGAACAACTGGTTTCTGCAAGTTGGAAAACTTCTTTAACAGACAACCTAAAAATCTGGCTTTCCACTGGGGTGAAGGTATAATCAATACAAATTCAAACAATATGGCAAGTGCATCAGTGGCCTGCTTCCTGAAATGAATTGCAAATTTTACATCATTGTGCTTAAACAGCAGCACAATTAGAGGTTGAACCTATTGCTATTGATATGACGGAATCACTGAATACTGGCGTATGGATTTTCTGAGGTGTGGCAATCTGCACGATTACATAATCTGGTCCATTTTCAAAAAGAACAGAGTTCTACATTTCTGGGAGGAGATTCTGGTCAGGGCTCCCTCAGAAATGTGGAGCCTAACTTCTGAACTGACAGCTCTTAAGCAGTGCACAAAAATTGCAGAAATGCAAACCATTTGCTCTTTTCACAGCAGTCAGCTGTCATATTCTGATATTTAAAGATACTGCCAGCCACTTTGACAGCAAATGTTAAGTATACAGCCAGATGTGAATTGAAGGTGTTGGGAGAGTTGGGTGGCAGGTAAGTAGGGTGTTGGATGAATGTGTTGTCAGTGAGCCAGCTCAGTAAAGTGCCTCAGGTAGGATGCCATGTAGATAGAGGTAGAGTGGCAGGCGGGTTGGATACCATGGGGAGGGCACCTGGTTGCAAGATGGCAAGTGGGAACAAATATATGATGCAATATTGAATAGGTCGGGGGAGTAGGAAAATTTGAATTCGGCAGAGGATGGGAGGGTGGTTATCCGATATGTTTGTGTATGGCAATGGGGTGAGGTCATGTGGAGTGTGGGGGAGGTGTGTGTTTGAATGTGCCATGAGGAGGATGTTGAATTGAATCTAGCAGCAGGATGCAGTCTGGTCTTGTCCGGCAGTATGGTGAGGCTTCCAGACTACTGGGGTGGGAGGGAGGGTTGGGTGCAGACTGCAGAAAGGAGAGCATAGCCATAATATCATCTCAAAGCATAGTAAATATACAAGGTCAGTGCAACCTGCAGGTTCCTGTCCAAGTCATTCACATTGACTAGCAAATATACAGTTGTTCATTCAGGCTCACTCGGTCAATATCCTGAAACTTTGGATCTACTGACACAAAATAAGCAGCAGCAGTCAAGAAGCAACTCACACCAACAATTCAAGGACAGCTAGGCATGATGGTCATTCCAATGAAACCCACGAAGGAAAGAAAAGTAGCTTAATACTATAGTTCTCCTTCAAGCTACACAACACACCAAAAGAACTCACAAACTCCCAGGTCATTTATTAAAAGAAATGAATCAATTCTGAATGTTTTATTAAAGACAGGTTGCACATTTTAGAAAATGAATCCCAGGATCTTTCCTCCCGTGTGTTTTTGTTTGGCTTCTTCATGGTCTATGATCCCTGCTGAGATCATTAGAACGAGGTACCCAAACTGCTGTAAAGGCAGGAGGCTATTTTTCCACTTTTTGAGCTCTTTTACTTGAACATCAAACCTGGGGCTAATAACACCACACGTGTTGAGTCTGTCAGTGAGATTTACAACTGTTTTCCCACTTCTGCGGTCATCAAAAATCTCAAACTCTCCAATGTAGTCATGCTTCATCATTCCAGTTAAGAATCTCTCAATCCCTTTGGAGCATGGCCGGATGAGAATCTGGTGTTTTCCACATTTCTCTGTACTGTTGATGCTAGGAAGGACATCAATGAGAACATTCATGTGCACCATGATGCTGCTGGTCAATATGGCAAAAGAGCTGAATCAATTTTGAAAACTGAATGTTTGTCAATCTATTATAAATGAGAACCCAATCTCCCAATTCAAGTAGCTTCAAACTAGATTGAGATTAAATTAATATTGGTAACTCGTTTACAGCCTTCCATCATTCTCTATACATTCTTCTTACTTGATATAAGGCTTTACTCATGCAATCTTGCTGTCATGAATGTTGTCTGTCCCGATTTATCATTTATACTTGACAGCTTTTATTTAAATAAAACTCATGCAATTTTATGAACAGAGCTAGTATTCTACTGTAATTCAATCACTGCAATACTTCAAATGTTATCCTTATAAATGATTCCTTTTCAAAGATTTTTTTCATCGTTACCAATTTTTTTCATGTCTCTGAATGCATTGCAATACTATGACTTGGCGAGTCTTACTGCTATTTGTGAACTTACCACTTGGGGGCACATTGGGACAACTGCCATTGAATTCACCTTCACATGCTGGACAAATGTTCTGATTTCATAGGCAAGAATGGAAACACTATTTGTTGCATTTCAAACAGGAACATTTAAACAGACTGGTCCATGAACAGCAAAACCATGCAGCACTGATGACGTCACTTGAACAATCAAATATTTCTGACTGCTTCAAAACTGAGAAATACTTGATGAGATACAGATTTGCAAATTGTAAACATACAGGAAAACATTTTTGTAAGGCTTCTGCACAAATTTCTACATCGGAAATATTGACATATTTTGGTACTAAAATTCAGGACATTGAGCAGGTGTAGAAAGCCCATGAGAAAAAAATCCCTGATGCCTTAATCGAGCACAACGTAAATGTCTCCATTTAAATTATTAATGTATTGCATCTACACAGTCAAGATCTGAATGCAAAGCTTATTTAATGATGAACATTGAATAATGTGCAGCCAAAGGTTTATGATACCTCCCGTTCAGGGTTAGGTGGTCATGAGTCACAACACAGCTTCACGAGCACAGGAGTCATGTTGCTCAAGAGCAAGGTACTTACTAATTCTCACATAATTTATAAAAATAAATTATCTCTGACAGATAAATTGCTGACAAATAATGAATATTCAGATACAGTTATGACTGGAAGATTTCCTTATCTGAAACTTTGGGTTTTACTTTGCATTATTAACAGTCTTTGTACACTCATGTAAACTTTGCGGGCAGCACGGTGGCTCAGTAGCTAGCACTGCAGCCTCACAGCGCCAGGGATCCGGGTTCGATTCCAGCCTCGGCCTACTGTCTGTGTGGAGTTTGCACATTCTCCCTGTGTCTGCGTGGGTTTCCTCCGGGTGCTCGGGTTTCCTCCCACAGTCCAAAGATGTGCAGGCTAGTTGGATTGGCCATGCTAAATTGACCGTAGTGTTCAGGGGTGTGTGGGTTATGGGGGGGGCGGGGAATGGGTCTGGGTGGGATGCTTCAAGTGGCGGTGTGGACTTGTTGGGCCGAAGGGCCTGTTTCCATACAGTAGGTAATCTAAAAATAACAAGGTAATCTAAAAAACTTTATATGAGCTTTTGGGAGGGGCTTTAGTTTTAAATCCACCCTTTATTCTAAATCAAACTAGCTTAACAAACTCTTAGCAGAATTCCAATCGACACTATGTTCTTTTGTCTTCACGAGTGAATTGTTTTTAGTATCCTCAAAGACGGTCTCAAATTGATGCATGGATGCAAAATTATTTTTCTTGTTTTAAGTATTTCCAGCTATTCTTCTCGAGCTTGTGCCTCATGCTGAGGGATACATTTCTTGTGATAGGGTCATGACAGTATTCAACCTTCATGAGTAAACTAGACAGTGAGTGTTAAAGCTTGTTCATAGGTCCATGGTTTCTCTGGTTTTGTATAATCTGAGGTTTGAAAATTCCTACGAGCATCTTAACACCCAACATGAAGGGTTGAGACCTCAAGAAACCCTGCAAAACAGGTTCTGACCACCAGATCAAAATTCAGGACTTGAGTTTAACAATCTAAGCTACTGTGATGTGCAGTTTAGAAGCAATACCACACTGCTGAAAGTGCTAACTTTTGGATGAATCATTAAACTGAGAACTACAACTGCCCTCATACGTGTAAGTAAAAATATTGTAAGCAGTGAGGTTTTCTTTGGCCAATATTTACCCCTGAATCAAGAGCACAAAACAAAGTAGCACCCGGGGTTAGCCTTGTGTAAACTGGCTGCCAAGTTATTTATGCTGAAAACCGTAATTGACTTAAATGGTACTTTTTCAAGGTACTTCATTGGTTTATGAGTGTTTTGGGATGAATGGTGGAAGTCAGTTAATAAATGTAAATTCTGTCTCAAAAAAAAATCCTGATCCTTCAGTTGCGTCATTTAATTATCTCAGGTTCATTGTGAGCCAATAAATTGAGGTTGTAACCACTCCATTTCATGAAAATGAACTTGTTTTTCCACTGTTTCTTCAATGTGTAGCTGGGACCTATGCCAGGAATATTATATTCTGGTTGATATTCCATGAGGAAGGGCTGTATAAATTTTGGCTGGGTCTTCCTGACCTCCTACATACGAATTGCATGAGCCATTATGTTCACAAAGCAATCATTAGTCAGAATCTGTTAGACACAGATGACACAGGCATGATCCTCCAGAGAAAAAAAGTAAATAAATATCTTACTTCAAGCAAGGCAACTTCAGAAGTATACATTTATTTTTTTAGAAAGTTTATTCTTTAAACAAATTGAGAAACAAAACATTTCATGAAGATCATAGATTATCCATCTGTTGTTGGGAAAGTAAATAAAAGAAGGTCATTTTAAAAAAAAGTAACACAATGAAATAAAGTCAATGTGGTTTTGTGAAAGGCAAATCATGTTTGAACAATGTGCTAGTGTTATGAGGATTTAACAAGCAGAGTTGATAAAGGAGTTCTGCTGCATATAGTGTATCTCATTTTCCAGAATACATTTCAAAAGGTGTCATATAATGGTTTATTGCATAAATTAGGACCTCTGAATGTTTTGGACTAATGTCTTGGTATGGATTGAGGATTGGAAAATACACAGAAGTCAGAGAGTTAGGATCAATGGGCTTCTTTTTCAGAAAAGCATAACTAGTGGATTCTCTTGATGATCAGTCCCATGTCTTTCATCACTTGTCATCCATATGAATGGCTTGAATGAGCAGGCAGAGTGCAATCTATCCGATTTGCAGGTAAAATAAAAAAAACATGAACAGCATGTTGTAATGAGAATATGAGGAATCTGCAATGACATAGAGATAAACTTAGTCATGGATGAAACTTGGCAGCTGGATTTAAGTGTAGCGAAGTGTCAAGTTATGCATTTGGATACATGGAAAGATCAAAAGGCATACTATTATTTAAAGACTACAAAAAAGTGCAGCAGAGAAGGATCTGAGTGTTCTTATGTATGAAACACACATCTAGTATGCCGATGGTTTTAGAGAAAACACATAGAATTTTGGTGTTTATTGCAAGAAGTTGGGAGATTAAAAATAGGTAATTCTTGTTGCAACTGTACAGGATTTGGTAATGTTACACATGGAGTACTGTGTAGAGATTTTGTCACTATACTGGCACTGGAGAAGTTCTACACAAATTCACTCGGCTGATTCCTGGGAAGAAGGGGTTGTTTTATCAAGAGTGACTAAACAGATGATGCATTCATTCATTAGAATTTACAAGAATGAGGGATAATCTTATTGAAAGAGACAAAACTTTGAGGGGACAAAAACCTGAAGTTGCTGGAAAAGCTTAGCAGGTCTGGCAGCATCTGTGAAAAAAAATCAGAGTTAACGTTTCAGGTCTGGTAACCCTTTCCACAGAACTGAGTAAGGGTCACCAGACCCAAAATGTTAACTCTGATTTTTCTTCACAGATGCTGCCAGACTTGCTGAACTTTTCCTGCAACTTCTGTTTTTGCTCCTGATTTACAGCAACTAGTTCTTTTGGTTTCTAATTAAGATTCTGAGGGGGTTTAACAGGGCACATGTTTCCATGAGGGGCAAATCTTGAACTAGGGGACATAGTTACAGGATAAGGAGACATAAATTCATATATTTCTCAGTTCAAAATGAAAGGAACAGTGGAAAAACAAGTTTATTTTCATGAAGGAGACACAAATGAATTGAATGCCACATTGGGCCCTCCAGATCATATCAAATCTTAAATAGAATCATAAAATCCTTACAAGGTGGAGCCTACATTTAGCCCATCAAATCTGTACTGACCATCCAAAGAGCAACCCATTCAGACCCAATCCCTTTACGCCACCCTTGAAACCCTGCATTTACCATGGCCAATCCACCTAACCCAAGTATCTTTGGACAGTGGGAACAAACCAGAACACCTGTCAGAAACCTATACAGAACGTGAAAACTCCACACAGTTCACTGAGATCTACTGGACAAAACAGTCCGACAACATTCCCCTGGCAGGAAAATTTCTGGGACTCATGCCTGCAGCCAAAATGCATCAATGCCTTTGCAAGATTCTGGACTCACGAGAGGATGAGGTGTTGTTTGCAGGGAGGAAGTCAAGGACAGGGAAACAAAGATGTCAGAGGAAAGGACTGGGGTAAGAGGCTGTAGTGACCTTCAGCATCCCCTCAAACCTTTCCTAATTCTTGGATTTAGAGTACCTGTCAATAAGGCACTTGGTGGGCTGGATTCCAGAAGCACAGAAAACCATGTCACTCTCTGATCCCTGAACCCTCTTACATTCCTGTAGGCATCATGAATGAATGATGCAAGTTCGCTCATTAATAAGCCTGCTTGACATCTGGCTGTAAGTAAGTGAGCAAGTTTCCTGCATGGGCCCTTACAGCTTTCAAACTACTTGCACGCAATTTTCTCAGAGAATAAGGAAGAAACACAGTCACAGGAAAATTGCAACAGGTGGAATTTTATTTCTTTAATGAGAATCGCACCATTACATCAGGATTGGAGATCACTCTCAGTACAAAAGTAGGTCATAGTTGAAGAATGTCCGTCTCAAACAACGTCAGCATGACTGGAGCTGTGAACGTCAGCTGAGGAGCAAGTTTACGATCACTCATCATGTTACAGCTGACTAGCGAGTTGGCTTCGGCCATGTACTGGGAACTGCAGACTGGAACTTTTTCAAAATAGATTTTTTTTTAATCATGAAAGCAGAATTTGGGCCACAGTTGCAACTGAATGTGTTTATCCTAATTGAACATGACAATATTCAGTGTTGAACACTTCATATTTATTCTTCATTAATGCTGAATGGAGAAATTATAAGCCATACATTAGAACCAACAATCAAGTACGAAAGTAATTAATTACCCTCATTAAGACTTTCGATTTGCAACTCAGTTTGTCAATCATTGTATTGTTTACTCAGTTGTTCAAATAGGAATTAGATGTAATCAGGCATTAAAATTTATGTGAAATACCTTAATTAGCATATTAATCTCTTCAATTAGATGTCTAATCAATGTATTTGCTTTCATTAGCCTTTTTTGTGATGAGTACTCAGCTGAAACTTAGAACAGTCTCTAGTTGCATCCCTATTCAATAGGTAGCACACAGTAGATCATAACTGGAAATAAACAAAATAAGAATCCAACTTCATAATTGTCAATGTACCTCTCTGCACAGTTTTCGTTTATATACAGTGTACACAATGAAACCCTGCTTTTTGTAGTTTCTCATGAAAATAAGCCTATTTCATAAACCTGTCTGAAGCTGATGGAAAATCTGACTGCCTCATCTATACAAGGCCCAGAATTGGCAATACCTGTGCAAAAATATGGTAAACCCACTGAAACTGGATTGAAATTATTTTAAAATTCTGTGTACAACATATTATCGTGTACAACATATTATCATGGACTTATCAATAAGTGATTGTGTTTCTGAATGACAAGTGAGAATTGACTCCACTCAAATTGATTTGACACAAACCACCCATGATACCAGCAAAATCTGGGAAGATGTGGTCCTGAGGCTGCTGGTTGAGAGAATCTACCTGTACTGTAAACTTCATTATTGTTCCTGAGGCATCAGTAACAAAATAAGTACATAGCCACATTTGATTAGATCTTGAATCATTGTGGCACTACCAGTAATTTACCATGTGGCAATAATTTTGATTAAATCTGCTGACTGAAAGCAAACCAATCTTTAAACCCTTCCAAAGATTTGGGATAACACTTAGGGTTATGCAATAAACACTGACCAGCCCATAATGCCCACATCCCTTAAGTGAATGAAAAAATAAGTACTGAATAAAGACAGAAAACCAAAGAAACAAAGGCAAACATGTATATACACATGTCGGTGAAAGTCCACACTTCAAACATTAACTCATATTTTCTCACAATTACTTGTCTTTCCTGCTATTTTCATATGTGTTTCAGATTTCCAAAATTTATTAACAAACACAGAAAAACTTTGAAAACTCTTTCTTCACGAAACATAGTATCACAAAATGTTTTAAGTAGGATTCCCCCCGTTATATCTCTGTCTTTGGAACAATATTGTACTGTACAAATGAATAGGACAGCAGCTCAATGGGAGTTAGTTTATTGTAGCTCTGTCCATTTTCTTCTGAATTATTTTGCTCATTCTGGCATCAGTCCTAATTTCCGTTATTTAGAAGTTACTAGGGAACACATATTAAAAATGATACCTAAAACTGCAATCACATTTGCAAAACACCAATATCATTCTGTAGGGCCCACAACTAAGTACAACAATGACAAAGAAACATGTAAAATAGACTAAACAGTGTACGTCAATAAGAATGAGAAGAAATTAAAAGCCCACTAAGTAATTTGTATAGTGCCAGTTCAAACAACTCCCGACCTGGTTCTTTGATGCAAAGGACTGAAACAAGTAACGACATTTATGGGAATGATAACTTTAGATAGTGAACATTAATCAATCTTTCTCCTTTAATCACTACCTTCCAGTAGAATATGACAGAGAACAGCTAAGTTAAATTGTGAAAATGACGCTGCTTATTATGAACACTTGAACAATTCACGTAATGCAATGCACATCATCTGACATTATGACAGCCTTTCTTTTCAATCAATGTCAAGCAAGGGGAGGGAGTTGGGGTAGGATATCCAAATGTTATAGCAGGTAGTGTACTGTCTTTTCCAAGGGAAGTCAAGTAATATTAACTTTTTTTAAATGAAGTGAAGTAATGATTGATGAAAAGGTAAAATGCTCCCTCATGCTCTTACCATGACTGATGCAGAAACCATTGCAGAGTAGATATTGCTACTGTATTGAAATAAAATAAGCTCTCCTGTGGATGAGTGAGAGAGCGCTTGCTTGCGATCTGTCCATTGTAACACTTTCTTTTCCCATTACCAATGAATGATGATAAAGTAGCGTCATTCTCACATACAACCTATGTATGGGGAAAAAAAACCATAACTGACTTTTTAAAAATTTTCTTATTTTATGATATAGAATAATGCAAGCACTGTGCGTTCAATCAGTGTACCAGGCTGTATTATCCAGGCACAATGCCTCCTCACCTGAGGACAGAAATGCCTATGGTCTCTGTGAATTATGGCTAATTACAGATTAGGATGAGGTGAAAATGGCATATTCTACATAGCACTTCTGGTTGATGACATTTACAAATGCTTCAGGCTAGTCCTTTGCTGGACTCCTCCAGCACTCAGAATAATTAGAAATGCCATTCAGCAGGAAAAGGTTAATAAAGCTATCTGAATCAATAACCATGTATTTCATGTTTTTGATGTAGTTTTTCTAAATTAAAAGGACAGTGATGAAATCTCCAGAGTTTGGCCTGAAAAGCACTCTCAAGTGCTGCTTACAATGATGACATGTCACTATGTGTCATGATCTCCCATGTTATTTTGCTTGCTGAGTAGCTATTAAGTTTGAAACTGTAGTGATTAGAACCAGGTGCAATGCTTTCACTATGAAGTTCTTGGTTGGGGTTGTTAACCTGGGCCAATCAAGAGAGCTTTGGCTAACTAACATAACCAGGAGATTAGAATCTCCTCACTTGAAAACTGACTCCAAGCTGGCTGGTCCACAGCCAGTGTACTGGGCACTGGTAAATAAAGGGTGATGTAGTGATGGGACACCAGCCTCTGTGCAGTTATTTCAGAAACACAAGGCTTTTTATGGTTGCCAACTTGAGCAAGCCGGCTCTACCAGAACTATCCTGTACCTGCACAGCAATCAAACCATATGAGCCATAACTTACCCTTATTTTCAAATAAATTTATTCCTGAATTTAGTTCATATCCCAAAATGCTGACGTGAATTGACACAAGCCTGAAATATTCAACTTGCTGCTGTTTGTTACTGATTAAAGAGATTTTAGACTGTTACTGGGAAGAATGTGCAAAATATATGTTCTTGGAAAGAATGGCAGCAGATTGAGTTTCAACGGTAGAATCTTTTGTCTCATTGGAGTGTTGAGAATATTAGGTTGCACACAGCTGAACTTCAAGCAGCTATTTAATTCCAAAAGAGGATCAGGCTCTGAAGAAGATTTCACTAGCATTTCTACCTCAATACAAGGAGCATATGTGACTCATGTTACCATGAGGAAGAATACATGTGAAGGCATTATGAAGATAACATATTCCTGAAATAACAGTGAGTATCACAAACGATGTTTGGGAGTCTGCCTAGGTTCATGAAAAATGGCAAAAATAGAAATGGAAACATTTCAATGGTTCACCACAAAAGGAATGTGGATGGGAATTTATCTTGGATGGAAAAGATCAAACTTGTGGGAATCGAAAATGAAGATGAGCTAGAGGAAGCATCTCTGGAAAATGAAGATTCACTGTGAAAGGCATTCTAAGATTGCAAATTCCAGGTTGAGAAAAGAACGAGCCAGGAGTAAATCCTTAGGCGGTAAGAATCGTTTTGGATTGATTGTCAGAAAAGTGAACATTTCTGTAAAGGACAGTGCAAGGTGCAGCTGTGATCCGTCTTTTTTTTCCCCCCGATAAACAGCAAGACAATATATTTTATTTGGTAAATAAATGTATAAGTTGGCCACAAAGATAGCATTTAACTAATAATGTTTTTAGTCATTTGTTTCAAATAAACATTTTAAAATGTGAACCTTTGTCATGGCTTTCAGTTATTGACTAGAAATTAATTTATTTTAAGAAAATAATTTGTTTCTATGGTGATCAGAACATTGTTAAAACTTCTAAATTTTCAATTTGTGTTTCTGGTGTTTCTCATGCTGGTAAAAGGTGCCTGCTAAAGACTGATGTCGAATGGGGTGGAGTATTGAGGGTGGCAGGTCAGTTTTCACAGAGCATGGAGCCATGCTGATGGACAGAGAGGTTGAAAAGACACATGTGGCAGTGAACAGGACTGACTGTGGATCTGAGGATGTGGCGAGAACAGCTGTATAAGGAGCCTTGTACATCAAGGAGATACCTGCACATTCTGCGTTGAGTTGAAACTTCAGCTAGAATGTATGTGAGGCAAGTCTAAGCCGGAGGCAATCAGAGTAATGACAATGGCAACCCTGGAGATGAGAACAACTCCTTCCTTATTCATCAATGTATCAGTTGACATATTAAAAGTCAATCATCTCCTCTGTCATGCAATGGACTCCTCAGTTACTAGGAATATCCTTCTTGCATAAACTGTTTTTTTCTTTATTCATTCACAGGATGAGGGCATCACTAGAATAGGGTTCTATGCGATGCCCTCTCTTTTTTATAAACTCTTGTGACTATCATCCTAACTGATCCAGTATCTCTTCATATGTCACTCTTGCCCTCCAAGAAATCAGTCTGTTAAACATTTGTTGCACTCCCTTCATAGCTAGAACAACCTTCCTCATATAAGGAGATGAAAACTGCACACAATACTCCAGATGTGAACTCACCAAAGCCCTGAACAATTACAGCAAAGCATCATTACTCCTGAATTTGAATCCTCTTACTTCTGTCCCTCGGTCAGTTCCAAGTCCCATCCTCAGGATCTGTCAGTCAATATGATTGGTCAAGAACTCTACAGCTGAGGAGTGAGTGTTGCCAGGAGCGCAGAAAGCGGCCCAAAGAGGATTGTGGCTGATCTGAAAAAGTATTCCCCAGGGTTACACAGTGGGCGATGGATTCTACAACACAATTTGAGAGGGCGGGGGGAAATAAATCAAGTTCTGTTGGGCAGCTGGCTTGGAAGAAAGCATTGGGTGGCATGTTTAGAGGGGGTTTTGACACAAAAGGGTATCTCCAAAAAAGGTGCCCCACCTCTTTTGGCTTTTATTGATATTGATGTTTAAAACAGCCTTCCCTTTCAAATGAACTGCCCACACTAGCCATAATGTGACCTGGGCAGCATGTTATCTGGGTCAGTTCAGATTTTAACAAGCTCAATTACTAACTTCAGTATTCTATATATTAGGGAAGCTTGGGGTGGGCTGGGCACCCAACTTAGCTTACATTATCACCCCGTAACACCTATGGAAACTACATTCCGCAAGGACATGCAATACTCTGGTGCAGTGATTCCAGGAGAAGGGTAGGTATTTTCTCATCAACCTGTAACAGATGCTATTACACACCTCTGTACAGGGGACTTGAACTCAGGCCCAGAACATGGAATAATCCTTTGGTCCTGAAGTAGTAATCCATACTTTTCTTTACAAATAGGGAAACACATGCAATAAAGTTTCAGTGTTTTCTATTTTTACTTAAAATTGCACCATTCATTATGCTTTTCTTATCAAATGATCAAAAAATATCTCCAACCCTCTAAATATCCATCATTTGCATTATTGCAACTATAAATATGCTAAGAAATTGACAAAAACCATTAATTTCTGATGTTTCTCCTATCCTTGATATCCTACATTTCCAGTATTGCAATATGTCAATCACTTTGAGCAAGGCAGAAAGAGTCAAATAAATAGAACATTCATACAAATACTCAAGAATCTAAAAATATTTAACAGTCAGAGAAAAAAAATCTTGAAATCTGCTAATTGTTTTCTAAAATGTTTTATTGTCGTCTCGACCTTACAGTTCACGTGATCCGAAACACTCCAACCTAATTCTCACACACCTTATCTACCCAACTTTAAAATGATACTTTGAATGAAATCATTGTTAATCCGCAATCATCCTCAACATGAAAATTAATATGTACAATGCTGTAGTAATGAGCATATCTTTCATTATATGCTACTGAAGAGTTCACCAATCTTTATTACTTTGCAAATGAAACTTATTTTTAAGATGTTGAATTCAAAGCTTAGTGTTCCGCAGCTATTAAAACCAATTACAGCTCTTTTAAAGGTATCTCATTGTATCAAAGTATTATACAACCCAGAGGGCGGTCATTTGTTCAACGTGCTTAGAGAACTATCCAAATAGTCCTACTATTTCACAGAGCCCTGTATTTTATTTTCCTTACAAATATTTACACAATTCCTTTTGAAAAGTTATTATTGAACAGCCTCTGGGATGACTTCAGAAAGTCCACTCCTGATAAGTTGCTGGGTTAGATTTATTGCTGGAACGTTGAGTTATGTTTTATTGCCAATTTCCTATGAACTTTGGTGGGATAATATAAACGTGCAATCTATCATTTAAACTGTATTTTCGTAATAACTGAATATTGCAATCAACTTATGGGGTTGAGTCCTACAGGGGACTGAGCCAATTTAGGTATGGCGGAATTTGTGGCAGAATTGAGTGAAAAATCCAGTAAAACCTCACAATATCAGGAGCAGCAACTGCATTTATTATGTTTTGACCAAACAGAGATGCAAGTTTCTCATTGGGCAGTAGTAAAGTACCACTTAAAGGGGTTATACCTTGTTAAAGGCCTTAATAGCAGAACTGCATTCATTAATATTTAGCTTCCTGTGTTACCAATGCATTGAACAATGTAGGCCTTGAAAATTCTCAATGTCAGAGCAGGTACCTGAAAACTTCAGATCACGAGATAGTAGGAACTGCAGATGCTGCAGAATCTGAGATAACAAGGTGTAGAGCTGGATGAACACAGCAGGCCTGGCAGCATCACAGGAGCAGGGACGCTGACGTTTCGAGCCTTGACCCTTCTTCAGAAAATTTTGGTCTGCTTGGCCTGCTGTGTTCATCCAACTCTACACCTTGTTATCTCAACTTCAGATGGCCATTGGCTATGACCAGGCTCTGTGTTGCTCATCATGAAATAGTATTCAGGGCATGATCCACAGGCAGCAGCTGCATTTACCACATGTCAGTAGACAAAGGTATCTGACTTTTTCCAACCCCTCACAACTATCACGGCACTTCTCTGATCCACTTGCAGGCTAACTAGGAAGCACAGTCTTGCTTTGCAATCACACCAGCAATCAGTATTGAAAGGCTGCTACAAGGGCAGACACCCAGTTCACAGAATGAACTAGGCTGCATCTCATACTTGCTCGCTTGCTCTCTTAGCACTCAATCACTCAGCACCTACCTCCAAGTTGACAACATCCATGTTTTGCTGTGCCTGTCAGCCTTTGGCTCTAGATGAGGTGCCAGTGGGCATGATGGGCTGTGAGAAGAAATGGGTAATTGCCAATTACCACCACCACGCCCTCCACAAATGAAGCTTGGAGCTATACGCACACTAACATAAAAGGTCAGGGCTTAGAGGTCAGTTGGATAGTTGGCAGCAAAGTTCAACGGGGTGGACCTCCGCTTATGCGGTGGTGATGAGTAGAAATTGGCTGGTCAGGATACAGCAAGGTGAAAAAGGACTTGAAGTCACTGGGAGAGCATTTTGTGACAATGGTAGACATGGTGCTGACACTGTTTACCATGAACCCTGTTACCTGTAATCACTTGCTGTTCCTGGAGGTCAATCCAATATCGTCCAAACATGCTGCATACCCTATTCACAATGAAGCTGTCTCTAAAGCAATTTGTTAAATGCTGAGAAGCTGGGGGAATGGAAGCAGCCTTTTGAAGCAAAGGACAAGAGCATTGAGCAGAAGGAAGCACCCCTTGTGCATGACAGAGCTCAGCTGCATCAAGCACTGCAAGTCAAACAGGACCTGAATGGCATACACATCCAGAAGATCACAGTTGGTTGCCTAAGACCATCATGGAATCTAACACAGTCAGTCATAATGCCAGCAATGGTTTGTGCTCTGGGGGAGACTTCCAGTCTCTTTTGGCTTTGTTTATGTTCCCTTTTATTGCTGTCAACAAAAACTCATGTTCAGAGATTGTTTCAGAGACAGTAAGAACTGCCATTGCGGGAGTCAGAGATAACACAGTGTGGAGCTGGAGGAACCCAGCAGGCCAGGCGACAGAGGAGGAGGAAAGTTGAAGTTTTGATTCATCCTGACCTGAAACGTCAACTTTCCTGCTCCTCTGATGCCTCCTGGCCTGCTGTGTTCCTCCAGCTCCACACTGTTATTTTGAAAATTGTTTGACTGCTTGCCTATATGTGATTTTCTCCTATTACACAGTGACAATGTTTCTGTCTCCATTAAGCATTCACGGAAGAGCAGTAGTGACTTAAGGAAGTTTAGGATGATACTATGGCTTTAAGAGGTGTACTTTGTACTTTCTGTTAAAGAATGAAGACAGTTTGAATCAGAAGAGCCACGAGGTTTGTTTCAATCAGTGAAGTAAACAGCCTGTGAGGCCTTGGGGTTATTTTTAAGTTGGAACAATAGAAGCAGCCTGAAGGGGTGGGGTCAAGCTGCCAAGGAACCAAGATGTTAGTTTAACTTTCAGTAGCTGTTGGGGTTTAGAAGCTGTTGTACGTCTTGCCCTGTTACAGCAAAACACTTGAGTTCTCTCTCTCTCTCTCTCTGACACATGCACACACACAATTTCTTCTGGATATCCTTTCCTCCTGGACTGGAGAATTGCAAGTGGGATAATCCATTTCAGTAAGTTTGCTTTTTCCAAGCATGTTTTTATGGAAATGTTTCCATCAGGGAACATGGACTGCAGTGGTTCAGGGTAGCTCACCACCATCTTCTCAAGGGCAACTAGGGATGGACAATAAATGTTGGACAGCCAGCAATGCCCATGTCTCTCAAGTGAACAAAAAAAGTAGTTTACATGACGAGAAATCTCTCAAGGCCTTCTGACAAGAAACTCACCAAAAACTCGAACAACTCTCATTTGGCCAAAAAGACTTGAGATTCAGCTTAAGGTCTTCCGTCCAACTACAGTGACTTTCAAACTGTTGCATTTATCCAACTAACACAGAGACTAGTACAACTCAAGAAAGGGATGATACAATGTTCTAATTAGCAGTGGTTTGCATGAAGTTATTCTTCATAAGATTCTACATCAACATATATGTCTGATCTAAAGCTAATTTGTTTTAACTATGGTATAAATTCAGCCAACAAGGCCTGATTCAGGATCAAAGAGAATATCAAAATACTGGAAAACAAGTTCGCTTGGAAGTAAAAATAAATGTCATTCCACTTGTCTTTGGAGATAGTTTGGGTACACTTGTACGAAGACGTTTTTGGAGGTACAAAAAACTACTGCATTTATGCTAAATCAGAACGGTGAGTGCTTTGGGCCGGGGGGTGGATCTTGAAGGTGGTGGTGTTACACAGTTATATTTGCATGTAGTTGTGCACCATGGTGTAGCTTCAACCTGCTGTTCTATGGCCAAGCAGGACATAGGTGCAGTCCTGTGAATATTAATTTCATGCTCAAATATCACAAAATCACAGAAGCCAAGCAGACAGAAGAAACAAACTGAGAAGAAAAGGAAACAAAAGATCCGGCAGCTAGAATACAATCATACCTTTTAAAAACAAAAGCACTACAGAGAAATGATCACATCAATTGAAATTGTAGAAGAGGACATAAGAAAATAAAAGAAAATCAGTTACAAAGGTAAGGGCATCATTAATCCTAAACTGAAGTCATAACTCCTGAGCTTTTTGCACTTTAACATTTCCGTGTGTGTGGTTTCCAGAGTAACTGTCTGCAACTACCTTGGAACATGGTTACTAGGATATATTTGGTAACAGATGTGAGGACATTTTCACACATAGAGCCAATAAATTATTGAGAGTTAGGAACTAAACTGATCACTAAAAACAGGAGAATCAGAAATTCTCTAACTCACAAATCAGCATGTCCAACCTGATACTTTGTATTTTTATTTTCCGGTCTTCCACATTTCAGGAAAATTAACGCTTTTTTGGTAGAGCTACAATGTTTCCATGGAACTGAACTAGATAAGCTATATCCACCACCGTCAGTGCAAAAGCAGGTCAGTCGCCCAGAATTCTGCAGCAAGTAAGTCCTGGCTCTCAAATTTGGTTTGTAAGAGGTGATCAACTCTACCTGAAACTGCCCACACCCTCTCACCTTTTAAATCACCTCTTGGTTGCCTTAATAGGTATATTTATTTCATTTTTAGCACACTGCCATTACAGTTAAATCAAACCATAATTAATTTGATCAAAATGAAGGAGTCACATTACAAGGTTTACCTTAAATGAAAGGAAGATACATTTTATTTATTCACTTCAAATGAAAACATAAGGGTAGATGTCAGCCTAGTGGTATTATTGTTATACTCTTAATCCAGAGACCCAAGGTAATGTTCTGGGAACCTGGGTTCAAATCGTCCCATGACAGCAATCTAGAATTCAGAGTCAAATGATGACCATGAAATGATTGCCAATTGTCAGAAAATAAAACACCATCTGCTTCACTGATGTCCTTTAGGGAAGGAAACCTGCCATCTTACATGGTCTGGCCAACACGTGACCCCAGTCCCACAGCAATGTACTTAATTTTTAACAGCCCTCTGAACAATTAGGAACGGGCAATAAATGCTGTAAAGTCCACATCTAGCCAGTGATGTACCCATTCAATGAATTTAAGAAAAAAACCAAGCCATTGGGAGATCAAAGGTCTCGGATCAAGTTTCAAGCTTAAACTATTCCAGTTGGAGTAAAGTTAAATGATAGCAAGATGTAGGAAGGATGTACAGAAGGCAAAGCTGAGATCATCATCTATCAACTTCCTAAAATCAAGTTTGTTAAAATGCCTGAATTCGGTACATAGACAGTAGCAGATGAAATATGGAAGGTAGCACTGGCCAGCAAATCAAACTGACAGCTAGTCTCAAAGTTGGGTTTGAATCCAGACAGGCTATAAAGAGTAAATGCAATGTGGTTGGGGCGCTGTTGTCCCAAATTTTTGTAATTTATTTCATATATAACATAGGTGACAGAAGTATCTTTTCTGGCATTGGCAAGCTTGAGACCGCTATTACCAGACGCATAACAAATGCATTCTCCAAATAAATGTTAACCAGTGGCATCTCATTATTCTTTCCTATGAACCCTATATTGGCACAATGGAATGCAATTTGCTTCAAGTTGTTTATATATTTTCCACACTTACATGGTCTGTGAATACACAATGACTTGAAGAATGTTGATTTCTCTCTCTAACGGCTTAAAGCAGTAAGTGATTGTTATTTCTTTTGATACAAACTCCCAACAGCAATCCTGATCCAAAGCCATGCCAGAACATACAGTGGAGAATACTAAAACCAAGTTTCCTTCACATGCTGTGGATGCTTCTGGGTAGTTTTACACCTCTGTTCCATTAAAATCTTCCCTGTTTACAGAGGGGCCAGTTAGAGTTTCTCTGCCTGACTTTCCTTTCCATTCTCTCCAGCCTGTCCCTGAGGATCTATCTCACCCTCCTCTCCTTCTGGGCTGACGTTATTGATCTGTACATTTATTCATTGTAATCAGCCAGAATTGCTGCTGATCTGATTCCTGCTACCAGCTCTTCGTCAACGCAAGTCTGACTTGAGAAGGGAACAGTATTTTCAGACTCTGAGGTGAAATACATCATGAAGGTTTTCATATATGTCCTTAACTTAAAGTCCGCATCAGTCAAAAGGAAACAGCTCATGCAGTTCATATTCTGATACACCTGATCAGGTCATTTCCTTATGGTATAGAATTGTTGCCTGTGTGCCTTTCGTACAAGTACTCAGTGGCATGCTCTTAAAACAGTCCTGTTTGTTGCTTCATGGACAGTGACATTCAACTAACAAAAAATGAAGTTGGTGCTCTTGCCCTGCCAGTCTACTTTCTAACAGCAGTCTCCAACATATTTTATCTGCTGTGCTAACGTACAGAGAGATCAAAAATTCTTTATCAAACTTTGGGATCTCTGTACAAATGTGAATACTTAAAGCCTTAAGCCCTGAGTTTGACATGGTTCCCTCAGCAAAGCTGCCTTCTCAGCTCAGGCTGATTTTGCTTCCTTTTTCTTCTTTTTGTGTTTGTTTTATTAGAATTCTCTTTCTTTTCTTTCTTGATTGTCATTTCTCACTTGTTTGTTGCAGTTCCAAATGTAGTCTCTGCTATGCCTGTTTTATTTCACCTTTTTCATTATCTTCAGTTTCTTGCTATGTGTATTTTGCCATCTGTTTGATAAATTCTGGTTCCTTCGCGTTCAAACATAATTCCACCTCTAATTGCCAAGTTATCCCTTTTAATCCTTCCAAAGGTAAGGGCTTTAGTTTTTCTCTTTATTTTTGCCTGCTTAATAAAAGCATTAACCTAAACAGTGGACATCTCCCCCACTTTAACCCTTTCATTAGTCGGTGGTTTTTATTTGAACAAAGTGCCCTCACTTTTTAATCACCAGAGAGGGGCAGTTAGCTACATTATTTTAAATAACCTCTTCGTCAGTTCAGGGTGAAATCTATTTGTTCTTTTGTAAGAGTAATTGAACGAGTATCTCAGGATTGCATTTCTTGTGCAAACTGTATCTCAAAGACTTCAGCTATGCATGTTTCATGACAACCATACGTGCTAGAATATTAGATCAGCAGACTGCAGAACATGCTACCATTCATCTTCTTGCCTTCAGGAAAAGCTTATCAGCATTTTTTTCATTTAAAGTTAATCTCTGCTGGTAAATGCTTTTTATTCTTTTCCTGAAATGTGTGTTTTTGTGAGTGAACTCTGGGGCTATATGTAGGGATAAGTATTTATCCCTTGACATTATTGATGCTGTAGATTAACCAATTATTGCATTGTTCTGGATTTTTTTAAAAATTACACTCCATTGTATTTATTAAAGATCTTACGACCAACTTTTTAATGTTTAAAACCTAATATAGCTGAGGTATTTAGTTGGTATTTTTAGTAACTGGAATAATATTTTTGAAATTATTTTTGTGACCTACGAAGTCGTGGAATTAGAATGAGGGTGCACTATCCCAGCCTCGGTTGTAATAATACACTTGGTAAACAAGTTGTCAGACTAATAACTGAAAGTATGATGAGCAAAAAATAGTATATATTATGTTATCTCATCCTTTAATTTGGTAAGATTGTTATGTCATAGTTGAACTAAGCTGACAGTAGCAACAGTGGCACCTGGATTTCTTTTTTCAGAGATGGGCCCCTCATCATTTTATAACAAAGATAACTTCAGAACATTTTATTTCCTCCTGCTAATTGTAGGCAGGCCACTGATGGTGAATTTTGTTTAAAGCAAAATACTGCAGTTGCTGGAATTCTGAACTAAACACAAAGTGCTGGGGAAATCTAGTGTGTCTGACAACACCTCTAGAGAAAGAAACACAGTTAATGTTTTGAGGTCAAAGCAACTCTTCAGAACAAATCTTCAAGTGCATTTAGTTTGTACTAATTATGGGCCTAAGTGTGCCTGTTGAATGATCAATGTAAATAAGTAACATATACACCAGCAGCCATCACCTGAGCCAAGAATGGATCATTTAGATCCTCACTCAAGTTAACTTTCAGGCTTTTTAAATTTCAAACTACATTTTTACTTCTCATTTGTTCCAGCACTACCTGTGTCTAAGTAAGCTTTACAAGAGACTTTTAAAGCAAGTGGTGGTGTGAATTAACTCACAATGAACACTCTTTAAATACTTATCTAAGTTTTCTGCTTTTCAACATAATCTAACAAAGCATGAACATGGCCCATCTACCGCCTTTGGGAAATTCCTCCCATTCCACAATGGTTATTTTGCAATGGTCAAATGCTGGCAATATACAAGCACATTTCATCAACATGCCACAAGGTCACAACTCAAATTGATTTCTCTTTATTACAAACAATAGCAACTGCAGGAGTGGTCTGCATTTAAAAAGACTCGAAGTTGCTCAACAAAATGTTAGTAAGCTTTTTGGTGACATCATTCAGAAATTGATTAAGTTGTAGTTTGTGAAACTTCAAACTGATTTCAACCAGGAGACTGATTACTCATCTTAGCACAACAATTCAATAACATTCATCGTACCATCAATGCAAACATCAGTGTAATGGTGTATACTACTTTGATTGCTTCATTTATTTGTTTTGCTACTTTCTCATTTCAGAGATGTTTTCTTGAAACCCAGATTGATGTATAAGGAAATGTAAGTTACATAAAAGGTCACTTGCTGAGGTAAGAACTGCTCAACAATGAAAACCTACGTTTTGAGGGAAGTTAATGGAAAAGTCAATTGGTTTTGCTGAAGTTATCCGGAAAAATATTTGTACATTTGGTTCCTTGCCAGACCCAGTAACTTGCATCGTATGTCATCTCAGGTCAATTTTGTTGTGGAAATCAGTGAAACATTATAAGTACCAAAAATCCTCTGGTCACCAGACAAGGACCTTTACATTGAATAGCTAAATATGAGTTGAAGAATGTTTTCTGTCTGACCAAATTACCACAACAGGATTAATGTTGTCCATTAAGGGAGATGTAGTCTTCAGCATAATACTAAATTTGACAAGGGTGATGTTTATCATTTGGTAGGACGATGACAGAATGCTCAACAATCAGTAAGTTGAACATTGGTATTTGTCTGTAAGCAATAATCCCTTAATACCAGAAGCACAAACAATTTTAAATACCTCATTTAATTACAGTATAAACTGAAATGTATCTGAATGCCTGGATAAATTAAATAAAGCTGTTTTGTTTTCTATTTATCATTATCCAGAGATAACCAAAGTCATTTCAATTGATTGAATGGATGTGTTATGCTTTACTTGTTGCAATACAGTTACTGAGGACATATGAACTAAATTAACATGGGTTTTGCTTATGTAAGATTAACGTCTGCTGACAATAGAAAAACAAAGTGAAATTCCTAAATCAATTACAGTAAACAAGCAAATTTGCAGACAATGGAAAGTACAATGACTAGTACACAAAATTGGGAGTTACAATTCAAATTTGTCTTACTTTTTAACATTCTACAAACTATTTGCTTTGCTTTTTAGCGAAATTGTTAAACTGTTTCAAGTAAATTATAAACCATTTTAATCCTCAGTGCCAATATGGCTTGATATATAATACCTATCTTGATTACGAATGGCAAATGTCTCATTTTCATTTCTGAAAAAAATCCAAAAGAACTACCGATGTTGTAATTCAGGAGCAAAAACAAATTTGTTGGAAAAACTCAGCAGGTTGGGCAACATCTGTGGAGGAAAAAAACAGAGTTAACGTTTCGGGTCTGGTGACCCTTCCTCAGAATTGAGGAAGGGTCACCGGACCTGAAACGTTAACTCGGTTGTCTCCTCCAGAGATGCTGCCAGACCTGCTGAGATTTTCCAGCAACTTTGTTTTTGTTCCTGATTTTTATTTCTCGACGTTGTACCAATGATATCACTCCCTTGCTCAGTGGGTTCAGTATTTAAATACACTGGCTGCTGCTTGATGGTAACCTCAAATTGCATTTTGTATTCTGTGATCCTAGATTCTGAACCAGCTATTGATCCAGTGAAGGCATTACCAACCAGTCAGATCCTGTTTCTGTGCAGTCCTTTCATATGGACCATTTCCACCATGGGTTCCAGGATTACGAAGTACTATGAGAATTCTGACTGCAGTATTTCTCTTCTTCCAGTTCACAATGCTAATGTGGAAACTGGGCAGCAAATAGATCCATTTTGTCTTCAATAGACAATACCTTCAGTAGAAATAGTTCACTCACTACCAAACATCACACAGGCAAGGGTGAAATGGCCTCACAAACCCCACAAAAGAAACTTTTATTATGTTAATCAAAATTGATGAACCTTAAAACTCTCAACCTAGTTTGCCAATAAATTCGTCAGACAATTAAGAGTATTGTATTTGTCATCATGCTGGCTATACAATTAGTTTCTAGGACAATGTTATAAGTTTAATGACGACAGTTATTTCATTTAGTTCCAATTGCCACTTTGTTCTCAAGGTGACAGGGAAAAGGAGGAAGTGGATGAGGGGGTTCTGCATTATTTAACATGCCAACGTATTACACGGAATTGGTAGCAATCTCACTTCCATACAGTAGTATGAATTTTGTATTGCCTGTGCCCAGCAGCAATGCATTCATTCAGCAGAACCTGTGAAACAAACATACTAATTAGAACTCATAATATGTTCAGGTTAGTGACAACACAGTGTGGAGCCGGAGATTCACAGCAAGCCAGGCAACATCAGATGAGCAAGAAAGTTGACGTTTCGGGTTGGGACCCTTCTTCAGAAATGGGGAGGGGGAAGGGATCTGGGAAACAAATAGAGAGGAGGGTTGATGCTGGGGAGAAGTAGGTGGGATGGTGATAGGTGGATGGAGGTAGGGAATGGTGAGATTGGTCAGTGAGATGAGAGGGACAGGTATAAGTGGGAAAGCAGATGGACAGGTTGTGTTGAGTCAAGGAGGTGGGAGGAAGCATGGTTAGGGTTGGGGAATGGTAGGTGAGATGGTGATAGGTTGGATGCAGGTAGGGGCCTGTGGGGATAGGCTGGTGGGAAGGGTAGGATGGATGGGTGGGGGAGAAAATGGAAAGACTGTCAGTTTTGTGTAGTAAAGCATTACAGGTGTTCAGTTACATTTTCTTGATCGGTTCGGTGCACAAAGAATGACATACTACAAAAGTGTTTGCTGCCTTTAGAATTAATCACAAACATATAATAAATAGAATCATACATGTCAAATGAAATGAGCTATTGATTTTGTGGGAAAGGTTCGTTTTTAACTTGCTTGTGTCTACAGTGATGGTGAGTTAATATTGTCCTTTTCATTCATTTAATGAAAAATAAAATCAATACACACTTCTCGTTTTGAATCGTCTATCTCCTCCCTGAAGAACAGAAACCTGCCCGGCAGCATGTGAAATAACAGAAGAAAAATGACAGTCATGCAGCTCTCATTGGTAGACTGAAGTATATGACAAAGCTAAACTTTAGGAACACAGCACTGAGGAGTCAGTGAGTCCTTCTTCAAGTGCACTAACTAGATAGCATTGAAAAGGCATGTGAACATCTCTACTCTGGTGTCTGCATGATAATCACAGATCAATGCCAACATACAATGCGAAACATTATATGATGCTGACAACACAGTATCATTGGGGTAACGTAAAAATAGTGGAAAGCATATTGCCCTGGCCATTCCTAAGAGTCCATGATGAAGGGGCTACCTGTAAGGTGGCAAAGGCTTGTGCTATCATGAAACGCCTGGATATGATGATCTCTAATTGCACTGGGGTATATTACTTCATGAGATAAATACCTATTGGGCAGCAGTATGAAAACCAATTTCAAATCTAACAGTGCATTAATTTAGTAGATTGAAATAACTGTTCATGCTGATTTGACTGCATTAATATGATTACAGTTACAGTAAAATTAGCTGCAGTTTGCCTGTTCATTCAAGTGGCAAAACTATATAGACTGTTTTCGTATTTTAAACCTGATTTAGTGAATGCTGGCAAATGGCTTGTTTCTTTTCAATAGTAACTAAAGACTCTCACACGTCAATTTTTACTGAATTTGAAACATCTATGGAGAACAGCTTCATGTGATTGCATGCAAATCTTTCAGTTTGCTCATGTTTTAGGCTCTCAAGTTAATTCCAGAAAAAGATGCAACACTCAACCTGGAGGCCTGCATCTGACTTGCTCTAGATTTATTCACAAAATGGCCAGATTTGTTGTCAAAAGAAGTCTTTGTTTCTTCTCTTCACAATCAACAGCATAAAGAAGCAAAGCATCTCCAGAAGACTGTGTGCAAAGACACACTGCAATTCAGTTCAATGAGAAATGCGACTTCAATACAGTTGAAATGAAGAACAGCCGAGAAATTAGATTAAGCTTCATTTGTTCCACAGGCAGCTAAATGTAAATTTATTGAACAATGCATTCATTCAACACGGATACCATCTGCCAAACAGGGCTGCACTGTGTCCCTACCATCAGCCAACATTCTGAAAACAATCGGTAATCTCCTCCCAAGATCACCATCATGAAGTCTGGACATGTAACTAAACAGGTGAGAGCCAAGAGGAGAATTAACAACCAGAACTTAATTGGCACATCATGTCAGTAAGCTGACACAGGTCGCTCATCAGAGTGTCATGATGATTCAACAAAGGCTACCAATAGGACAACCGTTCATTGAAAGATGGCAGTCCAATCGGATGACAACAAGACCAGAAAACATAGGAACAGAAGTTAGGCCATTCGGCCCATCAAGTCTGCTCCACCATTCAATTGTAGCCGATAAGTTTCTCAACCCCATTCTCCCGCTTTCTCCCCATAACCCTTGATCACCCTGACAATCAAGAACCTATCTGTCATAAATGTACTCAGTGACCTGGCCTCCACAGCTGTCCAGGTCAGTGAATTCCATAGATTCACCACTCTCTGGCTAAAGGTGTTTTTCCTTATCTCTGTTCTGAAAAGTCCTCCCTTTACTCTAAAGCTGTGCCCTCGGGTCCTAGTCTCTCATACCAATGGAAACATCTTCCCAAAATCCATTCTGTCCAGGCCATTTAGTATTCTGTTTCAATTAGATCCCCCCTCATCC
Organism: Stegostoma tigrinum; assembly: GCF_030684315.1. Classification (NCBI taxonomy): domain Eukaryota; kingdom Metazoa; phylum Chordata; class Chondrichthyes; order Orectolobiformes; family Stegostomatidae; genus Stegostoma; species Stegostoma tigrinum. The sequence goes on from NC_081365.1 coordinate 50,745,585, forward strand.
TTCTAAGCTCCATTGAGTATAGACCTCAAACGTTTCTCATATGTTAAATTTTTCATTCTGGGATCATTCTGGTGATCCTCCTCTGAACCCACTCCAGAGTCAGTACATCGTTCCTGAGATATGGGGCGCAAAACTGTGCAATACTCCAAATGTGGCTTGGCCAGGGCCTCAGAAGTACATCCCTGCATTTATATTCAAGTCATCTCAAAATAAATGCCAAAGTTGCATTTGCCTTACTAACTACTGACTCAAACCTACAACTTTACCTTGAGAGAATCCTGGACTAGAATACCACTTGTCACCAGCTGCCATCCTGAGAAAGACCCCTTTATCCCTATTCCCTGCTTTCAGCCAGACAGCCAATCTTCTATCCATGCCAGCACCTTCTGGGCTCTTATCTTACTCAGCAGCCTCCTGTGCTGCATGTTGTCAAAGGCCTTGTTAAAGCCCAGGTATATAACATTCATTGGCTCTCCTTGGTCTAACCTGCTCATTACTTCTAAAAAAACATTCTAACAGATTTGTCAGGCGTGACCTCCCCTTGATGAAGCTATGCTGACTTTGCCCTACTTCACCATACACTTCCAAATATTCAAAAATCTCATCCTTTACAATGGATTCCACGACCAAGGTTAGGCTAATCGGTCTGTAATTTTCCATCTTTTGCCTTACTCCCTTTTTAAACAGGGGTGTCACGTTAGTGATTTTCCAGTCCTCTGGAGCCCTCCCTGACCCGAGCGATTCCTGAAAGATCACCACTGACGCTGCCACTATCCCCTTAAGAACTCTGGGGTTTAGTCCAACTGGTCCTGATGATCTACCCACCTCAGGCCATTCAGTTTATCTAGCACCTTCTCCTTGGTGATGGCCACAATAATCAGCTCTGCCCCCTGATTTTCTCAAATTTTTGGGTTATTATTCATCTCTTCCACTGTGAAGACTGATGCAAAGTAATTATTCAGTTCCTCAGCCATTTCCTTGTTGTCCACTTCTATCTCTCCAGTGTTACCTTCCAGCTGTCCAATATCCACTTTTGCTTCTCTTTTGCCCCTTGTATATCTAAAGAAACTCTTACAGTACTCCTTTATTTCACTGGCTAGCTTACCCCATTCTTAATCCGCGCCCTGCTTTTTTTTTGTTGCCCTCTGCTGGTCTTTGTAAGCTTTCCAGTCCTCTGGTTTCCCACTGCCCTTCACCACGTTATATGTTTTGTTGTTTGCTTCCATGCTATCCCTGACTTCCCAGGTCTGCCATTGTTGCCTCATCCTCCCTGTACCATGCTTCTTCTACCCAGGGATGAATTTTTGCCGTGTCTCCTGAATTACCCCAAGAAACTCCTGTCATTGCTGTTTCACGGTCGTGCCTGCTAGGCTCCTCTGACAGTCAATGCCAGCCCAGCTCCTCCCTCTTGCCTTTGTAGTTGCCTTTACTCAGCTGTAATACTGTTGCCTCTGATACTATCTTCTCCCTCTCAAATTGCAGAATAAATTCAATCACATTATGATCACTGCCTCCTAAGGGTTCCTTCATCTTAAGCTCCCTTATCAAGTCTGCCTCATTGTACAACATTAAATCCAGTATTGCCTGTTCCCTGGGATAACAAGGTGTACAGCTGAATGAATACAGCAGGCCAAGCAGTATCAGAGGAGCAGGAAGGCTGACATTTCGGGTCTAGACAAGCTGTTCCAAAAAGCCATCTCATAGACATTCCACAAATTCCTTTTTTTTTGCAATCCATTACCAACCTGATTTTCCAAGTCCATCTGCATATTGAAATCATCCATTATCCCCATGACTTTGTCTTTCTTACACACGTTTTCTGTCTTCTGATTTATCTTGCACCCTAGCTCCTGGCGACTGTTTGGAGGCCTGTACACAACTTCAATTATGGTTTGTTTTAACTCTGGGGTTCCTCAACTCTACCCATACAGATTCTACACCATCTGACTCTACTTTGTTTCTTTATTATTATTGGTTTACTTTCATTTCTTGTGAAAAAGGCAGCCCTTTGCCCACCTATCTTTTAAAAAAAATGTATATCCATGGATATTCAGCTCCCAGACCTGATCCCCTTGCAGCCATGTCTCCGTGATGCCCACCACACTACATCTGCCAATTTTGATCTGCGCCACAAACTCATTTACCTTCTTTCTTATACTGTGTACATTCAGATATAACACCTTCAGTCATATATGAACTATCCATTTTTGTTTATTGTTTATTAGTGTGCTTGAAGTTTGACTCTTAAACCTTTCCAAATACTCTGTTCCATTTATATCTGTGCTGGGGAGTTTAATAACCTAGAGTTCCACTTTCTCATCATTTTTTTCATATTTTTCCACACAGTGAAATCTACCCCTACAGACATTAGCCTGCTGCTTTGCTCCCCACTGGGGGAAGTTTTACCCTCCCCTTTCACCCCACTCTCTAGTTTAGAGTTTTGTTGAGCAGCCTATTTACCCTTTCCACCAGAACACTGGTCCCAGCTCAATTCAGGTGGTTGACCATCCCATCGGTACAGATCCTTCTTGCTCCAATACTGACTCCAGTGCCCCATGAAAAGGAACCCACACCACATTTTGAGCCACATGTTTACTTCCCTTATTTTCCGGTCCTTATGCCATTTTACACGTGGTTCAGGCAGTAACCCAGAAATTATAACCCTGAAGGACCTGCTCTTTAATTGCGTTCTTAGCTCCTGCTAATCCCCAAATAGGTCCTCTTTCCTAGTCTTGCCTATGTTGTTTGTTCTGATGTGGACCACCCCGCCCCCTCCGTCTCTAATATCCTTTCAAGCCGGTCAGAGTTATTCTGGCAGCGGGCAGAAAACACATCAGGTGGGTCTCTCAATCCTGCTTACAAAGGATACTATCTATTCCACTAATTCTACAATCCCCTAAAACTATCACCTGTCATTTTGCTCCCCACTCTTCAAAGGCCTCCTGTGCGATGGTGCAATGGTCAGTTGGCTCATCCTCCCTGCAGCCCTTTGCCTCATCCACGCAGGCAGAAAGCACCTCGTACCTGTTGGAATAGGTGAAGAGCTGCGTCTCCTCTGTTCCTGACTGCAGGATCCCTCTACCTGCCTCACTTATAGTCACACCCTTCTGTCCCTGGCCACTGAACTTCAATTTGAAGTTCTTAATTTATCAGGTGTGACTGCCTCCTGAAACACAGTATCCAGGTACTTCTCCCCCTCCCAGATGTGCCGCAGTGTTTGAAGCTCAGCTTCCAGCTCATCAACTCTAAGCCAAAGTTCCTCAAGCAACCAACACTTACTGCAGATGTGGTCACCACCATTCGCAATGGGATCAGCTACATCATACTGCTTCAACACATCACCTGTCCAACCATTTCAATTTGGTTAATTATTTTTGTTGAGTTAATGAAATTTATTGATACTTCTTGGCCGTGGTCTTTTTCGAATTTAGTGCAGATTTCCTCCCAGCGAATCAGGTCATAGCCTCCCTGAGATGTCACTCCATGTCTGTCAGCTATGTCATCACAGCGATACCACCAAAAGAGGTGGCTGCTGCCAAGCCTGCCAGAATGAAGATCAGGGCCTCGATAAGTCAAGGCTGCCCTTAAAAAACTCAGTGTGTGATTGACAGATGTGTTGGGCTCAGGTAGGCAGACCCTGAATGAGCAGCATGCTTTTCCATAAAGGAAGGTCCCTCACAGGAACCTATCGGGAGGCCATTTTGTTGCACTGGAGGCAAACAGGGTGGTTCCAAGTTTCATAAAATCCCAACAGGATTGTGTGATGGCTGCCAAAAGACGAATAAGTTGGATTTCTTGGGCAACCACCTTGGTTGGTCAGTGAGCATCCATCGATCTAGCCCTTAGAAATATCAACATCCCTTTGAAAGCATTCAGTAAAAATCACCATACTCTGAATTACTGGGCCAAAATCCTGGACTTTGCTAATAACTTGCGAAAATTAAAAAAAAAGCAGCTGGGCTATTCTCCAGGAAAATTCCACAGGCCCAGGGACAGCTGCTTGCAAACATTGTTGAATCCAAAACTTCAATTCACACCTTGACCCTAAAAGAACAATTAACTAGGCCCATACTGAAACTGACTTTGGTTTATCCTTGGGTTTACCCCAATCTAGATATTATAGGGCAGGTACAAGTGCCAAGGCATTCAACTTCAATCAATAATAAGTTTTGAGAAGATTTGAGAAGATTCAATTAATAATCATTCAGAGAGATCTCAGGCATTTGACCTCAATCAAAGTACATTCACAAATACTCTTAACCATCAGGAGGCCAATTGCCTCACAGAGAACAGCAGTAACACAATGGCAGGCACTGATATCGTGCAAAGATAAGAGGCCCGCAATTAATGTAATTGCAGGCCCCGAACTCACCTAAAAGAGCTTTCCCCGAAACAACCACAAGGAGAAGGATCTGAAAGAGCCACTGCGCCAACAGCCATCCCCACAGCCATTTCCAGAACAGGGATCCCAGATAGCTGTTCTCCTCAAGAACTATCTCTGAAACCTACTGACACAGGCCTCTTCTGTACCAGGGGAGCCAACAGCAATTGGCCAAGACCAGAAGACCTGACAACCAACAACCTCCAAAAACCATCAACCTGACTGACAAAGCCTCAGACACATCCTGAGGTGAAAACTGGCTCAGAAAGCCACCACAAAGATAGAGAAACCAAGTACTCATCCGATAAATACAAAGCATGTCCTACCGCATCAGACTCAACACCGTCCAAAGTCTTCATCAAAGCACCGCTATGGCAAATGGGAACAGGCAGCAGTATTTCAAAATCACATTTATCCCCAGTGGTGAGCTTCTCTTCTGGAGACCCCAAAGTATCCACTTTAGCTGGTAGGGAAGGGTAGGTGTGGGGTGACAGTGCAGGGAACCCAAAGGTTCAGAAGCCTGATTAAAGTTGCTGTGATTAAAACCATTCTTTAGCCTCTAATAGTATTTAACCTGCTTAATTTAGTAGTATTTTAAGTACTTTCCTCTGTATAATTGATTGTGTTAATTTCACTGTTTTGTGTTTGCCTTTTATTTCTTGTAATATACTTACCTTTTGTATTTAATAAATGCAGAGACTCTTTTGCCTTGAAACATCTGTCTACAGCCTTCCCCATTTCACAGCACTTAAGTTCTCCAGTGTCAGAACAAGGGATCTGGGGTGATTTGAACCACCTAAAAATCAGCCAATTACTGATCACAAACCAGAACCCTACACTTCCCATTATCTTCCATGGCTGTTAGACAAAAAAAACTGATCAAGTTCTTAATAGATGACTGAGAAGTGCGAGATTCACTGCACTGTTTCAATTTGCAATGTTGGCTACATGTGTTCTCTTATATAAAAGTACGAGAATGATCAGAAAATAATTATATGCTGCTCCAAAATTTTGGAAATTGTACCAAGTGAAACTTTTAAAGATCTGAATTTCCTGGGCAAGGTTCCAGATGGCCCCTATAATGTAGCAATGAAGATGTTCATCTCTCTAGTCTACTGCACCATGCCAAAAGATCATATCTGATCTTATTATTGCTTTTAACTCCACATTCTTCCTCATCTCTGACTTGCTTCTAAGTTGAAGTCAAAAATCTACCCATGTCTACTTTAAAAATATTTAAAGAATTGGCATTCATTGAAACTCTTTCCCATGATCCTCAGAGAAAGAAAACCTTATCTTATACTTCAATTGTTGACCTTTTATTTTTTAAATCATTTCCGACATTTCTAATCTTTCCCACAAAAGGGGAAACATCCTTTTAGCCATTGGCCTTATCAAATCTTCTCAGAATCTTATTTGTTCCAGTAAGATCGCCTCTTATTCTTGTGAGCTCCAATCAATGTCCAACCAGCCTGTCAAACATTTTCTCCTAAGCTAATTCTCCCATATCTGATATCAGTTGACTCAACTTCCTCCAATGCAATGACATCCCTTTTTCAACTAAGACAACCAAAACTGTACACAGTGCTCCAGATGAGGCCTCACCAATGCTCTACAGATTGGTATACTGTATACAGTGGCACTAAAATGTCCCTCCTTTTAATAGGAATTTTTAAATCAACCAGATGTATTGTGATACACCTTTGACATAGGTATGACTTAAATCTGGGGAGCTTCTAGCCCAGAAGTCGGAACGCTCCCAGCTCTTTAAAAGGAGGGTAGCATGGTGGCTCAGTGGTTAGCACTGCTACCTCACAGCACCAGTGACTCAGGTTTAATTCCATCTTTGGGTGAATGTCTGTGTGGTGTTTGCACATTCTCCTCATTTCTGTGTGGCTTTCCTCCAGGTGCTACAGTTTCCTTCCACAGCCCAAAAATGTGCAAGCTAGGAGGATTGGTCATTCTAAATCGCCCCTGATGTCCAGGAATGTGCAAGCTAGGTGGATTAGCCATGGTAAATGTGGAGTTATGGGGATAGGGTCAGGGGCAAGGTCTGGGTGGGAATATTCTTTGGAGAACCGGTGCAGACTTGATGGGCTAAATGGCCTCTTTCTGAAATGTAGGGATTTGATGATTCTATGCAGGTTAAAATGTAGTGATTAGATCTCAAGACCCAAATTCTTTGTTGAGTGCCTTAAAATGCTTGGTCACCAGCAAAACAATTTGCTCTGTTGAATATATTTTTTGAGTGGTAAGGAATTATTTTTGAATCTGTATCTTATGGTTACATTAATTACTGTGTTTGAATATGAAACACCTCTGAGGAAGTTGGGACTTGAATCTGGATCTTCTGACCCAGAGTTAGGGATGCCACAACTGCACCACATGACACTATCCCTGCATCAGTGTATTATTCACCTTGCAATAAATATCAACATTTCATTTACTTTCCCAATAACCTACTCCACCTGCATTCTAACTTCATGTGATTTGTGTGCCATGACACCCAGATCATTCTGCATTCTCAGTTCTGTAATCTCTCCCTATTTAAATAAAATGCTACTTTTCTGTTCTTTCTGGGAAAGTGTACAAATGCATATTTTCCTGCCTTATTCTCCATCTAATAATATTTTGTCCATTTACTTAACCAATTTATATCTATTTATCTGTTCTTTATGTGCGTTTCACAACTTATTTTCCTACATCTATTTGTACCTTCAGCAAATTTTGCAAAAACACACTTGGTTCCTTCAACCAAGACATTAATATAAATTGTGAAGAGTTGAGGCAATGGGACTGATCGTTCTGATACTCTACAAGCTGCATCTTGCCAAACTGAAGATGATTCATTTATGCCGACCATCTGTTTCCTGTTAGCTAACCAATGCTCTACACCCATAATTATGTAACTCTCGATGCTGTGAGCACTTAATTTTCACCGTAATCTTCAGCATGGCACTTTGTCAAACATCTTCTGGAATTCTCGGTAAAGTGCATCCTAGGTTACCCTTTACCTACTTTGCTTGTTACTTCCTCAGAACACTACAACATGTTGTTCACACAGAATGTTCTTTTCACAAAGACATGTTGACTCCGCCTGATTCGATTGAGAATTCCTAAATGCTCTGCTATATCTTCCTGAATTAAAGCTTTGACTAGCTGCCATCAAATGTGAACAGTGGCAGCCTACAAGCATTGCTAAGTTTGGCTTAACATAGGTCTGACCATGGATGTATAGTCTTTTAGACGACAAATGTATCATATCTGCAAATACCCATATTGCTGTTGATATTCTCCCAAGAATAAACTGGGCAAATATAGCAGTTAAGGCGTGGATTTGAAGTGAAGTGTCGCTTTAATCAAAAGTACTCTGAGGTCGTATACATGGGCTATGGGTGAGATTAGCAATTTATTATTATCTTACCTTGTACTTATATTGTCCAATCCTCTGAAACCTGATCCAATGCTGTCCTAAATTACATTCACGCAGGACCTTTAGACTCAACTGTGATAGAACATTTTTCATTTTATCAGCCTGTGCTAGATCCAACCCCAGGTGCGGGGAATGAAATGCCAGTGTTAAAATTCAACAAATTAAATAGATCTTAGTATTATCATCAATCACTGTCTTGCGCTATGAAGACAAAAGCAGGTCATATTTGTCTCAGCATCATTATTTACACACACAACAACATATCTTTGATAAGACATTAGTCTTTTGTACTACTGACCATTTAAACTAAAATGTTGCCATGATAAATAAGTAGGCGTTTTATAACTACAATACATTAATCACTTTAAAATGCTGGACATGGTAACCACATGTCTTCACTGTAAACATTATTTCATACATTATTTCATACTTAGCAGAATTATGGCATTGTTTGAAGGAATGGGCTATGGTGGTTATTTGATAATCTTACAAAATATGAGATTCATTCTCACCTGCTGCCTTACCTTTACTTATCACTTTTTATGACATCATAAATGTACATTGCCCTTATGAAGTTATAGTTAACCAAGAACTAAATGCCCTGTTGAGGCAGCAACTCTTCAGCAATGCCACGGAATACATTTTACATAACAACCAGAAGTAATAGCATTGATTTTCCTCAGTATAATTTTTAACTTAGCTCTAGGCTAATGCTTCAAATTGGATAATTATATAACAAGGTTTAATAAGAACACAGCAACCAGAGATGAGTTACAAAAAGTGACAATTTTGCTAAGTGTAGTAATGTATTTCTATAATTTGTGTAGTCTTTGAAGAGCCCACTGTTGAAAATGACTGTTTTCACTTCATAATAAAAGCAGAACGGCATTTACTGGAACAAAATTGATGTCATAAATGAATAAGGATAATTAAACACTCAAATTCAATGGGACTCCATGAAGTGTGAAGTCCCTATAGTTTAATTATACTTAAGTATTAAAAGTAACTTATTTCATAGAAACACGGAAAATAGCAGCAGCAGTAGACCCTTCAAGCATGCTCCGCTATTTAATATGATCGTGGATGATCATCCAATCCACTTTCCTGTTTCTGATTTCTCCCCATAACCTTTGATCCCAGTCAGCCAAAAGAATTATTTTTAAGTTCTTCTGGATTTTGTGCAATCTTTTGAACACTACTGCATTCTATGGCAGAGAATTCCATAGGCTCATCATTTTCTGGCCAAGGAAATTTTTCCTCATCTCAGTTCTGACAGGTCTATCCTGTGCCCTTCAATTGCGACCACTGGTTCTGGACTCTGCAGTTATGGGGAACATCCTTCTTGCATTTACCCTGTGTAGTCTTGTTAGCATTGTTTGGGTTTCTGTGAGTTCCTCCCTCATCCTTCTGAGCTTTTAGAATCCTGCACTCAGTTCTGGTTTCTCTGCAATAGGAAAGATGTTGTTAAATTTGACAAAGTTCAGAAAAGATTCACAAGGGTCTTACCTAGGATTGGAGTGTTTGAGCAGTAGGAAGAAGCTGAACAGGCTGAGGTTATTTTTTCTGGAGTCTCAGAGGCTGAGGGTGACCTTACAGAGGTTTACAAAATCATGAGGAGCATGGATAGGATGAATAGGCACAGTCTTTTTTCCCAGGGCAGGTGAGTCCAAAACTAGAGCGCATAGATTCAAGGTGAGCAGAGAAAGATTTAAAAAGGACCTGAAGGGTAACCCTTTCATGCAGGGAATCGTATGTTTATGGACAAGCTGCCGGAGGAAGTGGTGGAGGCAGGTAAAATTACAACATTTAAAACACATCTGGATGGGTACATGAGTAGGAATGATTCAGAGGGATATGGGCCAAATGTTGGCAAATGGGACTGGACCATTTTAAGATATCTGGCTGGCATGGAAAAATCGGACCTAAGGGTCTGTTTTCATGCTGTTTAACTCTATGACTCTACAACTCTGTTGAATATTGTCCTAACCTATTCAATCGCTCTTCATAAGTCCATCCTGTCATCCCAGGAATCAGTCAGGTAAAAATTTATTGCATTCCCTCACAGAGAGAGCATCCTTCCTCAGACAAAGAGACCAAAACTGCAGGCAATGCTTGAGTTTGGTCTCACTAAGGCTCTGTATAATTGCAGCAAAACATTGTCTCTGAATTAGAATCCTCCCACATGCCATTTGCCTTCTTTATTGTCTGCTGCACTTGCATGCTTACTTTTGACAACGGTTGTAGAAGGATACCAGATGTTGATACACCTCCCCCTTTCCCAATTTATCCTCATTAAGTCAATAATATGCCTTCTTGCTTTTTTTTTGCATTCAAAGCGGATAACTTCATATTGAGTCCATGTTAGACTTCATGTGCCATGCATTTGCTCACTTACACAACTTATCCACAATGAAGCAACTCACAGTTGCCTCTTCATTGCAGCTTTATGTTGACTGTAAATTTGAAGATACTACATTTCATTCCCTCATCTAAATCATTTACATATTGGTATCTGTGTTCCAAACAGTAATAAATGCAGTGCTGCCACTCAGAAAATAAGACTGACAGCCCTCTATGGGCTCTCACTGTCAAAGGGGAAATGTAAACAAGTGTGAGGGTTAAATAATGATGGATATCTTAAGATTTCATTGAGGATATTAGTGGAGGAATTCTCATTTAATTCATGTGCAATTCATCATCTAGTAGTTTAACAGAAATTCAAATCTATTCATTTTAATTGATAAATTTCCCCTTTAGGATGACAGAAAAAGGTATTGCGTAAAATTGCTATACTGTAATGGTTGAAGGTAATTTCAATACCTATTGAACGACATTCATCTGCTGTTGCAATACCAGATCTTTTGATATATTACTAATCAGTGGAGACTCCTGCAACAGGAAAATAATTTTTTCAATTTCCTGATGTTCTGTTCTAAATTATGTTTCAAAACCCTCTAGGATATTCCAAAACTAAATAACATCAACTTATGCAAATACATTAATTATTAACATATTTATGATGAATCCACCAAAATCAACATTTTATTTCAACTTCAATTTTTATTTGTGCTGTGTCCGTTTGGGGATTTATTTAGGATAAAGCTTTGATGTATGAAGAGTCAATTTTCACCTCCCAGTGTTCATATAACTGTTTCATTGCTCATATGCCCACTGCACATAAGAAAACTCATAAACCTCTGTGAAGAACTGTCATGGCCCCATCAAAAAATGCAACTGGGTTCACGGAAAATAAATCACGAGCTGCAGCCTTTATTTGCATGTATGCCAGGCAGTCAGCGAAATCAAATACAATAAGTGCATGATGGGAAAAGAGCCTCTCTGTTGATTGGCTAAATTAAAACTAATGACACAAAATCATGGTACAAAGGTTGTAGCTGAGAGCTGAATACTTAAAAAGAAAAATCTATTTTGCCGTTTCGAATACCAGAAACCATTAGACCAGGACCTTTGCTCATTTCTGCTTGCTGAAGGGGAATACCAATATGCAAACTGCTCAATTTACACATATTAGAATGTGGGCCCATGAGTCAACTGTGATAACTAGTTCTATAGCAACATGCCATGCTTTCTTGGTTTCATTAGTGTGGCTGCGTTCAGCACCTCTGCTTGCGTTCTCATCAAAAGCTGTTACCGTTCAGCTGCCAGAAAGCAACCTTCAACTTGTGTGCTGTTGAATGGATCTAACTCGGCTGAAAAGTCTCTGATCTATCCACCATGAAGTCGCCTCACATGCCACTTCAAAACTGTAATTTTACCAAATGTTTCTGCCTTCTAAGTAAACCTAGCATCAGAAAGGAAGGATATTGCTTGAATGTTAAATAGCTGTCAGTTACTTTTATTTGAAGAAATAGAAGAAGTTTCATCATCCAGATAATAAATTTTTAAGTGCCCCATTGTAAAAAGGGGTAACAAATTGAATAATTTCAATTTGAAGTCCAAATACCATAACACCAAAAAGCAACAACTTCAAGGACCGCAACTTTCCCCCCGACAGTGGTCGAGAACGCCCTTGACCACGTCTCCCGCGTTTCCTGCAACACATCCCTCACACCCCGCCCCCGCCACAACCGCCCAAAGAGGATCCCCCTCGTTCTCACACACCACCCCACCAACTGCCGGATACAACGCATCATCCTCCGACACTTCCGCCATCTACAATCCGACCCCACCACCCATGACATTTTTCCATCCCCACCCTTGTCTGCTTTCCGGAGAGACCACTCTCTCTGTGACTCCCTTGTTCGCTCTACACTGCCGGGCCTGCTGTGTTCATCCAGCCTCACATTTTATTACCATATATTCTAAGTCATCGTTTTGTCACGAGTGCCGGTTAGACGTGCTACCACTGGATGGAGAGATCCCAATTGTCCGAAGGAACACAGCAAACTTCTTCCCTAGGGCCAAATAGATATTACGATTGACTGCTGAAAACAGGCTGTCAACCAGAGCAACCTGTGCTCAAGGCTATACCATTTTACATTAGATACCATACCTCTGGATACTCATCTTAATAATACCTAATGTTTGGTACCAAAAGTTGCTTGTCTTCTGCCTGCATCCTTTAATCTCTGCATTGGTTGGCTAAACATCAGAAACACAGGGCTGAAATGTGTTCACTTGTCATTATATAATGCAACTTAAATTTTAATTTTTTTAAATTAAAAATTAAATATACAGAAGGCTGGATTTCTTACAGAACTGTGCAGCACCCCTGCCTCTCAGTCAGAAGGTACATATACAAATCTAACTCCAGAACTTGACGTACAAGGGAAGTGCATTCATAAAAAAGCTACACCAGTTGAGCGTCAACTCGTAAATCCTTCAAGTTACAGGTAATAGGAGTGGCAGCAATTCTTGGTCAGCCACGTATTAGAAAACAATTGGATTTGCTAAGATCAATATGCATAGGTCAAGAATACAAACATGCATAGAAACCTTTACATTGCCACAGCAGCTTTCATGCCTTGGAAGCAGATTAACTCAGCTGACTGAGTGCCCCATGTAGTAACAAGGTCTGGTGTGTAGGGGTTTAAGTAAGGACATGGGAGAAGGTGCTCAAGCTCCAAAACTGGTGAACTCAATATTTTGTGCAGAAGGATGCACCCAAATGAGAAATGAGGTGCTGAGCTTCCAGCTTGTGTTCAGCCTCGGTGAAGCACTGAGGCAACCTTGAGACAGGGATGGTGGTCAGGGAACATGATGGCGTGTTGCAAACAGAACATCTAAATTGTTAACTTGGACACTTTCTTCCATGTGCTTGCCCCAACCCCCACACACCGGGTCTTGTCATCACATGTGCTATTACCACAAACGAGACATTGTCAGCTGCTAATGGCCCCCATTAGCAGCTATTCATTCTCCCAGACTGATGTTTACCCATTCCATTGTCTGTCCATCTGTTTTTTCTATCTCTAAGAGTTCATTTCCAACTATCATCTATTATACTCGCCTCTCCCACTCCATCTTTAGCATACATACCAACCTTTTCCAAGCTGCAAGCAGTTCTGAAGGGTTACTGGACCCAAATGTTCATTCTGCTTTCCATCTACAGATGTGACCAGACCTGTTGAGTTTATCCAAAAAGGTTTTATAGCAATCCAATAGAATCACTGTCATGAATATTGATACTAGCTTTTTATCCACTATTACTTAAAGAAATGAATTAAAATGTTTCATTGCCAATTTAAACTCTTCTCACGAAACTGTTAGTCTAGAAACAAGGCCAGAATGCCACTGTTACAGATACAATGACTATGTGGTGTGATTTTCTGCTCGTCACAAACTGCAAAATTTATTCAACTTTGCTTCTAGGTGTGACCCTAAATCTTGCCTTTCACTTGCTTTATTTCTGATTATTCTCTCAGCTTCTTCACTTTGTCTACTTCTATTTTTGAGGTTATACTTTTAAGAAATTTCTTGCGTTGACTTTAACTTTTATTTTATTGTCATGTGTATTTTACAACAAGACTACAACGATACCGTGGAAAACTTCCATTTGTCGCCATGATACCGCCCTATTTTGATTAAGAGGAAGATGTAGGTTAAAGAGAATCCATCAGTACTGAACCAGCCGATCACCATCAACAATGCCTACACTGTCATTTCTCTGTCAGTTCTTTTCATGCCAATCTACACCAGACCCAACTGATAACCAAGTTGCTGATCCTCAGTCACCATTTTTGCCACTGGGGATACTTCACCAAAATCTCCTCTGCCAATGTAGCAGCCAATTCCAGGTCCAATGCTTGCCCTGGAAATGTAAATCGGGGTCCATTTGAGTTCCAAGCTAGGCCTGAAGGAGGTCCGCATTAGACCCACCTGAGGTTCATGGTAGTCCCTCTCAAGGTCTGCGCCCTGGCCTGCACTGGGCTCTTAGCACGGCTGATGTTGTTTATGCTCAGGACAGGTTAATTGAGTAAAATGGACAAGAGAGCAGAAAAAAATGAAAAGCGGTTGGAACGAATGAGTTCCAGCACAGGAGCCCTGCTCCACAATGTTGGACTGGAAATCTCTATTGCCAGCCCACCTACTACTGCAAGATAATAAAATGTGAGGCTGGATGAACACAGCAGGCCAAGCAGCATCGAGATGCTGCTTGGCCTGCTGTGTTCATCCAGCCTCACATTTTATTATCTTGGAATTCTCCAGCATCTGCAGTTCCCATTATCTCCACCTACTACTGCAGCTATGTTAACTACACTTCCTCCTATCTATTGCATGTAAAATATTAATTCTACTGCCCAACATTTTCTGTCTCCATCTGTTCCGATCATGCTACTTTTTCACGTATGCTTTTGACATTGTTGTTTTGAAAAAAAAATTCCCTCTGCTACAATTGAGAGAACTACCTGCTCCATTTCCTGTACTTATGCACTCATGCCCTCACATATTTTGCTCAATTTCAAACACACAACATTCCCCTACACCTTCCACCCATCAGCTTCATAATTCATAGAGTATTCTTTGCGATGTTTGTTAATTCCATTGAAAGGTCACCACTAAGCACATCTGGCTTTCTGCTCTTTTTCAGGGACAATTCCCTTGTAACACTGGTCCACTTTTCCATTACTCTCAACAGCTATCTGCCTTTTTTGTGCAAACATTGAAAATGTAACACCTGCTCTTTGTACTCCATCTATTTTCACTGTCCAGGGTTCCAAACACCACTTCCAGATGAAACTGCAATTTACTTGATTTTTGCTTCAATTTATTCACTACTTAGAACGCATGTTAGCTCAGTTGACTGGATGAACAGAGTGGTTCAGAACATCATCAACTGCATGGATTTTGAATCATGTCTAAGCTGAGGTAGTCCTGGGATCTGTAACTTTATCACAGCCCTGAAAGGTAACAGCAAACTAATACTAGCTAAAACTGCTAAGAAAAGAGTGCAGGATGAAATATCAGCCAAGAACCAAAGGCCTGCCTTTGATCAGAACACAAAATGACAAGATATCACATTCATTACTTACAACATGGTCTCCTATAAACTGCAGAGACCAGATATCAATTGGCTAATTGCTTAGCTTCGTTCACTCCGCAAGGATGACTCTGAATTTCTGGTTACCTGCCATTTTAATGCACTGCTCCACTTTGACCTTGTTGTTGTCAACCCCTGTTGGGCTTTCTATCAAGCTCTCAAAACTCAAGGAATGGGACATTATCTTTTGATGAATCACATCATAACTTTCTGAACTCAACTATGATCTCAATAACTTCAGATCATACAAATGTACCTTTTGGTTTTGCAGTGCAAATGCTTGATATTGGTCTGTTGTTGCGATTAACATCTGCTCTGGGCTCATGAAATGTTGCTTTCTCTGCTTCATTACTGTTGACTCCTGTTGACTTGCACCACTCTTCCCTTGTTATTTAATCATTCCTTCTTGCTACTTGATCACAGGCCTGTCTGTTTTTGTTTTAATCTTTCCTCCCACAGTTTTCAACCTTCCTTCTCTCTTTGTTTTATACTTACATAAAAATAGTTGCATCTTTGCCTTCATCTAGTTCTATTGAAAGGTCGCTGATGTAACACATTAACTCTTTCTTTATCTTCAAATATTGCCTGACCTGCTGAACATCCGCAACAGTTTGGTTTTCATTTCAAACTTCCAGGTCAGTCAAAATTTCCCTTTTGTTTTTGCATGAAATATCAGCTATCATTTTGTGAAAATGGGCATGCAAGATGCTACGAGTCCACAATATTCGAAAAGATATTTGAGCTATTTTATCACAGTTCCGGGGAAAATACTTGTTTCATACATTTTGTACAAATCCATTCAGTCTTCATCCTTCTGTAGTTTACACTGTAATGCCAGTGTCACAATGAATCTTTCACATCTAGAAGTCTAAAATGAAATGTGAAAACTAAAGAAGATCAGTCTCTGCGTTAAGAAAATCAGATATTGCTGGAAAATCTCAGCAGGTCTGGCAACATCCATGGAGAGAAATCAGAGGTAACACTTTGGGTTAATGCACTGTTCCAATTTCACCTCATTGCTCTCAACCCGAGAGGCTTTCTACCAAGCTTAAGAGAAACTTAAGGAATGGCATATTATCTTTTGATGAATCACTTCACAACTTTCTGATCTCAATAATCTCAAAAACTTCAGGTCATAATAAATGTTACGGCAAAATGGCAGGGTAAGTCATTCCATTTCGAGCTTCACCCTGCTCACAAGTTCTCTCTCTTTGTCTTTCCATTTTTTTCTCCCTTCTTCTCTCTTCCTCTGCAAGAATTTTATCCTCCTCCCCCTTTCAACTACCAACTTCAAGGATTGCGGAGCACAGTCATGACCAGGAACCACGCAGAGGAAGATGAATGCGTGGCTTGTGTCCTGCAGTAACGGTGGATTGAGTATGCGCAGAGAGATTGGCCTGATGAGGCAGTCCAGAGCAGAACACTGATGGAAGCATGGCGAGGGCTGGGAAGCCCAGAGTAGGGTGCTGGTGCATGGTGACGTCTGGGAAGCCCAGAGCAAGGCACTGGCGCATAGCGAGGGCTGGGAAGACCAGAGCAGAACGCTGGTGCATGGGGAGGGCTGGGAAGCCCTGATTGCGATTGCAGCAGTGGAGAGGAGAGTTGGCCTCTCCCAAGTTATTTTTTTCTTGTCTTATTGCAAGTTAATGTGAATGATGCTATGTTTGGACACACTTTTCACTGTACTTTTACATTAAATACATGGGACAATAAATAATTCAATTCAAGAGTTTAGTGATCCTTCTTCACAACTGAAAAATGTACTCGAAGAAATGCAAGTACTTTTTTTGGTTTCCATGCATTAGTTTTAACTGCATGATATAATTTGCTTAATGTCTGTGATAATCTATAATGATTCCCCTCTAACATGCAAACACACCTCCTCACTGAGAATACAGAATTGGCCCTTGGGCCATCAACTAGGTCAATAATTATGTCACAGATTGCAGCAATCTATAGAAAAGGAGAAAGCATAAGTGAACCAAGATATCCAGGAAATGCATTTATCTAGAAAAATCACAAGTTTTCTTCTGTTGCACAATTTGTGAAACACTTGGTTCTAAACAGGTACTGTCTGAAATGCTTTATCCTATTGCCACTTTTACCTTGTTTGGCACATGCTTGGAACAACAGAAGTGCAATTTGAGCTGTTAACATAACATGTTTTCTGCGAACAAACAACCAATCACTTCACGAGTTAAAAAAAATCAAATATTCAGTCAACAAAAGTGAAACAGTGGATGTAGATACAAACTAAAAAATTCAAAATATTTTTTGTTAATCAGGAATTCGTTATCATGGTTAGGTACAGAAAACCTAATAATGAGAAAGACAGTAGTAACTGGGTTCAAATGTCTGAGTGATAAGGAGGACACTGAAGCAGCAATGTGTACACCTGCAAAGAGATCGCTTGTATGACTTTATTGAAGTGGACATCATCTTGGGCAACAGCAACATTATAATCATGATAATCTGTATAACAGAACTTTGCCTCAAATCAGGGAAGGTACCCTGAGTTTTAGATTAGAAGTTTAGATTCATTACCATGCACACAGCTGGCAACTCTGAATAAGCTTGTTAAGTAAAATACCAATTAGCTGGCTTGACCTTTTTTCTGTAGAATTAGCTGTTAAGTATCGAATGAAAAAAAAAGTCAAGCCATATGACAAAATTCAAGTGATATGACTTTGACAAACTCTGGGTTTGATCCAAACCTGGTCAGTGCATTAATTCACAAAATGAAACAATAACTTGCATTTATGTGGTATTTTTAAGAACAGAGCCACTAAAAGCCAAAAACAGGAACAGGAAATATGATTCCTGCACACACTCAGCATCAGTAGTGTATCACTCAATCTGTGTAGTCAATTGCGGTCGTTATCAGGCACTATAGATTGTATTTTATCATTTTAAATTCGTGAACCCTTTCCCTCAGTCAATCCTTCAAGGAGTGACAACTTATTGCTCACAGTTTCCATAGTTTTATTAAAGTCGAATTGAAAAATGCCACTTTCTCTTTAACATATTATGTGAACAGGACCCTTAACAACATGTCTCTCCTTTCTTTTCCTTGCACCTCCCTCCACAACCTAAACATATATGTCGACTACCAAAGACATTCTGGTCAGATTTTGCTTTTCTCCATCATTTGTCAATCCATTATTACAGGTTGTGACTGTTGGTTGAAGCAATCTTCAAAGGATATGCCCCATAATCTCATGCATTAGAAATGCCAAGTATGTCATGGAAACAATTGTCAATTTTGTTATTTCTGACCCCATGGTCTTTACAAATCTCTTTGTCATTACTTATTTCTGCCTATCAAAGTGAACAGAAGGTATTAAGTAAAATAACCTTGAACATATTCAAATATCAAAAGATCCAGCCTGAGTCAGATTAAATATTTTTACTCCCTCTAATAAAAATTGACTTTCTGAATCATGATTATCTTTTTCACTTTCAAGTGAGATTGAATGCTTGACATGCTTTTAACTCTGAAAGTCTTCTCAGCATCTGGTACTTACGAAGAAGACACTTCCAAAGCCTTAACCGTATTTTCTTCCTGTGCTCCCTCAGGTTTTCCTATTAATTTTCAATTCTAATGTTGAGAATGAGTTTCCAGGTCATCGATTCTATCGAATACAGTGCCATTGTTGATGAGTAAGCCATTTTAGTGTATTGTTTAGAAGCTCAGACTGCAATGAAGCCTGCTCAGCACTACAAAAGTATATTTTAACTTTACTGCTGTGAGCAGCGAACCAGACATTTTTAAGATGAATTCTGAATTCAAAATTCTGTGTAATTTTCCGCAGTGAATTTTGAAATTTGCAAGAACAGGCTGTAAGGGGATATAGGAGAAGGTAACAAGTTCTGCATAGTAATAATAATAACATAACTGCTTGCAACAGCATGGGTAGGTTTAGTTGTGCTATTGGGAGGACCTTAAACTAATTTAAGTTTCTCTTCGATTCCACAAGAGGGTCAAGGAAGAGATGGTGAGCCATGTTAACATTCAAAGGAGTCAGGTGAGGCTGGATGACCTTTACAGGCGGGTTTTCTTCTAATGTGTGCTCCAGCAACGCAAATTGGCTATAACGTAATTGATGAACAGGGGAATGCAAACTTGCATTGGCTATAATGCGATTCAGCAATTTTTTGAAAATGCAGCTCATTTAAATAGAAGAATGGACTCTAATGTTAAATTGATGGTATAAGTGAAAAATGAAGTACAGTTAAAAATAATGAGTGCTGCTAAAACATGCACCTTTGTGTGTGGTATTTTTGCCTAGATTTTGTTACATATTTAACATGCAAGACATGAAGTCGCTCACGTAAATCACTTACACCAAAAGTTTTGTGTTGTAACCTGCTCTTTGCTAGCACTATTTTGAATACAGTGTTATTCAGGTTTATAACACATTTTAAGCCTACAATTAACTACAATGCCAATGGGCTATATAGGAAAGAAAGGTCAAATTCCTCTGCTTCACTTATCTGAAAATCTATCCAGCAGTCTGTGCCGATGAAACGTCAAGTCAGAACAGCCTTTAAATGGAGGAAGGAATTTTACTACAAATTGCCACTGTGTCAGAAGGTTGCTGGCTGTGAGCTCGGTCTCTCTCAATTTTGCACTGCTCACCTCTTTTGGATCATGCTCAAACTATCAGGCACTAGTGACCATTGCTGGGATTTCCAGTGGCAGATCTCAATTTAACCGTAAAAGATGTAACACGTCCCCACACACCACCTCCCTCATCTCTATCCAGGGCCCTTCCAAGTGAGACAGAGCCTCACCTACATCCAGTGCTCCCAATGTAGTCTTCTCTACGTTGCTGAGACTAAACGTAGACTAGGTGACCATTTTGCCAGGCATCTCTGCCTGGTCCGTAATGGCCGATCTAACCTCCTAGTCACCACCCATTTTAACACCCCGTCCCACTCACCCTCTGATACATCCGTCCTCAGCCTCCTCCAGTGTCGCGGCGCTTCAGAGCAAAAAAGAAAAAGCAGACCTGTTGAAGGGAAATACCTGAAATGTTGACTGCTCCTTTCTTCCAGAAGCTGCCTGGCATGCTGTGTTCTTCAAAAACAGATTACCTGGTCATTAGCACGTTGCTGTTTGGGAAAATTTACTGTGCACATATTCACTGTTACATACACAACATTTGAAAGTGTACGCGCTTGGCTGCAAAACACATTGAACCATCCAGTCGTGAAAACTGCTATTTGATTGCAGGTCTTGATTTCTGAATCTTTCTTTATTACTTTAGCCCAGACTGAAATGACCATTGCTTTCATTAATCAAAACTTTATTTTGATTCAGTAATGAAATCGACTGTTTTCTGTTTCTGAATTTAGGTTCTGCTAAATTCAGAACTGGAAGCACTCTAGTTTTGATTAATTTGAATACTGTTTGCAACTGTACACCGTGTAGTACACAGCATCATTAGGCTATTGAATGAAAAGTTCAATTTTCCCTTCTTTGTAATCTTGACAACTACTTATCTGTGATCATAACTTATCCTTCCATCAGTACCACCTCAGAGTCAAACGATTGTTTTCAGACTGGCTACAAAAATGCATTCAATATAGCATCATGCCTCATCAAGCCAACAAGAAAATACCAGAGAATGTATCATAGTTGAGCCAATACTTATTCATTAATATTCGTGTTTCCCAATTTCTCATTTGTCCTTGAATCTTATTTCCAGTTTAACTGAGCATCGAGATGTTATTCTCTCAAAATAGAAACAATACTGTACTTTTGTTTTTCACATCATAATCAGAATTGAGCTGAATACAAGAATGATTTTATTCATAAAATTTCCATTCCATCTTTTGCAATTGGTAATGTTTGTCTTCTGATTCTGCAGGTTTAGACAAAAAAAAAGTCAGGACGTCCTTAAAATGTTATTTATTTAAAAGAAGATCCATGTAATTAAGCAAAGACTAGAGAAACACTATCAATAAGGAAAAGATTTAATTGTAATGATTTCAATAGTTGTAGCTGTTTGTATGAATAATTGATGTCAGAGACTAAAAGGGAAATATATAAGATAGGAAAGGGCAGGATGTATAGATACATCCTAATCAAATTTAAAGTTAAGTACATTCAGTTTAACATGGAGAATCTCGAGCTTGATCCATTACAGCACCAATATATGGTGTCTCTTCTTGGGGAATCAATTAATTTTACAAAGCAAATGTTTTCAGAGACTCGGTGACCTCTGGGATAGAAGGAAGAGAAAATGTGCAGTATCTAGGGTCACCAGTTTCTGAACAGACTTCATGTAAAACTAACAATAGTTTACTCCCAGATAACAAGGTGTAGAGCTGGATGAATGCAGCAGGCCAAGGAGCATCACAGGAGCAGGAAGGCTGACATTTTCTGAAGAAGGGTCTAGGCCTGAAACATCAGCTTTCCTGCTCCTGTGATGCTCCTTGGCCTGCTGCATTCATCCAGCTCTACACCTTGTTATCTCAGATTCTCCAGCATCTGCAGTTCCTGCTATCTCTGAAGTCGTTTACTCCCAACTTGGACAGTTTGAATGCAGGGAAATTTTTTCTTCAAGAAGAGAAGGAAATGTTTTTAAAAGAAATGGTGGATTACATTTGAGAAACCAGAGCATTAGAAGATGCACAACTGATAAATGTCTGTAGAGATTTACTTCAATGTTGTCAAGTATAGTTTTTAACTTTGTGGAAAGCTAGGCTCTTCCTTTTGGTAACACAGGATAGAGCTGGAGGAACACAACAGGCCAGGCAGCATCAGAGGAGCCAGAAAATTGATATTTCGGGTCGGGATCCTTCTTCAGAAGGATCCAACCTGAAATGTCAACTTTCCTGCTCCTCTAGAGCTGCCTGGCCTGCTGCATTCCTCCAGCTCCATTGTTTGTTATCTCTGACTCCAGCGTCAGCAGTTCTTACTATTTCTGAGTATTTTCCCTTTTGGTATTTTGCTAACAGTTTATTTAATTTTAAATTTTCATGCAGGTTAGGTCAAGTATAATTTGCTGCAGAAATCCCTCAGAGATTGCAAAAAGACAAGGTGGAATGGGCAGTTCTAAAGAGTGCTCCAACAGTGGGACAGAATTTGTTGTGTACAGGGATTTGTCACATTTTATTGCAAGAATTGAAAAGTAGGAACAGGAGTCAACAATTTAGCCCCTTGAGCCTGCACTACCATGCAACTGGATCATGGCTGATGTGATCTCAATCCACATACTTGTGTTTGCCCAATAAACCTTGATACCTTTGGTTAAAAATAGAATCTGGTATTGAATTAAGTTAATGCTTACTTAAGCTCCTTTCCTCAAATGCCAGTCCAATTTCAGCATGGTGTACCAGGCTAAATTTTGTGTAGACTACTCCGCAGAAATAAATGAATAAATAATACAAATTCCCATATGTTAATTTCACGATTCATTTGTTTGTTCTATAATTTATTCAGCGCTTTTTTCGTTGAAGTGTCATAAATGTCATTGCAGACGTCCACAGTAAACAAACTCCTTTTGGCTAACACTCTGATCTAAGGTCCACATCAACATTCACGTTACCCATTTCGCTAATAATGGAACTGTAATTAAAGACAAGTTTAGACAGCTCATTAAAAGATAGTCAGAAACCAGTAATGTTTTAACAAAGTAAATAGCACAGGTAAAACAGTACAGATGCCATTTCAAATACTGTCTTGAATATTACCCAAAATAACTCACATAGCAGATTCAAGAAATTAAAATCTCAAAAAGGGGTCAGTTCGCTTGATTGGCTGTACTCTGCATTGCAACCAGCTGTAACACCAACAGTATGGGTGCAGATCATTCACTGGCTAAGATTAGCATGAGGGATTTCCTTCTCAATCTTGATGCTCGCCTGACGCACGGTGGCCGTTAGATTAAACCACCGCCGGCAATCTTTCTAATTAGTGCCCTATGACCCATTAGTATTTTTGGCAATTTAAAATTGAGAAAATATTACAAATGGAATTATTTCACATCATAGTGCGCACATAAAAGACGAATGCAAACCAAAACATCTAATATTAACGATTAAAAAATTCAAAATGAACGAGATAATTTAGCACCTACATGTGGTTGTTTTAGCTTGCTTCCGTGACACTAACAGGATTGCCATTTACAATACAGTTGGAGTATAACTTGAAAACGGAGTGACTGGAACAGAGTTGGCATAGTTAGAATTTGTGTTTATTCTTAATCCCCATGATTAAAGTGGATGTAGTACGTGAATTTTCTTGCTCTAGAGTAGTTGCCTCAATTTAAAAATTCCAGTGGAAATCTTTTGTGAATTATGAATATTTATTTAAATTATTTGTAATCTCACACCTGACATGGTAGTTCATATTTTTTCTTTTTCTTTTATTTGGTTAACATGATGGTTAATCACAAAATTATCAAATGTGGCTGCAGATTTTCTTTAACAGCAGAACAAAAGAAAATTCTGGAGTAAGAATTTCTAAGTATAGAAGACAGTTTGCAAGGTCTGAAACACACAGCACAACAAAGTTTCAATCTGTTCCAGGACACTATCCATTACAGAGACTCAAGCCCAGAGAAATTACACCCCTACCTCAACTCTGTGTTTCTACATAACTGACATCTTGCAGTTTCCTTGTCATAGATTGTGGAAACAATCCAACTAGCTCTTTCCAAGTCTGTTGGCATGACTGTTCAGATTCCCAGTTGTGGAAAAAAAAACATTCTCAGTTCTAATAACCTTCAGATTTCTAACCAAATTCTCCTGGTTCAGAAGCTTTGCAAACTGAATGGTTTTGCTAAGGCGACTGCTCCAATAGATGCCCTGAACTTCTTAGAAGCTATGTTTCCTTCTGAACTGAATCCTGGTGTTTTTTAAACTCAAATAAAAATTAAATTTGCCCAATGCTCTATTATCATAAACTGGAAACAAAGAATAGCCGTAAATGTAAGCATTTCCATTAACACCACAAGAGTTGGTGGTCACCTGTTTGTTTGACCATTGGTAGATTTGTCACTGATTCAGAGAAAAAAACACTTTTTGCCCTTGTTGCCTTTTACACAGGTAGCAAAGTCGTTCATTGCTATCTTGAAATTCAAGTTTCAAAATGATATCAATGTATGTAAACTATACACCTTCATCACACTCTGAACTTCTAAAAAGGGGACTTCTCACCCACTTGACTCACTCACAATCACTTAATCACAGAACTGTTTTAGAGTAGAAGCTGGCTTATCAACTCATCCTGACTGTTCTAACTCTCAAGAAGAGCATGATGACTTGGTATCATTCTCTTGTTTTTTCCCATGTAACCCTTACATAGTTTCTATTCAAATAATCATGTAATGCCCAAATTTAATGCCTTCCACAATATGTCCAGGCAATGCTTTTCAGATCCTAACGCAACACAATTTCTTCTTTCGCAAATTATTCAGCAAGGCAGAGGAGAAGAAAAAAAACAAGTTTGAAGTAAATCTATTTCTTTCATCAGAGGCCTGCAGCTTCTCAGATGAGTTAATGTTTTAGCCAGAGTGCAGGTCTTGAAAAGCAGAGGATTCTCAGTCAGCTGCTAAGCTTCTTGTAACTGAAATGCTAAAAGATTGAATCTCAGGTGAGCTTGATGTTAAAACAGGTTCAAGAGAGTCCTTCTCCCATTTTGGAGGCTTTTATGTCTCTCTTAACTATATAGCTTCCTTCACCTGGTTTGATGCTTGCTGTTTACGCTGAAACTGCATCTTTCAGTTTTAAAACATTGCTCTCTTACCCATGTGACTTGCCATCAGCCTAAAGTCCTCTTCCTAGTAAGATGGTGTGTTAAGTTAATGAACATCCTGAGTTGTGGCTTTTCACCCATTGAGAGTTTGGGACAGCCAAGGTCTGTGTGCTTGGATAAGAGGTCACCACAATGCAATGGAAGGTCAATCACCTTCATTGAGTGCACATTGAAGTTTGACAGTTTTAGTTTCAGTGACTAGAAACGTAAATCAGCTGGACCTTTTTTTTCTGTTAAGGATAGCCCATCAATGTAACACATCAACTCCAGAAGTAGATGTGTATTTCCTTCATTGAGATCTATGCTTAATAAGACATCAGTTGCAGATTGTACAGCCTATAATGAAAATACCAATGGTGGTATGGCATGATGCAACCATTTTAACAAGTTGTGTGTTCACTTTTTGAAAATAAATAGCTGTCTTGGTGAAAATGGCAGGGCAAATTGAGAAGGCTGCTAAAAGGTCAACAAGATTTATGACTTTAAAGAGAGACATACGAAACAGAAAAGCAAAAAATGTTCACAAAGACATACTGTATCACTGTTTGGGCTTTAGTTGGAGTATTGCATTCACTATTGGGCTTCAGGAACACATTTAGAAAAATTTTTACTCAGTGTAAAGGATTTCAGTTATGTGGAAAGGCGAGAGAAGATGGTAACACACATCATGCTCCTAAGTGCAGTGAAGGAGAAGGGAGAATCTCAATCAACCGGAAATTCAAATGCTGGAAGATTTTGAGAGTCAATAATGAAAACTATCTTCACTGGCATGAGTAGCAGAGGCAAGGAATTAAAAATTTAACTGGAAAAAAAGAACCAGTGGGGAAAGAATAATTTTTATTACTTCGTGAGCTAAAGGCTAGACTGCAGTGGCTCGAGATTTGGCAGAAAGCAGATCCAATCGTAACTTTCAAACGGGAAAAATTGGGTACAAATTTAGGAAAAAAAGGAGAAGACATACGGTTTTGGAACAGCGAGTGTATGAATTTGACAGTTTATTCAAAAATCTCTCTCAGGTATAATGAGGTGAATAATCCAATTCTGTGTTGCTTGATTCTAAAATTGTGGAACTGAAATGTTACTCCAATAACAGCTTTACATCTCGAATTTACAGTTAGAGTCAAACAGCTTGGAAACAAAACACAGTTCAACTTGTCATTGCTGAACAAGCTTCCCAAACTAAACTGTCCCAATTGCCCCATATCCTCTAAACTTTTCTTATTCATGTATCTGTCCAAATGTATTTTCCATGTTATAACCATACTTGCATCTGTAACTTCCTCTAGCAGTTTATTCCACATACAAACCACTTTCTGTGAGAAAATGTTGCCCACCAGGTCCCTTTAAAATCTTGAGGAACACAGCTGGTCAGGCAACATCAGAGGAGCAGGAAAGCTGATGTTTCCAGTGGAGACTCCTGCCTAGCCTGCTGTGTTCCTCCAGCTCCACACTGTGTTACCTCAGACTCCAGCATCGGCAGTTCTTACTACCTCTTTTAAATCTTTCGCCCTTCACCTTAAAATCGTGCCATTTAATTTTGAACTCCCCCACGCTAGGGGAAAAAAAGCCTTTCCCATTTACCTTATCATTGATTTTAAAAATCTCTTTCAGATCACTCCTCAACCTCCTATGCTCCAGTGAAAAATGTCCCAGCTTATCCAGCCTGTCCTTATAACTCAAACCGCTCAGTTCTGATAACATCCAAGTACGTCTTTTCTGCACACTCTCCAAACGAATAATTTCCTTTCTATAGGAGAGCGATCAGCAATGTACGCAGTACTCTGAAAGTGGCTTCACCAACATCCTGTACAATCTCAACATGACATCCCAAGTTCTATACTCAATGGTCTGAGCAATGAAGGTGTGTCAAATGCCTTCTTAATCGGTCTACTTGTGACACAAATTTCAATGTACTATGTATCTGAACCTCTAAACTCCCTGTTTGACAGTGATAGATAAAAATATATTGTTTTCCATTGAAAAACACATTTTCCGCTTCTCTTTAGATCTTCTTGAATGAGATTTTGTTCATAATTTGGGAGGCCAGGCAGACCAAGCACTTCAACCTTGGTGTAAATGTTCATTTTTAATTAACTTAGCAATTGAAAACAGTAACCTGTCTTCTATTCCTTTAAATCTCCTACATCCTTAGTGAAGTAAAGAAACAGAAGAGGAATCAGGGCACCAGTCATTCTAAGTATTTTAATGTATGAAGCTGATGATGGAAAAAGTAAATCCTACCTCTTGTGAAGTTGAAAAACAAAGGTATCAATGTTTGAACAAAAATAAAGAGCAGTTTAGAGTACTCTGTGATGTATAGCTCATCTTTCAATGCTGACTGTTAGCAAGACTGAAGTCAGGAGCACAATGCAATACTCACCAATTCCCACAGATATGCGCAGCTGCAAGTCTCACAAACACCATCCATGATCAGCACCCTCTCCATTGGATCCATCCTCTCCATTGTCAGCATCATAATGTACTGCCGTAACTTATTAAATCTACTTCAACAGTTATGACCTCTCTTGTAAATTCTACCAACCTGAGGATAAAACAGCCACATCTCCTTCAAATTACACACGATCCTGACTTTAATGTATGTCACATTACTTTCACTGTTACTTGATCAGTAACTTGAAAAGCTGTACCGAATGCTCTGCCTAATGCAATTTTAAGAGTAGCACTGATGAAGGCCCGAAAGAACTTGAGGAGAATATCCATCACCACCTCCCTCGGGCTAAGTAGGGGCAAACTGTGGTTTGGCATCTGACCAAAACAGAAATAAAGTGCTGTTTTTATAAATTAGTTCAAAAAGGGTGAGTGCCCAAATTGATTAACTAATGTTGCGTCTTCAGTAAGAACAACTTCTAAAGCCTTTCTCATAAAATGTAATGCAAATCTACGCATGTCAGTATAATTGCAACAAGAAATGATCATAATGATTGTTGTATAAATTGGTGCAAATAGTGTTTATTCTTCATGCAACAATGGATATCATAAACACTAACTATTCTGTAATGTTGGTAACTTTATTTTTACTCAGTCAAGCTATCCAGTGAGCTGAAGAACTAGTTTTTCACACTGTGGAAAGCCATGGGTTTCAATTAGGATGTTGAATGCATTTGGGTCTGAAACTGAAGAAACAGCTTTAATGAATAGACAGCACCCATGTGGCTAGAATTACAGGCTTGGATTCACTGAGTCACATTTACAGTGATATTTGCTTCATTAGATCCATACTGGTTCAAGAATGAACTGCTACTATGAGTTGGTATTCCTATTATCATTTGACAGAATTTTATTTTTGGTTTAGAATTGTGTATAGATAGCATATCTCAATCACTGATAGGAGTATGTTCTTTACTTCATCAGGATAAATAGATGCAAAGTTTGTCATCACTGGTATTGTAAAAGAAGGGAATGAAACTAAAGCTCTCTGGATCCTTTATGGAATGTTATGTATTGACAATTTCTGGCAGGTTCAATGATAACTGATCAAACTATTGAAGAGTATGAGGTTGATGACATTTAAGCAATAATGTGTTATGGCTTTTATAAACAATTTCTACTTGGAGATATTGTTGAGATCAATCAACTCAGATGTTATTTCACACTTCTGGGGTGGGTGAAAGTTGAATGCGGACCTCCAAGATCAGAGGTAGGGACAGCACCACCTCACCACAAAGAGCTACATTTCAAATTATATGTTGCATAAAATTAAGAGATAATTTTACGTCTGTTGCCTTCAAAAAAATCAACTAACTTTTATAAGCTTTCATTGATGGCCGACAGTTCGTTTTATTTATACTTGGGACGTGGGCATTGTCAATTCCCTAGGTGCCCTTGGGAAGATGGTGGTGAGTTGGTTCTTGAACTGCTGCAGTTCATTTGTTTTAGGGTCACCCACAGTGCTGTTAGGGAGAGAGTTCTAGAATTTTGACACTGTAACTATGAAAGAATAGTGATACGTTTTCCAGGTCAGAAAGGTGAGTGCCTTGAAGGGTACTCACAAGTGATCATGTTGCCATATAACTACAACACTTGTCCTTAGAGATGGTAGTGGCTGTGGGTTTAGAAACTGCTATCAAAGGAAATTTCTGAATTTAACCTTGGGAGATTGTTCCTTCACTAGCTACGGACATGCATCAATGATGTGCTCACTAGACTGTGCTCTTGAATCTAATCTAGATACTGTACCACTGATGAGTGCTGGTGGAGGTCACAGGTGAACATCTTACTGGATTCACTGTCTCTTCAGAGATTATATTGTCAAGAAGAGTTCAGCCTGTGGGTTCTTACTGACTATCAGTTTTTGGGCACTGGTAGTACCTGCAGGAAAAGAGAGGGAAGGAATTTGTTAAGAAAGATAGAGAAAAGCTCACACAGTGAAATGTCTAAGCAGCAATACCATACCATCCAACGACACCAAAGGAAAAGCGATATATTTCCAAGTCAGGGCAGTGAGTGGCTTCGGGGTTGTGGGGGTCAGGTGGGCGGGGGGTGACATGCAGGTGGTGGTACTCCCATCTATCTGCTGTCCTTGTCCTTCTTGATACTCACTGTCAACTTTGAGCGTGGCATGATAGCTCTGTGGTTAGCACTGCTGTCTCATAGCGCCAGAGGCCCAGGTTCAATTCCATCCTTGGGCGACAGCTTGTGTGGAGTTTGTACATTTTCCCTGTGACTATGTGGGTTTCCTCTGTGTGCTCCTGTTTCTTCCCACAGTGCAAACAGTGCTAGTTAGGTGGATTGGCTGTGCTAAATTGCTTATAGTTTCTAGGGTGGGAAATGCAGGGACAGGGTAGCGGGTGAGTCAGGGTGGAATGCTCATTGGAGGATCAGCATGGGCTTGATAAACTATGTGGCCTGCTTCTAGTAGGAATTCTGTGATTTTAACTTCAATTGGAAAATGCCTAGTCATCAAGTTAAAGCCATATCTCAGTTTAAAGGCAGAAATGTATTTTTTATATTGCACTTCTCATGACCACGACATGCTAAAGCATTCAAAGTCAATGAATACATAGAGTTGTTGTAATTTAAGAAAGAGGACAGTCATTGAAGATGATACGACAAAAGTCGAGAACAGTTAATAAAGCATTCAACATCCTTGGGGCATTCTTCGTAAAGGCATTACACATAAAAGCAAAAAGTTATGTTTTATTTGTATGAACCATTGGTTCAGTTTCTCTTGTCGTATTGGGTCAGATTTTCCAGGGAGTGGCAATCATATTCAAATTGTCACTCACTCCTGCTGACATTTATTGCACATCCCAGTGATTGCTGGATAAATGCAAAAGACAGAGATTGTGGTAATGCAGTAAGATGAAAGAAGGTGGAAAGAGGCTCAGGTGGAATATTTAAAAAAAAGCAATGAGGTCCACACTTCTGGCAGGAGATCTTCATCACAGCTCCTGTAGGAATGCGAAGTGCGCCTTAAATCAATTGTGTCATTGTAGTATAGGATAGTCAGGGAAAGAAAATCATACTACTCTTTTTTTCAGTTGTAATTGCTGTAATCTAATTATCCAGCAGCACAAAGAGCTAGTTTGATAGTTCCAGCAAAAGTGTGAGCAAAGCGTGAAGGATGCCAGGTGAAAGTTGAATGTGGTATCAGATGGGTAGGGTTCCAGGGTGTCTCATGGTTTGCATCCCTGGCAGGAAGGGAGTCATCATTCAAGGTGGGAAA
This sequence comes from Stegostoma tigrinum, assembly GCF_030684315.1. Taxonomy (NCBI): domain Eukaryota; kingdom Metazoa; phylum Chordata; class Chondrichthyes; order Orectolobiformes; family Stegostomatidae; genus Stegostoma; species Stegostoma tigrinum. The sequence continues at coordinate 50,776,352 of NC_081365.1, forward strand.
TGTGCCAGATAAATGACTAAGCATTTAGGTTCAGCCAGGGTGTACAGTAGTATCAAGCTTGGCAGGGAGAAGAGGGAGTGTGCCTGGCAAGGTGGAGGGATGGTTTTGGTTCACTGAGGCAGAGAGAGATGGCAGGCAGCAAAAAGAAAGGGAAGATTCGTGTCCCCAGTGAATGGGGACTATTAGGTCCTGGAGGGAAAGGAGGATATTGGATCCTGGGGAAGAAGTAGTCAGATTCTGGGAAGACGGTAGACATTGAGTCCTATGGAGGATAGGTCATGAGGTCCATTGGTACAGGCAGTTTTAGGGTCTGGAAGGTGTAAGCCCCTAGGGGAGAGAAGGGGGGTACAGTCAAGTCTGGCAGTGGGGAAGAGAGATTCCAGGGTCCATAGGGAGAAGAGTGTTAGTTCTGGCAGCAGGAGTTGACGAGCTCTAATGCCCATTAACAAAAAGAACAAAATTACAGGAACTGGCCCTTCAGCTCTCCAAGCTAGCAACAATCATCATGCTCTAACTAATCTAACAAACAAACCTTCTGTCTCTATTTATTCCATATACCTCTTCTCCCTGCCTATTCATGTAACCATCTAGGGGCTTCTTAACTGTTGCCAATGTGCCTGCTTCCACCACCTCTTCAGGCAGCGTGTTCCAGGCTCCTACGGATCTCTGCGTGAATACCTTCCCTTGCACATCGCTCTTAAACTTACCCCCTCACCTTGAAGCTCTGTCCCCTTGTAATTGAAACTTCAACACTGGGAAAAAGCCTGACTATCCACCCTATCTAGGCCTCTCATAATTTTGTAGACCTCTATCACGTCTTCTGCCAGCTGCCATCATTCCAGTGAAAGCAATCCTCATCTTTTTAACCTTTCCTCAAAGCCAATGCCCTTGAGACCAGGCAACATTCTGGTGAACCTTTTCGGCACTGTCTTCAAAGCTTCCACGTCCCAATGGGAGTGTGACAACGAAAACTGCATACAAATGTGGCCTAACACAGGTTTTATAGAGCTGCAACATGCCTTGCCACCTCTTGTACACCATGACCCAGATGAAGGAGGCAAGCATGCCATATGCCTTCTTCATCACCTTTGCCACCTATGTTGCCACTTTTAGCAAACTGTGGACCTGCATGCCCAGATCTGATGAACGTTAATGTTCCTAAGGATTCTGCCATTTACAGTATAATTCACACCTAAATTTGATCCTCCAAAATGCATTACCTTGCAGTTGTCTGGATTAAACTCCACCTGCCATTTCTGTGCCCAAGCTGACGATCTATATCTTGTTGTATCCATTCACAATTGTTGGCACTATCTGCAACTTGTGTCATCTGCAAAATTGCTTATCAGACCATCCACATTCTCTTCAAGTTCATTCATATATACTAAAAACCAAACAAGACCTAAGGCTGACCCCTGTGGAACACTACTTGCTACCAGTCACTATTCTGAAGAACAGCCTTTCCCCATTACCCTCTGCCTTCTATGACAAGGTAAATGTTTCCTTTATATTTGTGTACAAGCTCGTAAAAACATCTATCCAGCAAGGCTTTGCTTGGAAATGGCTTTTTTGCTGCATTTCATCTGTTAGGATATCAAAGACAGGGACGGAGCCCATAGTTCATGACATTACCAATTTGAAAAGTGTAATGAACTGGTATCAGGATGTAGCAATTAACTAAGACCACGCTGGAGCTTGAAAAGACTGCAATGTCAGTTTTGAAGTATGGAATCCAGTTTTATTCATTGGGAGCAAAACTCTTGAAAGTGGGAATGGCCACCACCCCAACATTGTATATTTTCATCAATAAAAATGAATAGATACAAATTATACGAACACGCACTAAAATATATGCTTGTGATTGGACAAATTTTGCTTGGAGCTCAAGTTATAAAATTCATTAAATTCATACACCAAAAGACAATACAAAGAACTTTTACTCAAACAGGACTGTTTCCTCATCAATTTCCCTTGGCATTTTAGAACAACCATTTTAGGGTAACCCTTTCCATACTGAGTTTCTCCGAATTTTCCAGCACTACTTTTTCTACTGTAGTTACCCAAATAACAACTCAAAATTCTCAAATATTTTTGCTCCTACCTATACATATTCAGGTGAAAGTAGCACAAAAGTTTTCATCCAGTATCAGTACATTCCTTTAGATGTATAAAATATCCTTAACATTATAAAGTAATGCTGAACAAAAATATCAAATCACATCAACAGGTATTGTAACAGTTGATCAAAAGCTCAGTCAAACAGTTGTGTTTTGAACAGTATTTTAAATGTGAGAGAAACAGAAGAGGGAGAAGGTTGGAGGGGAGGGGAATTCCGAGAATGAAAGATGTATAAAGGAAGGAATTCCAGAACTTAGTGCCCTGGTAAGACTATCAATGATGGAGAAATTAAAATCAGAGAGCTCAGGTACTCAAAATGGGAGGAGCAGAGAAATTTCACGGAATCACATGAGGTTACAGATGTAGGGACGGAGATTACAGATGTAGGGGCAGCTGAAGCCATAGATTAGAATACAATAATTAGATGGTTTGAATCAATATTTTGCCAGTGATCAGCCAAGTTAAGGTTGTAACGGACTTGATTCGAGTTAGCACACAAACAGCGGAATTACGGATGAACTTCAGTTTGTGGAGAATGAATGATTTGGAGACCAACCTGGAAAGCATTGGGATTGTCAAGGTGTAAATAACATGGGTATGAATGAGGATTTCTGGGGCATCTGATCTAGTAAGGTTGGAAACTTTTTTCTCCCCCCCAATTTTGATCAGATGTACCAGCATTTCACATATTTTATCTTTTATATCTCAACTATGAATCAGTGTGTTCTCGGCCAGCTCTTCTTCATGACAAATCTCCATCTTTGTAATCAATTGCATTCTGTTTGATATAATTTGTTAAATTATTTATCATATATCTTTCTTCAGTATTAATTTATTGATCCAAAAATGTGCAAAAACTAAAATCTGTATCCTAATCATTTTCTTATTGATCATTTCATAACTGTTGCTTTTATTGTTGCAATTTTATTTGCCATTTTCATCCACCTAACTTATGGAGATTCATTTACAGACAAGAATATTTATCTTTGAATGTTCTTTCCCTTTTTCAGTATGGTTATTCTTTACAAATATTCCTTGTTCTTAGATCATCCTCTGTCCAGTAATCATTTTAATCAAATTTGCACTTCTTGGGATTATGATAAAAGAAGGAAGAGTTGATGTGGGGCTCTGTAGAGAATAATCCCTAGGATAGAAACTAAGTTTCCATCACAGTTTTTTTCATAATGAGCATGTTTACACTAATTACAAGTAACAAGTCTTTTGTTGTCTGGTTTTATGCTCACATCCATGAATTTGGGCTCAAGATAAACTGGGTGAGGAGAAGAAAAGGTTTGGAACAGTCTTCACACTTGGGTTTCCTTATAACATATTGAGACTGAATACTACAATACATGTTATTCAGAGAAAGTTACTGATACCTTTTGTAAGGCTATTCTATAAGGTACTGGTCAGTCTACACTTTTCTTTTTAACTGCACATATCACCAACACTCAGCAAGTATTCCTCTCTTTCTCTGATGAGTAGCACCATGACATCATGAAAAGGTTGTTACAGATTCAAAAAGCCCTTAGGCAACACCCTGAATTGTTTATCCCTTTCATAAACACTGTATAATGTTTATAAACAGTGAATAAAATAACTCATTTGACTTTGTATTTAGATAGTTTTTACAGTACATTTATTCCGTATATGTTTTACCCCCCTACCCAAATCTTTACTAACAAAGACAAATCAACACAAAGTTTACAACGAGGTACAGGAAGCTAATAAGCCCTGTCTTTACCCCCCTGCCAGCTTCTGTTATATCAGCAATGATTGCTGATTGATCTTGTGTTGATGCAACCGTGGGTATGTATGGGGTAATCCCGTCTTTAGCATCTAGATTGGGCATTAGTCTTAATTCTCCACAAAAATGTGTGAATCTTGTTTATCAAGAGATAACATGACCAAACTTGATCCCGTGCAGCATTGACTCGTTCATCAAGATTCTGTTCTAAGACATGGTTGGACATCCTTGCTTAGAAACAACTTAGTTGATGCTCGATGCATTCTTTAGATTGCAGCACATCTATAGAGGCAACTGCTTTGCCTGCAATGAATACATTGTAGTTTAAACAAAAAAATTTAGTCCTAATGATGTGAGGTTTTGTAACCACACTTGTGACAAGATATTGTGGCAACAGTTTGCTTAGGTGCACCTCCTGACGTTTTCATACATGGCATGGTGTTCGGATGAGAGGTGTGTTCTCCGATCAAATGCTCTATTGGGCTTTATGTCGACAACAGTCTCTGTAGAATGTTCTGCAGTAAATGGAACGTTTGCATTACAAGTGCTGCATGAACAATTTTCAGGAGTATGTATCCACTGATAATTGCACTGCTCATTCTTTGGATTGGAAATCAGTAACTGATTTACCGAAGAGACCAACGATGATTCTGTCACAAATGAATTCTAAGTTTCCATAATTGTGCAGTTCAGCATGGTACATGAAGGTTATTAATTAATCTAGCTACAGGCTATTCAAGAAATTGGCATCTGCCATTGAAGCATAACATTCTCAGTGTCCTATTTGTACATGAAGAGTTGATCAAAAGCTGTTTGGAGGTTGACAAACAGAATATGTTTCTCATTGATTTGTTGTTCATGTGACAGATGATGAAATGATCTTCCAAACTGGGATCAATTGAATCGCTTGAGAAGTATAAAGAACACAAGGGCATTCTTAAGAAGGAAATCAGGAAGGCAAAGAGGCAATGTGAGATAGCCGTGGCAAATAAAGTTAAAGATAATCCAAAAAGATTCTACACATACATAAAGAGCAAGAGAGCAACGAGAGAGGCAGTAGGACCCTTTAAAGATCAACAAGATCATCTTTATGATCAATGTCAGGAGATGGGAGAGATTTTAAAATAAATTACATAAATATTTTGCGTCAATTTTTACTATTGAGAAATAAATAGAGGCTAGAGAAAAAGCAAAATAAATATTGACATCTTGAAACCAGTTCACATGACAGAAGAGGAAGCGCTAGATGTCTTAGGAAATAAAAAGGTAAATCAATTTTTAGGAGATGATTAAGAGTGTCCCAGGACTTTGTGGAAAGGCAGGTTTCAGAGAAGCCTAGAAACTATGGACCTGCAAGTCTGACATCGTTGATGGGCAAGTTATTGAAAGTGATTCTGAAAGATACTATTTGCACGCATTTGGAGAGGCAAAGATTGAATGGGGTAGTCAGCATGGGTTTGTGCAAGGAAAGTCATACGTCACACATTTGATTGAGATTTTTAATGCACCAACTGAAGAGACTGAGGACAATAAAGCGTTTGACAAGGTAGACTAATTAGTAAAGTTCGATCACGTGATTGAGGGCAAGCCTGCCAACTAGATACAACATTGGCTTTATGGTAGGAGACAGAGGGTAATCATTGAGCTTTGCTTTTTGGACTGGAGGCCTGTGACCAATGGTGTTCGACAGGGACCAGTACTGGGCCCACTTTTGTTTTTCATTTATATAAATGATTAGGATGAGTTATGGTTACTAAGTTTGAGGATTACTCCAACATTGGTGAATCATGGCCAGTGAAGGAGGTCATCCACGATCAAAAAGAGACCTTGATCAATTCAGTCAATAGGCTGAGGAGTGGCAGATAGAGCTTGATTTGAACAAATTCAAGGGATTGCATTTTGTTAAATCAAACGAGGGCAGGACTTATATAATTAATGGTCATGCCCTGGGTAGTGTTGAAGAACCTTGGAGTTCAGGTACATAATACTTTGAAATTTGCATTACAGGTAGACAGGGTGATTAAGAAGATGTTTAGACAACTTATCTTCATTGCTCAGACTACTGAGTACAGGAATTGGGATGTTATATTGAGGCTGGTGAAGCTTCTTCTGGAGTACTGTGTACAGTTCTGATTGCCCTAGTACAAGAAGGATACTATCAAACAGGGCAGGGCTCAGAAAAGATTTACCAGGACATTGCTGGGAGTGAAAAATGTTTCAGAGATAGTAGGAACTGCAGTTGCTGGAGAGTCTGAGATAACAAGGTGTAGAGCTGGATGCACACAGCAGGCCAAGCAGCATCACAGGATCAGGAAAGCTGACATTTCGGGCCTAGAACCCTTCTTCAGAAATGGCTGAAGAAGGGTCTAGGCTCGAAACGTCAGCTTTCCTGATCCTGTGGTGCTGCTTGGCCTGCTGTGCTCATCCAGCTCTATACTTTGCTATCTCCGTTGCTGGGAGTGGAAGGTTTGAGATAACAAAATAGACTAGAAAGGCTTGGACTATTTTCTACTAGAACATAAAAAGTTGAGGGGTGACCTTACAAAGGTTTATAAAATCAGGAAGGGCACAGATCAGGTGAATAACATGCATCTTTTCTCTCGGGTGGGCAAGTTTGAAACTAAGGGATATATTTCTAAGGTGGGAGGAGGAAGATTTAAAAAGCACTTGAGGGGAAACATTTTTTTGAAACACAGTGGTTCATTTGTGGAATGAACTGCCAGAGAAAGTGATATGCAGGTACAGTTACAATGTTCAAAAGACATTTTTATAAGTTCATGAATAGGAAGGGTTTGGAGGCATATGGTCAGATGGGACATATTTAGTTTGGACCATGGTTGGCATGGACTGGTTGGACTGAAGGGTCTGTTTGCATACCGTGACTCTATGGCTCTATATATTAGAGGTGTGTGCTAACATGGTCAGCATGTTCTATTTTGGATTTGGCATATAATACCAAATCTCTGAAATTTGCACGTTGCACATTTGCTGATCCACCAAAGTGGTCTGAAAGCATGTATTTTTTCTGCTAGAAAGATCAGCACAGTTGAACATAAGTCTGGAGTGTTCAAAATTGACAGGGGTGTTTTTCAAAATTAAACCAGTCATATGTATTTCACATTACTTTGGTTTCACATGTGCACCATTATTGTTTGCTGAGATTGTTTTATTCAGAATTCTCCATGTGCATTGATGTGGAGGTGCTGGCATTAGACTGGGGAGGATAAGGTCAAAAGTTAGACAACACCACATTACAGTCCAACAAGGTTTATTTGAAATCACAAACTTTTGAAGCATAGTTCCTTCATCAGGTGAAGTCAGAGAGAAACAGGCAGGCATGGAATTTATAGGCAGAGATCAAAAGATCATATAAAAGGGGTGTCAACAGGCCAAATAATAGGTCCCTGCAGGTGTTCACAGTGTCTGACACTCAATCACCTGCAGAGATCCATTATTTGGCCTGTCAACACTCCACTTTATATGATCTTTTGATCTCGCTGCCAATGAATTTTGTGCCTGTGCATCTCTATCACTTCACCTGAGGAAGGGTCAACACTCCGACAAATTGTGATTTCAGTGTGCATTGGCATACCTCACAACTGACACCACTGAAACATTCAAGGCAGTTATTGTGGAAGAAACAATATGGTATTTTTGTATTCACTCAGTATTGAATATTCATGTTAATGTCCAGAGTTTTACTTGTCACTCTGCTGGACATGGCTTTCCTTGCAGGCTCAAGTGTCCTTCCCTTCTATCTATTCTAAATCACAGTGTCCTACATCAATCTCAGCTGACATAAGTGAGTTATTGCAGATGAACCTCAAGTCTTGGATGAATTTGCCATTCAAAATCCTGAGACGGACAAATATTTGAAATATTCTGACACCACAGTTCTCACCCCTCATGTTCTTATTTTGGCCGACTGTCACCACCATCCTTTCCCTAACACACCAAGCAAGCGAGGCCCCTCCCACTTAAGTCATCCATGCCACCAACCCCATCCTCTCTCTGGCAGTGATCCCTCTTCCAACCCTTCATGCTTCCAGCCTCACTTGGTGCCACTCCCAGTCACTGACTGTTTGATGCCTGGGGCTCTGTGCAAAGGACTGTTCTCCTGCTCTCCCTATCTTGTACCATAAAATGAAGGAAACCACTGACCTTAAACACAAGTGTACAAAGAAGACTGCAGCACACTATACAGTATGGAAAGAGGCCCTTTGGCCCATCATGTCCATGCCGGTCAACATTCACTTATCCAATCTAATTCCATTTCTCAGCACTTGGCCCACAGCCTTGTATGTTATCACATTTCAAGGGGTCACCTGAATACTTCTTGTATGTTGTGATGGTTCCTGCCTCTACAACCTTTTCAGGTGGTGAGTTCCAAATACCCAAACGTTGGGTTTCTTTTAAAAAAAAACTCTCTCAAAGCCCCTCTAAAACTCCCGAATCTTGCCTTACATTTGCTCCACAGATAATCAAGCCCTGTCCTAAGGGGAAAAGTTTATTCTTATTGACACTAGCTATGCCCCTCAGTCTTGTGGAGCTAAAATTAGGCTTCTCCTCGGTCTTCCCTGCTCCAACGAACGGCCTACATAGTCTCTTTTCATAGCTGAAACACTGCAGCCTGGGCAACATCCTAGTGAATCTCCTGTGTACCCTCTGCAGTGCAATTGCAACTTCCTTATCATCTGGCAGATGGAGTTTAATTGAGATAAATGTGACATGTTGCATTTTAGTAAGGCATACCAGGGCAGGACTTATATAATTCATGGTAGGGTCCTGGGGAGTTGCAAAACAAAGAGACCATGGAGTGCAGGTTCACAGTTCCTTGAAGGTAGCATCACAAATACACAGGGTAGTGAAGAAGGCATTTAGTAAGCTTGCCTTTATTGGTCAATCCATTGAGTATAGGAGCTGGGAGGTCATGTTGTGGCTGTACATGACATCAGTTAGGCCACTTTTAGAATACCGTGTTCAATATTGGTCTCCCTGCCATAGGAAAGATGTTGTGCAATTTGAAAGGGTACAGAAAAGATTTGCAAGGATGTTGCCAGGGTTGGAGGGTCTGAGCTACAGGGAGAGGCTGAATAGGGGCTATTTTCCTTGGAGCATCAGAGGCTGAGGGTGACCTTTATAAAGGTTTATAAAACACTGGGAGAACAGATACGGTGAATAGTCTAGATCTTTTCCCTGGGGTAAGGGAGTCCAAACCTAGAGGGCATAGATTTAAGGCAAGAGGGTTAAGACATAAAAGGGGCCTAAGGGGCAATGTTTTCACACAGAGAGTGATGCATGTATGGAATGAGCTGCCAGACAAAGTGATGGAGGCCCATACAATTACAACATTTAAAAGGCACCAGGATGGGTACATGAATAGGAAGGCTGGAGGGGAATATGGGCCAATTGCTAAGAGATAGGATTAGATTAATTAAAGATATCTGGTTGACATGGATGAGCTTATCAAAAGGGTCTGTTTCTCTAAATCTATGCTTAGAGATCATTGCTGGGAGGGTCTCCGTGCTGTGTAACTCTCTGACTCTATATCTGACCAGTGTACTCCAGCTGTGGCCTAATTAACAATTTACAGTTCCATCATAACTGTCTAGCTCTTGCATTCTATGGCACGACTGACAAAGGCAAGTATTTTGTATGTCTCTTAACCACCCTATCACAGGGCAGCAACTTCCTCAGGATATAGGTTCAAATTCCACCATGACACGTGGTGAAATTTGAATTTAATTAAAGCCTGGAATTTAAATAAAAAAAGTCAGGCCTTAAGGTGAACATGTAACCATTGTTGATTGTCATCAAAAATCCATCTGCTTCAATCATGCCCTTCGGGAAAGAAAATCTGCCATTCCCACCTTGGCCTACATGTGACTTCAGACTTTCAACAACTTGTTCACTCTTAGCTGCTCTCTGGACAATTAGGGATTGGCATTAATACAGATTGCCTACATCCCACAAGCAAAAACAAAATCTGTCCTGTCGCTGTCAAGGATATATGTACATGCACATCAAGGTTCTGCTGACCCTGAGTACTCACCACAGCCTCACCACATACTCCCCTGCCTTTCTGGTCCTCCCAGAATGCACCTTATTTCACAACTTTCATAACTGAACTCCATCTGCAAATGTTCTGTCCATCTGATCAGCTTGTCTACATCTTCCTGCAGTCTAAAGATTTCCTCTTTGCTATTTTCCACACCACTAATTTGATGTCATATTTGTACCAAAATCATTAATGTACCCTACAAACCTCAACATACCCTGCTCTGAAACCTTTGCTACACCACTGGACACAGATTAACCAAAGAAAGCATGGTTTTGTCCGGGGAGAATACATCTAATAGATTTGCTTGAATATTTTGAGGAGGTGACTGGGCGTGTGAATTAAAGAGCCACAGCAACAAGCCTTAACCTGCAGTTTCTGCTTCTTAACACAAAGTTAATTTTGGATTGAATTGGCCAAATTGCACTGGGCTCTCACCTTTTTGAGCTGCTTCTCATGCAATATCTTGTCAAAGGCTTTACTGATTCCACATAGAGTACATCAAATGCACTTCTCTTTAATTCACACGCCCAGTCACCTCCTCAAAATATTCAAGCAAATCTATTAGATATATTCTCCCCGGACAAAGCCATGCTTTCTTTGGTTAATCCTTGCTTTTCCAAGTGGACGCTAATTCTAAACTCAGAATTTCTTTTCCCCCATTAATAACCCAACAATTGATGTTAAACTCACTGGCTTATAGTTCCTTTCTCTCTACTATGTTTCTTGTATAAGGAATGGCATGATAGCTTCCAATCCTCTGGCACCTCTCCTGGTTCCCGAGAAGTTTTGAAAATTATCATGAAGTCCCCTGTAATTTGCTCGCTTGCTGCTCACAGAAGCTTAGGATACATTTCATCTGGGCCTAAGTATTCATTGAAGTTTAAGTCCACAAAAATGCTATTTGTCTGCTCTGTCAAAGGGCATTTGTTCACGTTTATCACAGTCTTTCTCCATGATCTATATACCTGTATGGTTCTTCTTGATATGTGCACAGGTACAAAGGATTCATTTCAGATCTTACCTAGGTCTTGTGGCTCCCCACTCAGATTGCCTGAGTCCCTTGGGTAACTTGGGTCCCTAATGGAGCCTACACCTAATGGATGTAAGTTTGCTCACTGAGCTTGAGTGAATGGAGTGGCATGGGTCTTCTACTAGGTGTTTTAGTCTTTGGTGTAGTTCCTTGGCTAATCTGTATGTTGGTGTTCCAGGCGAGCAAACTTCCGTCCAGAACCTCAACCTGAGCGACAAATCTTCTCAAAACCCACCTACACTTTATCTTGTTATTCTCTTGCCTCTCATATACTAGAAAAATACCTGCGCATTATTCTTTGTTCTATCAGTAAGTCTTCCTTTTCATACCCTCTCTTTGCTCTCCTGATTTATTTTTCAGTTAACCCTCTGCACTATGTGTACTTCTCTAAGATGTCTACTGTTCTGAGCCCATGATATCTATTGTTAACGTACCTGTTTTTCTTCACTCAATCTTGCACACTCAACATCCAGGATTCCTGGGATGTGTTTCCTCCCCCTTCACTTTTAGTGGGGCCTGTTGATTCTGTACAATCACAATTTCCTTTTTTTAAAATCTCTCTCCCACTGCTCAAATATAGATTTTCCAACAAGGACCTGCTACCGGTCCACTTTGGTGAGATTCTGTCATATGACATTAAAATCAGCCTTCTGCCTATTCAGATCATTAATCTCTGGTCCAACTTTGTCCTTTTCTGTAATCAACTTATAGCGTTATGGCCATTTTCACCAAAATGGTCTTGTTCTGGGTGGCACATCATTTTCATGTGTCAATGACTTCATCTTGAATGTAGGACTTAATGAAAACTGTTTCCCATCAATGAGTATTGCAGAAGTAAGTATGAAGTCGCTACAGGCCCGTGGAATTTTTGGCATGCCAAAATCATACTTTTGTCTTTATCATTGTACTTCAATCCATCATTGGCAATCAAAATTTTGCACCCCACTTGATAAAGTCACCTTGTACATCCTGCACCATTTCCACACTTCTCAGCTCCAGTGAATGTTCCCTAATTAATTCATAGAAAGGAAGAGTACTTTAATTCTGAAATGAGAAGGATTTTCTTCACGCAGGGTTTGAGAACTTTTGGAATTCTATACACAAGATATTTAATCAATGAGCTTAGTCTATGCTGAAATAGATTTTTTTGCTCTAGGTTATGGGGAATTAGGCAGTACTGAGACAAAAAAAGCAGCCATCATATTATTGAACGCTCCAATACACCAATTATCCTGCATCTGCTTTTTTTTTTGTTTTATGCTAATTCCTTCTACAGTGACTATGTATCATTTTAATTGTATTAGTCTATCATGATTTGACATTTGATTCTTTTGTAAAAGAACATGTTACATAATAGCAAGAGAATTACAATGTGCACTCTCAAATATCACCAGCATATTTATTTCCTTGAATATATTAGAAAATCTTTATATGCAGACAAATTTTTAATTTAAAATGCAGAATAGAGTACAATTCAATGCACACATACATGTCTGTTTAAGCACATTTCAAATAATATTGATGCCTTCATTGAAATTATTAATCGAACTGTTATTTGAGAATACAACCAAAGCATGAAAGAGGTTTCAGATCAAATGCAGAAGGTAGCTACTCTATGCAGCTCGAACTGTTTGCCATTCTGTAGCAGAAACTTCACTGAAGTTTTTATGAACTTAGTACAGTGAATGGCATTTTCCCGAAACCACATCCAACTGTTCACAACACTGGCAACAAATATAATCAGCCGAAAGCTCCTTTATAGGTGGACTTGTCAGAAATGTCGGGATGATAACATTATTATAGTTGCACTGGTTTGAACATTATATATGGAATAATGAAATGCAAATAATGTTTGAATCAAATCTATCATGATTGAGCAGACTGCACCAACTTGGATTAACTGCATGCGGCAGAATGTCACATCTTCTGTCCTGTCATCAAATACTTGACATGAACTGTTGCAGTCCACAGATAATGGAGACTAAGATCCTGTCAGGGAGATGTGACAGTGTTGTAGGGTTGGATTTCAGCTAGTTGTCAGGGGGTTGGCAACTCGAGGGGTAAGCCAAATTGGAAGGAAGTTAGAAACAAAAAGTACAAAAGCTTCTTGAGAGGCTAAACAGAGGACAGACAAAGCCAAAAGCTTTGTATGCCAAATGACGTCAAAAGGCAACTTTGCTTTTTCAGGCACCTGACCTGAATTCATTCATTTGGGTAGAACTAAAAGAAAAAGCAAGCAGCAACCTTCCTTGGTCGGCGTATTTATAGGTAACAAAGTGGTATTGATATTATGGGTCATTGTACTGTTCAAAAGTTCAGAGAAACACACGGGATCAGTAATGCAGTTTTATGGGCGATTTCAATCTACATATAAACTGCAAATCAACTGAGCATTATGACTGTGAACAGTGAGTTTCTGGAGAGTGTTAGAGATGGTTCTCTTGAGTAGTATTTTGTGAAGCCTACGGCAAGATAAACTATTTTATATTATGTCATGAAAAAGGGTTAATTAATAATATCATTATAAATGAACCACGATATGAAAGAGCTTTGAAGAACTTTGAAAATAAGGGTATTAAAATTCAATAAGCTAAATTAAGGTGTTGGGCACAATTTTTTTTGAGGTAGACTGGGAAAATAAATGAAAATGCAAGACTGTACAGATGCAAAGGATAGTCTTTAAAGAACAATTAAATGGTTCACTACAACTATGTTTTCATTCCAGGTGCAGAGTACTTTTTTAAAAATGTCAACTGTAACTGGCAAAAGCAGGGAGGACTGCATAAGCTTATAGAAAAGTCTTTTAAAGTTGTCAGAAATTGGAATAAATGAGGATTAGGAAGTTTATGTTTTAAGACCGCCAAAGGAGGACCAAGAGACTGACTAAGAAAGGGAATATGGAATATGAATGTGATTCAGCAAAACAAAAAAGCTAAAGCTTCCACAGGTTGTGGAAATGAAAGGTTTGGCTAAGATGAATCAGGGTACCTTAAAGGCAGAGTCAGGAGAATTTGTAAAGTGGGATAAAGCAATGTCAGAATCAAAAAGTGATTAATTTGTGTCTGTTTATAATTATACAAGAAATGTTCTAAAATTAGAAATCTAAATAACAGGAAGAGTGAGGTTTAGAAGTAAATTAATGTTACTCAGAAGATTTTACTGTCAAATTAATGGAACCCAAAAGGTGATAAATGCCCAGAACTTGGTGGTTATGTTCTAGAGTGTTGAAGAAACTGGTCAGAGATAGTTGATGCATTGCTAATTATTTTCCAATATTGTTTAGATTCTGGATTGATTTCCACAAATTGGTGACTCACATACATCACCACACGACAAAAAACAGGAATGGCGGAGAACAAAGGGAACTACAGACCTGTTATTGTTTTATCAATAATACAGAAAATGTCAGAATCTATTGCAAACAATATGATTAAATGGATACTTGCATAATAATGTTAATGGACATAATCATCAAGGATTTTCAAATGGAAATCCTGACTGGCAGACATATGGAGGACTTTTTAAAGGATGTTACTATGAAAGTGATAGAGTTGAATTAATGGGTACACAAAGGTAGAAATATATGATTGAGTGGGCAGGCTGAGACGAGAGGGATATTGCAAGGATCAGTGCTTAGAGCTCAACTGTTCACATCACACATATCAATAAATTGCAGATCAAGAGCAAATGTAACAGTTTTGTATTATCTGCCAATTTAGAAATAAGTGGGGATATATGTCGACAAGATGATGCAAAGTGGCTTCAGGAGGATTTTGACAGGTTTAGTGAGCGGTAAGGACAAGACAGATGGAATACTGTGTTAAAAAAAATGAGTTTATCCACTTTGACATCAGAAAGAAATGTACAGAGTATCACTTAAATGGTAAGGGGTTGCAAAGTGACAAGGTACAAAAGGACTGAGGTGAACTTGTCAATAGATCATTGACAGCTACCAGCAAGTTAGCAGGAAGACTAGCAGAATGTTAGTTGGAAATGAACAAATCACATAAATAAAAATACAGGAATCCTATTAACACTGATTCATAATGATAGGATTCAATGGTACATCGTTAATAGATCTAATGGCCCCACACTCTAGAAACCACAATGCTAACCAAAATGCACCACTCGGAACTCAGACGCACATTGTATCTAATACACTTTTGTGCCATGTTTATTAATTTGATGTACCTGAGTAGCCGTGCTGAATAATTTAAAATATAAAACTATGACATGCATCCCTACAGTGTGGAAACAGGCCCTTCAATCTAACAAGTTCACACCAACCCACAGAGCATCCCATGCAGACCCATCCCCCCATAGCACATGTGATCCACACATCACCGAACACTAGGGCAACTTAGCAAGGCCAATCCACCCAGCCTGCACATCTTTGGGCTGTGGGAGGTCATCAGAGCACTTGAAGGAAACCCAAACAGACACGGGGAGAGTGTGCAAACTCGACACACACAGTCACCCAAGGGTGGAATCGAACCTGGGTAGCTGGCGCTGTGAGGCAGAAGTGCTAACCACTGAGCCACTGTGAAGTTAACTTCAACTCACTTGAATATTTCCAGGGTAAGCAGAACAGAGAGTAGCTTTGAATGCCAGCAGAGGATTAAGACAGGACTTTTAGAGATCTGTGTAATCAATTTATTTTCTCAGTTATAAACTCATAACTGTACACTCTTAACAATTAGGTCTGCCATCTTACTACATCTGATAACATTGCTAACAGAGCAGGATGTGTCCACAATATTAAAATTAAATTAAATGATAAATTTGCTCCCATTGTAAGCCTAAAATTCAGTTCAAAAATATTGAGGTCTTTTCAAGATGCTTTGAAGCTCACATTTCAACACTTCAGCAGCAGTGAGCTGTAAATGTCTGGGCCAGATACTGATGTAGCAAGACATAATTTCATTGGCTATTCTTTGTATTTGCTCTTACATACTCATGTCTTTCAATCCTTTGAATGGCAAATTGCTTGAAAATTGCAGTGAGGAAATTCTTGGATCATTAGAGGCCACACATACGCATGAGGACCCTGTGGAATTGTCCAGGAAGTTTGATCTTCCATTTGCCAATCCCACAGCTTTCTGGGACATTCTTCAAAAGTTTCCAACTCTGATTTAGAGTTATGATATACTTACTCGAATAGTTACCCAGAAAGTATTAGGCAAAAAGAAGGTTCACGTCTGGAGTAATTCCCAGAACTGATTTCCTAATCACAATCCCACAAAACTCCAAATAGGCATGACTGCTGATTACCCACCTGTTTAATGCTACTGATCCCCCAACGCCCTTGATTAAACCTGAACATGCCCTCTACCACTAAAATACTCCCCACAATCACTGGGGTACACCCACCCACAGAAATGAATACCAGTTCACCCACCTGCCCTTTCACGCACATTCGACCTTCCCAGCTGCCACCCTACGCACAAATCTCCAACTTGACCCACAAGCCATTTTATCCATTTGCCATCTCAATCATCAGCGTTCACATTCACTTACTGCTGTAATCATGTGCCACTCTAACCAGCAGACACCCTCCCCACTTATCACCTCACCCACTCACCAATCTTCCCACCTTATTCATCAACCCACTTACTGGCTCACATCGCCCACCTATCCATGCTACCACTTGACCTCATTCACTTATTGGTCCACTCACGCAATCACCAGCATTCAGTGGAATTCTAATACCATTTGGCAGCAAATGCTGCGAGGTCAAGGAATATCTCGCCATCCCGCTTACTCTCTGCCATTGCTGTCTTAGAAACGGTCGACCTTTCTGATAGAGATGTAGAAGTGTCAACTCAGGGGTTAGGTTGGGCAGAGAGACAATCTATTGAGGATTGCCACTCGTCAGAAGAATGTCTAGAACAAAGAGTGGACAGGGCAAGCAACTGTGGATTACTTTAAGCGAACAGAGTTAGGGCTATGAAATAAGTAACACAATGTCAGAGAATAAATACAAACTGGACTGGATGAATTAAGTCTTCATGAAGAGAGAAAACTAAAAGCAACAAGTGTGAAATGAAAATAAACTACCAGGCTACTTTAAAATAAAATCAGCAATGGAGCTTCACACTTGTCATAATTAATTATCAGAGCCAGAATGATTGACTGGCAGTAATTAACACATTGTGAAGAAGATATTTTGACTGGACTGAATAATATCACATGTTCATTGACAAGTTCAGTTTCTATCTAAATGTACAACAACTTCACCCCAATTTATGTATTTCAAATGGTGATAACATCTGCAAAGCAAGAAGAAATATCACATCTCAGCAATTTCTGGAAGTTTTAGTTTGGCTCTACATTTGTCCCTCACTTGAAACTTTCATTAGTCTCCAAAGTGCTTTAACTTTCTTTCACTTTATAAAACCGTTGGTCCGAAGAAGTTGAGAAGGAATCCTCACTGGGGTTTTAAAAACAGTGAAAACAACCCTATGTGCCATTGTGAAGGAATGAAAGGTTAGTGTTGTGTTTGTTTTTTACATTAATACTGCAAAAGCACGAAATATATCTGGGGAAATACCACTTGAAGTTTATAACTCTCCTCAAATTTGCAGTATAGAATGGAACTATGATCTGAACATGTTGGCACCATCTGTGACCTACTTACCCCTGTAATCCACCGGTTACCAGTGAGACATGAGAAAGGAAGCAATGAGGGGAGGCAGTAAGTGGGCAGCATGTTCTTGCTGTGGTTTAATTCACTGTAGGCCTTTGGTTTTCAAGATTTAAAAAAAAGAGAACTGCTAGAATCTTGCAAAGTAAGAATCTCCAGCTAACAGTTTCCTTTTTAAATGAATACCTGCTCTCTTGAAGCTAGATCAGTGCTCACTCATTTGAAGTGCAATATATTTCACACGTTCTCTCAAATAAAAAAAAAGCCTCAAGGTATTTCCAGGGTCATATGTTGTGCTGGGAATGTAATTACTAGATTTCAGAATCAGGTCAATTCCACTGTGTTGCATAATACTTCAAGCTAAGAACACAGTGAATTTTGAGTAACAGCCTTGTTGGGAAATAATGCAATTTGTAGCGTGTTGTACTTGATAGCTATTTTTATAACGTAGCCGTGCGAACTTCTAGGTGTTGCCTGTAGTATATAATGACCTACAAGTAAACTTTGTTCTGTCTTGTCTTCAGCGAACTGAAGGTGAATGCAAGTGGGTTTTCAGCACTAATTTAACACTAATTGTGCAGCTGGATGGTTCTGTTTATCAGCTGTTCTTTATTAAGTGGGAGACTGTTTATTCCATTTGTAGGTATCAGACACCTCTTTATAAGTAATCCAGATTTCATTCTTGGAATCGATGTGATGGGATCTGCTATCAGATTTGCTCTTGTATCTTCCAATTTTTCAAGTTTAATCTGATGGCGCTTCACTTGGAGTGCAAGCTCTCAATGACAAAGAAAGAAAACCAGACTTTGTCTTCTTAGAAAATCAGATGAAAAGATTAAGGGGCAGGGATGAGGAGAATTGTGAGGGAATTAAGTAGATGAAGTCAACATCAGAAGTTTTGTGAAAAGACAAATGAAGAAATGAAAAGAACGAGTGGATTAAAAGAGAGATAAAGAGTTCAGAAAGGGAAATAATTTTTCTGAAGTTCATTTTCAAAATTCCCAACTCATAGCTGAAAGAACGAGATTCCCACACTTGCTTTATTAATAGAGGTACTGTTTGGCAACATCTAATACTTTTGGGCTTTTAAAAGAGCACTTGTATTTGAAATACCAAAGCCCAAATTTTGCCATTTCAGAGACACTCCCCCAAATGAAAAAGAAATGGTGACAGTCAAGTCCTGAACCGAAACAGATTATTTCCAATGTTTGCAGTGGTAGGATTGGGTCTTGACTGGATTTCGTATTTGTGCTGCTTTCAGAGGCAACCAGCTATTTAATTCATCAGCTGTCTCCACTTAAATCTGATTTTGACATCTCTTGACTGAGAAACCCAAAGTCAAACCTGGAACTGTCAACAGGCCCAGCAAAAATCAATCAAAACTGTCAGATGCATTAAACAAGAAGAACCATCAACAGTATCAAGGCATTTAAAAGTGCTGACATTTATTTTTAAAAAATATCTCAGGATATTAAAGAGAAAACTTAATTTCACCATGTTGCATATTTCTAAGAGTTTCCATTATTGGCTTGTGCTGCTTGACTGACTTCACAACTATCCATTACCACAGTGGGGTACCTTCTATTTCATAACTAGATTAATAGATGCAAATGACATTTTTATCTGTGTTGAGGGACTATGAATTTCAATATAATTTGCAACTGGATGAAATGTTGGATTTATAAGATTTTGTTTAAATTCATGCCCTTTTTGATGATTGTGAATATACATTTAGAACATTAACTTATCTCAAATCTGCAGGAGTCTTGACATTTGCTCATAATGGATTTGCCCATTTTGGGTACTAAATGAGTTGATATGGAATGTATAAGAAGAAAGTTTGATAAGTGGGGTGTGTGGGTTGGCACTAAGTTAACACAGCTTTGCATGGTGGTTATAGCTGATAATGGAATGGGGAGAAACCATAGCTTTCTATGACGAAAAGGGGAGACACATCGAGAGCATGACGCGACATAAATTGCCGTGGATTTTCATGAGGAGTGACAGAGGAGGCTGGGGGAGGGGTTGAAGGGTGATGGTTGACAAATTTTCAGTCTTTTACCATTCCATTTTAAATTTTAGATACAGTGTTAGGTTGGTGTCCATCTTCTCATCCAGCAAACCCAACAAGCTTCCCAAGTTGCACATTCTGACTTGTAATCCAGCCACCCTACTGCCTTTAAATAATTATTAGAATGGGGCACCTGTTTTTTAAAGTTCAGGATCACAGAACTAGGAGTTCTCTCAACTGTACGTACTTGGCTAGAGTATGAAAATCTGGGCCTAACACTTAATATTGTTTGACAAGTTTAGTTCTAATCTACCTTGCAACTAAAGCAAGAGCATCTACTTTATGCGTTTCCAAGATGAGGCAGACAGTAAGATGCTTTGCGTTACAAAGCTAACATTGGAGCTGCATTCAGTGATTTTTAGATTTATGTTATCTGTGCATTGCCAACAGACACTCCAGTACTTACACTTAAATAATAGCAACATCTCAAGCCTCAAAATTACTTTGAGAACAATTGCTTGCCTGATAGGAGGAGAATATTTCTAAATATCTATCAGTTGGTATGTTTTTCCTCCCTGCCTAACACTTTTAAATTTTACTTTCTTCTGCCTTCTTGTCATAGTCTCTTCTTTGTCATTGTTGATGACAGAGATTTTTTTTTCAATAATTCACGATCGTGTGTAATTTTAATGTCTCTGCCTCTAACCCTCTATTAGTGATTTATTCCTATGCCTTGTGAATATTTATCTTCCCCTTATATTCGAATAAATACGTTATGTAGCTGAATGTGTTTCTTTTTAAACAGATGGGGGGAGTGAGGTGACAAATTTGTCCCTTGAATATTCTACTCCTGTGTGAAATCAAAAGAATTAAGAACATATGCAGCTTGAGTGATCAAAAGTGACACTATTTATTGTCATTTATCTCATACTAGCAACAAGCACAGTTTGATGCCCTAAATCATATGTACTTGCAAAAATGTACACTGCCTCAAAAGCTTGGTTTCAGTTTGATATTCAAATATTCCAGCAAATCACAATTTTCTTTTGAAGATATTATTTAAAAAGAAACAGTTATAGTTGTGTTTTAAACAAAAACAAAACATGAATTAGAGTCACAGAGCTTTGCAGCACAGGAAAAGGCCCTTCAGTCCATGAAGTCTGCTACAGTTGAAAACAACCACCAAACTATTCTAATATCATTTTTCAGCACTTACCCATTGTCTTGTGTGCCTTGCCGTCACAAGTAGATGTCTAAGTACATTTTAATTGTTATGAAGATTTCTGCCTCTACTACTCTGTAAGGCAGTGAGTTCCAGAATCCCATCCCCCTGAGCAGGAAAAAAAATACTTCCTCCCAACCCCTCTACATATCCTTTAATCTTAAATCTATGCACCCTGGTCATTGACCCCTCCATCAAGGAGAAAAGTTCCTTTCTGTTCACCCTGCCTGTGCCCCGCACAATTCTATACATCCCAATAAAGAACCCATTGTCAGCCTCCTCTGCTCCAAGGAAAACAAACCCAATAGGTCCAATCTCTCTTCATAGCTGATACTGACCCACCCAGGCAACATCCTGACAAATCTCCTCCGCAATTTCTCTAATGCAATCACATCCCTCCTATAAGAGGATTCCAGAAGAGCACACAATACAGTAGCTGTGGTCTAGTTAATGTTTTATATAGCTCCAGTTTAACCACCCTGCTCTCAAACTCCATATCTTGGCTAATGCAAACAAGTATCCAATATGCCTTCTTAAACACTTTATCCACTTGCTCCACTACCTTATGGGACTGAAGGACATGCACACAATGGTCCCTCAGATCCTTGGTGCTTCCCAGGATCTAACTAGTCATCCTGTAAATTCCCTTGGCTTATTAGAAATTCCCAAGTGCATTTAACTCATGCTTATTTGGATTGAATTCCATTTGCCACCGTTCAGCCCGTCCGATCAGCCCATCCATCTCCTCCTGTAATTTAAGGCTATCTCTTTTTTATCGTCCATGAACTTATCGATTAATACTTCCACATTCATGTTTAAGTTGTTTATATACATCACAATCAAGCGCCCCCAACACCAACCCCTGCTTTCAGTCACAAAAACACCCGTTGACCACGACTCTCTGCTTCCTGCCACTCAGCCAATTTGGGCTCTAATTTGCTGGGTTTCCTTGGATCCTGTGAAATCATACCTTCACTACCAATCTCTCACATGGAGACCTGATTAAAAGCTTTGCTGAATTCCAAGTCAACTACATCAAATACATTGTCCTCATCCAATCACCAGGTCACCTCTTTGAAAAATTCACTCAAGTTGCCATACATGACCTCCCCTTAACAAAATCACACTGACTGTCCTTATAGAATCATAGAATCTCTACAGTATGGATGGAGGCCATTTGGCCAATCGAATCTGCACCGACTGGCTCAAAAGTACACCACCCTATCCCTGTAACCACCTAGCCTGCACATCACTGAACACTATGGTTGGCCATGCTAAATTGATCCAATCTAACCTGCACAACTTTGGTCGATGGGAGGAAAATGGAATAGGAAAGGAAACCCACGCAGACTACACACAGACAGTTTTCCAAGGCTGGAATCACACCTGGGTCAAACCTGAGGCAACAGTCTGACCAGGCCCTCAATTGTTTGCAATACTTTCCCTACCACAGGTTAGATTGATTGACCTGTTGTTTCCTCGTTTACCCCTTGCTCTTTTCTTGAATAATAACATCTAGCATTTCTCCTGGAAGCCAGAAGAGAATTGAAAAATATTGCCAGGGCCCCGGCTATTTCCACCCTTGCCTCACTCAACAGCCTCGGATGCATTTCATCCAACTCTAAAGATTTACCTACTTGAACTCTGACAAACCACTCAGAACCTCCACTCTAGTAAAGCAAATTCTTGTAAGTGTGTCAAGGTCCTACTCCCTGATTTCTGTAACTACATCATGCCTCTCATACTGACATGAAGTATTCATTTACAACCCTACCAATGTATTCCAGTTCACACACAATTTACCACTGTGGTCCTTAATGGGTCCTACTCTCTCCAGTTCGCCTTTTACCATTGATGTGCCTGTTAAATAATTTAGGATTCTCCTTTATTTTGCCTGTCATTATGAGGCAAAGATGGAAATAGCCGGGGCCCTGGCAATATTTTTCATTATATTTTCATGTCTCCTTAAGTTTCCCTTACACATTCGATCACCTTGCAGCATTTCTGCCAGTTGAGTTCTTGATATCTAACATGAGCCTCTTTTTTTTCCCTCTTTAAGCAATTCTGTATATCCCTTGATATCCTTGTTTCCTGGACTTGTTGGTCCCACACTTTGTCATTACTGGAGTATATTGACCCTGTCCTCTCCTATTTCCTTCTTGAGTGCATCCCGCTGCTCCAACACAGACTTACAAAAGGCACATTCCCCCAGTCCCACTCTGGCCAAATCACACCTGATCTTATTAAGATTGGCCTTCCGCAAGCTTAGAACAGATTTTAGGCCCATCATTGCGCTTTTCTGTAACAATCTTGAACCTAACAGCTTGTGCTTCTGAAATAAATATAATGCTGCAATTTAATAACCCTATAGGTAACTGTGCTATATCTGCCCTCCATACCAGGGCATTAGCTATGAGGAGAGGTTGGAGAAACTTGGGTTGTTATCACTAAAAAGACAGAGGTTGGGGGTGACCTGATAGAGGTCTACAAGATTATGAAGGGCATAGGCAGACTGGACAGTCAGAAGCTTTTTCCCAGGGTGCAAGAGTCAGTTACCGGGGCCATAGGTTTAAGGTGCGAGGGGCAAGTTTCAAAGGTGATGTACAAGGCGATTTTTTTTTCCACAGAGGGTGATGGGTGCCTGGAACTCACTGCCAGGGGAGGTAGTGGAAGCAAATACAACAGTGACATTGAAAGGGCATCCTGAAAATACACGAACACGTTGGGAATAGTGGGATACGGTCCCCAGAAGGGTGGGGGGTTTTAGTTGTGACGGGCAGCATGTCAGTGCAGGCTTGGAGAGCTGAAGGGCCTGTTCCTGTGCTGTAATTTTCTTTGTTCTTTGTTTTATTCAAAATTACTAGTGTCTAGATGGCATTCCGCTACCCCCTGCTCCACCTCCCCTCTTTATCTGCAGCTCACCCTACCCCATATCCAGTCCTGAAGAAGGGCAATACCCGAAACAGTGACTGCTCCTTTCCTTCATATGCTGGAAGAGTCAGTCACCAGGGGCCATAGGTCAAAGGTGCGAGGGGCAAGGTTTAAAGGTGATTTGTAATTCCTGCCTTCTGTTTGTCTACGTTGGATTCCAGAGCCTGCAGTTCTGTTTTGGTCTTTAACTGTATTGGGAGGTGGTTTTTTTTGTGGTGACATAACCGGATGTTGTTTGACACATATCATTTCTGTCGGTTGGACCTTGTTGTGAAATATTTTTCCCCATTTTGGATAAAGGCAGAAAGTAGATTGTACTTACCTTGGTTCATTGAACACATCAGGTCTGGCTCTTGGCGTAAGAGCCGTAGTAGCTTGCAAAGTTCAAGTACCTAGTGGCTGTGATCGTTAATCACCAAGCAGGCACTGTCATTTGTTTGAGACAAGATTAAATAAGCATAGAGTTGATTCCACAAACATGAGCTCCTTCACTTTGAAAAGACATACCAATCAACTGGCAGCATCCGAATAATCCAGATGTCATCCAAATACTGACGACAGACTCTATTTTCTGATGTGATTTCTCCAAGATAGCTTCCAATTCCTGGCATTGAGGTTTACATTTCTGGAGATCTCCAGATATAATGAGAGATGTGACAGCTCTGGGATTGGAACAGGATTATTGTCTCAAGTGTTTTCTGGCTTCTCCAAGCCATTAAGAAATGTTTAACTAACCTAATGCTAACAATCGCTTTAAGTATCCTTTCTTTTTCCCAAATAATTTCAGCCACTAACATAATAAATTAACTTCCAAGAGTTTTATAGCTTAACAAGCCCCTTCTGACTTATGCCTGCAGGCCAAGCTACATATGCTCAAATTGATTATTTCACATATAACAATCTGCCTATTATTTTGCCAATTTAAAGCTGCAGATTTGCATATCTAACTGATGACAAAATTACTTTACACCAATGTTGATGAATAGCACTCATCCTATTGTATGTAACCTATTAATTACATTTACCAATCTGTCAATGCTTATTTGCGGCTACAGACCTACCACTATTTACATAATGCTTTCATAAATGCAGAATCCATAAATTTACAGCAATGGCTCTGAAAAACATGATGAACTTTTAGGTAGATGCTTATTACTGTATGTTTGACAAGGTCCCAGGAGATGGCATGTGTGCAGGTTTTTATAATGGTTATCTCACTGTGGTTTAATGAGGCATTGTACTTATAGTTTTACACACAAAAGAGACAAAGATCAAAGGTTTCAAAGGACATGTGAATTTTATTAAGCTGTCGAGCATTCAGAGGAGATTTACTAGGATGTTGCTGGGTATGGAAGGCTTGAGCTGTAAAGAAAGGCTGGATATGCTGGGACTTTTTCCACTGGAGCGTGAGATGTTGACAGGCGACCTGAAAGAAGTTTATAAAATAACGAGAGGTATAGATGGAGTTGTTGGTAGATATCCTTTCCCTAGAATGGGAGATTTCAAGACAAGGGGACGTGTTTTTAAGGTGAGAAGAGAGAGATTTAAAAAACACATGGGGGCAATTTTTATTCTTTTTTTACACAGGACCGTTCACATGTAGAATGAACTTCCTGATGAAGTGGTGGATGTGGGTACAACTGCAACATTTAAAAGACATTTGGATAAGTACATAAATAGGAAAAGTTCAGAGGTATGTGGGCCAGGAGGAGGCAATGGGGAGTAGTTTAGTTCAGGATTTCGTTCCACAGGGACTCGTTGGACTGAAGGGTCTGTCGTATGATTCTATTAATGTCAGTAGGTATATATGTCTTGGATGTCATTTGCGAACACACAGAATTCAGGATTATTACAAATGTGTTGAACAAATATTATCTCCAGATGGATCCAAGGTTTTTCCCCTTGTCTGCAACTGTTGCAATGTCAGACCAACAATGTTTTTATTAGCATATTGTTCACGACTATTGGTAGACACAATAAATATTAAATAACTTGCTTTCAAACCATTCCATAACTAAATTAAAGGAGTTACCAGTTTGAGCACCTCTTCTATTTGCATCCAAAATTTAGTAACTGGTGCAGCAACACATCTCCAGCCACCAATTTGCTTAACACTTATAACTTTTTGCATACCATTATGACTGACAAGTATTATATGGGGTTACTGTTTGATCTCCATAGTAATACTTCCAGGGCCCAACTTATAAATAAGGAAACGGCAGCTTTTGCTCCTAATGGCTTAAATGACTAAGTGCAATGCTCTGTGCAATCTGGAGCCCTACAGTTCAAGATGATCCTGACTTGGAGCACATTGTGCATTTGTGAAGAAAAAATAATTACACCTACTACTGTAAATCAAGGCATACCTCCTGATCACCTTTATTGGTGATCACCCTCAACATCCCTGTGTTAAGCAGGGGTGCGCTCAAAGCTCAGGAGAGGAGCTTGGGGTGGGTGGAGGGAAAAGTTTGCCAATCCCACGGGCTGTGCTTTAATGGGGCCTGAGATTGTTGGCCTAGCAGCTTGTCATTTGGATGATCACTGCCTGAAGTGGCCAAACTGGCATGTGGACCATCCTAATTAATCTTTCTGTTGTGACTTGCGTGAGAACTGACGTGTGGAACTTTCTTCATTTCAGACCTGGTTGAATGTTGCTGGTGTGAAAGGCAAAGTAAAGCACCCAGTACCTCACCACAATGCACAGGAGGCCCAAAATGACCTCCTGTCTCTCCATAGTGTGTGGACCTTGCCTCTGGGCCAGGCCCTTCTGGGTACAACTCCTCCCTCGCTGAATGATGTCATATGATTGTGAGCAAGAGAAAATGTGAGCCTGTGAAAACAGGTGAGATTGACTGTCAGCTGGACCTGCACAGACAGAGGTTTCGTGCTACAGGGCCACAAACACAAACACGTCCCTCACCCTCCCGTCCAAAAACCTACCAATACATTTGACTAGGATTTTGATTTAGCTTTCAAGGCAATCTACTTCCAACCCCTACATTTGTTTGAACTCCACCAAGGCCAGCTGAAACAGTGCATCAAAAGCAGTGAATTCCAAGTTTGCACTTTAGCCTGCCTCTAGTCCCAATCTGTTCCCTAATGACTAGGACTAGAACTCCTTCGCTCTCTAATTTTGCTTCTTATGCAAAAAATGTTAGAAGTTTCATTAAGTATTGCTGGGAAAAATAAAGACGTTTTATCTTCACCTTAAATTCATCAGGATTCACCTTACAAGAATATCATTTTGAAGGGAAAACCAACATTTATACTGCTTGAGAGGAAAGTGCTGATTGGTAGAGTGAATCTTCGGTCCGCCTCCCCCCTCGCCCTATTTATTCCGGTTCCCTCTCCCCATCCCCCTCTCTGATGAAGGGTCTAGGCCTGAAATGTCAGCTTTTGTGCTCCTGAGATGCTGCTGGGCCTGCTGTGTTCATCCAGTTTCACACTTTGTTACAGTGCATGTGTTCTTTTTGTCTACAAAGAACAGGGCCTTGTGTATTAATATATGTACCTTCCAGTGCACACAAGTGCAACACACAGTGAGCAGATTGACAACCTTAAAATGCTTTGTCAGATTAAATTCACACAGAATAGCGAGGGGGTTGAAATGAGGTTGTTGGAGGCACTTCTCCATTCCTGTGCAAGGCCCGAGCAGGGTCACTTTAACGGACTTTTCCCAACCTGGATTCATGTCAACCTGAAAACTGATATGTAGCAGGAAATAGTTGTTAAGTGCTAATTATTTGGCTACTAAGGGCTTCATCTGGAAATGGGCTTTTATGTATGTTTTGTCTATTACACAATAAAATTATGGAGCAGTCAAAATAGGAGAAAACCTATTGGGAAGGCCATTTGAGGAATTTTCCAAATGAACAGCAAACCTGCCAGTGGGAGGTTTACTCACATCATTATTCAATGTAGCCATGATGCGGAGGAGCCGGTCTTGGACTGGGGTGGACAAAGTCAGAAGTTGCATGACACCAGGTTATAATCAAACAAGTTTATTTGCAATCACCTGATGAATGAGCAGTGCTCCAAAAGCTTGTGATTGCAAATAAAGCTGTTGGACAATAACCGGGTGTCATGTGACTTGGCAGCATTATTCGAAGTAGTGCAACGCATTCTTTCCTGGATTTTGGCTACTATTCATCCTCAAACAAATATTATAAAGTGGAGATTATCCGGTCATTTTCACACTGCTGTGTGTAAGATCATTTGGTGCACAAATTGTTTGCTGTACGCGCAAGATGGCAGTGGGGTAGGATGCTCCAGCCAGAGCTTGTTTGCTTGGCCCGCTGTTATTCCTTTTCTCTTTTTCTTCCTCTTAATGTTTTTTAATCATTGAAGAGAGAAAAAAAAAACAAATTCCCAGCCCCTGATGACAACTGCTAGTCTCCAGCAATGACTCATGGCATCCAGCCATGATTCCCGGTCTGGTGCAGCGAGCTCCCGGCATGGTGTAGTGTGTCAGTGGCTCAGTATGGAGCCAGGGCCCGATGCTGACTGAAAGCTGGGTGCCAGCGTAACTTGTTGTACTGAGCTTTTATTTCTGTAATGCCATTTTATTTCTTGAATGTCTAAGATCTAGTAACTAAAGAAGCTGTGCCCAGGTACCCTTGTATCCAAGTCAGCATTGTAACTGGCGAAGTAAAAAATTTCATTATGCTCATTGCGTACGTGACCAAAGAAAGGCCTTTCTATTCTACTCACAAGCAAACTTATAAAGTGCCCTGGAACCTTATGAAGCATTGTAAAGCATTACATTAACGCAAGTCTTCCCAGATCAGACAAAATAACTCACTGGTTATAAAGTACTTTGAGATGCCTATTAGTTGTGGAAATGCTTTACAAGTGCCAGTTTTTTTTAAAAAATCTGTTCAAATTCTAACCACTGAAATATTTTTATTTAACTTCTTGATAAACCTACAGTATTTTGACATCACTGGCAAGGCCAGCATTTGCTATCCTTTCCTTGTTGCCCTTGAGGAAAAATGGGTGAGCAGTTTCTTGAACTGTAACAGTCTGAGGTGTGGGCATAACCACAATATTGTTTCAGAGGGAGTTTCAGGTTGACTCAGTAACAATTCAGGAAAAATGATATATTTCCACATTAGGGTGGCACGCAGCTTGAAGAATTCGACCCAGTGACGTTCCGGTGTGCCTGCTCCCTGTGTTATTTTAGCTGTTAGAGGTTGTTGGTCAGGGAGATGCTGTCAGAGAAGCCTTGACGATTTTTCACAGTGGACTTTGTGGATGGAACACATTGCAGTCATGGTGGTGGAGGAAATTTACACGAAGGTAGGAGATCCGTTTGTGTCACATTTCTCATGTGTTGCTGAAGCTACATGCAAGAAAGCAGAGAATCAGTCATCATTCTCCTAACTTGTACTTTGTGGGTCTTGTCGAACCTTCTGCTTTTTTTAAGGCAATCAAGGGTTGAACTGTTCACTGCAGTATTATTGTTAGCCTCTGGCCTGTTCTTATAGCTATTGCATTTTTTTGGCTGGCCTAATTAGCTCAATGGTGATATCCACAGTGTTAATGGTAAGATAGTTGACAACGATAATGCTATTAATGTCAAAAAAATGTAGCTAGAGTTAGGCAAGTAATTGAAGGCCGCCTATGATGCAAATCTTAGTAACAATTTTCACCAGATGCTCAAATACCATCCTAATGTTCCTCGCGGGCATGGACCGCTTTGCTGTTGAGAAATTTCAAATGAAACTGAGCACTGAATACTCAGTGAACAACATCTTTCTGAAAATAACAAAGTGTCGAGCTGGATGAACACAGCAGGCCAAGCAGCATCAGAGGAGCAGGAAGACTGATGTTTCGGGTCTAGCCACTTCTTCAGAACATCTTTCTGACCTGATTTTAGAGGATAGATAAATGTTTCAGTGTTTGCAGCAGATTTGACGCATAAATGATAAAAAAGGTAACTACAGAGACCACTTTTAATGCATTTTTATTAAATAAGTTAACTCTCATTGAGTTCCTTTGTTTTAGAAAGTAATACTCAGATAGTTCAAGGCAAACCAAAATCTACAACCGGCATTTAATTTGCTTAGTGATTATGAGGTAATTGGTAATGAAGAACACTTAAAATACAAGCAGAATTCCTGAATCATTATTTCTTCATTTACTTAGAATTCCTTTCCTACTATATGAGCTTGGTGCTTCATTGTTTCGATCCTTCACCTAAGTTCTGCAATTTAAAGTAATTTTTTTTCTTATTCAGTATTACTTGAGCAATAACACAGGAGAAAGAAAATGCTAATATGATTGTCCAATGATGGCAAAAAAGAAAAAAGTGAAATGATAAATCAACATCGAGCCTACCAAATCAAATTCATCCCATAGGTCACGTTCAATTTATTTCATCATGGGCATTATCCAACTTACTTAATCTAATGAAGGGACTGCATAACCAAGAATAAATTTTTCAAAATGATAAAGCTCTGTGAAATTTCTCCCCCAAGCAAATCTTGCAAACTCTGGAACATTAATCTAACATTGCAATCTGCTCTATTCAGTTCTGGCAAATTGCATCCCACAGCTCATATCACCATAGACCTTGCAGCATATTGTTCCTTGGAAATTATCTATACAGTGCTGGCATAAAGAATGCCATATAATATTAAACCACCTTCAAATGGTTCACAAAATGAATGTGGTCAGTCAGTCCAAGTCCTCTTTTCAGGGTATATCTCATACGTTCTATGAACGGTTATATTGCCATTGTTGCACTTTGTTAGCTTATTTCATCTTACAATGTGCGATCCGTGAATAAGGTGCAGTGCTTAGATCAAACCTGGAATCTGATTTAACTGAAAGAAAGATCTTTAGACTGAAGCTGTGAATCAATATTATGCAGGTGACCCTGATGATGGATTCATCTCTATTTGACACATGTAGATTTCTTGCAGGCAAGCTGACTGGACAGTATAATGAGTTTTTTTTAAAAACTCTACAAATTTCTGCTTTTGGCCTCATTGCCTGGGGACATTTTTTCCCCATTTTCAGTTGGACATGAAGGGAGAATTTTATCCAGACCAGGAAGAGATTCTATACCCATTCTGGTACATGACTTGAGCTTCGGTCATTTCTGAGACCTTGGAAACCGTTCTCTGCTTCCTCATGTTAAAAAAAGTCTTTTTTTCTGAATTTCATAGATGTCCTTTGACTATTAATTTCACTCAAGGTGGAAAAAACTCATAGAAAGATAAGAAGCAATGCGTGTTGTGAAGGGTACTCAAAGCATTTGAGCGTCCAATTGTCCACTTTTCCACTTCACAACCTTGTTTAGGCTTCATGTAAACATATTGCCTCAGTTTCAGAATCTTTGCACAGCAGGAAAAAATCATTGTTTCACTCAACGGATAATTTTGAAAACAAGTCATTCAAAAAAAAACTAATCATTTCATAGGTTATAAGACTAAATTAATCTCAATCAACATTAAAATTCCTCAATCAGATGAGAATAGTTTGATTTTGTTTCAAAATCTGAAGGAAAAGCAGTATTTATTTTTAGTTGGACAGTTTATTGTTTTAAATTATTGAAACAATGCTTCATTTTTAGATTATTTCACAGTCTTTCCACAAACTAACTAATGTAGCATCAGAAAGCACCAAATGCTTGATTGTTATGGAGGTGAATCATTAAACTTTAGCTCTTGCAAACATTAGGTACCCAGGTTCCTCATTTAAATGAAATTAGCTTTCCTACACTTCATTATGCAAATATAGGTCAAAGTTGGAAGTGAGCAGGAAAACACCAGTCAACGTCTGAGCTGAAGTTGTGAAGACATTTGCTGAACACAATATTCAGGTTTAACAAATCCACGGTGAATTCAACAACTGCAAAAACCAGTTCTATTCAATGTATTCTACAAATGCAATATTAGACATGATGTAAGTCACCTAATTTAATTTTATTTTCTAGCACAAAATCATGTAATATTTAGTGATGCTCTGTCAAATTTTCTTACAACTGTTCCACATTGACACTGAGATAGCCTGGATACAACCATGATCTTCCTGCAACACTTCAAAACAAAATTAAGCTCACAATAGTTTGGTGTCCAAAATGTTTTTCTCCATCTATAGAAACCAGTGCATATAACAAAATAAAAAAGAACCATGTACATTCAGTTACATTACATAAAACAATGAAAGAAAATCATCAAATACTATTACAAAATTGTGATTCAGAGATTTTCATTGATTTTAGCAGAGGAAATCACAAGAGTTCACAATTTCTAAACACATTCCAGACCCAAGGTGGGAAGGCAGAAGCTGAAAATCTTCCCTGTAATTATTACAGATAAAAGAGGGCATTGAAGATGAAGAGCTGAAGTCTGGTAACATTAAGAAAATAACCCAGCTGACACAGCGTTGGTTGACGCATTACTAATCAAAAATCCAGTTCCCCTGCAGTGACGGGAATATTGTGTGGCCTTAACTGCAAGAAAGAGGGAACTTTTCCCCGGGAGAAAGTTTGCTTTTTAGAGCTCCTGATCATTCTGATTGGGTAGAAGCTTTGAAGTCACAGCAGTGCCAGAACAGACCTGTGGCCACCATCAAGGCTATAAGCAATCCAAATAAGAACAGATAATGTTTCCTGGACTTCAGATATGACTGGTCATTTTGAGCAGGATTAAATGGGAGACAGACTGCTGCAAAGCAGCGAGTGGATGTGTGTGGTTGGAGGGG
The DNA here is from genome assembly GCF_030684315.1 of Stegostoma tigrinum. NCBI lineage: Eukaryota > Metazoa > Chordata > Chondrichthyes > Orectolobiformes > Stegostomatidae > Stegostoma > Stegostoma tigrinum. The sequence continues at coordinate 50,808,827 of NC_081365.1, forward strand.
CCAGGCACTTAGGGGTATTTGGTGACATGATTAGTTGGCGGGGGGCGGGGGGGGGGGTATGGGGGTGGTTGCTTCAAATGGGCACAGTATAACTCCAAATAAGGAATATCCCTTTTTACCTGACACCAACTCACACAGTTAAAGCTGCTGGGATGCTTTACCTGCCCTCACCTCATCTTGAAGACTACAGATGAGGCAGATAAGTGACAGTTAAATGGTCTTGAGGGCCTCAATATGTCCAAGATTAGCAGGATGTCTTGTACCTTACCTGCCCCATGTAAAACAGGAGCAGGTCAGGTGTAGGTGGGAAGGCAGGTGGTGGGTTGGCCACTTAATTTATTTCATGAACCAATCTATCCACACCTCCACTTCCACCAATGATCACAACAGTGGGTGGCATAAACTCCTGCTTTTAAGCAGTAAGAATGTTAAGGATGTATCACTGTTCATTCTTGCATTAAATTTTTAAAATCCTTTTTAAGCCATCACTCACTGTTTCCTCTTTCAGCACACTGAAGCAAAAATATTGGGTGATTAGTCAAATCCTCAGCGTTGACCAAAGTTTCTCCATTAATTGAAACCTTTTGCAAATGATTGATCTCTTAGTGAGGCCCTCCCCTTGGAGAAACATTTCCTGCTGCTCACAAGAGCAAATACTTCCCATTTTCTGCAGTCTGAATATATAGTTTTGTACCTTTAGAACTGGCTTTGGGAGGCTGGACAACTTTTGAAAGGCCAACTATTAAATTTGTACCTTTTGAGCATTTGTCACCCATCAACCTTGGTAGTGAAAAACTGCAAAAAAATTCAGCGAGTACCACAAATGCCTATCCCTGTGCAACACAGATACAGACTGGCAGTGGTTATTGGATAGCAAAGAGGAGCAAGAGCTCTGGTTAAGTTTTTCTCCATTCCAACTGTTTCACTCAGGCTCAAATCTAGAACTTTAAGCATCCATAGCATAAAAGTAAACAATATATTGGCATTACACTTCACCACACCTCTCAGAAATAAACCACAGAAAATAAGTCATTATTCAGTTCACGTGGAGGTGAGTGCAACAAACATTTAAGCAACTCATAATCCTACAGTCAGCAATAAAATTAAGTATTAGATAGTTTGTTTCAGATGCAACGTTATATTTATCTTTCAACTAAAGAATAAATAGTCAATAACGCACATTCAGTACTGCAGTGATGTGTAGCATAGAATATGAGCTCAAGTCAACACAGTGTGGAGTTGGAGGAACACAGCAGGTCAAGCAGCAAAAAAAAAGTAGGAAAGTTGATGTTTTATGTCAAGACCCTTCTTCAGAACTGGGAGGGGGAAGGGAGCTAGGGCATAAACAGAGGGAGGATGGGTGAGGCTGGGAGAAGATAGCTGGGATGGTGACAGGTGGATACTGTGAGGGCTAGTGGGAATTGTTGAGTGGGAAAGGTGGGGTGGAAAGGTGGAATAGTAGATGGGCAGATAGTGTCAGGTCAAGGAGGCAAGAGGGTGGATGGGTGGGGCTGAGGAAAGGTGGATGGGGTGGTGATAGGTGAATACAGGTTGGGGGTAGTGGGGATTGGTCAGTGGGAAGGGTGGGGAGGATATTTGGGAAGTGTCCTGACCTGAAACGTCAACTTTCCTACTCCTCTGATGCTGCCTGACCTGCTGTGACACAATCTGTCCACTTTCTTCCCCAACTATCAGTCCCACCCTTCCCACTGACCAATCCCCTCTACTCCACACATGCATTCACCTATCACCAACCCACTGACCTATCCCCCACCCACACCCCTCCTATTTATTTCTGAGTTTTCTGCCCCCTCTCCCATTTTTGAAGAAGGGTCCCGACTTGAAACATTGACTTTCCTGCTCCTCTGATGCTGCCTGGCCTGCTGTGTTCCTCCAGTTTTACACCGTGTTATCTCAGATCTCTGATGCTGCCTGGCCTGCTGTGTTCCTCCAGTTTTACACCGTGTTATCTCAGATTCCAGGATCAGCAGTTCCTGGTATCTTTAAATATGAGCTCAACTCCTACACTACAATTTAAAACGACAACTTTTTGTCTCAAGTCAAGAAAACTACTGACAGAGCTAAGCTGATACCCAAGAGGTCATTTTGCAAGGATCTGCCTCCATTAGCAAGCCATATTGAGCAGAAGTATCGGCTGCTGCTCAATCAGCTCCACCTCTGTCTGAGAAGCTGGTTTTGCAAGGAGTGACACTTTGAAGTCTATCTATCGAGATGCTGCATTCCCTGCAAAATATTATATTATCTGAAAATAAATATTCTACCATAACTTTATAGAAGTGCATTGTGTCAAGAAACATTCTGAAAACTTAGATTTGTCAAGATTTCTGTACGGTTAAAATTCAATGTTGCAGACATCTGATTTCACATTTTGCAATATATTAGGTATCAGTCAACACAGAGAACTGTTTTATTGTCTCAAATCAGGATGAGTGGGCCACCTACTGATGGAGACAAATTACTATCAAATGAAACCAGGATCCTCCAGGGAAAATACTGAAATACAGCAAAATTGCCTTCCATATAGAAAATGAATTGGATGCATTTCTACAGCTTACAAAGTATGTCAAAGGGCCCTTAAGGCAACATGCATCAGCCAGTTTCTTTCAATTGCTCACCATCTACATAAAGTTGGTACATTTTTAAAATCAAAGGGTGACTTCTTTCAGAGGTATATGGAACAAAATGTATTTATCTTCATTCTTTCATGGGACATAGTGCTGCTGACAAGGCCAGTGTTAACTGCCCAAACCTAATTGCCCTTGAATAGCAAGTTATATTCCCAAAAGGACATGAGTGAACAATATGGACGTTCACAATAAGCAATGATAGGTGCCATGGTCATTATGAAAACTTTATCGAAATAGCTACTCTCAAGCAAAAGTTGAAACAAACCAACAAACCCTTCTGCTTAAAATGAAATGATATCACAAACAGTATTTATGCTAATTTGAAATGAGTATGACAGTTTAATTCAAGATTCCAATTTTGAATATTTAAAAAATTTCTGAAACAATGGCTGGAATCTTCCCAGGCTCTGAACAACATGAGCATTGGTAAGAAAGTTAGAAAAATCATGGGATCAGCAACAAGCTTCCGCCAACAAGCGCAAAATATCACATTTTCCACCAATTGTTGAAGAACAAAATGAGATTCCCATTAGTGAGCAGAAAGAGGCTTATTTGTATGCATAGGCATGTATTAACATGCTCAAGGTGATGTCATCTCACTTCGCTGATGTGTAGTTTTCATTCTCCCAGCCAGCAGATGGTAACTAGACTTGACAATGCCCAACATGGCAACTCGAGCTCACTGCTTGCTCCTCCAGACCGCCATCAGTCAACATCATCTTGGGGTACACTCCAGGGGCAGTGACTGCACACATGCTCTCTCCAGAATAGGCCTCCAGGTCCCAGTCGGCAAAACAAGATGCTAATTAGCCTCCGTCCCACAAGTCCAGGGCAAATAAACAGAACCGTTCAGGGCAGCTGCGGACTTTCAGCACTTGATTGGCTGAATAGCGAGCCTTTAAAGATGGTGCTGATGCAAAGAATCCCAGAAGTCCTGGTAGTGGCCAAGAGTTCCACCTGCAGCGAGTGGGGAAAATAGAATGTGATGTATTGGGAATAAAGTAATTCAGGAAAGCAGCACAAGAAAACTTGAGATCTCATGGAGAGACAAACCCTCCACGAAACTCTAAATATGACATGGAACTGATTTCTGGTACGGTGCAGCCAAATGAATTAACTCCAATTAACGACGTTAAATATGTTCAAGGAAATTAAGATCAAAGTTCTACGAGTAGAGAGGGGCAATTTGGTGGTTTGCATTTCTCCTAAACCTGTACAATTTAAATGCTCATGGTCCTGACTATATTCCCTTCTGAGTTACATATTGCCACATGTACCTGGAATGAATTACTTTATTGCTTTTAAAAATAAATTCCCAACTACTTGTTCAAAGCGTTGGATAGAATTTTCCAAATCCCTCAATGACATAGGAAAGGACGAGGTAGTTGGGAAAATACAAATGAGCAAAATAAGAATTTTGGCTCCGGGAAGGACCAGAGGTTTGAATGTTCAGATAAGAATATCACAAGTGGGTGGTAAGGTATCAATTTATATATATTAACATATTATTGTTACCTATTTTTGCTTCATGTACCTCTAGTTTTTGTGATTGACTATGGAATGACTGAGTTATTGGCGTTACCAACATTTATTGCCCATAGCTAATTCATTCATAACTATCACCAGGTCAATCACCTTGGTGTGGGTCTGGAGTCACACATAGGTCAGATCAGGCAAGGACAGCCAATTTCATTCCCATGGAAATTATCCCAATGGGACAAGATGGCAATCAACAATTACTTTGGGACCTGGCTTTTTATTCTAGATGTTTAGTGAAGACAAATGTCCCTGTATATTATTATGGGATTCAAATTCCTGACCTGAGAATATAAAACCAGAGTTCTAACTCGGTTTACTGATATTACCACTATACCATCACTTTCCCACTAGTTTGCTCTTCTCCCAAGTGGTGGAAAGTAACTGGATGGTGATAATTCCCCACACAAAAGTCAGAACAGGGGTATCTAGGTGGTTCCAGCTCTCTACTTGCTACTCCAGGCCTCCACCCTGGACAGAAGATTCCGACATCCTAGGGCATGCTTCATGGTCAGTAACAGCCTGCAGGCACCTGTTCTGAGGATGGCAGACTTCCACCAGCCTCCCTACAACATGATAGTACAATTTTTTCACTCATTAGAATGCAGTTATCCACCTCAATACTGCACATTGTAGCGCATCACACCTTGCATTGTCAGGCCAATATCACTGAAGGTGCCAGGTGACATATATTTCTTTAACTCAGGAGCTCAACAGTGGTGTCATCTCTAAATATGACATGGAACTGATTTCTGGTACGGTGCAGCCCAGGGATGGTGCACACGTAATGAAAGGAGAAATCAGTATTATGAGATATATCACTAGAGCTTTGGTGAGGAACCCTCCATGAATCTCAAAATCGGACACTTGGTCAATTTTTGATTAAATTCAGGGCCAGGTGTTGTGAATAGATTTGAAAAGGATTCCTTGTCTACATGCATGTTTCAGAGTTGTGGTTATTGTATATTTTAGATTTCCTTGGCAAACCTGTTTGCATGGCTCCCATTGGGGAAATGCAATACCAAAATACCCTGCAAAGTGAAATTCAAACAAGTAGATTGTTGCTGACCTGAACGCTCTAGTTAAATTAATCTGAAAGCCCACAGCGAGTACAAATCCCTCTTCATAGACATAACCAAAAATTTCATTTCATAAATAAAACAAATACAGAAGTGCAGATGCTGGAGATTTGAAACAAAAAATAGAACATGATGGAGAAACTCAGCACGTTTGGCAGCAACTGTGGAGAGAAAATCAGAGTTAACGTTTCCAGTCCAGTGACCCTTTTGTTTGATTCCATTTCAAAGCTTAGTTCTCTGCAGCTACCACCTGGCTCACTAGTGTCCTTCAGGTAAGGAAATCTGCAATCCTCACCTGGTCTGACCTGTGTGTGACTCCATACCCACAGCAATGCAGTTGACTCTCAATTGCTCTCTGATATGGCCCAGCAAGCCATTCAGTTGTACTAATCATTACATAGTCTCAAAGAAATGGAATCGGATGGATCACCTGGTATCGATGTCTTTTCTGGTGTCTACAACGGCAGAAACAGCCCTGTCAACATGCAAACTCCTCCTCACAAACATCTGGGGGCTGATGCCAAAATTGGGAGAGCTGTCTCACAGACTAGTCAAGCAACAGCCTGACAGAGTCAGATTCACAGAATTATACCTCACAAACAATGTCCCAGACACCATCATCACCCATCCCTGGATATGGCCTGTCTCACTGACAGGACAGAGTCAGCAGAGGGGGCGGCACAGTGGAATACAGTCAGGAGGGAGTTGCTCTGGGAGTCCTCAGCATTGACTCCTGACACCATGAAGACTCATGGCTTCAAATTAAACATGATTAAGGAAGCCTCCTGCTGATTACCACATACCATTCCCCCTCAGGTGATGAATTGGTGCTCCTCCATGTTGAGCAACACCTGGGGAAGACATTGAGGATAGCAAAGGCACAAAATGTAGTCTGGGTGGGGGATTTCAATGTCTACCACCAAGAGTGGCTCGGCAGCAGTACTACTGATCGAGCTGGTTGGGTCCTAAAGGACGCAGTTGCTGGGCTGGGACTGCAGCAAGTGGTGAAGGAACCACTAAGAGGGAAAAACATACTTGGCCTCATCCTTACCAATCATCCGGCTGCAGATGCATCTGTCCATGACAGTATCAGTAAGAGTGACCATCACATAGCCCATGTGGAGACAAAGTCCCGCCTTCACATTGCGTGTAACCTCCATCGTGTTGTGTGGCACTATCACTGGGCTAAATGGGACGTCGAATTGCTCTAGCAACTCAAGATTGGGCATCTATGGAGTCGCTGTGGGCCATCAACAGCTGCAGAATTATACTCCAGCACAATCTGTTATCTCATGGCCCAGCATATCATCTACTCACCCATTACCATCAAGTCAGAGGATCAACCCCAGTTCAATGAAGACTGCAGGAAGGCTTATGAGGAGCAGCACCAGCTATACCTGAAGATGAGATGTCAAACTAGTGGAGGAGGAGACTCCATGAATATCCCTGTCCTCAATGAGGAAGAGCCCAGGATATCTGTGCAACAGATAAGGCTGAAGTATTGGATGCAATCTTCAGCCAGAAGTGCCGAGTGGATAATCCATCTCAGCCTCCTCCAGTGGTCCCCAGCATTATAGATACTAATCTTCAACCAATTTCATTCGCTTCACATTCGATCAAGAAGTGGTCGCAGGCATTGCAGGCAAAAGTTCCAGGCCTGGACAAGATTCTGACAGTAGTACTGAAGACTTGTGCTCCAGAACTTATCACTCCTCTAGCCAAGCTGTTCCAGTACAGTTACAACACTGGTATCTATCTAACAAGGTGGAAAATTTCCCAAGTATGTCCTGTATGCAAAAAAAAAACAGGACAAATCCAACCTGGCCAATTAGCACCCCATCAGCCTGCTCTCGATCATTAGTAAAGTGATGGAAGGTGTCAGCAACAGTGCTATCAAGCAGCACCTGCTCAGTGATACCCAGGCTGGGTTCTCTGTGGTTAGAGTCATACCTAACACAGCTGCAGGACATCTCTGCAGGAGTTCCTCATGGGAATTTCCCAGGCCCAAACACCTTCAGCAGCTTCATCAATAACCTTTCTTCCATCATAAGGCCAGAGCAGGTTTGTTCACCGATAATTGCACAATGTTAAGCACCATTCACAACTCCTTAGATACTAACACAGTTTCCAAGCCCAAATACAAAAAATCTGGACAATATCCAGGTATGGGCTGACAAGTGGCAAGTAACATTCACACCACACAAATGCTAGGCTATGACCATCACAAATAGTAGACAATCTAACCACTGCCTCTTGACATTCAATGGCGTTACTGTCACTGAATCCCCCACTGACAACATCATGAGAATTATCATTGATCAGAAACTCAACCAGCCTCACCACAATTGCAACGACCTGCTGTTGTTGCTAGAGGCTAGGAATATGCGGCGAGTAACTCACCTCCTGACTGACTCCCCAAAGCCTGCCCACCATTGACAAGGCACAAGTCAGGAGTGTGGTGGAATGCTTCCCACTTGCCTGGATGAGTCCAGCCCCAACAGCACTCAAGAAGCTTGCCACCATCCAGGACTTGATTGACACTGCATCCACAAGCATCCACTCCCTCCACCACCAATGCCCAGCAGCAGCAGTGTGTACCACCTACAAGATGCACTGCAGAAATTCATGAAAGATCCTCAGACAGTACCTTCCAAACCTACGGCCACTTCCACTGGAAGGACAAAGACAGCAGATAAATGGGAACACCACCACCATCAAGATCTGGCTAATCCACTCACCATTCTGACTTGGAAATTTACCACCATTCGTTCACTTCACTGCGGCCAAATCCTGGAATTCCCTTCCCAATGGCATTGTGGGTCAACCCACAGCAGGTGGACTGCAGCGGTTCAGGAATGCAAAACACCACCATGTTCTCGAGGGCAAATAGGAATGGACAATAAATCCTGACCTGCCAGTGATGCCCACATCTTATAAAATGAATTAATTTAAAAAAGTCTACACTCTTATCAATGGAAAAAAAAGTGTAAATTGGTATAATGCAATAAATATAAAGGCTTTAACAGATCTCATCAGCTTTCTCAAGAGCCCTTCATATACAGTATGCCAAATCTTAGCAGCTGTTTTGTATACATCAAGACACTGTATACAGCACTCTTATGAGCAACTATTTTGATTTTAGTTCGAGAATTGTCTGCTTTTCCAAGTTACTGAGGTAGTGTTCAACAGTTTTGCTAAAGTCACGTTTCTAGATAAACTTTTTTGTCTAAAATATAAGGGGTTGTTCTTTATACGAGGAACATTTATGGAGAAGTTGTAAACACCACTCTACCGTCATTTCACTGTCATAATTGCCATGTCAGAGAGTGACCCTACTATCCTGCCTCCAAAAGTAGCAGAAAAGGAGCCCAAAGTACTTATACTAAATTTTTAACCTACAAATAAATAACCACATACACGGAAACAGTAATTTACATATGCATAATTAATTTATCAAATTAGTCGAAAGCAAGATCCATGTTTACACATTTCTATGACATCACTCAATTTTTTTTTCACAGTAAAGAATACTACTTAGCACAGCACAAGTGCTAAACACATAACAACTTCGGTTTCCCAACAACTCGGTCAACAATATCAGCATGGGTATTCATACCGTCATCATCGGCTATATCAGTCCACAAATAAATCCTACCTCAGTGCCACTGAATGTCTTGGTTATTGCATATTTCTTAGAATGAGTTGAGAATAATAACGTTTTCATTTCATCTCACCCCTCTACAACACATTCAGATCTGATTGCTAACAACAAAGCCCATATACTGCCTCCATTGGTCAATGTTGTCACTCCTTTAATCATCCAGACATTCCACCCTATCTCATCTAACCTGGAAGGTTTGTCTACAGATAGATCCAATGGTTGCAGAAGACCAATTTGACCAGCCAGTATTATGGCAATTTCAGCAGCATTTCATCTGAAGTTACCTTTTGAGTTCTCACAGGTGTCAGGTATAATAATCAAATGATGCAAGATAAAATTCAACGGTCCACTATTATCATGGCCATAGTTTCCTGTAATCCCAAATTCTTCAGATATCTTGAATGGTACAGCTGCTGCACAATTATTAATTTGCTCTGTAAAATAAGTGATTAAATTTGAAATGCAGTATGTATGTACTGTTCTGTCTTGATATTACATTTCTGTATGAGAGGCACCCAGCATACACCGGAGAGGTGGTGGTCTAGAAATACATTGAAAAGTGCAGCTATCAGGAGCTGAATAGCCTCCTTCAAGCTGTAGGGTGGGAAAAAAAAACACAAAAGAACTGTGGATGTCGTAGATCAGAAACAAAAACAGAAATTGTTGGAAAAGCTCAACAGATCAGCTAGCATTTTTGGAGAGAAATCTATTAATATTTTGGGTCCAAAAGATCACTCAACCAGAAACAGAACCTGATTTCTCACCACGGATGCTGTCAGGCCTGCTGAACTTCTTGCAGCAATTTTTCTTTTTGCTTGTTATTTTAGGGTGAGTTTGAGCTCAGTGTCAAGTGAGTGACAAGTACAAAATGTTTGCATTTTTGGCTACAAGATGGGACCTAAGGTATACATATGGGAAATGAAAAATGATTAATTTTTCACGCAAAAGTCTGGGTGAACTTTTCTTGAAATGGAACCTATTATATGTGGTCTTTAAGCAAAATACTGTGATGCTAGAAATCTGATATCAAATAAGCTAGCATGAGAGGAGCTCAGCAGGTCTGGCAGCATCTCTGGAGAGATGTTCTCACACTTGCTGGGTTTCTCTGGAACTCACTGTTTTTAGTTTGTAAAATATCTAGTATTTTTCCACCTTCTAATATCTTCTCACTCCATGCCTGATCAGGTCAGTTGCCTCCAACCTCTCTGATAGTAAAGCCAATGCAAACAACACAATCTGGTAAACAGGTAACTGCATAGTCATTCACAGCTTCACTGACAAACCAAGACAAATCAAAAAGAAAATCAACTTGGACTTTATATGGTACCGTTACTATCACAACGACAACTATGCTAAATTTAATTCAGTATAACTACAAAGGAATGAAGGCAGAATTGGCTGGTGTGCAGTCAGAATGAATTTTGTGGTAAACGTGGATGAGAAATAGTGGCAGACAGTTAAGAAAATTCTTCACGACTTCCAAAGATATATCCCAGTGAGGAAGAAGGCTTCAAAGATGGCAGAAGCCAATCATGGCTAACCAAGGGGGTTAAAGATAGCATCAAATTGTAAGAAAAACATAGTCCAGCATCACAGGTAAATGGTAAACCAGAGGATTGGAAAGGTTTTACAAACCAAAAAACAGGAAAGAAGTAAACTTTGAGGATAAACTAGCAAATAAACTAAAAAATAGCTTCTTAAACATACAAGGAAAAGAGAAGCCAAGGACAATATATAATTAGAGAATGAGGCTGGAGAAGTAACAACAACAAATCCGGAAATAACAGAGGAGTTAAATGCTTTGCATCAAGTAGAAGACTTGGATAATTAATTCTAAATAATCAAGGGACAAAAGTCAGCAAGGAAGTAAATGCAATGACTGACAGCAAAGGAAAAGGGGGAAAAAAAGTGGGAAACTGCTGTAGCTAACGTCCCCTACACTTCAGGGATGCATACAAGAATATTCAAGGAAGAAAATACAGGGATAGTTGGTGCATGGGCAGTAATCTTCCAAAAATCCTTAGATTCCAGCAAAGTACCAGGATTGGAAAACTGTCAGTGCATCATCTTTATTTAAAATGTGAAAAAGAGGGAAAAGAACAGATAACTCCAGCCAGTTGTAACATGTTGGAAGGTGCAGAATATGCGTGAGTCGAGCTGAGGAACCACAGAGGAGAGGAAAGAACACCCTGACTGGAGTTATGCACAGAATTCCCAGCAGTAGTCAGAATGTGGGGAAGAAAATAAATCAGGAGATAGAAATGGCATGTAAGAAAAATGCCAGTACAATAATCAGAGGATCAGTAGAATTGAGCAAAAATCCCCATATTCTATAACACTAGACTAAGACCCTGGACTTTTTGAACATCTAAAATTCAGGACAATAAGCCCAAGTTCAGGCCGCAACAAATACACACACAGCCTGATTTCATTCTGGGACCACTGCTCACGCAAAAATACATTTTTCACCTTGACTCTAAGAGTACAATCAACCAGATCTAACACTCGATACTGAAACTAACTTTAACAGCTAGGGCTAAACAACGCAGACATTATGGAACCTATACAGATACCAGTCATTCAACTTGAATCAATATTCATTCACAGAATAATTAAGTATTCAACTTCAATCAAAATACATTCACACACACTCTTAACTGTTAGGAAGCCAGTTGAACTCAAAGGGAACGCCAGTAACACAATGGCACACACAGATTTGGCACAATAGGATGAGGTCCACAATTAGTATAATTGCAGGCCCTGATCTCATGGGAATTTCAAAACCTCTTGACACAAACCTGTTCTGCACAAGGGGAGCCAACAGCAACTGATCATGACCAACAGACCAGAGAACAAAAAACTTCCACGAGCCAGCAACACCACAAGGGCTCAGATACGGCCCAAGGTGAAAACCTGCTCACAAAACCACCACAAAGTAAGGAAAACCAAATACTGATCCAATAAGTCCAAATACAGCGTCCTACTGTATTAGCAGACTCAACTCAGACTAAAGGCCTACACCATCCGAAGCCGTAATCAAAGGACCAGGTATGACAAACAGGAACAGTAGCTTTACTTCAAAATCACGTTGTCCCCCAGTGATGAGCTTAAACTCCGGATACCCCAAAGTTTCCAAACTAACTAGCAGGGAGGGAAAGGTGCGTGGTAACAGTGCAGAGACACCCAAGGGTCGGAAGTCTGATGGAAGTTTTCTGTGATTAAAACTGCTGTTTAGTTCCGATATAGTGTTTAATCTGTATTCGATTTAATAGCATATTTAATTTTTGTCCTCTATACACTTGTGTCCATTTCACTGTTCATTATACTTGCTAACATTACATTACATATACGTACTAACATTAAATCTTATACTCAATAAACACAGATTCCTTTGCCCTGAACCACCTCTCTGTTGCCTTCTTCATTTCCCATTCCCTGGATAAGTTCCGTGTCTAGAACCAGGGATCTGGGGGTGATTCAAACCACCTAAAAATCAGTAAATTACTGATTTTTAGCAAAACAGTACCCTACAGACCTTGAAGAACTTCAATCTGCAGGTGGACTGGGAAAATCAAGTTGGTAGCAGACCTCAAGAATAAGAAGCTGTGGAAAGTCTACAAGATGTTTTTCTGACCAACTTGTGGTCCAGCACACTGGGAAACAGGCAATTCTTGATTTAGTGTGTGTAATCAGTCTGACTTCATAGATCATAGAATCCCTACAGTGTGGAAACAGGCCTTTTAACCCAACAAATCCACCCTGAACCTCAAAGCATCCCACTCCAGACCCACCCAACTATAACCCACGCAATCTCAACATCCCTGAACACTATGGGCAATTTAGCATGGGCAATCCACCTAGCATGCACATCTTTGGAATGTGGGAGGAAACCCACAAAACAGGGGGAGAATATACAAACTCCACACAGACAGTCGCACGAAGGCGGAATTGAACCCGGGTTCTGGCGCTGTGAGGCAGCAGTGCTAACCACTGAGCCACCGCGCTGCCCAAACTTGATGAGGAGGTTTAAGGTGAAGGAACCTCTGAAGGGGCAGTGACTATAATTTGAAAGAATCCACTCTGCAGTTTGATTTGGAAATCTAAAGCTCAAGGGACTGGAGTCAAAGGTCAGGATTCTCTTTGGGTTAACATGCAGATTCAGGTGGCAGTAAGGAAGCCAAATGAAATGTTAGCATTCATTTGAAGATGGCTACAACACAAGAGCAGGGATAGACTGCTAAGGTATAAGATTCAGGTCGGTTCACATTTGGAATGTTGAGCACAGTTTTGGGCCTCACATCCAAGGAAGGAATTTCTGGCATTGGACAAGATCAAGAGGACATGTACAAGAATGATCCTGGGATGAAGGGCTTGTCATAAGGAGTGATGAATGAAGATTCTAGAGCTGTACATCAAGTTTAGAAGGATGAGGAAGGATCTGACTGAAACTTACAGAAAACAGAGGCCTGGAGAGCGTTGATGTGGAGAAGATGTTTCCATGGGTAGGAGAGACTTGGCACCCATGGCACAGCCTCTGAATGAAGGGACAAACCTTTAGAATCGTGCTGAGGAGGAATTTCTTCAGCCAGAGCATGGCTAATCTGTGAAACTCACTACCGCAGAGGGCTTGTCTTAAGGGAATTTAAGACAGATCTAGATACGTTCTTGACTGGTCAGGGGTCAAGGTTTATCAGGAGACGGCAGGAGAACGGGGTGACAAAATATATCAACCATGATCGAATGGCAGACCAGAGATGATGGACGTAAATCTTATGCTCTATGACCTAGTTGGTTTGACATCTTCTTTGGGAAAACTTAAGTTTATTGTAAAGGATTATTATTAAGAACAGCAGAGAATTTAGGAATGCCTCATGTAATTAAACAGAGTCAGCAAAGCTACATGAGGGGGAAGTAAATTTATTAGAATTCTTTTAGGGGGTAATATGCAGCACTTATAATTGGAAAGCAATAAGTGCAATATACTTGGATTTTCAAAAGGCACTTGATCACACACTACACATTAGGCTACTTAATAAAATAAGAGCCTTTGGTATTGGAAGAAGTACTTTAGCACAGATAAAGGAATGGTTGAGAAGACAGTGTTGGGATAAGAGGAGTACTTCGGGATGGCAATGGAGTACCACACTGATTAGTGTTGGGGCCTGAATTATTTACAACATGTATTCATGATTCAGATGAGAAACATGAGTATGCTGTGGTGAAGATTGCAGATTACACCAAAATAGACGGAAGATCAAGTAGTGAGGATGACACAATGTCTACGAAGGGATTAGAGTCTGGTTAAGGCAAAAAGAAAACCTGCAATACAGTGTATAAATTGGGGAAATTTGAGGTTATTCATACTGGCAGGAAGAATAGAGGATTTGAATACTGCTTAAAATGGCGAAATACTGCATAAAATTGCAGGACGAAAGGATTCTGTGGTGAGGGTCCACACATATAAAGTCAGCCGACAAGATCAATAGGTAATAGAGAAGGCATATGGAATGTCGGTCTTTATTTCAAAGGGAATGGAGTACAAAAATTGGTCAACACTTCCTAAAGCCGATTAAGGCACGAGTTATATTATACCTAAATACAATAAAAGGTGTGCCGTCTTATCTATAAAAAGGTTATTAATTAAATTAGACATAATCTGGCCAAGGTCCAGTAAGTGGGTTTTGAGAAGATTTGTAGCTCAGGTTGAGGTTCTGGATGAGAGTTTGCTCGCTGAGCTGGAAGGTTAGTTTTCAGACGTTTCGTCACTATTCTAGGTAACATCATCAGTGAGCCTCCGACGAAGTGCTGGTGTTATGTCCCGTTTTCTATTTATCTGGTTAGGTTTCCTTGGGTTGGTGATGTCATTTCCTGTTCTTTTTCTCAGAGGATGGTAGATTGGCTCCAAATCGATGTGTTTGTTGATGGAGTTCCGGTTGGAATGCCATGCTTCTAGGAATTCTTGTGCGTGTCTCTGTTTGACTTGTCCTAGGATGGATGTGTTGTCCCAATCAAAGTGGTGTCCTTCCTCATCTGTATGCAAGGATACCAGTGATAGTGGGCCATGTCGTTTTGTGGCTAGTTGATGTTCATGTATCCTGGTGGCTAGCTTTCTGCCTGTTTGTCCAATGTAGTGTTTGTCACAGTTCTTGCAAGGTATTTTGTAGATGACGTTCGTTTTATTTGTTGTCTGTATCGGGTCTTATAAGTTCATTAGCTGCTGTTTTAGTGTGTTGGTGGGTTTGTGGGCTACCATGATGCCAAGAGGCCTGAGTAGTCTGGCAGTCATTTCTGAAATGTCTTTGATGTAGGGGAGAGTGGTTATGGTTTCTGGGCCCGTTTTGTCTGTTTGTTTGGGTTTGTTGCTGAGAAATCGGTGGACTGTGTTCATTGGGTACCCGTTCTTTTTGAATACGCTGTATAGGTGATTTTCTTCTGCTCTTCGCAGTTCCTCTGTGCTGCAACTGTTAATGAAAGCCAAAACACCATATGCTTTCTTAACCACCTTATCCACCCAGGTGGCAACTTTGAGGGAGCTCTGCACTTGAACACCAAGATCCCGCTGTTCCTCCACACTGCCGAGAATCCTACCTTTAATCCTATATTCAGCATTTAAGTTCGATCTTACAAAATGCATCACTTCACATTTATCCAGGTTGAACTCCATCTGCCATTTCTCAGCCCAGCTCTGCATTCTGTCAATGTCTCGCTGAAGCCTGCCATAGCCCTCGATACTATCAACGGCACCTCCAACCTTTGTGCCATCAGCAAACATACTAACCCACCCCTCAACCTCCTCACCCAAGTCATTTATAAGAACTACAGAGAGGAGAGGCCCAAGAACAGAGCCCTGCGGAACACCACTCAGCACTGACCTCAGGCAGAATACTTACCATCTACAACCACTCTCTGCCTCCTGTCAGCCAATCAATTCTGAATCCAGACAGCCAAATCACCCTGTATCCCATACCTCCTGACTTTATGAATGAGCCTGCCGTGGGGAACCTTATCAAATGCCTTGCTGAAGTCCATGTACACCACATCCACTGCTCGACCCTCGTCAACCTGTCTCGTGACTTCCTCAAAGAACTCAATAAGATTTGTAAGGCATGACCTGCCCGTCATAAAGCCATGCTGACTTCCTTTAATCACGCTATGCTTTTCCAAATAGTCATAAATCCTATCCCTCAGAATTCTTTCCAAAACCTTGCTGACCACTAACGTAAGACTGACTGGTCTGTAATTTCCAGGGATTTCTCTATTCCCTTTCTTGAAAAGAGGAACAACATTTGCCTCCCTCCAATATTCCAGTACGACTCCCGTGGAGAGTGAGGAAGCAAAGATCTTCGCCAGCGGCTTAGCAACCTCCTTTCTTGCTTCCCGGAGCAACCTAGGATAAATCTGGGGACTTATCAATCTTAATGTTTGCCAAAATTTCCAGCACATCAACTTCCTCAATCTTGATCTATTCAAGCCTGTTTTCCTGCTCCTCAAAGTTCTCATTCACAACAAGGTCCCTTTCCTTAGTGAAAACGAAAGCAAAAAACTCTTTTAGGGCTTCCCCTACCTGCTCAGACTACACGCACAATTCCCTACGCTATCCCTGATTGGCCCTACCTTCTCCCTGATCATTCTCTTATTCCTCACGTATGAGTAAAATGCCTTCGGGTTCTCCCTAATCCTTCCTGCCAAGCTTTTTTCGTGCCCCCTCCTGGCCCTCCTCAGTCCACTTTTGAGCTCCTTCCAAGCACGCCTGTAATCCTCTAAAGCTGTGCTAGACCCTTGCTTCTTCCACCTTACCTATGCTGCCTTTTTCTTTTTGACAAGAAGCACCTCTGTACCCGTCATCCAAGGCTCCTTAATCTTGCCCCTTCTTACCTGTCTCAGAGGAACAAATTTATACATCACTCGCAACAACTGCTCCTTAAACAGCCTCCACATGTCTGCTGTGCCCTTTCTGTGGAACAATTGCTCCCAATCTGTACTTCCCAACTCCTGTCTGATAGCATCATAGTTTCCTTTACCCCAGTTAAATATCTTCCCCTGGTAACTGCTCCTTTCCCTTTCCATGGCTGTGGTAAATGTGAGGCTGTGGTGGTCACTGTCGCCAAAGTGTTCTCCTACCACGAGATCTGACACCTGTCCTGGCTCATTGCCGAGCACCAAATCCAAAACGGCCTCTCCCCTCATCAGCCTGTCCACATACTGAGTCAGGAAACCCTCCTGAACACACCTGACAAAAACGGCATTCAAACCATCTGCACTAAGGAGGTTCCAATCAATATTGGGAAAGTTGAAGTCACCCATAACAACAACCCTGCTACATTTGCACTTTTCAACAATCTGCTGGTCAATGAGTTCTTCGATCTCCCTACTGCTATTTGTGGGTCTGTAGAAAACCCCCAGCGAGGTGACTGCTCCCTTGCTGTTCCTAACTTCCACCCATACTGACTCAGTCGATAAACCTTCCTCGGCAACCTCAGCCCATACCACCTCAGTAGACGAGTCCTCATCAAAAGTTTTTTCAGCCACCGTTACAATGTCCTTGACCAACAAAGCCACACCTCCCCCTCTTTTACCACCTTCCCTGACCTTAATGAAAGATCTAAACCCTGGAACCTGCAACATCCATTCCTGACCCTGCTCTATCCGTGTCTCCGAAATGACCACAACATGGAAGTCCCAGGTACCTATCCAAGCTGCAAGCTCACATACCTTCTTCCAGATACTCCTGGCATTAAAGTAGACACACCTCAACCCAGCTTGCTGTCTGCCAGCACACTCCTGTGATGAGAGGTCCTGACCATGTCGTCCCTACACTCATCCTCCTGTGTACTAGGACTACACCTCAGTTTCCCATCCCCCTTCTGAGCTAGTTTAAATCCACCCGAATAGCACTAGCAAATTGCCCACCCAGGATATTAGTGCCCCTCTGGTTCAAGTGGAGGCCGTCCTGTTTGTAGAGGTCCCACCTTCCACAGAATGAGCCCCAATTGTCCATGTACCTGAAGCCCTCCCTCTTGCACCATCACTGCAGCCACGTGTTCAGCTAAAATCTCTCCCTGTTCTTTGCCTCGCTATCACGTGGCACGGGTAACAAACCAGAGATAACCACTCTGTTTGTTCTAGCTCTCAGCTTCCACCCTCGCTCCCTGAAATCCTGCCTGACAGCCCTCTCCCTCTTTCTACCTCTGTCGTTGGTGCCTCTGTGGACCACGACTTGGGGATGGTCACCCTCTCCCTTCAGGACCCCAAAGACATGATCTGAGACATTACAGACCCTGGCACCTGGGAGGCAACACACCAGCCATGAGTCTCTTTCGTTCCCGGCAAATCTTCTATCAGTCCCTCTAACTATTGAGTCCCCGAAGACTATCACTCTCTTCCTATCCTCCCCTTCTGTGTAAGAGGGACAGACTCTATGCCGGAGACCTGTACCCTCTTGCATGCCCCTGGTAAGTCGTCCCCCGCAACAGTATCCAAATCTTCTCCTCTGTCTTCTTGTCCCATCTCCAAACTACTTCACAACAACATTTTCAAACCAAATTTAACATCAGGATATTTCGAAAGACAGTGTCAGAAGTCCAAATGCTTTGTCAAAGAGGTACATGTAATTTCTATTATAAAGGAGGAAAGAGTTAGTGAGATGCAAAGATTGAAGGAAATATGTTGTTTATCAAGGGAACATCCATAAAATGTTATCTAACAAACAAACAAACAGTCTTTAATGACAGAGTGAGACATGGATTACTGGGATTTTTACAAACATCTTCAAGCTGTTCCGTTTCCATCTTTCAGATTACTTGTTCAAGTACTGCAATTTTTTCTGAAGTTACTATGTGGAACCTTTTGGCTTAAAGACATCTTCTATGTTTTATATGTTCAATGCAATCTCAGAAACTACAATACTTATAAGCATAGCATACACATGTGTATGGAAATAGAAATGAACAATGAATATGAGTGTAGAAACAACAAACTTATGGCCTTTGTAAGATGACAATCCATGAATCATTGCTCACAATGATTAGAATATTTAATTTCAAATCCAATTTTATCAGACAAACATTGAGGGGGAATTGAAGATTGTATTTTCTGTAAAAATGCATTTTACATTGATATCACCATACACATCAACTTGCTACAAGGGATTGGCATGTGTAGATTGTGCCGCTCTTATGATTTAAACATAAGTGAATTGTTGTGTGATTCACCCTCTCCTCCATGATCCTGTCTACGATGCATATAAGCACTATTCCATGTTTCAGAAAATGGTCAGACTATTTGTCTTGTTTAAATAGGTGAGGGATCACTGACCAAACCTTGGCTTTTATGTTTGTGTTAAATCTCACCACATTTTAAGGCTCACTGATCCTTTCACATTTTTTTCATAATTTATGACACAGTACAGTTGGGTTAAACATTTTGCTTGTTTAACTCAAAATAATTTAACATCTAACATAGTGTCTAATTTTTAGCTCAATATCCCACTGGTATAGACAAATGATAAATGTAAGTTGCAATACGCTTGTTAAATATAATGTCTGTCAATGATAAAGCAGGTTAGAATGGCTCGCCTTGGCATTCATGTTTTGGTGTGGTCTGAGGGGTTCCTAAACTTTTGTTGGGCAGCCAATATCACAATGCATGATGGGCATGTCGGAAAAACAGCCCAGGCGCCCAAAAGGAATGAAACCTAACATCTGGTTCTCCTTGTTGCTTTATCATTACACCTGTCTTTAAACTAGTTGCTAAATGTAAGACCTACACCTTATTAATTATGAGACTCTTCTGACTGGGTCAACGTTGGTTTAAAAAAACACCACTGTACTAGACCCAGAAGGCTCTTAAGCTTCCAATGTTTGAAGAGGGTGCTGGCAGCAATGTTCATCACAAGTAACTCATACACCATTAAGAGTTGGTATGCCCAGATGAAAGTTATTGAGGGGTTAGGGAGTTGGGGGATGTGGGGGGAATGTGGGCAGGAGTGTGAGACCCCACCACCAAAAAGATATTTCCCTCCACACCCTGTCTGTTTTCCACAGAGGCCACTCATTCCGCAACTCCCTCGTCAGTTCCATATTCACCAGCAACTTCTCCACCACACATGGTGCGTTTGCCCGCAACCGCAGATGGGGATACACCCCCACCCTCTACCCTCTTTGCCCTCCCACCCAACATACACACACACACACACACACACACACACACACACACACACACACACACACACACACACACACACACACACACACACACACACACACACCCCTCCAGGCAAGGCCCCAAACAATACTTCCAAATCCAGAGATTCACCTGAACTTCATCCACTGATGCCAATGCGGCCTCCTCTATATCGCGGAGACCAAACACAGACTCAGGGACCGGGTCATGGAGCACCTGTGCTCTGCATGCACCAACCAACCCAACCTTCTGGCTGCCATCCACTTATCCACTTTAACTCTCTCGCCGCTACCCACTCCCCCCCCACCCCTGCCATCCACCCCCACCACCCCCCTCACTCTCCCGGTGACATGTCCATCCTCGACCTCCTCCACTGTCGGAGTGAGGCCAAAATATAAAACGGAGGAACAACACATCATATTTTGCCTTGGGAGCTGACAGCCCATTGGCCTGGATATTGACGTCACCGGCTTCAAATTCTCTCCACCCCCAACTGCTCCAACCTCCCCACTGACCAAACACAATAACACTTTACTACATCCACCTATCTCCATCCCACCTAGCCTCCCCCAGCCCAACCCATCCCTCTACCCGTCCACAGTCCTGACAGAGGGTTTCAGCCCCAAATGTTGACTTCCCTCCTCCTCGGTTTCTGTCTGACCTACTGTGCTTGTCCAGTTCCACATTTATTGAATTATTCACCCTGTTCCACCCACGCATGTTCAGAATGGGCCCAATCTAATTTAGTCCACAAAACATTATTCAGTCTGTTACTGATCACATCCCCAACCTGAAGCTGGAAGAGGTGCATTGTTATATTTTAATTAACATTCTTTATGCTGTCAGTTCAGCCAGAAACTCATAGTAATGGCAGGGCCAACCATGTTATATACCGCACCTCCAGCAAATGGACAGGTTCAAAGCAGGGGCTGATTCAAGGAATTTCCAGGCAATGGATCAAAATGTGAATATTGGTCATCATGGACCATTTTTTGCTGAGAGATTCTGGGGGGAAACCTTCAATCTGAAACTAATGGTAACTCAACATATTAAGACATGGCTTCATCAATAAAGAAATCATCAGATTGGTGCCTGCGACTCATGGCTTCACCACAAACTGCTGTGGACCCACCAACACCCATGGCTAGCAATGAATGGAATCAGTTACTGTCTGTGTGGAGTTTGCACATTCTCCTCATGTCCGCAATGTTTTTCCTCTGGGTGTTCTGGTTTCCTCCCACAGTACAAAGATGTGCAGGCTAGGTGGATCAGCTGTGGGAAATGCAGGGTTACAGGGATATGGTAGATCTGGGTAGGATGCTCTTTGAAGAGTTGGTGTGGACTCGAAGGACCGAATGGCCTACTTTCACACTGTAGATATTCAATTTTATGCATCTCAAGAAGGAGGAATATACACAAAAGAATTTGAAAGTCTCAGATCTAACTGACTAAAGCCTCTTTGTTGAATCTGAAATACATAAACATTTGTGACTAATCTTGCAATATTTGCTAGAAACTTTGAGCGAACAATTTGAGCATGCTGATTATTCTACATGGAAAATCTCATTAACAAAAAGCACACTTTGCAAAAATGGGACTTTGCTGGCAGCAAAGAAACGATAATATATGTACGACAGAAATTCCAGAAGGATTTTAATTGAAACAGATTTTGAATCAATGTGAAATTTCAAAAACTTTGATTCATAGGAGTACAAAATATTTGGTTTGAATACTTGATTGAACAGCCATTTTGCAAAGGATTCAGCCAAGATGGCTGCAAGAAGAAATGAACACCAAACAAAAAATGCAACCTAGCATGTAAGTGTTGGTTTACTGAAAATTCAATGTAATTCAGACCATTTTTTCCCTTACAGGCCCGTTGTTTATCAGACAACAAATTAGTAATATATATTATACACAGAATTGAGCATGTGGTGTAAATAAACATATATACACAATATTGCCAATGACTCCTGTGTGCACCTGCATTTATTGACGATCAAGTCTCTCCCGACAGCAACATTATACCAATCAGTATAATCTTGATAATTTGGTAGGAGAAGGAACATCTTGTGGTGCAGTGATAGTGTTCCTACTTCTGAGTCAGAACGCCCGAGTTCAATTCCCAACAGTTCCAGACATGTCCCACGTCATTTATGAACCACTTGATTAAAAAATAATGATAAAACAACTCAGACACTGAATAACAGAACAGTAGATGTTTATAATTCAGAAACAGGCCAGTACTCCAGCATAAATGTCCAATTTGAAAATTGTAAACTTCACCTCACTGTGCCACACTCTCTCAGAACTTTGTATCTCCTCTTCAAATAATTTTCAATAATTCCCAAGGACCTCTGTGCAATAATATTGTCTCACATTTTCCCCTCATGCTATGGCATCAAATATTACTTCATAATGTCACTTTCCTAACCCTGGTCTCATCGTGGCTAATCCATAATTAATGTTGTCCTTTTCCCTGATGTTCTTCTCAACGTGTAGTATGAATTTTTGGGCACATCACTTCATCTGTAAACTAATGCTTTTCAGAAATGTGACAATTTATATGGTTATATTCCATATCACAAATAAAACAAGATGATGACGATTTCTATCTTTTCAATTATCTTACATTTGTGGGGAACCAAGTTTTCAAACCCTATGTCTCTCTATCAAACAACATATACCTTTCAGTGCATAGAGGTTGAAAGAAATAGGAGCATCAGTTGGCTATTTGATCATTTCAGCCTGTTCCAATAAGATCAATTGTGACCAAATTTCACTCAACTAGTTACTCCCTTAATCCTCAATGGCATCACTCAAGAAACTGCCAAACTCAGTCTGCAGTACTTAAATGGCTCAGCCTCCTGAACTCTCTGGAATTCTAAAGATTTCCAAAAAATAACCATCCTGAAGGGGAAAAATGAAATCTCTTCTTCCTCAAAATTCACGCCACCTTATTTTTAAACATATGCATGTAGACACAGACACGTTTCCCTCCATCCTTACCATCTTGCAATCTCATAAGATGTCTCTCATTCTTTTATATTTCAAATACTTTAAGGCCAAATCTGCTCAACTATTTCAGCATAAATCAAACCTTTCATCCAAGAATCAGGCAAGTGAATCTTCTCTGGAGATTTGAATACAGGTGTGTTCTTCAGAGGCACAAAAAAAGTACACAGCAATCTCGAAGTGATCCCAACCACTGTTCTATACAGTTTTTGCAAGAGTTTCATACTTTTATACTCCATCCCTTGTAAAATAATATCGCCTCAATATATATTACCTCAATTTAATCTGAATGAAATTGCATCAGTTACTTGCCTGTCTGATCTGTTCATCCATTCATGGATTTTTCTTTCCTCAATTTTGACAAATTTAAGAATTTTCTTCAAGTTATTTATATTGTTACAAACATTTTTGGACATGGATGTAATACCTGCACTTCACCAGTCACCTCACATGGATGCATAACATAAAATAGCGGATACAATATTTAAGGGTATGCAGAAACAAAGGGACCCAGGTATGATCACTGAAGGTGGCAGGAAAGGTGGAGACAATATTCCAGACTTTATTAATGGGGCATAGAATATAAGAGCAAGGAAGTTACTCTGAGTTACACAAAATACTTATTAGAACACACTGTTGTATATAGCTCATGGCACCACACAAAACAAAGAACACTGAATCCAAGAAAGAGCACAGAAAAGATCGACAAGAATGGTTCCAGGAATGAGAAACTTCAGTCATGACAATAGACTACAGAGGTTGGGACTATTCTCCTTCAAGAGAGGGATGCTAAGGGTAGATCTGACAGAAGTTTTTAAAATCAAGAGAAGTCAGGATAGAACACATTTCTACTCAGGAAAGACAGGAGACCGAGAGCGCTCAGGCTTAACGTGATTTGCAAACCAAATATGATTTGAGAGAAGTTTTTTTCACAAAATGAATTATTTCAGTTCAAAATGTACTGCCTCAATGTATAGCTGCGGCAGAGTCAATTGAGGTACTGAAGGGAAAATTTATTGGAATATTAGAATATTAAGAATGAGTAGTGTTACTGGAAAAAAGGCAGGCAAAGGCACTCAATCATAAAGTTCATTGGAGATACTGTGCATATACGACAGACTAAATGGACTCCGCACTGAAATGACTGTATCTGTCACTAGTACTTATTGAGTGACTTCGAAAAACTAAACAAATGCTAAAACAACAGCATTCCCTTCATCTGTGCATTGTTCTCTGTACTGAATTTAAAGTTTCCTGTTTGGTCAAGAGAATAGTGAGTGGCATTGTTTAAACAAAAATGGAATTCTCCCAGTAGTTTGGTCAACAATCTGCTATCACTAACTTACAAAAATGGATAAGCTGATTGTGTGATGGCACACAAGTGAGCCTTTGCATTCGCATACACTAAAACAATTACCACACCTCAAAAAAATTAAGTCTTATAGCTTAATATAATGAATATTCCCCGACTGTGAACTGTACATAGACAAATACTGCCAATGGCTCATTCTACATGAAGTATCAATAATCTAAGTATCACCACAAAAATCCACCTATGTTTTGCATGTTCCTTTTTTTTCTATAAGGTATGTCTATCATTTTTGCTCACTCTCCAAATTAGCTCGTAAATCTGTTATCGGATTTAACATCTGATAATGTGATCAGATTTTCTGCTGATAACATTATTTCCATCATTCATGAAACAATCACTTAGAGTCAACAGTAGGTGCTGTATTCATCATAATTTAAAATATGTTATTGGGATGTAGGCTATACTGTCAAGACAATATTAATTGTGTATCTGGAGGCCCAGAGTTAAACCAGAGTTACATTTTGACTAGGCTGGGGTAGCATTAGTGACATTAGATGACAATTGCCTCACAAATAAGAGCTGCTTGACAGTACAAGCCCAGGATTCACTCAAATTACTCTCTACAATCTTGGTTATCAGCAGAGATCATCTCACACCATCTTCAAACTTCACAATGATACCCGTGGCTGACTTTGACATTACGAAATCATCTTGTTCAGCCATCAGAAGAAATGCTGCAGAAGAATTTCATCTGACTCATTAAATTAAAAGGATACATTCCCATCATATCTGGCAGATCGTAGGATGCCAGTCATCTTGATTTTTCAATGGTACAAGAGTGGATTTTTAGACTAATCACAAGCTGTACATCATCTCAAGTCTGTGTTGAACTACCAGAACACACAGCAACATGAATTTCCTTATAGTTAAGCCACCATGTTGAAAATGAACGTAGGCCTTGGGTTTCAGAAGTTCACCCAAAATAGACCCAAAGCAAAGAAAACAGATTGTCCTTGCGCTTTCTCTACAACATTAGAATAAGAAATTCTCAATTTCCTATATGCGTCCTGTCTCCAGATTTTAAAATGTTCAGTAAAAATCAGATATTAGTGATGTGTTTTGTTGCACAACACTAAACACTAAATTCTAACAACTGCAGGAAGAGATGTAATCATGAATCAGCAAGTCATGGAAAGGTTAACGATGCAGGGATCAGACAGTTCATACAATACCAGAAACATTCACAGATATCCTATCAAAATGTGCCCTGCGGCGCAAATTTCAGTTTCTTATTTATGTTGATAATGTTGAACACCCTGCGAGTAGGCAAAGCATCATTAAATAATAATGATTCACAAAATCCTTATGCCTGGTGATACTTTTACCTCCTTCTCAGTGCTGCAAGATGGACATTTTTCCCATGCATCTGCCAACAGTAATAAGCTCAATTTGTACTGCTGAACAGCAGCAATGCCAAGTAACCCTGTCACCGACTTCCCTGTTTCAGAAGTGGAGTCATTCTTGTACTTTATGTTTTTTGTTGCATGCCAGCAATGTAACAGAAGCAAAAGGTAACTCTGAAACATTCTATTCTCGGGTTGTTATTTATTATTCAGTACTCAATTTTTACCTTTGTTACTTACTTTTCAGTGCTGCTACAAAATAGGTTCAGAATATGCATAGACTTGATGCACGAGCAGAGTCTGCTTGGAGCTTCAACTCAGGTTGATGTGAACAAGGATTTATGCATCAGAATAATATGGAGACCAAATAAAACTATTTCACTTGCGAACTTTAGTTGCCACGGAAGAAACAATCTGCTCAGTCACCCTAATCTTGAACTATATATATCCAGATCTCATGAATCACGATCCTCATAAAACCAGTGACTAAGTCCAATGACTGCTTCCTCATAGATGCCTGGTGACCGTGCAATTTTTGCACTCAAATGCAGTCTGTTAGTCTGTCCACAACCAGGACATTCTTCTTTGATGAAATCATTAACGAAAGCAAGGCCACAAACCCAACTGATAGGACAAAATAGTCACACAGTATCAAAATGCAACATGCACACAATTACCAGTAAAGCGACAAGCATGATGCATTGATTCCTTACCACTTACCACCAAAAAGCAACATCATCCATACTTCAATCTTGCCATATTCTTCAGTAGATTGCATGAAGTAACAAACCAAAATGAACTTACCTAGAAGAAAAACAAAAAAAATACTGTAAAATTTTATAGTTAAAACATTCAGTTTACAAATTGAAAAAAAAAGTATCTGAAACTTCTAATTTCACCAATGAAAACGGTCAATTAGCCTGTTTTAGTCTCGTGTTTTAAGAGATGCCTGCAGCTGATATTTATTGCTGCTTCTTTCTCTTTTACTTCAGGTAGGGCATTCTTTGATAGGCTAATTACCACCAGTGTGGCTACTTTAAAGGTCTATGCATGGCTGTCAGCCTGTCAATATCATAGAATTAACTTAGTGACCTGTGCCGAAAAGCCAAATACTTGAGTCACAATAAGCAGTTTATCACATAATACTAAGATAACAAGTTACATTAGCATAAGACTGGTTAACAAAGAGACCTTGAGATACCAAGGTGTACAGCTGGATGAACACAGCAGGCCAAGCAGCATCAGAGGAGCAGGAAGGCTGACATTTTGAGCCTAGACCCTTCTTCAGAAATGACAAAAAGACCTTGACTACTTCAGTTGGGAAAAGAAGCCAGTCAAACGGTCAGGGCAGACAGGAACAAAGCAGAGAATCTGGCAGGGCAGATAAATTAAACTGCATTTATTTCAGTGCAAAAGGCCTAACAGATAAGGCAGATGAACTCAGGGCATGGTTGGGAACATGGGACTAGGATATCTTCGTGAATACAGAAATGTGGTTCAGGGATAGACAGAACTGGAAGCCTAATGTTCCAGGATATGGATGCTATAGGAAAGATAGAAAGGGGTGAGGGCAAGGGAAGACAGGGAATAGAGTTTTTGATTAGGAATAACATTGCAGCTGTGCTCAGGGAGGATGTTGCTGGAGTATAACCAGGGAAATTATTTGGATGGAACTGAGAAATAAGAAAGGGATGATCACCTTATTGGGATTGTTCTGTAAGCTCCCAATAGTCTCAGGAAATAGAGAAACAAATTTGTAAAGAGATCTCAGTTATCTGTAAGAATAGTACAGTAATAGAGTCGTTATGGTCGGGGATTTTTAACTTTCCAAACATAGACTGGAATTGCCCCAGTGCTAAGGGTTTGGATGGAGAGGAATTTGATAAGTGTGTACAAGAAACATTTCTGATTCAGTATGTAGATGCACCTACTACAGAAGGAGCAAAACTTGACCTATTCATAGGAAATAAGGCAGGGCAGGTAACTGACTTGTGAGTGGGGGTGCACTTTGGGGCCAGTGATCATAATTCTATTTGTTTCAAAATAGATCTAAAAGTTAAATTTCTGAACTAGAGGAAGGCCAATTTTGATAGTATTTATCAATAGTTTTCAAGAAGTTGATTGGGGCAGATACTTACAAATAAAAAAAGGATGGCTGGAAAGTGGGGAGCCTTCAAAAATGAGATAATGAGAGTCCAGAGACGAAATGTTCCTGTTACATTTAAGGGCAAGGCTAGAAGTTGTAGGGAATGCTTGACGACCAGACAAATTGAGGTTTTGGTCAAGTCAAGAAGCATGCGTCAAGTGTAGGCAGCAGGGGTCAAGTGAATCCCTATAAGAGCAGAAAAACAATAGGAGCATTTTTAAGAGAGAAGTCATGAGGGCAAAATGGGACACAAGATAACTTTGACAAATAGGGTTAAGGAGAATCCAAAGGGATTCTATAAATACTTTAAGAACAAAGGAGTGTGGTCGACAGCAAGCTGGTTACCTCAGTGTACAACAGGGTCTTGATCAGATCGGCCAATGGGCTAGCAGAGGCCGATAGAGTTTAATTTAGATACATTTGAGGTGCTACATTTTGGAAAGGTAAATCAGGGCAGGAGTTAGACACTTTAGAGCCTGGGAAGTGTTGCTGAACAAAGAGACCTTGGAGTGGAGATTTGTGATTCCTTGAAAGTGGAGACGCAGGTAGACAGGGTAGTGAAGGCAGCAGTTTGGCATACTTGCCTTTATTGGTCAGTGCATTAAGTATAGAAGTTGGGAGGTCATGTTGCATTCAATTCTGGTCTCCCTGGACTAGGAGGAATGTCATGAAACTTGAAAAGATTCAGAAAAGATTTACAAGAATGTTGTCAGGACTGGAAGGTTCGAGCTTTTGGGAGAAGCTGAATAGGCTGGGGCTATTTTCCCTTGAATGTCAGAGGCTGAGGGGTGACCTTATAGAAATTGGAAATGATTTACAAAATCATAAAAAGGGCATGGATAGGGTGAATAGCCAAGGTCTTTTCCCTAGGGAAAGAGAATCCAAAACCAGATGGCAGAGGTTTAAGGTGAGAGGAGAAAGATTTAAAAAGGTTCCTAAAGGGCAACTTTTTCACACAGAGGATGGTGCATATATAGAATGAGCTGCCAGAGGATGTGGAGGAGGCTGGTATAATTACATTTAAAAGGCATCCGGATAGGAAAGGTTGAGAGAGATATGGGCCAGATGCTGACAAATGGGACGAGATTAATTTAGAATGTCTGGACAAGTTGGACCAAAAGGGCCTGTTTCCATGCTGTATAGCTCTATGACTCCAGATGGATGCTACATGGCTGCAGTACACACAACTAGTTAACATAAAACTCATGAGCTCTCTCAACACCTTCCTCCCCAGACACTACCTCAGCAGGTGGAGTTATCCAAATCCTGTAAATTAACCCTTTGAGATCAACTACCTGTTAAAATTACAAAGAATCTCATGTTTTATGTCCCAACAGGGCAAAGAAAAAACATGAGTCAATATTACAGATTTACATCTTTTTAAATACCAAATTATACAATTAAAAAATACTGTCGGAGAAAGTTGCACTATTAGTGATGAAATGCTTGTTATGTATTTTCTCATAAATTGTAGTTTTAATTACTTGTCCAAATATTTCACTTCAGGTTAAGAAACTAAGAACAGGGCCAGCAGAACTCAATAAATTAAACAAATTTAAGTTGCAACAAAACAAAGTTCATGCAAAACATCTATAAATTTGAAATGGGGGGATTCAAACATCCACAGACTTGCATTATTCGTCAGTGCTGATTATTACAGCAGCAACTGTGTTGTGTGGGCTTGCAGGAAAATAAATTAAAGAATAACGTTGTTTCTTACCCACAACTGTGTACAACTGCAACCCAAAGAAAATTTACATTACAACTATTTTCATTGAAATACCAGTGAATATTTTACACACCAAATTCTCATCAGGAAGCAGAACTTGCTGCAGGTCAGAGTTTAGTCTACAGATTGCTGATATTTCTCCAACTGACGTCTTTGGGAATACATTTGCCCGATGGAGAACATGAAATCACCTCTCTCAGGTAAAATTATTTTTAGCTACTGTTCTTTTACCGTACCTTGAGTGACACAAAACCAGAATCAAAAATTTTATTTTAAACTTTATTTACATATTCTCTAATAACCCCCTTTGATATCTAAAACATAAATTTGGTCACAGATTGCAGTAAAATTTATTACTGCAACAGCACATCATACATGCACCCACTGAAACTCGGGCTTAAATTCATTTCGGAGATGGGGGGGCGAACTGCTATATATCAAATTTTATGTATTAACAGATAATTATGTATTAACAGATCATGTGAATGAATGGATTTCTCCCTCCTTAAACAGCAGTATTTCATAGTACCTGAAGACAAGTGGAAGCCAGTGGAAATAGTTTATCGTTATATACGCTGTATGTTGTTAATATCTTGAAGACTTCAATCAGTTAACAGCTCTCGAGATTGTGCTTCAAAAGATTGAGGGCCATGTCCTATTACAGGTACAGTTTGAGATTTACTCATTAATTTCATTTTTCAGCTTTGGCCCATAATTCTAGAGACTATGGTAACACAAGTGAATACCTAAATACTGTTTAAATGTTACAAGCTATTCTGACTCAATCACCCTTTCAAGCAGTGGGATCCAGACTCCCGTCCACACTCAGCACTAAACAAAAGCTCAACTTTTCTTATCCCTTTCCCACTTAACTTAAATCTATGCCCAATGGTCATTGCCCCCTCCACCAATGGAAAAAGTGCCTTCCCAACCATTCTGTCTACGCTTACCGTAATCTAATACATCTCTAATGTGTCTCTTGTGAACCTTTCCTATTTCAAGTTCAGCAATGCCAGCCGACTGAATCTTTCTTCAAAGCTCAGACCCTCCAGTCCAGGCAGCATCTTGGTAAATGTTGTCTTCATCTTCGCTGGTGCAGTCACCTTCTTCCATGATTATCAATACCAGAACAGCGCACTATCCTCCATTTGCGGCCTAACCAGTATTTTATACAGTTTCAGTGTAATCTTCTTGCTGCTGTATTCTACATCTGGTCTTTTACAGCCAAGTATCTCACATGCATTCTTAACCATCTTATCTGTCAGCCCTACTACCTCTACAGACCTACAAAAATGCACACCAAAGTCCCACCGATATTCAGTACTTTGCAGGGTCCAACTATTCATGATGTAATCCCTTGCCTTGTTTGTCCTGCTCAAACACATTTGTATCCTTACAATGCGATGGGTTGAATTTCATTTGCCACAGCTCAGTCCACCTGACTTGTCTGTCAGTAACTTTCCACCATTCTCCTTATATTTACCACCTGATCAATTTTTTTTTGGAAAATCCACGAATTTCTTTACCTGACTCCCTACACTTGAATCCGAATTGTTCATGTACCCCACAAACTGAGAAGGGAAAAGCATTTAGCCTGCAGAATCCAGCTGAAGAATTAGCCCTGAAATCACTTTGGGTCTGACAAGATATATCTTTGGTGTCATGATGTCTTCATACACAATAAATTAATGCTGTAGTTTTCATCAATTGTTAAGGGTTATGCAGTACTCCATAAGCTTTAGCACTCAGCTGGGAAAATTCGTATCCAAATATTTAAGAATAACTTTTTTATAGCAGCACAAATGTTTTAAGAGTGTTATCTCCACCAATCTCAGTTCCAGAAAATATAAAAGAATTTTGAAATTACATGACAGGCCAATGGCCTCCACTGTGCTAAGGTCATTCTGTCAAAGTATCTCCTCCCAGATAAATGTACGATATGGACAATAACACAAACTTGTAAATGCTTTGTCTGTCAGAATGCACAACATTCAAAACATTTGACTGCATAAAAATCAGTTAAATGGAAACATAGGAACAGGAGTAGCTCATTCAACCCCTTGAACCGGTCTCATTATTCAATGATATCATGGTTGATCTGTGGCCTCACTGCACAAACATGCCTTCGGCCCATTTTCCTTATTATCCCTTTGCTGAACAAAAAACTGCCCTCTTCCAGATTTACAATTAACAACTGATCCAGCTTTGACCGTCATTCATAGAAGAGAGTTCACAGATCAGCCACAGTTTGTGGAACTGCTTCTGAACATCTCTCCTGAACATCCTGGCCCTAATTCTCAGACCATATCCATAGCTCTAAAATCCCCAGCCAGTGGAAATAGTTTATCGTTATATACGCTGTATGTTGTTAATATCTTGAAGACTTCAATCAGTTAACTTTCTAAGTTCGAGAAAAAATAGGCCCCGTTTGTATAATGTATCCTCAAGATTCAACCCCTAAAGTACAGCTATCATTCTTGTTAACCTACTTATACTCTTGCAAAGGTGAATGTATCCTTCCCAAGGTATGGTGCCCAGACCTGCTTACAGTGCTGTAAGTGGGGTCTAACCAGGGCTTGTTTTTATAACTGCAACCTAACCTCTGCATCCTTGTACACAAGTCGTTCAGATGGAATGGGCAGTATTCAACTTGATTTGTTGCTATTTTCTTACCTATTTGTGACATTTTAAAGATCAACATAGCTCAACCATCACCCCCACCCACCGCCCCAAGTCTTTTTGGACATCCACTGTTTTTAACTTCATGCCAGCTACAAATTGCCCTGTTCTTTTTTGGCCCATAATGAATAATCTCATACTTGCTTACATTGAAATCCATCTGTCATAATTTTGCCCATTCACTTAATCCATCAATATCTCTTTGCAGCTTTAGACTACCATTTACAGAGTCTACAATGCTGTCTAACTTTGTGTCATCAGCAAATTTGGATATATGACCTTTCCATGCCATTGTCTAATTTGTAAATAAATAATGTCAATAACTGAGACCCTAGCACACCTGTGATACTCCACTGGTCACATCTTGCCTACACTTTACCCTGACATTTTGATGACTGCCACTTGACCAATTTCCCAGCCACGTCAGCAATTTGTCCTGAATTCCATAGGCTTCTCCCTTCTCTAACAGGCTTTTATGTGGGACTTTATCAACTACCTTCCTGAAGTCCAAAATGGTACTTGTTGCCTTTCTTGACATGCAAAGCTGGCGGTGAGCTGACTTCTTGAACTACAAGTGCCCATGAAGCAATGCTCATTTCATAGTGCTGTTTCACTGAGGATTGACCCATCGGCGATGCAGGTATGGTGATATCTTTCCAAGTTTGGGTGGTATATGGCTTGCAGAGCAAATTGGAACACCTGTTACAACCGTCTTTCTTGCACAACAAAAGTATAATAAATAGCAGCAGGAGCAGATCATATGTCCCCAGAGTTTGTTATGCAACATGATCTTGGCTGTCTTTAACTTAATCTTAGCCAAACCTTCTCCCCTCCTTCACCCAAACTACACTCGTTCTCTCAGGGAACTGAGATAGATCCATTCCAGCAATGATGAAATATCTACAACCTTCTGTGGCAGAGAATTGTAAAGATTCACAACCATCTAAATAGATAATTAATTATATTAGCTTTTATTTTGTCCTTGTACTTTAGTCTATTTGAGTAAAAGATGCCATTTTTCCTCAAAATTGCTTGCTATACCTGCAACATAACACTTTCATATTCCTTATTTGAGTACATACAAAATATTGAGCAATTGCATTGAAATAAAATCTCACTTTTGAAAATAGTTTTGTTCTTAACAGCAAAGTGAATACCTTCGCATTTCACCCACATTATATGCCATGTGCCAATTTGATGTCGACTCATTTAACCTGTTTATATTTCTTTTTAACTTTCGCAACTTATACTCCAACATAGGTGTGCACTTGTAGCAACATTGGATACATTTGTCTCAGTATCTTTGTCCACATCATTTATATCGTTCATAAATAACAAATTCCTAGCTCTGAGCATTGCTGAGGTGCCTTAGCTGGAGTCTGTCAAATTGAGACTGCAACATTTATGGCCTCTCTCCTTCCTGTGTGTCAACCAAGCCCTATCCATGCTGCTGTGTTATCTCCACCTCTATATCCAGAGCTTGATTAATCACGTGTGGGGAATTTTGGATGCCCTTTGCAATTGCAAGCTGACTACATCTAATGTTACCTCTTTAATTACCATACCAACCGCTTATTCAGAAACATTAATACATTTGTCAAACACCTTCTCCCTTTTGTAAAACCATGTTGACTTGGTCTAATTATCCGAAGATTTTCTCAATGCATTTTTAAGACATTGGTTAAAACAAAATTGCAACATTCTTCCAACAACTGGGATCTGATCAATGGGTCTGTAGTTCCCTGTTTTTTTTTTCTCTCAGCTTTCTTTCCTGAAATGTGCTGGAACCATTCTAGAATCTATAGATTTTTGTTTTGGCAATCATAACCAATGCCATCAACTATCTCAATGACCACCTCTTCAATTCTACCCTCGGGTGACTGTCTGCACATTCTCCCCATGTCTGCATGAGTTTCCTGTGGTTTCCTCTCAGTCCAAACATAAGAAGAACTGGGGGACTGGCTATGCTAAGCTGCCTATAGTGTCCAGGAATACGCAGGCTACATGAATTAGTCATGGGAAACCAGAGTTACAGGTTTGGGGGTGGATCTGGGCAGGATGCTTTTTGGAGCGTCATCGTGCACTCAATGGGCTGAATGGCCTGCTTCCAAATTGTAGAGATTTTATGATCTATAATACTTTAGAACCTTGTGTTGTGTGCCATCAAATCTTGTAGCTTTGTTGATTTCAAGTCTCCTAAACATTTTCATTTCTTTTTTGCTGTTATAAAATTATGTGAAGACACACAAATTTATTACACTTTTTTTGTTATTTCTGGAATGTAAATTGCGCCCTCCACGATGGAGATGTGTTTTTTCAACGTCTCTGCCATTTCCTTGTTTTCCATCACAGTTTCTCCTACTTCCACCCCTAAAAGGGCTGTTGTTTACTTTGTTCATTCCCCTTTACAAACAAATCCAAAAGTTCTTAGATTTCATTAGTTAACTTTCAACTTCTGTTTTTCCTTAGCACCACCTTATAATATAAATAAGTTTCACACTAACTTTGGGTACTGTGTGACATTACCAGAACCATAAATGTAAATGAAGCCAATTACACAAGTAGGATGGGAGAAGTAAGGTAAACAGTTTAAAACACAGTTATGGTAAAGAAACAATGGAATTTCATCTTCTGTTTTTCCTTAGCACCACCTTGTTGGTTGCCCTTTGCCCTACACACACTCACTCCTCAGGGTTAATACTATTCTTTATACCATAAGTATTTTCTTTCATTTAAACAAGTCTTAACATCCGCTGAAAACCAGGATGGATCTTCCTTACCGAGTTTATTTCAATAGAACACATGTTCCTTGAAAACTGATTTTTTTTTTAGAAATTCCATTGTTTCTTTACCATAACTGTGTTTTAAACTGTTTACCTTACTTCTCCCATCCTACTTGTGTAATTGGCTTCATTTACATTTATGGTTCTGGTAATGTCACACAGTACCCAAAGTTAGTGTGAAACTCATTTATATTATAATTACTATTTCCCACAGAATTCGGGTGAGAGGAAGAATCAGCCAGCACTCTCACCCCATTGCTCTGGGGTACAGTGGCCAATTGCAGAACTCTATTGTCACCATACATTTAAAAAAAACTAAATGATGAATAAGACTGAAAGTAAGGCAATTTGCACAGTGTGTCCTAATCATAGACTGCATAGAATGCATCTTAGGTTGTTGAAAAGTCAAAGGGTGGAAATTACAGAAGATCTGGCTAGGATCTTCTAATTTTCCTTGGATAGCGGAATGGTGCTCGGGATTGATTTGTTCAGTTAGCTGGCTGGGACTAGTTTTTAACGTAAAGTTACGCCAACAGACAGAGTTAAATTCCTGTATACGGTTGCCAACATGAAGACACAATCTAAGATAATAAAATGTGAGGCTGGATGAACACAGCAGGCCCAGCAGCATCTCAGGAGCATAAACGCTGACGTTTCGGGCCTAGACCCTTCATCAGAGGGGGGGATGGCGTGAGGGTTCTGGAATAAATAGGGAGAGAGGGGGAGGCGGACCAAAGATGGAGAGAAAAGAAGATAGGTGGAGAGGAGAGTATAGATGGGGAGGTAGGGAGGGGATAAGTCAGTCGAGGGAAGACGGACAGGTCAAGGAGGTGGGATGAGGTTAGTAGGTAGGAGATGGAAGTGCGGCTTGGGGTGGGAGGAAGGGATGGGTGAGAGGAAGAACAGGTTAGGGAGGCAGAGACAGGTTGGACTGGTTTTGGGATGCAGTGGGTGGAGGGGAAGAGCTGGGCTGGTTGTGTGGTGCAGGGGGGGAGGGGTCGAACTGGGCTGGTTTTGGGATGCGGTGGGGTAAGGGGAGATTTTGAAGCTGGTGAAGTCCACATTGATACCATTGGGCTGCAGGGTTCCCAGGCGGAATATGAGTTGCTGTTCCTGCAACCTTCGGGTGGCATCATTGTGGCACTGCAGGAGGCCCATGATGGACATGTTGTCTGAGGAACGGGAGGGGGAGTTAAAATGGTTTGCGACTGGGAGGTGCAGTTGTTTGTTGCGAACCGAGTGGAAGTGTTCTGCAACGCGGTCCCCAAGCTTCCACTTGGTTTCCCCAATGTACAGGATGCCACACCGGGTACAATGGATACAGTATACCACATTGGCAGATGTGAAGGTGAACAACTGCTTAATATGGAAAGTCAACTTGGGGCCTGGGGTGGGGGCGAGGGAGGAGGTGTGGGGGCAAGTGTAGCACTTCCTGCGGTTGCAGGGGAAGGTGCCGGGTGTGGTGGGGTTGGAGGGCAGTGTGGAGCGAACAAGGGAGTCACGGAGAGAGTGGTCTCTCTGGAAGGCTGGCAAAGGTGGGGATGGAAAAATGTCTTGGGTGGTGGGGTCGGATTCAGGATGGCGTAAGTGTTGGAGGATGATGCGTTTTATCCGGAGGTTGGAGGGGTGGTGTGTGAGAACGAGGGGGATCCTCTTGGGGCTGTTGTGGTGGGGGCGGGGTGTGAGGGATGTGTTTCAGGAAATGCGGGAGACGCGGTCAAGGGTGTTCTCAACTACTGTGGCTGGGGCGGGGGGTTGGAGTTGCGGTCCTTGAAGAACGTGGACATCTGGGATGTGCGGGAGTGAATGCCTCATCCTGGGAGCAGATGCGGTGGAGGCGGATGAATTGGGAATAGGCGATGGAATTTTTGCAGGAGGGTTGGTGGGAGGAGGTGTATTCTAGGTAGCTGTGAGAGTCAGTGGGCTTGAAATGGACATCAGTTACAAGCTGGTTGCCTGAGATGGAGACTGAGAGGTCCAGGAAGGTGAGGTATGTGTTGGAGATGGCCCAGGTGAACTTGAGGTTGGGGTGGAAGGTGTTGAAGTGGATGAACTGTTAGAGCTCCTCTGGGGAGCATGAGGCGGTGCCGATACGTCATCAATGCAACGGAGGATGAGGTGGGGTTTGCGGCCTGTGTAGGTGCGGAAGAGGGACAGATCCACGTAACCTACAAAGAGGCAGGCATAGCTTGGGCCCATGCGGGTACCCATGGCCACCCCCTTAGTCTGTAGGAAGTGGGAGGAATCGAAAGAGAAGTTGTTGAGGGTGAGGATGAGTTCGGCTAGAATTCCTTCGGATTCATGCATCGGTTAAGGAACAGAGAGGATCAGTTGTTTCTCAGACTTGAGAGAAATACAAGTTCCATGGTGTCCTCCAGGGTTCAGTGAATCAGAGTTCTGAATCATTTTCATAACATAGGTTACACAGTGGCTCAATGGTTAGCACTGCTGCCTCACAGCACCAGTGACCCAGGTTGAATTCAAGCTTTGGGCAACAGTCGGTGTAGTGTTTGCACAGTCTCTCCATCATAGTCAAGATTATTTCGACAATTTTGTTTTGAATATAGGAGGTACAGTTACTAAGTTTGCAGATGATACCAAAATTGGTAGTGTCATGGACAGCAAAGATGCTTACCTCAGACTACAACAGGACCTTGACCAGATGGGCCAACATGCCAAGGAGTGGCAGATGAAGTTTAATTTCGGAAAACGCGAGGTGCTGCATTTTGGAAAGGCCAATCATGGCAAACCTTGTGCACTTGATGGTAAGGCCCTGGGAAGGTTATTATGATTATGATGAGGCCCTGCAGGGCATTGATGAGGAATGGCGTGTGCAGTCCTGATCTCCCTGCTCTCGGAAAGACTTTGGGAAACTTGAAAGCATTCAGAAAGGATTAACAAGGGTGTTGCAGGGTTGAGGGTAGAGAGAGGGTGAATAGGCTGGGGCCATTTTCCCTGGAGCATCAGAGGCTGAGGGGTGACCTTACAGAGGTTTTTAAAATCATAAAAGGTACATGGATTGAGTAAATAGTCAAAGTCTTTTCATCAGCTTGGGGGTTCCAAGACGAGAGGGCACAGGTTTAAGGTGAGAGGAAAGATTTAAAAAGGGACCTAAGGGGCAACTTTTTCACACAGAGAACAGTGTATTATGGAATAAGCTGCCAGAGGAAGTGGTGGAAGCTGGTACAATTAGTCAGTTCTGCTATAATGCATGTTCCATCAATGCAAATTGGGTGCAATGCAATTGACAAATAGGGGAACGCTATTGTGAGAACTTGTGTTGGCCATAACATGATTCCAATGGTGCCTGGAGTAGTATGCATCAATATCACCTGATCGTTTCACAGGTTGTGTCACAAATACGTACAATATTAGCGCTGAAAGAGTCTCTGTGCTGGCATCATGTGATCACTTTGCTGGCTTTGTTGTGAAGTACTGCGAGAGCTACAGTACAACCTCCTCCCCCATCAAGTCATCTTGACTTTTTAAGGTCATGTTAAATTTACTTTTATTTCATTATTAGATATGAATTAAGTATTTATTCACATTGTGCTATCCTTTGAGTTAGGTGTTTGAGTGATTATTGAGCAATTGACTGATTTTCTTGTTTGGTGGTCTACCCCTAAACCCACTTTTCCCATTGCCCATATTATTTTGAGAGTGCAATTTTCTGTAATGCAACGTCGCACAGGAACACAACTATCACGTCATAACAGAATCGATTGTACACCATTTAAAAAGGCACCTGGATGGGTACATCAATAGGAAGGGTTTAGAGGGGCATGGGCCAAATCGGGCTAGATCTATCTAGGATATCTGGTCAACATGGACGAGTTGGACTCGAGTCTGTTTCCATTCTGTACAGCTCTATGACTCCATGTGCAGATTAGATGGACTGACCATGCTAAATAGTCCCATAATGGGTCAGAAAACTGGTGTGGAATCAAAGGGCCAAATGGCCTGCTTCCACACAGTAGGGATTCTATGATCCTATGAACATGCTAACAACCTTTCTTTGGCAATGTAGCGCCTAGGTTAAAAGTTTGCAGCAAACACCAAATAAAAATGTAGCAACAGTGCAAAAGATAGTAATAAACTTTATAAGTGCATATGTTTGACA
This sequence comes from Stegostoma tigrinum, assembly GCF_030684315.1. Lineage (NCBI taxonomy): Eukaryota > Metazoa > Chordata > Chondrichthyes > Orectolobiformes > Stegostomatidae > Stegostoma > Stegostoma tigrinum. The sequence continues at coordinate 50,848,119 of NC_081365.1, forward strand.
TTGAAAAAAACATCCAAATAATTAATTTTGGTAGAGGCAATGAGAAGAAGTAACATAAAAGAAATACTTCAACTTTCAAGGAGGAGCAGGAACAGACAAAAATTATTATAATGCTACTAGGGATTCAGGGCTTCAGTTACATAGAGAAAGCAAATGAAATTGGGATTACACAGTTTAAAATGTAGTAACTGGAGGTTTTTTTGACAGAGGAGTTGAAAATCATGGGAGTTTTGATTGTGTAATAAATGAGTAATATTGCAAGATACTATCATCAAGATGGCTGAGGATTCAGTAGCTGCAGGGCACAGATTGAACATGATTGGTGTATGAAGCACAAGTGATGCAAAGAACCAAAATTACACAACGTATTGTGATGATTTGCAATGTATTTTCTGAAAAGGCACTGCACATAGATTCAACAATAATTTTCAAAATGAATTTGAATAAGTGCTTTGAGGGGAAATTTGAAGGGGTTTGAGAAGAGAGTGAACTGGAGTCAAATTACTTTACTTGACTCAAAAAGCCAGTACAGGTACATTCATCTGAAAAGACTCATTGAGCTGCATCAGTTACAATTATACTGCCTTTACTAGTGATGCCTTTTGTTCAAACCCTTTCCATTTTCAAGAAAACAAATATCCTTTCTTGTCTGCGATTTAATTTTGGTAAGCACTGTTCCTGATTTGCAAATAAAGAGTTTAGGTTGATAGTGTATTTGCAGGGCTACCAGAAGAAGATAACTGCAATTGTGAAACTTTGTTTTATTGTGTGCATGCTGAACTACATTGTAGGCACTTAGAATTCATAATCCAGAACACAAATCAGTCTTGTTATACATTCATTTCTGATCAGATACAACACCACTTCTTTCTGAAAATAATTCTCATTTCCTTAGGTCACTGTAAGATTTGTGTTTTTCATTAGTTTGAGATTCTTTAACAGCTGAAGATTTAGTATAAATCCGACATTTGAAATCTATGCCAACTAAACAGGAAGCTCTTTGACATTTACTAATAACTGGAGATTTACTGTTCAAATCCCACTGCACTGGATTTGTACAGTGTCTAGTCTCTTTGACAAACAACACAATGCGTTTCTTTGTTCGCACAGTTAATGCTGTGTTATGCATCTGCTGGTTTATGGGTACACCGAGAACTCAAAGGTCATCACTTAAATCTCTACCACCCATTTAATAGGATTTATCCAACACCCTTAGGGTTTTGCATTCTATTGAGAAAGCACTTTCCAGAGGAGATAATCGAACAAATATAAAAAACAAGCACAGAACTGACAACATGTGTCATGTCATAAAAGAATGTTAAAGATACTCTGCCCTGCAGTAAATACCTTTTGGGCTGCCTTTGAGACACACTTGAGCTTTCTCTGGAGGATTTTTCAGTTGTCAATCAATGATTACCTGTCATCAATAGTATTGTCAGCCTCTGACTTATTTGCATACAAACATTCTTGCCCATCTATCTCACCAGTACAAGATCCTGTAAACAACCTTAGACTTTATGATTTGACTGTATTGCACACAACAAATTGATGAGAACACAGGCTCAGAAGCAATGCAACTTCAAATTTTGAATTAACAATATTAATGCAAATTGACATAATAAATCGTACCTGCAGTCAGTGGACTAATGTTTGATCAACACATCCACAAAAACTTGAGAAATTAGCAACCAACTCAGTCTGTTTTGATGTTGCAATCTTTGACTGGTTAAGCTGGAAGAACAGGAAGAGGTATTTTGCAAACGTGTGTGTGTGTGTCTATACGCATGCAACATTATGCATCTGCTGGCTTATGGGTTTACAGAGGTCTCAAAAGTCACGTAAAACTCAACAAGCCATTCAATAAGATTTATTGAACATTCCCCAGGTATTGCATTCTATTGATAAATCATACGTAGCTACAGAACACAATATCCGTAAATTATCAATGTATGTACAATCTGCATATCGGGGGATTGATCTATTCTCACTTCTTTCAGCCAAATACTAATTCAAAAATTCACTACACTGCTTACTTAGCATAATGCAGCCAGGAATGTTGCAAAAACAGAAAAATCTGGCACAATACAAAGCAAAGCAATCACATAACAGCAGGGCTCAAGTCAGAGTAGTGCAGAGGACAGGACAAAGGGAAATAAGTAAAAGCCAGAGGTAATACTTCTGCAGTCAAGAAAGACAAAGATCACATCAACTGGAGATGACTAAGAGAAATATTGCTGACATTGACAAAAAGGGACAGCATTACACAACTACGGAAAAGCAGTACTAACCCGAAAGGATGGGAGGGAAGAAGTGCCAGCATTAACTAAGAAAAATCATAAAGGCTGCCAGCCTTACTTTGGGAGAATGAGCTGAGTGCGAGTGAAAGAATGCCTACATTAATTAAGGAGGGGGAGAATGATACTTAGCACGCAGGCATTTTGCCCCCTCTCCATCCATGCTTTGAGGCAAATGTGTCACCATAAACTGGGGAAGGGGAGGAAGAACTAATGATGACTGTTGAAGGAAGTGTGGAACAGGTGAGGCATTATATGAGGGAGGGGAAAAGAGAGAAACGCTATTCTTAAGGATGTGGGGAAATTGTGTCACAAAGTTAAGCATTCTTAGCTTTGGGGACTGTATGTTTGGTTTCCAGTCACATACAAAATAACCGTCATATTGCTGCTACAGTCTCCTAATCAATGCACTGTATAAGTTGATTACAGGTTCTATATTTAAAAGGAGAGTTGATTTACATAAACGGGTGCGATGTCATAGAATGTGTCCTTTGCATAAAGAGATTCCCCATAAAGATGTGCTCCACATCACGATGGTTGAATGCTTTGCAATACTCACAAACAAATTATCATGAAAAGCATTCGCTTAGAAATGCATTAACCATTGTGATGACACTAAGTTGCAACATTATTGCAGTTTCAGAGATGTTGGTGTAGGACAAGGCAAAGCTTCACACAGCATGAAGGAGATTCATTGAGAGTGGGGAGTCTGAGTTGGGTAGCAGCAAGTCTGCATTGCTTAAATGTGAAGCAGGAAGATGCACTCACACACCTCTAAACTCCACATTCAAATGGGCAAATTTCATAAATATACTTTGTAAGCTGCACTTGGTCCTAGGGTTTGGCTTCACCAAACTAAACAATCTCTGTCACTCCTAACCCACTACATTGAGGCTTTGAGGAGCTGGTTAATGTCTCTGCGTACACACCCACATAAAATTCGGCAATATACAGACAGCTGTATTATCACTAAACTATGTTTTACTCGCCTTCAGAGAGATTTGCACAAAATGGTGTTTACCCTTACTCGACAATAATTTTTAATTGCACAATTTCTTGCATTGTTTTCTATACACTGTGCTAAGAGAGGAGGCAGCATGTTTAAAAAGCGCACGGTGGGTGGTGTATGCAAAACAGCGCTGGCTGGACACAAGTCTCAGCAGCGAGTCTGAGGCTGCTTTGTTTGCAACCTGAAATGATTTTCTGCTGTACTCTGAAACCAACAGCAACAAATAAAGAAGCAGACGGCAGTAACGACGGCAGACGACAGGTTGTAATCATTGTATTCACATGATATTGATCTGGGAAGGGTAATGGGCAACAGGAGGTTAGTAAGTCAAATAAAATAATAAAGTAAAATCAAGGAAAAAAATAAAGTCAAATGTAAATCAAATCAATGATAATGGGAACTGCAGATGCTGGAGAATCCAAGATAATAAAATGTGAGGCTGGATGAACACAGCAGGCCCAGCAGCATCTCAGGAGCACAAAAGCTGACGTTTCCGGCCTAGACCCTTCATCAGAGCTCTCTGAGGAAGGGTCTAGGCCCGAAACGTCAGCTTTTGTGCTCCTGAGATGCTGCTGGGCCTGTTGTGTTCATCCAACCTCATATTTTATTATCCTGTAAATCAAATCAAGTTACTTTAGTGGTGAAATTTGTAATAAATTATTCAAAGGATAACAAATAGTTTCAGGTTTATGGATGGCGAGTCAGAGGTGACAAGTGATGTATACATTTTATGATATAGGAAGAAGCCATGGGGAGAATAGGTGCCCCAAACAGACACCTGCAAGCTTTACCAACTGCACAAGCTTGAGGTCCAAGTTTCTGAATTCAGTAGTCACTGGAGTCACTATTTCGAATCAGCAAGGCAGACTACTGCTTAGAGTGGTGGTCACACAGCAGATTGGAAACATACAGACAGAGGGGGAATGCATAACTCGTAAACAGGCATTTAAATCTGGCAAGTAAGGTGGGTGTCTCCTGAGTCCACTGTGCATGACAGTCGGTGTTCCAATTTGGGAAACTAGTGAAGGCAATGGTCCCTCATGGGGAGTGCAGCCCAAGGTAACTCCGTGGAACCAAGGGTGTCTGAACTGCACAATGGGCAAAAACTTAAATAAAATGAACTGCAGATGCAGGAAATCAGAAACAAAAAGCAAGAACACAAAATGCTGGAACAAACGCATGTCTAGCAATATCTGTCGAGAGAAATGAGAATTATCATTTCAAGTCCAGTGACCCTTCGTCACCTGTTCTGAAGTGGGACCAGCCAGAAGTCGTGCTCCACATTGGTACTAAAGGCATATATTGAAAGAGGGTTGAGGTCCTGAAAGCAGGGTTCAGTGACAAGGAAATCAGAAAGCAAGATAGTATGAGCAATAATGTCAGGATTACCTCTCAGTGCCTCATGCCAACGAACATAAGAGGATTGACACTTAAACATGTGGCTGGAGATCTAATGTACTAAGTGGGGAGTTGAGACCAGTTCTGGGCCAGGTAGGACATGTACAAGTTGGATGGGTTACATCTTATCAGGAGTTGCACTGACATCATCACGGAGAGATTTGCCAGTAACGTTGGAGTTGGTTAAACTAATTTTTCAAGGGGATGCAAATTGGAAGAGGAAGTAGAAAACCTGTGAGGGAGACTGGAAGACACAAGAAACAAAAATCATGCATTAATAGACCTCAAATGTGGAATGGTGTCAAAAAGATAAAGTTCAGGTCTACATATCTGTATCTACACAGCATCTGCAACAAGATGATATGATCTAGACACACAAAACAGAGGTAAATGTTTATAATTACACTACAGGAAATATGTTTGGATGACTACCAGGACTGGGAACTGAATATTCAAGAGTATTTGGTGCTTCTGAAAGAAATACAAAGAAACAGCTGGTTAAGTTGAACAGATAATCCAAGATTGGATCAGTACAACTGAGGACGTCTCAGATTGGAAGAACAATGTGTAATGTTTACGTGGAGCTAATAAACAGTGAAGCATGAAATGCAGAGTCAGGAAAATTTACAATGGGGAAGACAGAAGTGGAAGAGGAGGCAAATGATTGCTTTGTGCCTGTTTTCAATGAGGAAGATAAATCTCTGAGAATTTGACTTCCAGTGGCAAGTGAAAATGAGGAGTTGAAGGAAATTAGTCTGACAGTGAGACTAAAAAAATTAGTGGCACTGGAAGCTGTTATGTCTGCAGGACCTGAATGTCTACATCCCAGAGAGCTCAGAAGGATGTTGACAGGGAGTATATGCATTGGCAATCATTTTAGAAAAAAAATGCTACAGTTTCTGGAATGGTTCCTGTAAGTTGGAAGGTAGTAAAGTACAGCAGAGCAGGAAGAGCAGTTAACAAAGGGAGCGTTAATGATCAAGAAAGAAAAGTTGATAATAGGGATTACTGAGCTGGCTGTGCTGAATAAAAGTACCTAATTTTCTGCCAAGAGACCCAGCAGCCTTCAGGACTCAATATCAAATTTAATAATTTCAGAGCCTGAACACCACCTTCTATTGCCAGCCTCACACCCCTGACCCTGTCACAGCATGGACTGCTATCAGCACAGCCAATCCATTTTCACCCAAAAAAATGGTCCCCGTTATCAATGTGTCTTTGTCAATAAGTCAAAGGCTCAAATGCATTTGCAGAAAGCTAAATGACATGTTAGCCTTTAACACAAGATAATTTTAGAATAGGGGTAGTCTTGTTTTGTTGTATAGGAGCTTGGTTAGATGCACCTGGGGTATTTTGTGCAGTTTTCATCCTCATTGCAGATTTCATCCTCTTACCTCAGGAAAGATATTGTTACCACAGAGGGATTACAAAGAATATTTACCAGATTTGTTCACAATGTAAATTCATATTACTTTTTCGGGGAATCCAGAAAAAAAATCTTTTGCTAACATTTGGTTTCAATCTGGTGTTTAAACATTCTCAAAATTCATAAGTGTTTCCCAGACAAACATAGCAATCAACTAGTACTCCAAGTGTCTGGGAACACTTCGCATATTCGGTCAAGAACCTGCTCGTGGATTGACCAGGCTGCACCTCAGGCTGCTTGCTGGCTGCCCTAGAACTCATTCACAATTCACCTCACATATTTCAGGATATCATGGCAGTGGTGATTGGTTCTGACAATGATGAGAGGGAGAAGATGTCTATCATCAGACATGTGGGGCACCATAGGAGTGGGGTAATAGTTTGGGTTAAAATTGGAATAATGGTACCTCACAGGGAAAAACCAACTATGAAAATTGACTAGAATGAAACCTGGCCGCAATATTGTAAGATTCACCCCTTTGAGATAAATCAAGACCGACAAAGTTAAAGGTAGTACTTCATCAAAAGAATAGCAGAAGGGAATATGGTCCACATGACTCATTTATCAAATGGGTTTCCTGTATTTTGCCGGCCTCTTAACAATCACCCTTGTCAGCTTTCCTATTGGGTTCACTTGTTGCTAGATGGGGTCATACTGCTCTATCATTTTCATCTTGTGCATAGTTCATATCATTCTACCGTATGCTCTGATATTCACTCAGCATTTGATGTGTGTGCAATATCGGTTATTAGGTCCAACAGCATCTGAGGAACTGAGAAGTGTCAGAAAGGGTCACTTGGCCCAAAATGTTAACTCTGATTTCTCTCCACAGACACTGCCAGAGCTGCTGAGCTTTCCCAACAATTTGCTTTTGTTTGATTTACAGCACCTGCAGGTTTTTTTTTTCAGTTTTTAATCAGTTGTTAGATTACTGTTTATTTTCATCCTGGTTAGGCATCCAAAGCCCTGGCAGACCGCTGCATGTTTTACTAACTTTCTTGCTCAACACTCCACAGAGATTCCTTTCAAAGATGATAGCCAAGATATCCCACCAAACACAGTCAGAAAAATATCTTCCAAGATCCTTTTGCATTCAATTTGCATTTAACAGACCGCATTCCAAACATTAATCATTTTTTCTGCAAAGAACATCATGGTGAATTCTAAAATTACCGTAAAATCCCAAAATGAAAACAGCAGTGACTGCATAAAATGGAGAGAATTGCCAACAGTTTTAGGTTTCCCAAAATACGCTGAAGTTAATTCTTGCTTCATTATGGTCTGCATCTGCTTCATTATGAAAAGCATCTGTATCTTCATATTCCATTATTAGCTGGTTGATTACTCTTGCAGATTAAATGCTGATGCACAAAACAATTGTAGATAAAGCTAGTAATGGAGTCAGGTATGAATGGATTAAAGTATTTCCTCACAACTTCCCTGTTGAAATGAATTTGCATAACATATTTAAATGGATTGAGCAATAGAAGACTGTTATTCACTCCAGACATTGTTTAACTTTAAGGTAATTTAGAAAAAAAACCTAATTCTTCAATGAAACACAGCCTAAGAGTGAGAGAATAACACTGTTGGATCATATACTTTTGAAATACTATTTTGAAGATTGAGGAACGATTCAGTCACCAAACCAACACTTGCTGAATTATTCCAAAGTGGTCACACACAGGCAGAGTGGAGTTTAATTCCCTTTAGTTAATACCTGGTGAGCATATTCATGTGGAATTCCTTTGTGCAGTATGTTAGCCACTTTGTTTTATTTTTAGTAGTTAACAGGTATGCTAAGCTAAAGCTCAAATTGTGCTGAAACACATTACCAAACACACCAGCATGCAACCAGCAGAAAACAAATACCAGATATTTAAAAACCTTCCATCCGCAGTTATTGTTATGGGCCAGACCACGCACCCCCACCTCACTCCAGAGTATTCGAAGGAGATAGCCTTGACTCCAAATTTTATGCTTAAGTAAAGGCAAGTGTCGAGTGCTGTGTTCCTGATGTGATTCTATTAGTCCACCACTAGGATTTAAATCAAAGCATACAATTTTTTATAATTCAGTTAAAGTACAAAGAATTGGCATAACTTTATTGAAATACCTAGCAAGATAATGTATTATTTAACAGCTAATCATCAACTGTTCCAATTTCAGCAGCATCCCACAATACACCATTGGCAAAAAATGCGATTCAACAAAACTGATATTTTTTATTACTTTCTGCCTTTTCACTCTAGCAGCAGTGAAAGAGACAGAGAGAGAGAGAGAGAGAGAGACTAGCTGTTAGCTCCAGCAGCCAGCTAGCAGAGAAGAAAAAAACTAACTGAAAGCAAAGCTAAAAGCCAAGATAGTAAGAACTGCCGATGTTGGAGTCTGCGATAACACAGTGTGGAGCTAGAGGAACACAGCAGGCCAGGCAGCATCAGAAGAACAGGAAAGTTGACGTTTCAGGTCGGGAACCTTCTTCGGAAAAAGAGTCTGAAGATGAGTCCTAACCTGAAATGTCAACTTTCTTGCTCGTCTGATGCTGCCTGTTGTGTTCCTCCAGCTCCACACTGTGTTAAAACTAAAAGCCTCTTGTTTGTGAGAGCCCTGGCCCCACCCACCGATGATTCTTTCATCTCATTTGAGAAAAAAAGACACCCTTGGAGAGCCCAAAAGCTGTTTACGAAATGCTGGAGAGATTTTGTCATCCCTTTGACAACACCCTCCTGCAAGAGAAACAGCTCAGAATCCCCTCTGTTAAGCGCACAGTACCATCGCATTATTTAGCTGTAGACATCAAGTTTAAAAGGATTAAATTATAATTACAGGTTTCATAAATTCATTTGTATTTCTATGCATTTAGATGTATAACAGGTAATCTCATTCACGTTTCCAAAAGGGTAAAAATAATTTCATAAAGTGGCTGCAAAGAGATTCTAGAAAATGTTATCACGGCCTTAGCTTTAGGACCAAACAATTTAAGATTAAAATCAAGAAGCACATTTCATATAAATGCTGGTGCAGATATAGAACTCTCTGCCTCCAAAAGGTTATGAATGCTGAGTCGTGTAACATTTCCATAAATAACTTCTCCTGCTCCTTTGTTATTATCCATTGTGTGCTGTGTTCAAATAATTAATTAGATTTGATTAGTTTGGTAGTTTCTCTCATGTAAGAATACAAGGATATACTTTAGATCTTGAGGTGACTCATGTCCTAATCCTCTTCAATAGAATACCACGGAATTCAATATTCAGAGACAGGAATAGTATTTCTCAGGAATAGTACAAGACTGATTCTTCAAATTCAAAATGTACAGTAATCTCTTTAAAATCCTCATTAAAATGATTGCATATTCCTACAGCAGCAGCATAATTACATTATCTACTGCATTATGCAATTGAACATGTGCAGCTTTTCACCATCCACTCTCAATAATACACCTCCAATATCTTAAACATGAATGAGTAGACACCATGTGATTAGAGACGGCATAATCAATTAACATTTCTGTGGTCAATTTATTGCAAGCTGTAACCTGTTTTACTTCACAAATTGGTACTGAGCTTCTGTTTCTCTTCACAATTACTTTAATTACATTCATAGCTGCGTGAGGAAGTATGGAAAGAGTCAATTTATGCCTTTTTTTAAGCTAAAACCAAATGTTGTCTAAAGTAGTATGACAATATTTCACACAGCTGCTCTGATAAATTAATGAACTACAGTTGAAGTTTGGAAGTAAAGTGACGGTGAATTAATTTTTATTTACAAGCATTCCAATCTTGTGTGTAGTTTTCTTTTAAAATCAACCTTTTCAGACATGTTACGATATGAGATACAGCTGTTTGTAAAGCGGTCTCCTCGACATTGGGGAAATGAAATGCAGACTGGATGACCGATTTGCGGAACACATGTTCTGAATGAAAAAATGCCCCCGAGCTTCTGGTTGCCTACCACTTCAACACACCATGGAGTTCCCTTTCCAAGGTGTGCTCCAGTCAAGCTCAACACAAACTGGAGGATAAACAACCCATCTTCCACTTAGGTAATTTACAGTCCTCTAGACTCAACAAGTTTAACATTTTAAACTGTGAACATCTCCTCATTAGTCTATGTCTACATCTATTCATAATCCTACAGTCCCAGGAGAGCCTCAACGATTCACAGATCCCATTATCACCTATCTAGCTTATTTTCTTCCCTGGCTTACGATTAACAATCCCTTTACCTGCCTACTCTTTCTTTTTATCTCTCTGTGCTCCATCTCCAGATATCTGCTCACTCCTCCTCTGCATTCCCACCCACCATCATCAGTATAAGTAATATAATAACCTCTTTTTAGCTGCTTCTAGCTCTGCACAGGGCTGACTAGACTCAAAACCCAGTCTGGCAGCATCTGTGGGGGAAAAAAAAGAGTTATCCTAACAAATACTGTTTTTATTTGTTTATATCTCAAGAATCTGTAGTTCTTTGATTTCCATTAAGAGACATGTCTGGTGCAAGTGGGAATTGAACCTAGGCTTTCTGGTCCAGAGGTAGCAACAGCACCACTAAGCAAGAGCCCTCCACCCTCTCCTGAAATGTGTATTATGATATTACCTGCATCGCAGAGAGTGACATAAGCATCACGGCATGATCAAGGATTCAATTACAATTAGAGATACCACAGTGTAGAGCTGGAGGACCACAGTAGGCCAGGCCAGGAGCAGAAAAGGTGACATTTTGGGTTGGAACCCTTCTTCAGAAATGGGGGAGGGGATAGGAATGGGTAACAACGGACTTACCATCAACCCTTAATATTCAATGGCTTTACCATCACTGAATCTCCCATTAACAACATCCCATTATACAGAAATTGAATTGGACTAGTCATATAAATAGTGGCTAAAACAGCAGGTCAAATATTACGTATACCACAGCGCGTAACATCTCTATTCGCTATGCCTGTACTTGGCACAAATCATGAGGCTGATGGAATATTCTCCACGCCTGGATGAGCGCAGCTCCAACATCACTCAAGAAGCTTGTTACCACCCACTTGATTCATAACACATCCACTGCCTCCAAAGCTCAGTAGTATCTGTGAATATCATCTTTAAATGTATTGGAGAAATTTTCTAAGATCCTTCGACAGCACCATCCAAAACTATAACCATTACTACCTAGGAGGTCACCCAGCGGACACAGAGGAAAACCCCATCCTAAAACCCTTTTGGAAATATATGGCTGTTCCCTCAGTATCATAAATCAAACTCCTCAAATTCTCTCCCTAGTGGCACTGTGGGTTTATTTACAGCACATGCACTGCAGCAGTTGAAAAAGATAACTGACTGCCGCATTCTCAGTGGCAACTGGGGATGGGCGATAAAATGCTGGCCAGCAAGTGACGCATGATGCCCACATCTCATGAGTAAACTTTGAAAAAATTGCATAACATGAATAATTTACTTGAGAAACAACACTAAGTACAGAGAAACATAATAGGTCATTGTTAACTGTGCAACATGGTTTGTGATGCTATGTTTGAATGCACCAATAACTTATTTGATAATCTGTCCTCAGCAGTACTGTGGAATCTAAATACTTTTGCATTGCACCATAAACTACTTTTGCAATTAGGGAAATGCACAACAACAAAAAAATCAGTAACTGTGAATCATTTACAAATTTATAAATGTAGTTTTTTTAAAATCTATTAAACTATAAAATGGCAATTAACGCTGAATCATTTCACTGGTGGAATGCATCTAAGATTCAAATAACTCAAGTAATGACATCTCCCCCTTAGTGAAAGATTTGATACAGAGAATATTTGCACCACACAAATGCTACACAATAACAGTCTCCATCAACTGCCCCTTGACAATCAATGCAATAGGCTTGTCAGGAGGTGATAGACAATCAAGCATTAGGCTCCTTTGACAGCAACACTCCAAACTCTCAACCATTGCCCTTTAGAAGGGCATGGGGAGCAGCTACATGGGTTTTCATCTAGTCACTCTCTAAGCTGCACAACATTTTGCCTTGGAAACATAGTGGTTTTCCTTCACTGCTGCAGGGTTGGAATTTCCTCCTGAACAGCAGTGTTGGTGCTCCTCGACCAAATGGGACTGCAGTAGTTCAAGAAAGCACATCACCGCAACCTTCGTAAAGGCAATTAGAAATGGGAAAAAAACGCTGACTTAGTCAGCAACATCAGCATTCCATGAATAATTAAAACATACATGAACTGGTTATTTAATGGGTTAGCAACCTGAATGAAGTCTCATTTTTTAACTTTTTTTTCAAAAGATGAATTCAAAATGCAGACCTGGTATAACTCAAAGGATTGGCTATGTAATTCTGAAATTTTGGGTGGATCAAGACATGTTTGCATGGCATGATTTTCTGAGGTAGTAATTAAAACACTGTGCTGGGATACAGAGGAAAATCAAATTGACTTTTTGAATATGCTCATCCCAAGTGAAATACTTTCGAACACCTATAAAACTTTTCACATATACAGAGAAAGACAGTGGTACATTTGATTTGTCCCAGTTTGACTGGCACATTACACAGAGGTTCAGTTACCTACATCAGAATCTATTATTTTGCTCTAGTAGACACTAACGTATAAGTTTTTCTTAGCAAACTATTGTTCAATTTTGAAGTGTTCCATACTTATAAGCATGTTAAGTAACACATAATTTTGCAATTACCAGTGAATCTGGTCCATTTGCCAAATCCATCCTGAAAATATGATGGTATTTCTGGGTGTTGTTTCACACGCAGAATGATTACACCGAGAAAAACATTTTCCAGATCAATTCTCTCAGTTCATCACAATGTGAAATCAAACATTAAAAACTAAATCAATATTGCAGGGAACAAAATGTTAAATACCTACTTACAACTTAACTCGTACTTCTTTCAAAAGAATTCCTCGAGTGATAAAGAACCATCTCAATATATGTCATATGGCATCCAAAAGCAATTATGCAGCAGTATTGGGGAGGCAACGGCCTTAGCGGTATCACTGGACTGTTAATCCAGAGACCCAGTTACTATCCTGGGGACCTGGGTTTGAATCCCACCATGGCAGATGGTGGTTTTTGCTCACAGCAAAACATCTGGAATTAAGAGTCTAATAATAGTCATGAATCCATTGTTGATTGATGGAAAAACCCATCTGGTAATGTCCTTTAGGGAACCAAAATACCATCCCTACCTGGTCTGGCCTACATGCAACTCCAGACACACTGCAATGCAGTTGGCTCTCAATTGCCGTCTGGGCAATTAGGGATGGGCAATAATTGCTGCCTGGTCAGTGCTGCTCTCATCCCGTGAATGAATACAAAAATTAATGCTCAAAAGCATATGGCTCTGAAACTTCCATATCAGTAATAAGATTCAAAGTAAGAAGGGGAATGGTCAAGTGGGATATGGATGGCAGTGAATTAAACATCAACTGCTGAAGCTTTGATTGTTTTTTTTTACACATAGTTTTGTTTGAAATATCTCATCTGTGCAAAGGTACACCAACATCTGCCTGGGGAAAGAAAATTATTACCAATGTTTTGGGTTTAGCGCTGGATCTTTAACGAAAGAATCAGTGATTCCTGCCCCTGACAGGATTTAAAAAAAAACACTTGAGAATCGCTGGAGAGAGTTTTTTTTAATATTTTACTCTATTTTGGTCATTTGGATGTGTAGCCTGGCTTAATATTTGAGCTACTGGTTTGGTTGAAAAAGCATGCAGCTGTTGTATAGTGTGTGTGTTTTCTGCAGTGGAAGAATAGTACAAACTCAATTTTAAGTGGAACATTACATTTTACAAAATGACACGATCTGTTGTCATATTAAATGCCTTTGACTTTGAGGAAGAATTCATGGAGTGGTTTATGTCAAAAACCAAACACAATCTACCATTTTCCAAGGCAACAAAGAGAAGTTGCATCGACCTGCAATGGTAGTTATAAATTTGCAAAGTTCAATTTACAATTCCACAAGTTGATAAAGGGATAAAACTGGATGTTGAAGTAAAAGACAGAATTTCTTGCTCTGTTCAATTGTTTAAGCTGATTTTGCTTTAGTCTCAATAGAAACACCACAGACTTACGTTTCCCACCTTTGAATTCAACCTGTGCTTCAAACCTGCACTGTACCTGAAGTTAAAAGCTAAGTAAAAGGCACTGCAATTTACTCAGCAGTGTACTGTACCACAGAAGGCAATCATCATGTGCTTGATTATAGATTCCCATCATGTCATGACATAAAGGCTATGGCTCTCCACATAGGAATCCCAAGCTACTACCTTATGTATATAGAAAGCTGAGAAATCAGAAGGGGGCAAACCTCGCATTCTCTTTCACCAACCTTTTATCCTCTGGCCTTTTTAATCTCAACCCTGCAATATGTTTATTCTGAGGCATATGGAGAAATCAAAGACAATTCACATGTCCCAGAAGCACAAATGTACAAAAATAAAAACAGCTGCAAAAGTTAAAGCTCTGTGTTTTAGAGCTCAACTGGCCACTGGAGTCACTGTTTTCAGCTGACTGCAAGTTTGAGAATGTTATGAATAGCATATTTGAGGAGATGGACACACTACAGGTGAGAGGCATTGTGGGTAGATAGACAATGGATGGCCAAAAAAACAGCCCAATAGGAATGAAGTAAGTACTGCATGAGTCTGTTAAGATCCCCCTCAAGAATTGGTATTCATGTTTTGACACTGGAATGACAATGTTCCCTCAAAGGAGTGCGGCAAGAACCAAATCTGGTATATGGAACAAACAGGTATAAATGCAGACGTAGACTTTATTCTTGATGTTATGTTGTCAATCTGTTATCAATATCAAAATTCCCACAAAGTAGCTGCAAAATAATCATTTTGGGGAAGGACGATAGCAAGTAGCCTTATCCCACGCTGTCTCCAAATATACAGTTCAGAAGAGGGTTGCAGTCATGCAGTCACTATTAGGTAGAAATTTAGCAAGCAGGACTCAGAAGCCATAATCTCCATGTTTCCTACAGCAACATGCTCCAATGAATACACAAATATAATGATAAGCAAAACAAATGTGTGGTTGGAAAGAAGGTACAGTAGTGAGGGTTTTATATTCTTGTGGCACTGCGTCCTGGCTCTGAGGGAAGATGCCCCTGTAATGTTTAGATAATACACCTAAATACACAGTCTTTGTGGGGCATTTTGCCGTTGTTGGGGGGCATCAAACTAAGTCTGCATGGCTGTGGTCACCAGAAAAGTATCTGACAAAGCACAAAGGAGCACTAAATGTCGTGAGAGACAGATAGCGCTAAAATAAAGAACACTAATTTAATATGTGCAGGAGAAATTAAAAGACACTGATCAGAGTTACAACAGGTACATGAAAGTGCGGAGAATAGTAACTAAGACTAGCAAGTTACAGATATTTTGCCGTTTGGAAGAATAATGTGGAAATCAACTGACAATGTTGAATGCAGGACAAGAACGGGTCTTAAATATTCTTCAATAAGAAAGAGAAAGGAGGTTTGGTTATCTTGTTTAAGATAGCAAAACACTACTGGAGAAAGACAATGTCATGGAGGGCTCAAGGACAGAATCATTTTGGCTAAAATGAAGAATAAAGGCAGCTGCAATTGGATTGTATGGTGCAGTCTACAGTATGCCAATTAATGGGAATGATATAAAGGAAGAATACTGCAGGAAAACTGTAGAGACGTGCAAGCATTTCAGATCAGTTACAATATAGATTTTAGTAAACCAAATACAGACTGGGATAGTGGTAGAGTTAAAGACATGTTGGGGCAAACGTTCTTAGATTGTTTTCAGAAGTATTTTCGAGAACATTTTCTATCTAGTCTAACAAGAAAGGAGGAACTATTCAAGTTAGATCCTTGGAATGAGGTGGGCCAAGTAGATTAAATGTTTCAAATGTCATTGAGTGAACACTTAAGGGATAAAGATCATGTTTCCATAAGATTTAGGGTAATGGTCGATAAAAGAATGAACAAAGCTGTACAAGAATAATTAACTCAGGAGGGAAATCTTCAAAGCTGTAACAGTGGAGCTGGTGTGAATAAACTGGGACCAAAGTTTGGTTGGATAAACAGTGGTTTTACAGTGCACTAACTTCAACAAAGGAATGATTGGAAACTGTCAAAATGTTTTCCCACAAAAGAGAAAAGGGAGGGCAAACTTACCAAGGGCTCCCTGGATGACAAAGGAAATAGAAATTAAAACAAAGAAAAAAAGTGCGATGACAGGTGTCTACTAGGAAATACAATTGAGAACCAAGCTGAATGGAAAATGTTCAGAAGGTACTTGTGAAAACAAATGACAAAACTAAAGTGGGATTATGACACAGAGGCTAATACTAAATCTTTTACCAGCAAATAAGTAGCAGAAAGGGTGCTAAAAGGAGGAGGAAATTCAATTAGTGATGGAAAAAGGGATTCAAAGATCAAGATAGATGGCACAGCTATAAATATTATGTTAGTGTTTTGCCTTGTCTTTACCAAGGATGCAATATTACCCAGGCCACTAGAAGAGGTAAAAATTCACAAAGTAGTAGTACTGGATAACCTGTTGGTTGTTTATAGTTCACTAGGCACCAAGCCCAACTGAGATGCAATAATTATTCCAAACAATGTGATCCCAAATTGCACAAGTACATGCCATAATCTTTCAGATTTGTCTGGATTTGGAGTGTTACCAGAGGGCTGGAGATTTGCAAACATTATACCCTTGTTCAAAAATGATTTTAAAAGGATAAGCCCAGCAACTACAGACCACTCAAGTTTAAGAGCTGCTTAGCCTGCTGTGTTCATCCAGCTCTACACCTTGTCCACTCAAGTTTAATTCTGGTTCTGGGAAATTCTTAGCAATAATTTGTGATACAATTCATAGGCAGATGGAGAAAGTCTGGATTAATTAGGAAAATCATGTTTGACTAACTTGTTGAATTTCCTTGAAGAGATAACTGAGTTTTCAAGAATATTGCTGTTAATGTGATATACATGGACTTCCAAATGGCCTTTGATACAGCACATGTATTGAGAGAATATTTACAGCTTATGGACTGAAAAAGACAGAGCAAAATTGGCTGTGAGACAAGAAAGAGAATAATTATTAATTCTTCAAGCTGGAAGCAAGTGTGTAGTGCAGTTCCCAAGAGGTTGGCATTGGGTTTCATGCTTTTTTCTGATTTATAGTTATAATTTTGATTTTGGATTCCTGGGCACAATTTCAATCTTACAGATGATACAAAGTTTTGAAGCATCATAAACGGAGGAGGGCAGTGCAGAACTTCAGATGGACTTGACAAGCTGTTCAAGTGCGTTGGTAGGTAGTAGATGAAGTTTACCCCAGGCAAGTGAGAAGTAGCACATTTTGGTGGAAAGCAGGGAGAGACAGTATAAATTGAAGAACACGACTCTGAAGCATGTGTAAGAACAGACTTACACATAGATATGTGTAAATCAGTAAAAGTGGCAGGAAAGGTGAGATGAGCGGAAACAAAGCATAAGAACCCTTTGTTAATCTTGCATGGAATTCAAGACCAGGGATGTTATGATGAACCTATACACGGCATTAATAAAACTTCAGTTAGAATTCTTGGTGCCACAATTCAGGAAGAATGTGAATGCTTTAGACAGAGTATATAAGTAGTTTACAAGAATGTTTATAGCAGTAAGACATTTCAGTTACAAAGAAATATTCAAGAACTTGAGGCTGTTTTCCTTGGAGAGGAGAAAGTTAATGTATTATTGCTGGGGTATGTTATGTTGGGACAGTGTCTCTTTAAGAGGGGAGTCAATGAGTGCTAGTGAGTCATCAGCTAGGTTTGAGAACTTGTTCAGACTTGCTTTTGGGTTCTCTAAGTGCACAGCTTTGTAATAAAGCCGGGAACAAAAACAGATGAAGGGTCTAGGCCCGAAACGTCAGCTTTTGTGTTCCTGAGATGCTGCCGGGCCTGCTGTGTTCATCCAGCCTCACATTTTATTATCTTGGATTCTCCAGCATCTGCAGTTCCCATTATCGCAAAAACAGAAGTTGCTGGTTAAGCTCAGCAGGTCTGGCAGCATTTGCGAAGCAAAAATCAGAGTTAAAGTTTGGGGTCCGGTGACCCTTCCCAGTTCTGAAGAAGGATCACCAGACCCAAAATGTTAAATCTGATATTTTCTTCACAGATGCTGCCAGACCTATTGCATTTTACCAGCAACTTCGGTTTTTGTTCCTGATTTATAGCATCTGCAGTTCTTTCTTATTTGGAATAAAGCCTTCTTGTTTTATTGCAGCAAATAATGAGTACCTATGTTTTTCAATTCTGTTTGGAGCCTAGTAATCACCCAGTAAAGAATACCTTGTAGTAACATGAAACCAACCAGCGTGAGCGTGACTAAAGGAAAATAAAGATTTTTTTTTCCCCCCCCACTCACTGCCGCATCCCAACATCAGACACAGTACAAGAGAAATGTGGGGCTGGGGAGGCTTCCTCCCCAGATTCCTTGCTCCTGAACAAAAAAAGTGACATAATTTGTCTATTTGATAGGAGGAAGTCCAGGGGGCCCAAGCTACAGAGCTCACCATGCAAGAGGCCAGAAGCTCAGAGCCAGGGAATGGGAAAAAGAAATCCCATATTCGACACAGAAATTAATGAGAAGTTGTTGCTTAGGAGATTAGCTGAAGGAAATAATAAATCAAATTTAAAGGCGGTTGTAAAATGTACAAAGGACCTGGTTGGGCACTCAAAATAAAAAAAAACAAAACGGTTGGCCAATTTGGTGCCAACTGAACCCTTGAAAAGTGATCACAAAGTCGACACTGAAAGAATCAGTTGTTATATCGCAGCAAATAAAACTGTGGATCTGTGGTCGTACCCATGTTCCTTGATGATGCAATACAGTCAATATTTAAAGGTCATTGGACTGCAACTGTGCCTCAGTATATTATGTTAGTACCATCTTGAGGATGCAACCAATATTTTTTTCAAGACAGTTACCAATCCACAACCTGGTTGATCAACTGCAGTGATTTCTAGTTTTCTTCTGATCATGCAGTTGCCTTGCCAAAATCTGTAAACCACACATGTTTCCCTTCTTTCAGGATTTATCAGCTCTGTGCTAACCATTCTGCATCAGTTCTAAACAGATTTTGGTACAGTATCTGACAAGCAAAACATTAAATCCATAAATCTGAAGCTAAGGCAAGTGTTGAGACTCCTAACAATAAAACCGAGAAAACACTCAGTGATCAGAGCTTCCAACTTCAAGTCGGCATTCATGCTATTTTGTACAAATCCTGTTTTACATGAACAACAACAACTGGCCCAGAAATACTGATTAGGGTTGTATACCTGGATCATATTAAAAAGATGATGATTTGCATTTAAATTACTTCTGCTGGTGATTCCTGATCAACAACATTCTGGAGCATACCTGTCCAGGAAAACTAGAGCAAAGCAGCAGACATTCTATTGTTGAAACCCTGCCCACTTTGTCTTTTTTTTTAAACACTTACTCGTGGTATGTGAAGTCACTAGTTGGGTTCATATTCATTGTCCTTCCCTAGTTGCTCTTCAGAAGACACTTGGCAAGCGTTGTTACAGGACTGAGTGCTGTGTCCTGCAGTTTAAATGTCTAGCAAGCATTTTGAGAAGGGGTGTTGGTGTGAGTGTATGTGTCTAGGGGATTGTGGTGGGCAGCGTGGAAGATAGTTGCTGGGTGGTGTAGGATGGTTGGTGGGTAAGGGGGCATCAGGTATCAGCTAAGCAAATGAGTGCTTAGGTTAGGTTGAGAAGGGGAGTCAGGTTGGAGTGGGAGGCATTGTATCATATGGAGGTTGCTGGTGGGATCTCCGGTCAGGCAGTGGACTTGGAGATCAGGTCAGGTTGAACGTTAGATGTCATGTGTCAAGAGTGTATGGGAGTTGGGAGAGGGGCACACAGTGGTCTGTCAGGGATTTTGTTTAATATTTATCCAAGAAATGACAGGAGGATTTCAAACCTAACTTTCCCTGAGTAACTACTGAGCTGGCCTGAGTTGAGTTTCTCAGATTTGTGAATTTAAGCAGCTTTTTTTTGGTGGGGGAGGGAGTTCCAAATGCAGGGGAATTGTCCATCAAAATTTTCAATTTCCCAGGCTGTTTCCTGGGGTCAGCTTCATTGGAAATTCTGCTAATGCCTATAGATGACTTCAGTTTACACAATCACAGGGGCTATCTGGCCATTAGAATTTCTGAGCTATTGATTTTCACTGCATGAATAACCTTGGTGTTGTGGAAGTAAATGTTGTGCAAGTATTCAGTAGGTTTAAGAGCACATTACCATCTGTACATCACAAGAGGAGTGCAGGG
Organism: Stegostoma tigrinum; assembly: GCF_030684315.1. NCBI lineage: Eukaryota > Metazoa > Chordata > Chondrichthyes > Orectolobiformes > Stegostomatidae > Stegostoma > Stegostoma tigrinum. The sequence goes on from NC_081365.1 coordinate 50,868,584, forward strand.
CATATTCAGTGAAGTTATCATGACAATGTTTCTATTACTTTTACAAGATGACAAAGGCAAATATTATTTTCAAAAGGGACTCGAAACATATATTAACAAGGAATGTTTGCCACGCTATGGAGGAAGAGCAGATTTCATAATCTTTATTACTGACTGTGAATGTACTATAAATTAACTAAAAACTAACCATCTAAATGAGAAAAGCACATTGGTAAACACTCACCTACATCATGGAATTTACTATGCAACCAACTTGGGCAAAGATGAGCTAGGATTTTTGCACATAATTAGTCAGAAACTGCTGATTTGAAACAAAAGAATTTCAGCCACGAGAACCAGGACCTACCAATCTTTACTGAATTAATAGTTGTAAACTCTTTCAAAAATTGCTCAATATAATCCTGATGAACACTGAGCATCAGTAGTGGAGGAAGTGGATGCTTGTGGATGTGTTGCAAAAATCAAGCAGGCTACTTTGTCCTGGGTAGTATCAAGCTCTTTGAGAATTGTTGGGACTGCACTCATCAGACAAGTGGGGAGCATTCCATCACACTCGTGATTTGTACCTTGTAGTTTGATATGAGCTGCCAATGAAAGCAAAACAGTGCAAGACAAAGCACTAGCTGCAAAAGGAGCATGAATCAATGTTCTGCAAGGTGTTAATGCATTTCAATTGCCATTTGGAACCTTGGCTGGGCTGACATCTCTACCCTGACCAGCTCCTTCAGAGATATTCCGCAAGTTCTGTTCAGGTTCAAACTTTTGTATGCACAATTTTTAAAAAAAAATCAGTGGCTGCTATGCTATATCTGATCAAATATATGTTTAATACCGATTATAGCTTTTGAATATGTTTTCTTTTTCTTCCAAAGCTAAAGCCGACTATCAGTAAGGGAATTAAGAATAAAATGGAACCTGAGCTGTCAGTGAGAGAATACAATGTGGCATGAGCTGTCAGGAGTACGAGACAAGCTTGGATAAGTCAATACATTGTGATCAGGGGTAGGCTTAGTCTTGATGGAGGGTGTAAACCGGAAACATTAAATTTCTTGCTCCTCTAATGCTGCTTGACCTGCTGTGTTCCTCCATGTCCACACTGTATTGACCCTTGACTCCAGTATCTGCAGTTCTTGCTATCTCCTAAGCTTGGATATGAGCTGTCAATGAGAGCAAACAATGCAAAATGAATCACCAGCTGCAAAGGGGCATGAATCAATGTTCCAAAAGGTGATAATGCGTTTCAACTTACATTTGTTCTGTTTAAGACCAGAATTTTCCAAGGTAACATTAAACTACATTTATCATGGTGCACTTCATAACTAAAGGCCCAAATGAAAATGAAAAATTTTACCAAGAATAATGTATGCCTTGCAATTCCTAACGTTCTGTTATTGTTGCATGGGTATACCTCACCACGTATTACAAATGGAATGCCTATATACATGTGCTGTCATTTGAACAGCATGTCTGAGCAACAGAATCTGTTTGGTTAATGTAAATTAGCAGTAAAAAGTATATTGAATCAAATTGAGGAAAGCAGCCAGGATGACAGCCAACTGAACTTTCAAGAATGTAATGAATCATAAATGATTATAAGGAGAACTTTTAGCAGTAAAAGGGAAAAACAAAAACAACTTTGGAGGAGAAGTCCAACAAATTAAATGATTTAAAACACTGATGTCATCAAGTATTTTGACACAGGGGATGGAAACAGACCCTTCAGTCCAACTCATCCATGCAGGCCAAGTATTCCAAACATAACCGTCCCACATTGAGGTCGATTGGTTCACCGAGCTGGTTTGTTGTTCCGCAGACGTTTCAGTATCCTGCGGGGTAACATCCTCAGTGCAGCGTCCGATGAAGAATTGGTGTGTTTTCCTGCCTGGTTTTCAAACTCTGGAGTCCGTTGAGCTGGATTACCTCACTTCCTGTTTTCCTGCGCAGTGGAGTATATATGGGGTCAAGTTCTATGTGTTTGTTGATGGTTTTCTTCATGGGAGTACCAGGCTTCCAGGAATTCCCATGCTTTTCTCTCCTTTGCTTGTCCCAGTCAAATTGGTGGTTTTCCTTATCCACGTGGAGAGCGGTGAGTGATTATTGGTTGCGTCTTTTTGCAGCCAGTTGGTGTTTATGTAACCTTGTTGTTACTTTCCTTCCTACCCTCAACAATGAAAAACCACAACAAACCATAAGACAGACTGTAATCCTGACATTGGCCAGAAGGAGCAAACTCAACACCCTCAACACATTGGAAAAGCAAGACCTAGAAGGACTGAAAAAGGATGAGAACTTCACAATACTATCTGCAGACAAAGGATGCATGGCAGTAATACTAAATAAAAGGGACTACATCTCCAAGGCACAGGCACTACTAGCCAACGAGAACATACACTAGAAAATGCAGACAGACCTGACACCACCGCTAAGCAACAAAATCCTCAACATACTAACAAGACTCAAATAGACTGGGCAGATCAACAAAACAGATTGCTTAAGAATGAAACCCGAAGGAACTAACATACCCTGAGTCTACAGCCTCCCGAAAGGACACAAATCAGAAGTGCCCCTTAGACCTCTTGTCTCTCAAGCCATCACATAGATTAGCCAAGGAGCTATGAACGAGACTAAAGCACCTCGTAAACAAGTCACCCCACTCAATCCACTCAGCCCAAGAGTTCCTCAACTCCAGAGACATAAGGATAGATGATGAGGAGGCCATGATATCGTTTGATGTCACTGCCCTATTCACATCAACAGACATACCACTAGCAAGAGAAACGATGACAGCACGACTAAAACAAGAACAAGACCCCAGTGACACCATCACCACTGACAACATGCTGAAGCTACTGGACCTATGCCTCACCACCCACTTCACCTTTAATGGCCAAACATACAAACAGATCAAACGGCCACCCAGGGGATCACCTATCTTGGGACTTATAGCCGAGGCGGCGATGCAAAGACTGGAAAGTACAGCTCTTCTGCTAATCCAACTAAAACTATGGATACGCTAAGTGGATGACACCTTTGTCATTATTAAACAGACCAAACTAGAGGAGACACACAAACTAATAAACTACACCCTCACTGGAATAACATTCACCAGAGAGAGGAACAAACAGCTCCCTTTCCTGGACGTCATGGTAGAGCACAGGACAAATGGGGAATTCCAAATGAAAGTACACAGAAAAGCCATACACACTGACCAGGTACTGAATTTCAACAGTAACCATCCTAACACACACAAACGAAGCTGCATGCAATCACTATCTAAACAAGCAACAATACACTGCAGCAACATAGAACTACACTGAGGAGAAGGATACCTCTTCCAGGTTTTCAAAGATGGATATCCAACGAACTGGTTCAGAACATGCCTACACACAGCACCAGGAAGATACTACATGCCCTGGCATACTCATCATGCTGCTTACATCAGGAACACATTGGAACTAACCACAAGACTCAGACCACGGCTGGGCATCAGCGTAGCACACAAACCCACATCAACTCTACAACAACTGCTCACTCAAACCAAAGACCCACTACCCACTACGGGTAGGACCAATGTCATATACAAGATTCCCTGCAGAGACTGTGACAAACACTACATCAGATAAACAGGAAGGAAATTAACAACAAGGGCACACTAACACCAACTGGCTACCGAAAGAGACAACCAATACTCACTCATCTCTACCCACATGGATAAGGAGAATCACCAATTCGACTGGGAAAACACCAAGATCCTGGGACAAGCAAAGCTGAGACAAGCACGGGAATTCCTAGAGGCGTGGTACTCCACTAAGAAAGCCATCGATAAACACAGAGTTAGACCACATATACACTCCATTGTGAAAGAAAACCGGGAGTGAGCTAATCCAGCTCAACGGACTCCAGAGTTTAAAAACCAGGCGGGAAAACACACCGATGCTTCATCAGAGGCTGCACTGATGATGTTACCCAGCAGGATAATGAAACGTCTGTAGAACAACAATGAACCAGCTTGGTGAGCCAACCAACCACAACAGACACAACTCGAGCTACAATTCTGTTCCAAAACCTTAGTTAACTGTCCCAATTTTCTGCATCTGGGACATCAAGTAAAGATTGACCCTGCATCCAAATGAAGCAGCAAATTCCTTTGCATTCAGTAACCGTTGTAGAGACTGGCATTGGGAAACACAAAAAATGTGTAGCAAATTCAGGATCTCAGTTGACAAAATTTTAGTTTGCCTTCAGGTAAATCACAAACTTATAATATTTTGACAAAAATACATGCAAAATGTTAGAAGGTGTTATTTCTAAAATTGTTATCTAAAGAATCTAAAGATTGAAGTTGTTTTGTGATCTTGAGCAATTCCAATAATTCAGATCTCAACTTTTGTTCACAAACTGGCGGTTAGGTTTGTTAATTTTGCTGAAGAGCCTGACTTGATTAGCTGAAAGTAAATCTCAATCTGAACAGTGCACACTTGTCTTGTGTGCAACTGGCTATTTCTTTAAATTGTTTGCGGAAAAACGGGATGATAAATTTGAAAGAAAGAGACTTCATTAAGCTGCAGTTAACTTCAGCTTTAACTAGAAATATCTGGGTTGAGTTTTAAGTCCAGGGTCAGAAACTGACACCAAAAACTCTCCAGAGTCTCAACTACATGACATTAGTTGGCTCAGGGAAATGTTTGGCATCAATTAGTGGTGCCACAGTGACCTTAAGAATCTGGGAGATCTTTGAATGTGCAAGGGATTAGGCTGCACCGCAGATATAGCACAACAGAGTCCACAGAGGGCGAGCACTGGCAGGGACAGATATCCATGGGCAGCCTAAAGGTGTTGACTACAGTTGTAGAAAAATACCGATATCAACCAGATCATTGCGTTATTCAAATTTTATATTAATAGTAAGATGAGGGTAAATGGGTATGGAGTCTCACAGGCTTGGTGCTGTTCCATGTTTAGACATGCATAATTGGTAGAGACAATATCCTCAACATAACTGGCTGCGGGTGGGAAAACATTTTTTTGTGTGACGACTGTCTATTCTGGAGCTTCATTATGTCCTACTCCAAGGAATACTGGAGTTCCAGTTTTCCTCTTCATCCATGTCAATTCTTCTTTGTATAATCATGCCGTGTACCTACAATCTAAAACATCCTGTTTTGCATGCATTGGGCAGCATCTGATCAGTCAGTCAGCACAAAACCCATCTTGATTTATTCAACAAAGGTTCATCTTTGTTGATAATTTTGGTTTTAGCAAGGCTCCACATCTGTGTGTAAATACTGGATGGGCATCAACAGGCAGCTTTTCAATTCTTCTTCCTCTGCAGCCACCCAGAGCCTTCAGACTGGCCTGAGGTGGTACTGGGGACTCCCACAATTTGAAGGAATTGTAACACTTTCCTGGCAATCAGGCACAGATGTGGACAATGTAGTCTATGGTTGCAATCAAGACATATTTGCACATCACATGCCAGATGCATCAGAATCTAGTCACAACCTCCAAGAATATGATTTCCAAACTATTCTCAACCAACATCAAATGCTAGAAAATAAAGTGTGAAGCTGGATGAACACAGCAGGCCAAGCAGCATCTCAGGAGCACAAAAGCTGACGTTTTGGGCCTAGACCCTTCATCAGAGAAGGGTCTGATGAAGGGTCTAGGCCTGAAACGTCAGCTTTTGTGCTCCTGAGATACTGCTTGGCCTGCTGTGTTCATCCAGCTCCACACTTTGTTATCTTGGATTCTCCAGCATCTGCAGTTCCCATTATCACTAATACAACATCAAATGCTATTGGTTTAGAGATAAACCAAAATAGACACAAATCTCTTCATGCGATCAGTGCCATACAAGGCAGTTTATATCTGAAAGAGTTAACTGACATCACAAGATATGGTCTACCTATCAGGATATAAAAGTGCTCCTGGGAGGAAATAACAAGCATGTAAAGTGACTTGACTGCAGAATGTTTTGGCAACTGCAACTTCCTCTAAAGTTGAGTCTGATAAGCAATAAGAGAAAATCATTTATCTCAGTTACAATGTAATGAGCTGATAAGTAATCTGTAATGAACTGATTTACTGTTCATCAAAATGGAGACAACCATTTGAGAAGACAATGATAATGGGAACTGCAGATGCTGGAGAATCCAAGATAACGAAATGTGAGGCTGGATGAACACAGCAGGCCCAGCAGCATCTCAGGAGCACAAAAGCTGACGTTTCAGGCCTAGACCCTTCATCAGAGAGCCTCTCTGATGAAGGGTCTAGGCCCGAAACGTCAGCTTTTGTGCTCCTGAGATGCTGCTGGGCCTGCTGTGTTCATCCAGCCTCACATTTCATTATTTGAGAAGACAACATGTGCACATCAGTAAGGAGCAATTTTGGCAGCCAAGTCAGATCGTACCTGATATTACAGGATAGCAAAAGCATCGAAGAAATTGGCAATTATGAAAATAAGCAATTAGTTACACACTAGCAAATCCTTTTGATTTTGGAACCAAAAGTGAATCTATTGTTGATTGTCTCAGTTAAGGAAATTCCACTTACATTTTTTTGAATACAGTATGCCTTTTGTCAAATGGATTTTTCACAAATTGAGCCACTTTTAGTTTGGAGCTAGTTTAAGCTTTCATTGAAAGCCAATTTAAAAACAAGATCAGAAACAGGATATCATGCTAAGTGCAATCCTGTAATTATTAGGTTTTTGCACAACCAGTTCATTGTTATGATCATACTTTCTTTCAACTGAAAAGCAAAGATAATTCAATTGATAAGTTTTAAATACAAAAAAATTGACTCTCTGATCATCTGAGATCAACCCTTAGTGCATAATTGTTGGAGTGATCTCAAATTCAAATCTCTTCCTCAGAACATATTATTCATTTTTAAAATGAGCTCCTTTCCCATTCTAGTCATACAATTCAAATCTAATCTTTTAGCAAGACCACAAAAGGGATACATTTTTGTTCTCATCTTCCAATGTCACAGTTTGCTATAAAACAGCATCCCACCGTAACTGCAGGACTAAAATTGTTCAGAGCAGAGCACCAATTTGAGAAATGTGCATTGCACGAACCATGCTCCACCTTGACTGGTTGGGCACAACGCCAGCATTTTAAAACCAGATTAGAAAATGATTTACATGCAAGAAATTATATACATTTGAATTAAATGCTGGTAACTCTTATCTCGGGACCACACACACACACACACACATACACACACACACACACACACACACACACACACACAATGAAGTTCCTTTGATGTTCTACCATGTTGCAACCTTAATGTTAAAAGATCCACCCCTCCCTGAAACGTATACATCAAGTTTCATAGGTGCCATAATTTAGGGCCAATTTTATCTCACCTGATGCAGCAGAAATACATGTGACTGATTAAAATGGTCATGCATTTCCTGCTCCATGCACACTTTACTGCATTTTCCTCGCTATCATTTTTGTATTGAAAACGGTGCTCAAATGTGAATGGGGACATCATTAATAGTCCTGTTTCAGAACAGGATTAGAATGGCAAAGTGATTTTAAATTTCAGCCTTGAGGAATCCATAAAACCAAACCTGCTACAGTATCTGTTGGCAAGGAATAGTGCAGCCAAAACAGATGAAACAACATCTTTCAGGAGTGAATGACTGATATCAAAAACCAAAATTCAGCCTTCCTTATTCTACTCTCCTCTCCTTGGGCTGAGTGCAGAGTTCTCCCATCTGCCTCCATAACTGTTTACTTTAACATTTGGTACTATTCCACTGATATTTCCTCCTATATCTGTAATCTCCTTCTTTCTACCAGCAAGGATATGTAAGGATAGACAGACGTAGCTGTAAATGTTGTGTTTTTGCAAGTCATTTAAGGTGGAAGGACGGTTAGAGAGACAGTTGTTGAGAGGTGAATGCATTTGACAGAATGCAGAAGAGGTATGCAAGAATGGTTCCAGGGAGGAGATACTTCTAGATTGGATAAGTTAGAACTGTTTTTCTTGGAGAGGAAAGGCTGACAAGAGCTCTAGTAGAAATTTTCAAAACCATGAGGGGTCTGGGCAGAATAAATAAGGAAAAACTGCTCCTGTTCACAAAAGGAGCAAGAATCGAACAGCACGATTTTGAAGTGTTTTGCTAAGAAGTCAAATGCTGAGAGAAAAAGAGAGCAAATAAACTTTTCCATGCAGCGAGTAGTTAGGGTCTAGTTTGGACTATCTGGAAAGGGGCTGGAGGCACTTACCAGAGCTGAAAACAGAGGAAGCTGTTAAAACAGTTCTAAAAGACTGAAAATAGTGCCACTCGTCTGAATGCTGGTATCCAGCCTCCATTTTATGCCCATATCCATTTTCCCAAAATATGTGATATGGGGTGCAGAAGGGTTTAATTTTACACTTAAGCAAGCTAATGGTTATTTTTCTTTACTCAATTGAAAGAATCAAGGATTGCATGTTATGCCCTACTTCTGGAGATTTTCTAATGGACCTGTTCAGAGATGTCATCACACATCTTTGAAACAGGTGGGTCGTCAATCCAGGCCTCCTAGCTCACACAATTTCCTTTTGTTTGCTGAGTCTAAGGGTCTGCCTAATTATCTGTGATGGAGGATATACCACATGAAAGTTTTAACAAGAGGCAGCATACATTACATAATAAGGTGCAATTTATTGCACAATAGCAATTGGTACAGCTAACATTAACTTGTTGGGCATAATCCCAACAATCCGGAGTCAGAGATAACATGTCTGTCTCCATCAGGATCTCGTGCTCAACTACTGACTCTCTGCCCAACGACTGTTATATCGTGAAATTGGCTGCAGCTAATACACCTTCAACATTAACCCTCTCAGTAGCATTACATTTATAGGGTTAAGGTCAGGGTAAGGGTTAGGGTTTATAGAGGCCTTCTGGGGTGCCCTCCCAGCAGCAGACTGCACAGAGAAGGATCGAGTGTTCCAGATGGACTTACAGCCCCTCATTGTTTGTCTGGGTGTAGCAATCATTGCATGTGACCTTGTAGAGGTTTCCACACAGTCTGGTCCTGCTGCAAAGTACATTTTATATAGCTGGAACGTGGCCAATTCAAAAATCCACTTGCACATTTTGGTTAAACTGTGTTTCATATTTTTTTTTGCCTGGACCATCAAGGTCCAGTGTCACATCCTGGTGTAATTTGAACTTTGCAAAAATCAAGTCAACACACATTCACAGTCTTCCAGTGCTTGTTGGATATGCTCCTGCATATCCACTTAAAGATATTCTTTCACGGGACATAGGCACTGCTGGCTTGGCCTACTACTGAAGCCATGGCTAACCCAATTTAGTTTACCTTCAATGGAACAAAGAAAGTTGGAACGAGAGCAAGCAATTCAGCTCCTTAAGCCCTAAGATATTGATAATGATTTAGCAAGGTAACACAGTTGACCATGAAGGAAGATGGTCAGGGCCCAGCACTTGTGTGGCATGAATATAACTGTTTTCCTGATACAATTTAAAACATTGCAAACCAGTTAAGGAACCGAGTTAACAGAAACTGACCGGCAGTGGCAGATACCTATCAATGAACTGAAAATGAATTGGTGTTAAAGCTATGAGCATGAAACTTACTGAACAGTTGAAACTGGTGTGAAGTACCATCTCTATATAAAACCAAACATATTTTGCTATTGCACAGCATGACAAGATCCAATTGTGAAGTGAGAGACTTAAGTTGAGAATTAGGTGGAAGGTGAGGAGATGCTGATTTTTAAACAAACTGTTTTCAACCTTCAGAAGCTTGAGTGTTCAAGCCTGTCACTAAGTAAGCAGGTAGAAATTATTGTGAGGACCTTTTAGAAGATTTTATTCTTCTGAAACGTGGACAATAGCTTGAAGTGCTGTATTATATTTATACCTTAACGCGTTAAGACTCTTGGTGTAACAGACAACTTGTGATATTCCCAAACTTGAAGTCTAATTAGTGAAATTAAACACAAGTTGATGACAATTAACTGTATGATGTGTTGTGGCTGTATATGTTGGGAATGGTGGGGACCAGTGTGATGTGGTTACAACATCTGAGCTTTGGACAATGAAATATCTTGAGCAGGTAGAATGTTACCTGGCGGCTTTATTCTAGGAGACAGTCACATTGATTAGATCACATACTTTTGAGAAAGAGGGTGGACTGCAAATGAGGCATGTAAGAAGATCCAAAAGGCAGAAATGGAGGAGACTCACCCTTTGCAAATGTACACCAGGTTAAGGTTTTTTGCAACTTACGTATATTATAACCAGGATGACAGGAGGAATGAAAAACTTGTCAACAGCACTGTGGTACAAGAGCCATTCAAGTGGGGAGATTGATAAGTAATATTATTTTCACAACAGTGTAGCCAATGAGAGTATCTAAAAAATTCTACACAATGACGAGTGCAAGACCTAGAGGCTATGTTGGCTGCCAAGTGCCATGGAAAAGGGGGAAAAAAAAGAAATTGCTGGATAATCTCAGCATGTCTGGCAGCATCTACTAAGAGAAACCAGAGTTAACACTTTGAGTCCAGTAACCCTTTCCAGAACAGGACCCAAAAGATTCACTGATTCCTGTCCACAGATGCTGCCAGACCTGCTGAGATTTTCTTGGAATTCCTGTTTTTGTTTCTGATTTCTAGTATCCACAGTTCTTCTGATTTTTTTTTTGTCCATGGTTAAGGACGCCACTTCAGGCCTCGGGAAGAACCAAGATGAGAAGAAAAAGGATTCAGTTGTCACATTGAGACCAGTGTACTGACAAACTGTATAACTAGGCCGATGGAAAGAGGTTTGAACCAAATGATGGCAGGCAGGATTCACCTAAGACGAAATTGAGAATGCCAATGAGAAAACTGAGGCAAGAATGTAAGGTAGTAGTGTGGATAATTATAACTGGTGTGTGACAGGCAGGGAATGCAAACATGAGTGCACCAGCAAATAAGGTTAGGAGAGGAAAAAAGTTGTAACAAGGCAGAATTAAGGGCTCTTCATCTACATGTACTCAACATTTAGAAATAAAAAATGAGTGAGTCGACAGCAAATGGAAATAAATGACTGATATAAGTACAAAGATAGCGTTGGAAGTGACCATGTGAATATTCAAGAGTATTTGACATTTCAGAAGGGCAGGTAAAAAGAAGACAATAATATGCCTTCTTTTAATGAAATATGAGATCAAGATAATAAAAAAAATTAATGAGAAATTATTTTGATTTCAGACCAAACTGTAGAAATCAGTTTAATTACATATAAGGAACCGGAAATAAGTCACTGATCCAAGTGGTTTACATGCCTTCTGACAAGTTCACTGTGGACAAAATGATTCAAGAAATAATTAGAATGCGTAAAAAACATGTAAACAATAATAATTTAAAATTTTGATCTTCTAGATGGGGCTAATCAAATTGGCCTAGAGGAAGAGTTTACACACCTTATTTGGGGCAGTTTTTAAATCACAGAATCCCTTAAATGTGGAAACAGGACATTCAGCCCAACAATTCCACACCACCCCTCCGAACAGCATCCCACCCAGACTCAACCCCCACCCCTCCTTCATTTCTCATGTCTAATCCACCTAACATAAACATCCCTGGGCACAATGGGCAATTTAGCATGGTCAATCCACCTAGCCTGCACATCTTTGGACTGTGGGAGGAAACCAGAGCACACGGAGGAAACCCATGCAGACACGTGGAGAGTGTGCAAACTCCACACAGACAGTCACCCGAGGGTAGAACTGAACCTGGGTCGCTGGTGCTGTGAGGCTGCAGTGCTAACCATTGAGCCACCGTGCTGCCCAGAACAATATTAAGAACAAGATTTGATGGAAACAGACTATTTTAGATCGAGTGATGTATTAAGATGTTATTAAATAATGGCATAGTAAAAAAAATCCTGTAGTTAAGTGACCGTAACATAACAGAAGCTTGTGTTCAATGAGGTTGAGAAATTTTAATCTAATAGCATTGTAATGAATTCAAATAAAGGCAATTACAAAAGGTCAAAGTCAAAAAACAAACAAATGGCAGAGTTTGATTAAGATTTTTAATCCACATAGAAAATCTTGGCAAGTGGACCAGTGGAAAATCAAGAGGCAAATGGGAGGTGGGGGGAAATCTTAAAATAATTGATTGAAAGTTTAAAAAGATTAGGCAAAGAAATGGGACTAAAATCTGTTAAATCCCCTGGAACTAATGGCGGATATCCTAAGGGGCGAACAAAGAGGCTGAAGAGATAACAATGGCTTGATTGACATATTCCAATTATCCCCATAATCTAGAAAGGTTCTAGTGCATTGTAAAACAGACTTGAAACTGAACTACACGAAGAGAGGAAGCAGAAAGTTATAGGCTAGTGAGTCAAACTGTCTTTTTTTACTTTGGTAAAATGCTGCAATTAAAGGTATTAAGTATTAACAATATTTTAAATTTAAGTATTGGACAGTTACAAAATCTCAACACAGGCAGAGTTAAGTGATTCATTAAACTTTTGTTTTATCATGGTTGAGACATACTGTTTTGAAGATATACCAAATCAGTTTGATAAAAAAATGGAGCTAGTAGATGTTGTGCATTTGATTTTCCAAAAGGCATTCAAGAAGGGGACACATTTAGAATTACCGGGAGGTAAAAGGGCTTCTGTGCTGAGACAATATTATCATGGATTAGCTAAGTAATAGGAAAACAACAAAGGATAAGCAGATCATGTTCAGATTGGCTAGCCTGTGAAGTGTTGACAGGATCAATGATGGGGCTTCAAATATATGACCTATATTAGTGATTTTGATAAGGGAACAGTCTACTGAAGTTAAACGTGCTGATAATACAAACTTTTGGTAAGAAAATACAATTAAGTTATAAAAGCATACAAATTGGTGAAATAAGAGAAAAGTATTGGCAGAGAGAAAAAGTGAAGGAAATAGGAGACTGTATACTTTGGAAGAAAGGATTAAAAAGCTGAATATTATTTAAATGGAGAAAGATTGTGCAGGGGACTTTGTAAATGAAATCACAACATTTATATCTAGGTAGACCTTGTAATTAGGAAAGACATGCTTGTCTCAGAAGTGGTACAAAAAGGATGAATTGCTTACGAGGGAATTTTGCTATTAGGAAAGATGAGTAAATAGGTCCTTGCTTGCTGGGCCTTAGAAGAATGTGAGTTGATTCAATTTATACAGAATGATGAGGCACCTAAGAAGGTTTTAGAACAAGGGGTGTTGGCTTGGAAAGGTAGATGTCATCGTTTCTGGACGGGGAACAGCTACTGTTCATTGAAATACAGACAAACTACTTCATTCGCAATGATTCTAAATTTCTGGAATTTACTAGCACAGACAGGAGTGTATGCCCAGTCAATATTATTATTCAAAAATATCAACGCCAATCTTTGCTCAGCCAACTACTCAGTTAAAATGGAAAAGGTGGCTGTTAATCTGCTTGCTCACTGTGGGTCACTCAGTAAAATATTACAGAACAGCTTCTGTTTCATTGAATCATTGAGCACCAAAGCCCACTGGAATAGACTTTCAAGTGAGTCGGTCAACTCTCCTTAATGTTTTACAATAAATGATGAGAGGTATGTATTCAGTCATAGCTATTCTTTCCTGTAATTTAGTTTCGTCAACTAAAATCTTGAAAAATGGCAAACTGCATCCACTGACCTCAATTTTCAAACCACAGTTATTTAATTATCACAGAGGTTAAGATTCCTTTGTAACAGTTCAAGTTGAGTGGAGGCAGTTGTCTGAAACAGTCAGATCTTTCGGCAGCCAACAAAGCTGCCCTGCAGGCGAACATTAGTTTGATTTCTCTGCACTGACATTGAATTATGTCATTGTTCACCCTAACAAATAATTTGATTTTACCCAAAGTAAAATTATTTTAAAAAAGACAAATTGACTATTCCACGACACATTCAAACATGAATAGCCCAAGGGAAATTGGGTGCTGTATCTTTATTAATATCACAACAACACAGACATAGTGTTGGTGTGGGGATTGTGGGGTGGGTGGGGGGGACGGTGGAGACCAGATACAAGGACTTTGGACAGTAGCTGTCAGCGGGTTCCCCACAAGGCTGTTTCTCCAATCAGGTACTGAGTCCCTTTGAACAAGGGAACCCCAACATAGGCAGATTATCCACTAAAGGACCTTAAGTGTTGGTGGAGCAGGAAGGCCAATTTAAATGGGGCAGAGGCAGGGAGTCCTCACCCATTAGACTAAACACATGCTATCAAACGAGTCTTGTGGGAAGGACATTAAATTCCGAGAGAGAATAGGCCAGCCTTTGAAGAAATTTTGTTGCTGAAACTGCTTTCAGATGAACATGTTATTGTGTTCCTTCGAGCTGTTACTTCATGATGCAAATCAATTGTTTTGAATAATTGCTTTTAGTTTTGTGCTTTATCATCTGTACCTCATTATTTTATACAGTCATGAACAGCTGTGCTATTTCTCCAGAACTGCCTCCATGTTGAGTGAATTTTTTGCTGCATTGTATTATTCCTAAATTCTCTCATTTGTTTTGACTTATTTCCAAACATTAATGTGTGATTTGGTGGGAGAGGCATCTCGACTTTCTGGGGTGATAAATTAGCCATTTAAGCTTCTTAATAGCCTGAGATACTTCTGATTGTCTGATTTTCATATACATGCATTTTCTTGCACTCAAATTACCTCATAAAATTACGCATGTAAGATGCAATATTTTATTTTGAAGGTGAGCTTGATGACTTTGCATTTCAAACACTACTGAGTGATAAAATATCTAGCAGAATAAAAGAGTGGTGGGTTAATCACATGTCAGTCAGAGGACTGGATTTTCTCTCCGAAGATAGAGAATCAAGATCAGGACTGGTTCTGCAATCTGCCAGAGTAGGGAGAGATTTAAAAGGTGGAGGATTACAGGCCTCCAAATCCAGCTTGAAAGAAGCAACATACGGTGATATTCTCTTCCAGGTTAAACTAAAAAGGTAGGCTCGGAGGATAAAACACATTTTTAATGGAGGTGGTTTGTTACTGCTGCGACATGTCAGGCTGGAACAGGACAGGAGCGAGGAATGCCTATTGGATTAAATTGCAATTATTTCAGTACAAGAGGGCTGATTGGCAAGGCCAATGAACTCAAGGCACGGATTGGCACGTGGGGCTGGGATATTACAGCCGTTACAGAAATATGACTAAGGGAGGGACAGGATTGGCAGCTTAAAGTGTCGGGGTACAGGTGCATCAGGCAGGACAGAGTACAGCAAACTGGGGAGGGGGAGTTGTAATTTTGATTAAGGTGAGTATCACAGCAGTAGTCAGAGATGAAATAACTAACGGATCATCCAGTGATGTTGGAACTAAGAAATGTGAAGCTGGTGACATTATTGGCCTTGCGCTATCGGCTCCCAAATAGTCAATGGGAATTAGAGGAACAAGTATGCAAGGAGATGTGGAGACTTGCAGGATAGATAGGGGTGTTGTAGTAGAGGAATTTAAATTTTCCTAACATAGACTGGGACTGCCATAGTTTAAGGGCTTAGATTGGGTGGGGGGGGGGGTGTAGTTTGTTAAGTGTGTTCAGAAAAGTTTCCACAAGCAGTACATAGAGGGTCCAACTTGGGAAGGGGCAAAACTTGATATGCTCTTGGAAAATAGGGCAGGACAGGTGATGGAGGTGACAGTGGGGGAGCACTTTGGGACCAGTGCCCTACTCATTTGAAAATAATTAAGGAGAAGAGAAAATTAGTCCACAAGTTCAAGTTCTAAAGTGGGGCAAGGTGAATTTTCATGGAATTACACAGGAGCTTGCAGCCATTGAGTGGATTAGTTTAATTACAGGCAAATGGACCTCTGGAAAATAGGAAGCATTTAAAAGTATGATAGCTAGAATTCTAGGTTTATATGTTCCTGTGAAGGACAAGGTTGGGAGGAGTAGGGAGCCCTGGATACAAACAAAAGAGAGATATTGAGGCTTTGACCAGAAAAAAAAGGAGACATAGCTCAGGAACAGGCAACTGGGATGAAGGGAATCCCTGAGGCTATGTGGGGGAACACAGGAGTTTACTGAAGAAGGAAATCAGGATGCCAAAAAAGATAGCTTTGGCTGAGAAGATTAGGGTGCATCCAAAGAGATTCTTTAAGCATATTAAAAGGAACAATAACAACTAGCGAGAATAGGACCCCTGAAGGACCAAAGTGGACATGTATGTATAGAACTGCAGGGAATAGGCAAAGTCTTCAATGGATATTTCTCCTGTGTTTACTATGGAGAAAGACATGATGACTTGGGAAGTTAATTACAATATCTTTGCATCATTGCATATATTAGCATCTTGCTCCTAAGCTGCTGCTTGACCTGCTGTGATCATCCACCTTCACACTTTGTTGACCAGGAAGGTGGTTAAGGGCAGGATGGTAGAGGTAGTCGACGTGGATTTTACCAAGGCCTTTGATGAGGTTCCACATGATAGGCTGCTCTCAAAAGGTTAGATTGCATGATTGGGAGGGTTGACAAATTGGATACACAAGTGTAAAAGTGAAACATGAGTAACGTGATGGAATTCAGTGCTAGTTTGATGCCTGGAATGGAGGTTGGGCATCCCAAAGACTGCAAACCACAAACATTCTCACAGAATCCCTTCAAAGTGGAAACAGGCCCTTTGGCCCAATAAGTCCACACTGAACCTCAGAGCAGAACACCCAGATCCATCCCCCTGTAACCCACCTAATCTACACATCCCTGAGCACTGTGGGCAATTGAGCATTGCCAATCCATCTAACCTGCACATTTTTGGACTTTCGGAGGAACCCCACGCCGACATGGAGAGAATGTGCAAACTCCACACAGACAGTGGCCCAAAAGGTGGAATTGAACCTGGGTCCGTGGTACTGTGAGGCAGCTGTGCCAACCACTGAGCCACTGTGCCACCAGGCTGAGATGATTGACCCCCCATCACGTGCCTGGAGATGGGTTAATCATTATTTAGACTTCTAATTCTGATTATGAAGATAAATATTGGCTAACTTTTATTTCTAGTTCTAAGCTTGTAGTTCAGTTGATCAATTAGATACTCACATTCATCTATTAAAACTTGAATTCCTTTAAAAGGGAAAAAATATATATCCATTTGCAGCAAGCAGTTTGCTCCCTTATGCTTAAACAACCCAAACTTGAAGGCTCCAGACCAATTAGAATCAATCAGCCTGATCTAAGAATTAAAATTGACAGTTAACCACTCTTGCTGCATCTATGCCAGTGATAGTCCAACCAAACAGTACCCTCTTCTCATGCTGTTGTGTTTGAGAAAAGTGCTTTTCCTTCCCCCGTATCCTAGTTCCGATGAAATCAAGGTGAAGTTTCAACTTTTTCGAAATAAATTCAATACTACCAAGCAATTATTAGTAAATTTTCTCCCACCTGAGCCCTCCACTCTGAAAAAATAACACACTCAATCAGAAAGACTTAAACTTAATGTCTTAACATTGGGCAACTGAAATAAACCAAAACAAAATGTTTACAACATCGTTAATGAATTTTTATTTTGCATATCAGCAAATATGCATGGAGGATAATTGCTACAAACTGTGATAATATGTTTGAAGACAAGAACAACAGTGACTGGGTTTAGAAATAACAAGCATTATGATCTTATCTACAAAATTAAAAGTTAACTATGGATATGGAAAAGCTGCCAGCATTTTCTGTGAAACTGTTGTGGAAATCGAGGATTAAAATGATATAACAAATTCAAAGCTTAGTTTATTGCCTTTAAATAACTCGTGGGAGCTGGTTCTTGAAAACTTTAAAATTTGAACGTGCCATTTTAGGGGATTTCAGGAGGTGGCCGTGTCTGTCTGTGACAATTCATCCATGCCCTTGTGATTTTCGTAGCAGCAGCAGCAAAGGAGATAGTCAACTCCCCCAAATTTTTATCTCTACCACAAGTCACTGACAGCTTAGAATTTATCAGAATGGCAATTCCCATAATTACACAAACAAAATAGCAGCTTGTGGCTCATATGTCTTTGTTCAGTGATATTAAATCGGCAACTATTCAGTTCGTGTCTACTTTGCATGCAGACTGGACATTGCACTGTGGGCAACGGTTGAGCAAGTCTGCTTGGAGCACAGCAGATGCTCTGAATGAAGAAATAGGCTCTGGTGCAAACTGCTGTCGTAACTGCCAGAAGGTCAAAAAGAAATAGCTCTTGAGAACTGAGGAGATGGTTTATAAGGAAAGCAACATTCTGGAGTGTGTCATGCAGGGTGGGGGGCAGCGACTCCTTTAATTGTTGGAATTAGTCATGGAGCAATTCACAAGGGGTAAGCATGTCTCTGTGAGCAAGTTTTTTTTTTAGAAACGGTCAGATGTTGGATAAAGAAAAATTGAACTCAGCAAACAGAAAAAGGACAATGATTTTTATTTCTTCTTTCGTGGGATGTGGGCATTGCTGGCCATCATCCTTGGAAGTATGCACTGTGCCACATTCTCGAATTGCTATCCTACAGGTGCAGAATGCTGGCTAGGAAGGGAGTTCCAGGATTTTGACACTGTGACAGGAAAGCAATGATATCATACAGTACAATAAAATGTGAGGCTGGATGAACACAGCAGGCCCAGCAGCATCTCAGGAGCACAAAAGCTGACGTTTCGGGCCTAGACCCTCTCTGATGAAGGGTCTAGGCCCGAAACGTCAGCTTTTGTGCTCCTGAGATGCTGCTGGGCCTGCTGTGTTCATCCAGCCTCACATTTTATTGTCTTGGATTCTCCAGCATCTGCAGTTCCCATTATCACTGATATCATTCAGCACATTGTTTTAACCGGCACCTTTGACAAATTGGCAAAAATTACTTCATGCTGGAAGCTTACCTCAGATACCATAAGTTGACTGTATTATCAAAATCTCTAATGCCAGAGTGGTCAATTGATGGTGCAAATGAGAAGGATCTCTGCCAGTTTCAAGGCAAAGCTGATAATCTGGAATGATCTATCTATAAATAAAAGTGATGTATACATCCTCTGCGTTAAATTTCTACTTGTTTTCACATTGATTATGTGGAACTCTAGTTCAACTGAATATATCCCAAGTGCCTTAAATGTTGACAAATGAAAACTTTGCTGTAGTTCCAAGTCAGAATAATGTATGGTCTGACAGTGAATTTTCAGGTGATGGTATGAACTCCTGTCAGCCAAGGCTTTGAGGTGGCATGCAAAAGATACTCAAATTACTGCAGTCCATCTTGTACATGGTGCACACTACTACCACTGTGTTACAAAGCGGAGGGAGTGAAATTTAAAAGCAAGGGTATCAATCAAAATCAACTCCATTCTCCCAGATGGTGTTCAGCTCTCGAGTGTTGTTGAAGCTGTGCTCATGCAGACAAGTGCAGAGTATTTCATGTGACTCCAGACTTGTCACATCTATGGCAGCGAGTTTGAGAAGTCGGGAAATGGGTTACTTGCTTCAGAACTCCCAGGCTCTTAATAGCTAGGAGGTACTTCAATCCCTGCTATGTCTTTTAGTGTGCTGGGCAAATGCAACATAATTGGCTAAATGTGAGGTTATCCACTTTGGCAACAAAAGAAAAGGAAGGCAGAATATGTCTGAATGGGGGCAGTTTCAGAAAAGATGAGGTGCAACAAGATCTGGGTGTCATGGTGAAACTGTCGCTGAAGGTTGGTGTGCAGGTGCGGAAAACAGCATGCTGGCCTTCATAGTGAGAAGATGACAGTGTCAGAATAAGGATGTCTTGCTGCAGTTACACAAGGCCTTGTTGAAACCACACCTTGGGTATTGTGTGCAGTTTTGGACCCCTAGTCTGAGGAAGGGGATTCTTGCTATTGAGGGAGTCCGAAAGGTTCACTAGACTTATTCCCAGGATGGCAGGTCTGACATGAACAAAGACTGGATCGACTGGGCTCATACTCACTAGAATTGAGATGACGGGGATCTCAAAGCCCCGATGGCAGTGGGCAGGCCAGATGCGGAAAGAATATTTCTGATGTTGGCAAGTCCAGAACTAGGGATCACAGTCCAAGAGGGGGAAAAATATTCAGGACTGAGATGAGGAAGAACTTCTTCACGCAGGCGTGGGAACCAGTTGTTACAAAACCTACTCAAGAGTAAATCTGGATGGTTTAAATGATGAAGATCAAAAGAAGCCTAGACTGTTGGATTAAAGACACAAAAAGTTTTTAGACTAGAAGACAAAAGACAATTTAGGAAACTGAGCAATAGTAGGAACTGCCGATACTGCAGAATCTGAGATAACAAGGATGAAGGGTCTAGGCCCGAAACGTCAGCTTTTGTGCTCCTGAGATGCTGCTTGGCCTGCTGTGTTCATCCAGCTTCACACTTTATTAACAAGGTATAGAGTTGGATGAACACAGCAGGCCAGGCAGCAGAGGTGCAGGAAAGCTGACGTTTTGGGTCTGGGCCCTTCTTCATCTGAAGCTGCCAGGCCTGCTGAGTTCATTCAGCTCTATACCTTGTTATCTCAGATTCTCCAACATTGGCAGTTCCTACTATTGCTCAGTTTCCTAAATTGTCTGCTTTCAGTGGCTGAGGAAATACTCCCAACACTGTGTGAATTTAGATCTTTGGAACAATGTGGAATTCATAGTCGTCAGGCCCACATGGGCACTGATGAGATTTCTGGCAGAATCCAACATGATGTCCTGTGAGGCCAATCTCAACATCAGGATTATTTTACTCCATCTATTATGCTTTTGACAAGCAACAAGTCGATTTTCTAGGCTGCAGCAGCAGCTTAAGGGGAATGATTACTTTATCCGCACCTTGTTGACAACTCAATTCATATAAATAATATTCAGCTTTTTTTAACCAAATGTGCCAGACAAGCTACACATTAAGAAAACAACATGGAAGTCAGTGCATGTACCTGGCAAATTCAACATGCTGCTTACTCCGAAGGAGTTCCAAGTTGGACATCAACCATTATCTCACTACCTGCTCCATGGGCACCAACCACACACACCTGCATCTGCAATCATTGTTGTCCAATAGAAGGCAGCCTCTAAGAACCTTCATGGTCTGATCCACTAACAGGATGGGTTCTGCTCTTCAATGCTGCACATTTGCCTGGAGCAGCAACTTTTATTATAATGTTATATCGAGGACACTGCATACTCAGGGACCCAGCTCATGGACAGGACCAGCCTGCATCTTTGGACTCTCCTCAGTTTACAGTACTGACTCGGACTACTTGCATGTTCATAGCATCTGTCTTGCACTGCCTTTTGACCATCTCAGACAGAAGGGCTAGACTCATTATTTCTGTCTTGTATCTGGATTAAGCAGCAAGACAATGTGGGGACGTCAGCAGGTCTCAGCCATAACGGAAAAGCCCTTAGTTAGGGCTGTCCCAGCCAAGAAATTTGACCCCAGCATCCTATGCCAGCCAAGGAGCTTGGAATTGGTCAGTTAGGAACTTAGAGTGAACACAGCCAGGATCCTCTCCATACAAAAAAAGGAGTGAGCAGCTAAATGTCAGATAGCTCATCTCCCATCTTGACTTTATCTGCTGTATAGGGTGCAGTTTTCCTCATGAGCTGACAGAAAGGGGTATTAAGGGATATGCATGTGTGTAGTACAGCTGTACGTTTTGGGCAAAAGGGGCATGTCCCGAGTGAAAATTAGGCACTTTCGGGGTTTTGCAGGCTAAGTGGTGTCAGGAGATGAGGTGGATTACATCAAGTAAGTTAACGGTGATAGAATGTGAGTCATGTAGGGAAGTCGGTGAAGTAGCAGAGATAGCAGAGAGAGGTTTGTGGCAGATGCTTTGGCTGAGTGGAGGTTGTCATTCACCCTCTTGTTACACAGCTGGGCATTCCTTAAGACACAGGAAGCTCGGGTTAGTATTAGGGACTGCAATGACCCAGATGGCAACCTCTGACCAAGCAGGGATGGTCTGGCATCTTGGCTTCCACTGCTGGCCCAGGACAAAAGAGGAAGTTGTGCTTCTACATCATCCATATGCAGAAAGCAAGGTGCTAAGTTACTGCAGTCTGCCATTTCCCAGACTAACATAATGGAACCATGCAGTCCTGTCTGCAGGGGCAAGGGCAGCATGGAAAGTAAAGTATAAAATTCTGAGCTCTTGCCAATATTGATGAATGACGGATCATCACTATACTCACTTCACAGGAACAGTAAAACCCAACAAATACTCCCATACAAGTAGCGTAATTCAGATGGTTGGGGAATACAAATTGGAATGTGCTCTCCAGATCTATTGCTTAAGCTGTCTCTCAATCACCACAAAATGATTTCCTATTTTCTTTCAAGTTAACTATTTCACATCATACGAGTTGCATATATAGTATTCCAGTTCGCGGTTATGACTCATTTCTATCTGAACAATTGGACCACACATCAGTGTACTGCAGCACAGCAGGATAATATTTTGCCAGCTTGCCTGATTCTTAAAGATCTACTCAATTCTACTTCCTTGCGTATTTCCCCTACAGCCTTGCATTTTGTTATTTTTTTAAATGCATGTGGACATTTACATGCAAAAATTACTGTTTAATACACTTCCACTCGGCTAATAGGCAGGGTGTTCCAGATCAGTACAATTTGCTGCATAAAGACATTTCACTTTAGTCTCTCTGTTCTTTGCCAGTTATGTTCTTTGATTGCAAATTCTCCTGCCAATGAGTTTTCATTTGTTCTTAAACCCTTTTTAACCTTCAAACAACTTGCATAAATCTCCTGTAAAACTTCTCTGCTCTAAAAGGAATGTTGTAAAAGCTTGATTAAATTCAAAGCACAGTCAAAAGCACCATTTCCCCCCCCACCAAATTCAGCCTGGATTCCTATGTGGTCAAATTCAGCAGCAGATGACAACCATCATGTTCTCACATCAGCAACAAGATAACTGCCCAGTAAATTAGTTCGTTCTTTTTCTGATGATCAAAAGGATAGCAGGACCACATATCAAGACAGCAAGAGAACTTTGTACTCCTTTTCCATGTCAGGAGATACTTCATTTATCTAAATGATGAGATAGCATCAGAGTTCCATATCTTTTCAAAGAGCAAGCAGTCTGGCAGTACTAAGTTCCACAGTATCGTGACGATTTGTAAACCAGTGACATTTTACCCAGAGATTCAAGGTGTAGAACTGGATGACAACAGCAGGCCGAGCAGCATCAGAGGAGCAGGAAGGCTGACATTTCGGGCTTAGGCCCTTCTTCAGAACTTAGGCCCAAAACATCAGCCTTCCTGTTCCTCTGATGCTGATTGGCCTGCTGTGTTCATCCAGCTCTACACCTTGTTATCTCAGATTCTCCAGCATCTGAAGTTCCTACTATCTCTGAGACATTTTACCCAGATTTGGAGTGGGGTTTGAATTCCTGACCTAATTCAGAAGGCAGACAAGTCACATTTCAAACAGGCAAAGAGTCACAGCAAAAATCAGAAGCTGCTGCTGTCAAAGTTCGGCAGGCTTGGCAGTGTCTATGGGATGACAGCAGAGTTAACATCGAATCTGGTGACTCTTCATCACCAAATTCTAAACATTAACTCTGCTTTCATCCCACAGATGCCGCCAGGCCTGCTGAGTTTTGGCAGCAATTTTGATTTTTGTTTCAGATCTCTGCAGATTTGTGTTTCATATAATGGTCAATATCATAGAAATTACGCACTGATATCAGTGTACGTGAATTCTCCAAAACATTCTCTGGCCTTACAACTCATTTTTGAGTTATCCCTTTTCTGATGTTTCACATCAATTATGATTTTGCCACAAGCTGCACCTTCAGCTGTCTGTGGCTCTAAGATGTGCAACTCGTTTCCTGAAACTCTGTATTCAGCTTTGAAATGCTACTCAAACCCAAGTGCTTTTACCTCTTGGATAACAAGATGTAGAGCTGGATTAACACAGCAGGCCAAGCAGCATCAGAGGAGCAGGAAGGCTGACATTTCGGGCCTAGACCCTTCTTCAGAACCAAGGCCCGAAACGTCAGCCTTCATGCTCCTCTGATGTTGCTTGGCCTGCTGCGTTCATTCAGCTCCATGCCTTGTTATCTCTGAGTCTCCAGCATCTGCACTTCCTACTATCTCCGAAGTGTTTTTACCTCTTGTTTGATCACCTGTCTTAGCAAATTCTTGGACTTGATGCCATATTTTATTTGCTGGGAAGGGTGTGGACATTTCATTACCTTAAGGGTCTGAGACAAATGCAAATTTATTTCTTGTTAATATAAAAGGAGAAACTTCGTTACTCAATAATTGGAATGTGGTGAATGGAAGCAGATCCAAGGGCAGTTTCAAAAGAGCTGAATGTGTACTTGGAAGTGATAAATTTCGAGTGCTATGGAGATAGGGTTAGAAAATGGGACTAGCTGGGGAGCTTTTTGGGGACCTGGTGCAGACATGGGTCAAATAGCCTCATATACTGTAAAATTCAGAGGTTAAATGTCATACAATGGTTCCATTAGAGAGATAGCTGAATTTATGCAAACATTCACGTGGGAATATTATACAGTAAAAATCCAGGCCAACACTTTGCAAAATGGAAGAGCATAAAATCGATCAGTGGGTTATGATCAGTTTTGGGTAGAGTCATTTATCATCTCAATACTGCCCACAGGTGCTTCTTTTTGTACTTGCAGTAAAGTGTTCAAAAGGAAGAAAATCTCAACATAGGAAGTAGGTTTTACAGTAAAGTCTGTGAAATGAGCTTTTGCTGTTCCTGTGTCCTCAAAATTTACATCTGTAGGCCAATGATCATTTGCAATGCAATTTCTTAACAGTTGGGCAGTGTTTAAATATTTTACTATCACAGCAAAGATAGGTTGCCAATCTTATACTAAAAAGTACACATCACGTTTTATCAACATAATCTCAATGCCAAACATGAAAAGCAGCAGCTTAAATCATTTCAACAGTTGCCTTGAGCATTAGATCAATGATGCCAAGCTCTCAAATTTTCAAACAAAATTGTGTTAAAAACCTAACTTCAGTATTAATCTTAGCAATTGATATGCTATTTCAGTGTTTGCTATTAATTCACAAGATACAAATGCTACTAGCATTGTTAGTATTTATTGCAAATCCCAACACAACCGAATTGTTTGTTGGGTCATATTAGCAAACAGTTGATAGAAACCATTTTGTTGTGCGTTACAATTTAACCAGAGCAGGTGAGGATAGCAGATTCCTTTCTCTGTAGGACATGAAGGAAACAGATGGGTTCTGCAATAATCTGGAGTTTCAAGATCTTTAGATGTTGTTAACTTTTTACTCAAGTTTTATTTAACTAAATTTTAATTCCCCTTGTTCCATTAGCATTTCTACTAATGCCTCCAGATTACTGTATACCTTTGGATTTCTTGTTCAATAACCACCATTATGTTAATACACCACCTTAGAAGGTGGGTTATATTTGCTTAAAATTTTCTACAAATATATTAGCTAATACAGTCCTCACCAACAGTTGTGACAGTGATCCTGAAAATTGTGACTTGAAGTGAAACAATTTCAAATCAATTGTAAATTCCCATGGCCAATCAATATTAACAGAGAGTTAGATTGTTTTCTCCTCACATATAATATGTACAAAATAAAATGTACAAGTTAATGGCGTACCATACATTTGCAGAACCATGCATTCCTAACTGAAATAACTAATAAAATAAATCACTGAATCCAAGATAAATATTGTGTTGAATAAATCAAATACATTACAGGTCTAGAAACAGCAGGCAAACAGGACTATTTGGATAGCTGTTCAATGAGTGTACTGGGCATCATCAGCTAAATGGTTTCTTGCTTTTACAATCAGGTGACAAACAGTGAACCAGCTTCTGTTTCCAACCTGGTCAGTTGATCAGAATAAATGAAAGTACTTTTTAAAACCTTGAAGCTTAGACCAATTAAAAATGCATGCTAACTAAATGTTATGATCGCAGTAATGGGTCAATCACAGAGCTTTGAATGCCAAAAGTATTACTTGTCAACCCTGAAACAAACACTAATTCAAAACCAAGCTTACTACCCATTGTCTATCACTGGGATCCTCACAAACACACACAAAAAAAGCACAGTTTGAAAAAAAAGGATAATTGTCTGGTACAAAAGCAAGATAAAAGAACATACAGCTTCGAGACATGTGGGTGTCCTTGGATATGTAAGATTTCAACTTCAGACCATGACTAATTTGATGTTGTGACGAGATCAAGAGGAAATGTCCTGATAACCAAGCATCACCACGCCACCATTTATAAGTGTATTGATTCAAATTACCAAAGTGACCATTCGATTCCCTTTTGTACTAATGTCCACAGTCAGGGGACTTTCACCAGGATTGTTCAATTAAAAAAGACGACAATCAGTTTATTGTAACATTGGTCTTACTCTTAACAGGTGGCCAGCATTGCTTGACATCGAAAGTCAAATCTGAATTATCAACTTTTTTGCCTTAATTCCAAAGACAGGCATACTCACATAACAGTGACGACAATATTACCTGCAGAGATTATTTACTTTAGAGGCAAAAAAAACAAGTTGACAAAAGTGCTGAAAACAAGGAATTGAAGGCAATGGTTTCTCATGATCTAACAGGTTTCCTGGCATTAAATCAATTTATTGACAAGCCATAGATTAAATAGAAGTGCTTCAGTCTGGAACGAAGTCAAGCTGGATCAGACCGTATTCAGATAAAGAATCCATTTGTTTAGCTTTACCAGGTTTACAAGACAAGCAGAAGTATTGATATTTGTAAATGTCAGCTTCACAAACATCCATTGAAAGAAAGAGAGGGGAAGAGACTTGCAGCTGTTGAGATTTCTTACTGACCACTTTGGTCTAATGAAATGGAGAGGTGTGGAGTGGGAGTGTTGCTGAGGAAATCAGTCTACAAAAGGATTGCTAAACAATTAACAGACATCACCACAGTCTTTTCAAAACCAGGTTTCCCAATAATGAAATGTCAGCTCTTACCTCCATCAGTGATTTGCTTGACTTTTTTTTTCTGAGCAACTCCACTTTCCATAATCAGCATGTTAAGCACAGCAAACATTATTTTGTGGACTTCACTTTCAGGAAACCACATGTTTGTTTAATTCTTTCACTCCAAAAAGTGTTTGAATTGTTCGACTTCATCCAGTTTTTGTAGTTCATAATTACAAGTACATATTTTGATATATTTGGAATTTTGAACCATCAGCAGCAGGAAATATTGCAGTTGTTTTCAATTTCTTGATTTTTTTTGTTGAGTATTGGGATGTCCTTAAATCTGTGTTAACTTAGTATTCTATATATGGTATAACAAGGTGGAGACCTGGATGAACACCAGCCAAGCAGCATAATGGGAGCGGGAAGGTAGACGTTTTCGCCCTAGACCCTTCTTCAGAAAATGCAGTTTTATGAAGAAGGGTCTAGGCCCAAAACGTCAGCCTTCCTGCTCCTCTGATGCTGCTTGGCCTGCTGTGTTCATCCAGCTCTACACCTTGTTATCTCAGATTCTCCAGCATCTGCAGTTCCTACTATCGCTCATTCTATGTATGGTATTTCCTATATAGTATGAGGCCAAACCTAACTGCCACATTCATAACTAGCCTTCCGAAAATGTAAACAAATATTTATTTTAAAACAGGAGTCCTAAGGATCAATGTCATGATAATCACCATCACCATCCGAATCCATTGTCAATGAGGCACAAAGAGAGTGTTGGTCTTAGATGGAATCAAAGCTTTCAAATGGAAGTGGGAAACGGGACAATGGAGTTGGACGGTGAGAGTCATGAAACTGATCCCAATCTTCTTTGAAAATGGAGATTTATTTACATTTTCAGAAGGCTAGTTATGAATATGAGTCATGAGTAGCTGTCCCATAATCACTGGCCAAGAAGGGTGAGACAGGTGATTGAAATAGCATTTATGGCCAGCCCCCAAACTACCTGCATTAACAGGAACAGGAAGGGAGGAAGGGGCAAGAAAATCCAAGGATTTGAGTCACAGTCTCCTTAGGGGAAGATCAGGAATTGTTGTACATTGGCCCAAGGCAAGAACAAAGGCAAGCAATCCTGAAACCACCGAAGACTACCAGCGGGCACTAAAGAAGGCTGTAGGACCACTAGGATGTTGAAGGTGCACTGCCTCTATGGCTCCAATGTACAGAACAGCTGAAGCATCCTCACCTGTCATGGGCTGTATATTTCTTTGTACCTATTTAACACAACGTTCCATATTTACACGTCTGAATAAATTCTCAAAAACGCAATAAATCATGGACTGCCCATTAGGTAACAATGCTTATGAACATGTTCCCTCCACCAAAATCAACACTGTCCCAGTCAGACCCCTAATTAGGTGCTCTTCCATCTGAGATATGAGAAAGAGTATTATCAAGCGTGATCAATTCTGTAGTGTAAAATTGATCTTCCTGGCTCTTCCAATGAGATAGCAGACGGAGAGGTTATACTAACAAATTCACTGCAACCAGGTATTCTAATTGTAGGTTGTTTCATCTCCCACATGTGAAAGCTTCTCAAATGGTGTAAATCACGTGAGCAACTACCGTTTCATGCTTTCCATAGGGATTGACTGGCTTGAGTAAGTACTAATTTCAGATCAGATTTTTTAAAAAAAATCATGTTGGTTTTGCAAGTCTTGGCCGTCATATTTCGGTCAAGTGATGGCTCTCCTAATTTCAGTGTTTGATCCCTTTCTGAAACCATTCCAGCCCAATGAAGTCCAAAATATTTAATCAGTTGATTAAAATACAAACAATCATGCATATCTATATTTTTGAGACATTGTGCTGTACAACTTTATGATTTCACAATTAGAAGCCAGGTCTGGTCATGTAATTCACCTCAAATTTTGTATAAAATCTCTGCCACGTATTCCTCCGTAAGTTTCAGTCACATTGGCTACCCAAACTCTTCTGACACCTTTAGATGCACTTTCATTATTCTTTGCCTGAATTTCCAATGATTCATGTCAATAGGATTTCTATGATTAGTGGATGCCAATCTGCAATGATAATGGCTATTATATTGAAAACCCTTCAAGATAATTAAACCCAGCCTGTTCAGAAACTACATCCAATTTTATTTTCTCTTTGAAGTTAATGGAAGTTAACAAATAAAACTCAAAATACTTGTCCATAAGCACTAATATTTGCCCTTGTCCTTAAAATCTTCTATATAATTGTGGTCATGTGAAGCTAGACTAGACAGCAGTAAAACTAATCAAATACAAAAACAATAGGCAAATATGTGCATAACATCAAATCCAACCTCCAATAATACTCCGGTTGCATTTACCACATTGCATGACACAGTTGTTGTTCCACCGGGGTGCAGAGGGTTGGCTGTTAAGAAGTCTTCAAGACAAAGTCTCAGCTCAGGTTTGGGTATGGAGTTGGATTGGGATGATGTTGTTCGGTTGAACACTATCAAGTCAGGAGCATGAGCACATTCTGGCCTGGGGGACAGAATGGATGTCATGTTGGTGGGTTGATTGTCAGTTTGGTCAGTTGGGGGTTCATTTAAATGTCACTTGGGTCTTGGATTAGGTTTATAAACCCTTAATTTCTAAGCACCTATTAATCTTAACTGAGTCAGAACTAGGTTCGGATTTATTTTAAAAAAAATCATTTTTAGAGGATACCAGATTTGGGTCAACTGCCAACGTCCCAGGCAATTTCCACAGTATCTATTCAATGTCTTTTCTGCATGATTTCACCACGGAACTTCAATCTCACTGCAGAAACAACAATCTGACCATTTGTATATCCAAGCCACAGTATAGAAATCCACACTGAACAACTTCAGAAAATCCTTTAATAGCGAATTGAAAAGTTACTCCATTAGGCTACAATTAAAGGCAGTTTCCAATGAAAGTGATGAGTGTCTTGCAGACTTGCACATTTCTTTGACACTAAAGATTAAAGACCACCTTGAGTCAAAGTAATTGCTGCTTGAGCATTCCACCTCATTACTGTGCTTTCAGATAGTAAATAGCTCTTCTAATGTGCTTAAAGAAAAATAAGTAACTGATCATTGCACAGAGATAAATGGATACTGCAAACAAGGCAATCTTGTAGCTGAGCTGTGGTACATAATTACTGCTTTCATTAAAATAACAAACTTTGAAGTGATAAATCACAATCCATTAATAAATTGTTTGATTGCAGAGCAATGCAAAATAATTTGAATGATTTAACTGATTTTTTGGTGGAAGCATAAAATTTCCATTTTTTTTGGAGTCCCTGATCATCTTGTACAACACTTGCCACAGCTGAGAAAAATGGGTCGCCTGACTGCTCTCAGGCTTTTTGCAATGCTTGGAAATGTGCTGACACCTTAGGAAACACTGCCTTTGATTTTTTTTTCACATCCGAGATCAGATTTTTCTCAAGACACTAATTTTAGCAACAATACCTGGGTCTAAAAAACTTCTCCCTGTTTTGTTTTCTTCCTCACATTTCCATTACAACTAATGATTAGAGAAGAGAATATCCACTCTATTTTTTGACAACATACTTTGACTATCATCAGGAGCAACTGATAAACAAACGAGTCATATCAAATGCTGAAATACACAACCAGACAGCATGGTGGCACAATGGTTGGCATCACTGCCTCACAGCATCAGGGACCAAGTTTCAATTCCAGCCTCGGGCGACTCGGTGTCTGTGTGGGTTTTCACTGGGTGCTTCGGTTTCCTCCCACACTCCAAAGATGTACAGATTAGGTGGTCATGCAAAATTGCCCCATAGTGAATTAGCCGTGAGGAATACAGCATTACAGGGATGGGGCGAATCTGGGTGGGATGGTCTTCAGAGAGTTGCTGTGGACTTCTTGGGCCACACGGCCTGTTCCCACACTGCAGCAATTCTATGATTCTTAGTAGCATCACTGGTGAGATCCATATCTCAGTTGAACCTGGTGGAAAATCAAACTTGCCAATTTGCTCCACTTAATACACAAATAAAATAATGAAAATGAGGAAGAGTCAAGATGTTTCATTGACATATCTCAATTATTTACAAACTAATACAGCCAGCACAGATCACTCATTGGAGAACATACATCACTTTGTAGTCTTGTCTAAACTATTTCAGTGGCTGAGGCTAATATCCAAGTCAGTTAGGGTAGACAACCTTCTCAATTTATTCAGTAACTGGGAGATAGAGATTATCTGTAACACTGCAAACTCAGGGGCAAAATTAATCTGTTTATTTTTGGATTCCGGCAGTCTTTTCCCACACCGATTTTTTTTCCTGCAGTCATGTCCAGGAGGTTCTGCTCTTGCCTATTTGGTTTGAACTGCAAGAATCAGTCTCAGTGGTGATTTTTTTTTTGAAAAAAATAACTGAATTCACAGTGCATTGAAAT
Organism: Stegostoma tigrinum; assembly: GCF_030684315.1. NCBI lineage: Eukaryota > Metazoa > Chordata > Chondrichthyes > Orectolobiformes > Stegostomatidae > Stegostoma > Stegostoma tigrinum. The sequence goes on from NC_081365.1 coordinate 50,899,958, forward strand.
TGCTCGCTGGATCAGCAATTACCACCCATCACTCATTGCCCTGAACAAAGTTGTAGTGAGATGCCTTCAGTAGAGCAGACTATGCTATGGAGGGACATGTTCAGTACTGTTGGAAAACATTTACAAAAAATGACGACGTTTTCATTCGAATTTCAGATCACTTCTTTCCACAATACCTAAACACCAATCCTCTCTCTAAATGGTCCCACTAGCAACTGGTCATCTGCAGGGGAACCACATTAAATCAACTGGGAAATTCTATTTAGCAAATATGATCAGTTGTCATATCAAATGACCATAGTCCATTGTAAAGTGCAGAAATAATCCCTTCAGTACAACTTGTCCATGCCAACCAGATATCCTAAATTAACCTAGTCCCATTTGCCAGCATTTAGCTCCATATGCACCTAAACTTTTCCTATTCATACACCCATGTGGCTGCCTTTTAAAGTGTGTAATTGTATCGGCATCCATTTCCTCTGGCAGCTCATTCCATACATATGCCACCCTCTGCTTGAAAAAGTTGCCTTTTTAAATCTTTTCCCTCTCACCTTAAACCTATACCCTCTAGTTTTGGACTCCCCACCCTGCGGGAAAGACTTTGTCTCTTCACCCTATTCATGTCTCTCCTGATATAATATACCTCTAATGTCATCCTCAGCCTCTGACGCTCCAGGGAAGATGATCCCAGCCTATTCACTGTTTCCCTGAAGCACAAACCCACCAACCCTGGCAACATTCTTGTGAAACTTTAAAGAGTTCATAAAATATTTACAATGTCCTTTCTATTTCGGGTAGACCAGAAATACACGCAGTATTCCAAAAGTGGCCTAATTTCCTGTACAGCTGCAACATGACCTACCAATTCTTATACTGAATGCACTGATTAATAAGCATACCAAATGTCTTCCTTACCACCCTATCTACCTGAAACTCCACTTGCAAGGAACTATGGACTTGCATTCCAAGGTCTCTGTTCAGCAATTCCCCAGGACTTTCCCATTAAGTGCAAAATTCCTGCCGTGATTTACTTTTCCAAAATGCAGCACCTTCACATTCATGTAAATTAAACTCCTCAGCCCACCTGATCAAGGTCCTGTTGTCCTCTGAGCTGACTTCTTTCACTGTCCACTACACCAACTTTGGCATCATCTGTAAACTTACTAGCCATACCTCTTTTCTTCACACATCCAAATTATTCATGTAAATGACAAAAAGCAGTGAACCCAGCAGTGGCAGCACATTGCTGGTCACAGATTGCCAGGTCTGGAAAATCAACCTTCCACCACCCTGTATCCTCCTTCGAGTCAGTTCTGCATCTAAACGGCAACACTAGCAAATTTCAGCATGGCATCCATACACAAAATAAAGTCTTCATTATTCTCAATGTTACAGTGGACTTTCCCAATTCTAACTCATCCTTTTGTTTGATGCATCATTCAATACAAAAGTAAAACCAAGTACCAGAATTAAATTTATTGATAACGATGTATTAAATGCATCTTCAGTAGATACATAATTAAAATTTCCATCATTGTGATAGAATGAGACTTTTTTACCTTTGTTCATTCATGGGATAGGGTCGTCGCTGACCAGGCAGCATTTATTGCCCATCCCTAATTGCCCAAAGGGCAGTTAAGAGTCAACCACATTGCTGTGGGTCTGGAGTCACATGTAGGCCAGACCAGATAAGGATGGCAGTTTCCTTCCCTAAAAGGACATTATGAACTAGATGGGGTTTTCTGACAATCGACAATAGATTCACAGTCATTATGAGATTCTTAATTCCAGATACTTACTGAATTCAAATTCCACCAACTGCCATGACAGGATTCAAACTCAGGTCCCCAGAATGTTGTCTAGTTCTCTGTATTAGCAGTCCAGCAATAATACACTAGGCCATCACCTTCCCCTTTATCACCAGTTTAAGATAATTGGATTGCATTTCCACTTTATTTCTCAAATTATTAGAGTTTTAACATAACCCTCCACGAGGCTAATTTCCATTCTGTAAACAATACCATGCAGGATAACTCTGACAAATAATTTTAGTATGGTTTGTTTTCCTGCACTTTCACCGGATTAAAAGCATTCAAGTGTTTGCAATATACAATGCAATGAAATAGAAATAGAGAAACCAATAGATTCATCCAGCACAGTGCTGTCATTGCAGTAATTAACCATAAATCTCACAGAACAAAAGGAAGTGTTCATCACAGGCAAACTCAACCAAAAATGTATGCACACAAATGGTAACATTCTGTATATAAAAATCAGAACCCCTCATGAAACAATATTAAGTTACCAGATCTGAAAAGATCTTTGTTATTTTAACAAATTTCTTTTCAATTTTTTTTAAAATTTGGGATGTGGACATCACGGGTTGGCCAACATTATTACCAGTCCCTTGGTGCCCTTGAGAAGGCGGCAAGCTACTGCCTTGAACTGTTGCCATCCACCTGCAGTAAGCTGACCCACAAGGAGAGAATTCCAGGATTTTGACACAGCGACAATGAAGGAAAGGCAAAGCATTTCCAAGTCAGAATAGTGAGTGTGTCCTGGAAGGGGATTTGCAGGTGGTGTCCCTATGCATCTACTGCCCTTGTCTTTCAAGATGATGGTCATGGGCTTTTGGAAGCTGCTGTCTAAGCATTTTTGTTGAATTTCAGTCGTGCATCTTGTAAACAGTGCTGTGATAGTCTATAGTGGATGGCATGGGCACGGTACCAAATGTGCAGCTAAGTCCTGGATATTGTCAAGCTTGAGTGTTGCTAGAGCTGCAGCCATCCAGGCAAGTGAGGAGTATTCCATCACACTCCTGACTTGTGCCATGCAGATGGAGGAGAGGCACTGGGGGTGGGCCGGAGGAGAGTTCCTCACTGCAGTATTCCTAGCCTCAGACCTGCTTTTGTAGCCAGTGTGTTTGTGGCGAGTCCAGTTGAGTTTCTGGTTGATGATAACACTCAGGATGTTGACAGTTGGGGATTCTGTGATCCTAACACCATTGTATGTCAAAGGGCAGTGGTTAGATTGTCTCTTATTTATAACAGTCAGGCATTTGTGTGGTGTAAATGTTACTTGTCACTTATCAGCCCATACCTGGATATTGTCCAGATTCTGTTGCATTTAAACATTGACAGCTTCATTATTTGAGGAGTTGTGAATGGTAGACAGTGTAATTATTGGTGATCAACCCCACTTCTGACCCCACAATGGAGGGAAGGTCATTGATGAAGCAGCTGAAGATGGTCGGGTCCAGTATATTACCTGGGAGGGAGTCCTACAGAAATGGCCTGGAGATAAGATGACTGACTTCCAAGAACCACAATCATCTTCTCTGGTGCCAAGTATGACTAACCAGTGGAGACCTTGGCCCCAAAATCTATTAATTCCAGATTTGCTAGGGCTTCTTGAGGCCACTCTGTCAAATGCAGCATTGATATCAAGGGCTGTCACTTTCACCTCAACTCAAATTCAGCTCATTTATCCATGTTTGAACCAAGGTTGCAATGAGGTCAAGAGCTGACTGGCCATGGCAGAACCCCAGATGGGCATCACTGATTGATAGTGCTGCTGATGACACCTTCTATCACTTTACTGTTCACCAAGTGGACTGATGTGGTTGTAATTGGCCAGGCTGGATTTGTCCTGCTTTTTAATGTAAAGGACATACTTTGGCAGTTTTCCAAATTATCAGGTGGATACCACTGTTGTAACTTTACTGGAACAGCTTGGCTAGGGGAGCGGCAAGTTCTGGAGCACACGTCTTTAGAACTATTACCAGAATGTTGTCAGAGCCCATCACCACAGTATCCAGTTTCTCTAACTATTCCTTGATATCAAGCAGAGTGTATCAATTTGGCTGAAGCCTGGTATCTGTAATGCTAGGGACCAGTGGAGGAGGCAAGACGAAACTTCCGCTCAGTACTTCTGGCTGAAGACTGCTGCAAAAGCTCCAGCCTTAACTTTTGCACTGATGTGCTGGGCTCTTCGATCATTGAGGATGGGGATATTTGTGGAACCCCCTCCTTCAGTGAGTTGTTTATTTGTCCACCATCCATTCACAATTGGATGTGGCAGGACTGCAGAGCTTGGATCTGATGTTTGCTGTGTGATCACTTAGCCTATCCTTTTGCTGTTTTGGAACACAAGTCGACTTGTTTGGTAGCTTCAAAGTTGACACCTCTTTCAGGTATGCCTAATACTGCTCCTGGCATGCCCTCCTGCACTTTGTTGAAATTAGAACTTTTTGTCCTGTCATTACCAACTTTTGACATGTCAAAAATTCACACACTTTCTTGAAAACCAGTAAAGAGAGAAGTTCAGAGAAATTTCATGAGGGATGCCAAAGAGTACTCTGAACAATTAGAAAACAAAACACAAGAAATAAGAGCAGGTGTAGGCTACTTCACCCTCAATGCTTGAAGATTACTCAAAAGTTATGGTTGATCTTCCCCAAGCCTCAACTCCTCTTTCATGCCAGCTCATCACAGCCTCAACTCCTCGAAATTACCAAAATCAATTAGCCTCTTGGCTTGATGATCTTTGCACAACAACTCCAAGAGAGCGGATTCCGAACATTCTCTACTTTCTGTGGGAAATAAATTACTTTGCATCTCAGTTTTAAATGACTACGCCCTCATTCTGGTTCAAGATTCTCCCTTTAAAGGAAACAGTCTCCACATCTACCATACTATGCTTTCTCAGATTTGTGTATGTTCCAATAGAAATTCCCCTCATTATTCCAAACTCCAATAAACAAAGGCCAAACCTGTTTAGCCATTCTTGATAAGCCAACCATTTCATCCCAGCAGAGATAATGGGAACTGCAGATGCTGGAGAATTCCAAGAAAATAAAATGTGCGGCTGGATGAACACAGCAGGCCAAGCAGCATCTCAGGAGCACAAAAGCTGACGTTTCGGGCCTAGACCCTTCATCAGAGAGGGGGATGGGGAGAGGGAGCTGGAATAAATAGGGAGAGAGGGGGAGGCAGACCGAAGATGGAGAGTAAAGAAGATAGGTCGAGAGAGTATTGGTGGGGAGGTAGGGAGGGGATAGGTCAGTCCAGGGAAGACAGACAGGTCATGGAGGTGGGATGAGGTTAGTAGGTAGCTGGGGGTGCGACTTGGTGTGGGAGGAAGGGATGGGTGAGAGGAAGAACCGGTTAGGGAGGCAGAGACAGGTTGGACTGGTTTTGGGATGCAGTGGGTGGGGGGCAAGAGCTGGGCTGGTTGTGTGGTGCAGTGGGGGGAGGGGACGAACTAGACTGGTTCAGGGATGCAGTAGGGGAAGGGGAGATTTTGAAACTGGTGAAGTCCACATTGATACCATTAGGCTGCAGGGTTCCCAGGTGGAATATGAGTTGCTGTTCCTGCAACCTTCGGGTGGCATCATTGTGGCAGTGCAGGAGGCCCATGATGGACATGTCATCTAGAGAATGGGAGGGGGAGTGGAAATGGTTTGCGACTGGGAGGTGCAGTTGTTTGTTGCGAACTGAGTGGAGGTGTTCTGCAAAGCGGTCTCCAAGCCTCCACTTGGTTTCCCCAATGTAGAGGAGGCCGCACCGGGTACAGTATACCACATTGGCAGATGTGCAGGTGAACCTCTATTTAATGTGGAATGTCATCTTGGCCTGCAATAGGGGTGAGGGAGGAGGTGTGGGGACAAGTGTAGCATTTCCTGAGGTTGCAGGGGAAGGTGCCGGGTGTGGTGGGGTTGGAGGGCAGTGTGGAGCGAACAAGGGAGTCACGGAGAGAGTGGTCTCTCCGGAAAGCAGACAGGGGAGGGGATGGAAAAATGTCTTGGGTGGTGGGGTCGGATTGTAAATGGCGGAAGTGTCGGAGGATGATGCGTTGTATCCGGAGGTTGGTAGGGTGGAGTGTGAGAACGAGGGGGATCCTCTTAGGGCGGTTGTGGTGGGGGTGGGGTGTGAGGGATGTGTTGCGGGAAATATGGGAGACGCGGTCAAGGGCGTTCTCGATCACTGTGGGGGGAAAGTTGCGGTCCTTAAAGAACTTGGACATCTGGGATGTGCGGGAGTGGAATGTCTATTCGTGGGAGCAGATGCGGCGGAGGCGGAGGAATTGGGAATAGGGGATGGAATTTTTGCAGGAGGGTGGGTGGGAGGAGGTGTATTCTAGGTAGCTGTGGGAGTCGGTGGGCTTGAAATGGACATCAGTTACAAGCTGGTTGCCTGAGATGGAGACTGAGAGATCCAGGAAGGTGAGGGATGTGCTGGAGATGGCCCAGGTGAACTGAAGGTTGGGGTGGGAGGTGTTGGTGAAGTGGATGAACTGTTCGAGCTCCTCTGGGGAGCAAGAGGCGGCGCCGATACAGTCATCAATGTGCCGGAGGAAGAGGTGGGGTTTGGGGCCTGTGTAGGTGCGGAAGAGGGACTGTTCCACGTAACCTACAAAGAGGCAGGCATAGCTGGGGCCCATGCGGGTGCCCATGGCCACCCCCTTAGTCTGTAGGAAGTGGGAGGAGTCAAAAGAGAACCGGAGGAAGAGGTGGCCTCTTGGCCTCAAGGCCCTCCGCTTCTTCCTGTCCCGCACCGCATGGAGATGGCCTCAAGGCCCTCCGCTTCTTCCTGTCCCGCACCGCATGGAGATGGCCTCAAGGCCCTCCGCTTCTTCCTGTCCCGCAGGCCCGACCAGTCCCCCTCCACCGACACACTCATCCGCCTAGCTGAACTCGTCCTCACACTCAACAACTTCTCTTTTGACTCCTCCCACTTCCTACAGACTAAGGGGGTGGCCATGGGCACCCGCATGGGCCCCAGCTATGCCTGCCTCTTTGTAGGTTACGTGGAACAGTCCCTCTTCCGCACCTACACAGGCCCCAAAACCCCACCTCTTCCTCCGGTACATTGATGACTGTATCGGCGCCGCCTCTTGCTCCCCAGAGGAGCTCGAACAGTTCATCCACTTCACCAACACCTTCCACCCCAACCTTCAGTTTACCTGGGCCATCTTCAGCACATCCCTCACCTTCCTGGACCTCTCAGTCTCCATCTCAGGCAACCAGCTTGTAACTGATGTCCATTTCAAGCCCACTGACTCCCACAGCTACCTAGAATACACCTCCTCCCACCCACCCTCCTGCAAAAATTCCATCCCCTATTCCCAATTCCTCCGCCTCCGCCGCATCTGCTCCCATGATAAGACATTCCACTCCCGCACATCCCAGATGTCCAAGTTCTTTAAGGACTGCAACTTTCCCCCCACAGTGATCGAGAACGCCCTTGACCGCGTCTCCCGTATTTCCCGCAACACACCCCTCACACCCCACCCCCGCCACAACCGCCCTAAGAGGATCCCCCTCGTTCTCACACACCACCCTACCAACCTCCGGATACAACGCATCATCCTCCGACACTTCCGCCATTTACAATCCGACCCCACCACCCAAGACATTTTTCCATCCCCTCCCCTGTCTGCTTTCCGGAGAGACCACTCTCTCCGTGACTCCCTTGTTCGCTCCACACTGCCCTCCAACCCCACCACACCCGGCACCTTCCCCTGCAACCGCAGGAAATGCTACACTTGTCCCCACACCTCCTCCCTCACCCCTATCGCAGGCCCCAAGATGACATTCCACATTAAGCAGAGGTTCACCTGCACATCTGCCAATGTGGTATACTGTATCCATTGTACCCAGTGCGGCTTCCTCTACATTGGGGAAACCAAGCGGAGGCTTGGAGACCGCTTTGCAGAACACCTCCGCTCAGTTCGCAACAAACAACTGCACCTCCCAGTCGCAAACCATTTCCACTCCCCCTCCCATTCTCTAGATGACATGTCCATCATGGGCCTCCTGCACTGCCACAATGATGCCACCCGAAGGTTGCAGGAACAGCAACTCATATTCCGCCTGGGAACCCTGCAGCCATATGGTATCAATGTGGACTTCACCAGTTTCAAAATCTCCCCTTCCCCTACTGCATCCCTAAACCAGCCTAGTTCGTCCCCTCCCCCCACTGCACCACACAACCAGCCCAGCTCTTCCCCCCCACCCACTGCATCCCAAAACCAGTCCACCCTGTCTCTGCCTCCCTAACCGGTTCTTCCTCTCACCCATCCCTTCCTCCCACACCAAGCCGCACCCCCAGCTACCTACTAACCTCATCCCACCTCCTTGACCTGTCCGTCTTCCCTGGACTGACCTATCCCCTCCCTACCTCCCCACCTATACTCTCTCCACCTATCTTCTTTACTCTCCATCTTCGGTCCGCCTCCCCCTCTCTCCCTATTTATTCCAGCTCCCTCTCCCCATCCCCCTCTCTGATGAAGGGTCTAGGCCCGAAACGTCAGCTTTTGTGCTCCTGAGATGCTGCTTGGCCTGCTGTGTTCATCCAGCCTCACATTTTATTATCTTGCATTTCATCCCAGCAATCAGCCGAGTGAATCTCTTTCGTACTGCCTCCAATACCAGCATGTTCTTGTCTAAATAGAGCCCAAACTTACACAGGTGATCAAGGTGTGACCTCAACAACACCATGTACAGTCGTGTTAAGAGCTCCTGATTGTCAATCTTCAAACCCCCTAGCATTAATGTCAAAATTCCATTTGCCTTAACTGCTTGCAGCACCTGCAAGTTAACTTTTTTTGTCCCACAGACAAGAACCGCTGCATTATTCTTGCCACAAACGATCTTTCTCGGGCCTCAAATGATTTACTGTTTATATTACCAACTTGAGAGTAAGGAGCAGATCTAAGGTGGCTGATGATACGTAAGTAGGTGGAACGGTACGGTGTGATTACAATGTGAGGAGTTGCTAAGGGGATTACAGATGGGGTGAGCGAGCGGGCAAACATTCCTACACTTAATGTAGGAAAGTGTAAAGTCATACAATTTGTTTAGACAAAACAAAGTATACATTACTAAAATGGAGAGAGACTCTAGAAAAGCACAGATCTGTTGAAATGGTCACAACCAAGAGTTCAGTGGTGAGCAAATAGGGTTTAGACACTATGGATAAAACCAAAATCGCCAGTGATGAATGAGAAAAAGAGCACAGAAATCCAGTTCAGAAAAAGCAAGCACTTAAAATCTGTTATTAGGGTAATATGAAATTTTAAGCAAGCAGAACGTACAAAGACATGAGTAAGACATGGCAAAAGAAATATTACCTGGAAGACTATTCCAGAGATGGGCCAAAGAGACCCAAGACTTGGCGATCTTGAAAAATGCTTTCTCAATGAAGACTGGCTTCCAATTTACATTTCAAATCAGATGATGAACAAGAAAATACACGTCTATAGAGTATTGGGAGTATGGTTGTTGGTATCATATTTCACTCAGCGCTAAATGGAACAACAGAAAATTCCGAAGAGGTACAACATGCCTTTGAGAATTGCTTTTACTTCAGAACAAATAATATTCTTGAAAAAGCAGGATCTTAAACAGTTCAGCTTCCAGGGGAATCCATCAGGGATTAAACTAATGATTTCTACAGATTAGTGGAGAGATGTGATGGTGAGTTCAACTCCTAATTCATAAAATGAAACCGACTTGCTGGGTGAAATGCTGATCTGTCTCGGTTAGATTTATCATAGTCTGAAGAAAACCTGACCCCAGAGAAAAACACTAAGGTGGTGAGTGAAGCAGAACTCCAGAAGCAACACAGATCAGATCAATCCCAGGAGAAAAAAGCTCAACTTTAGCACAGTTAACAGAGTTTGTTTAATTCCACGAAGGTAGAAAAATACAAATGATATAGATGGCAAACCTGTGAGGTGAATCCGACAGGCACCCGATACTGAAACTTTTGCCAGCATTTAACAGTAATAAAACTTCACAGGCACACAAACAGTACTCCACCATTAAAAGTGAATTAGTTATCTGTCACATAATAAGTCACAGGTGAGAATTCTTCAGAACTAAGAATTCTTATTGCACAGTAGGAAGGCATGGAAGACCTCAATTTTATTTGAGTAAAAGAAGGAGATTATTTGTGTCGAGTGAAGAATCAGGTGGTTGAGGGATAGCCAGTCAAGCGAATTCATTGTTAGATTTGAAGGGAGGCCAGAATAATGAGCTATTCCACAAGCACCATGCTGTACGGTTGTGTCATGCAGGAGCAGGCAAAATAGTTTAGGATATCAAAAGGCGTGAAACCTTACAAAGCAAGCAGCTGCTCTGGGAGGTCTCTGCTTGTTGAGGCATACCGACATCTGGTTTTGGAATTCACTGCCATGATGGATCTCAGAGGTCCACACAAAAATCAACAAATTGGAAGAAACACAGGGAAATGCTTACCATAACCAAAGCAATGTGTAAACTGGTTGTTAACCGTGAAATGTAGAGAGGACATTTCCCCTCATGGCAGAGTTCAGAGTCAGGGGTCACAGCGCCAGAATAAAACAGTACCATTTTAGGACTGAGATGAGAGGAAATTCTTCTCTCAGAACATTGAGTGCCTTTAGAACTCCTTGCCAGAGCGCTACGGGTGGCAGAGTCTGTGTTGTTTTGAGACAGAGATCGATAGATTCTTGATTAATCGAGGATTATGGCGAAAATGCAGGAAAATTGGCAAGAGGAATGTCAGATCAGCCATGAACCTATTAATGGTGGAGGAGACTCAAGAGTCTGAACAGCCTTATTTTGTTGTAAGTTCTCATGGACTTCTTATGAAGTGAAGAAAATTACATCTAGTTAGATATCTTGCACAGATCAGGAAGTGATTTTTCTCTCCCTCAATAGACCAAACAAACCTTCTAATTTCCTACATTTAAAATGGCAGCAACTTCCATCGTGGATGAACTGACACTGTCATAATCATGAGCACCACAGTTGCCAAAGTTGGCTAACAAGTTATTTTTCCAAAGATGAACTTTTACACGATTTCATCAACATTTATTTGAATAATATTCCATGGTCAATGTGGTACCGGATAAAGCTACTTAACTTAAGACTGAGATAACAAGGTGTAGAGCTGGATGAAATTTCTGAAAAAGGGTCCAGACCGTAAACATCAGCTTTCCTGCTCCTCTGATCCTCCTTGGCCTGCTGTCTCATCCAGGTCGACACCTTGTTATCTCAGATTCTCCAGCATCAGCAGTTCCTACTATATCTTAATTTAGGGCTAGTACACTAGCATGGGTACAGGATTGGCTAATTAACAAAAGACACAGTTGGGATAGAGGAGACATTGAGGATTAAGGATTAATATTTATTTCCAATATATATTAATGACTTAAATGATAGAAGTAAATGTACTATTCGCAAGTTTGTGGAAAAACAAAAATAATTGGGAATGAGAATGACAATGAGGGTACAGATGTAACAGATCAAAGTGAGTGGACAATAATTTGTTAGATATAATAAAAGCTGAATATTTAAATGGATAAGGACCACAGAAAGTTACAGCGGAGGAGGAGGACTGGAGGATCTTTGTGCAGGAGTCTCAAAAAGCTAGCTTATGAGTTCAACTGGTAAGAGGGACATTATATAGACTGTTGGACTTTATTTCAAGGTGGAATCAAGAAAGTAATAGGGATGTCTTGCTGAAACTAATATACAAGTCAGACCATATTTGCAATACTGTGAATTTTTTTGGTCACATTACCCAAGGAAAAATATTGTGGCATAGAATGCAATTTATACAAGGTTCATTAGGTTGTTTACTTTGGTGTAGATGTGTGGTAGGTTGGACTTGTAACTATTCAAGAATGAAAGGAGACCTTCTTGAAACACTATTATTGGGGCATAGATGTAGAAATAGGATTGTTCCCTCTTTAACCCCCTCCTTTCACCAACCATATTTTTACTCATAACTGATTTGCAGTTCAACCTCAGAGGCTCCCTTGATTTATCAATGAACAAATGCACTGCTAATGTGGTGCTTAAATCACAAATCCAGAAGATCCAAAGGCCTGATGTTAAATCCTTCAAGCTTTGGCATAATATAGAACATAGAGCATTAATTAATTAATAGGCAGGCATATCTCTAATCCACTTACATAGAACATAGAACATAACAGCACAGTACAGGCCCTTTGGCCCTCGATGTTGTGCCAACCTGTCATACCAATCTGAAGCCCATCTAACCTACACTATTCCATATATGTCCATATGCTTGTCCAATGACGACTTAAATGTACTTAAAATTGGTGAATCTACTACCGTTGCAGGCAAAGCGTTCCATATCCTTACTACTCTGAGTAAAGAAACTACCTCTGACATCCGTCCTATATCTTTCACCCCTCAATTTAAAGCTATGCCCCCTCGTGCTCGCCGTCACCATCCTAGGAAACAGGCTCTCCCTATCCACCCTATCTAACCCTCTGATTATCTTATATGTCTCAATTAAGTCACCTCTCAACCTTCTTCTCTCTAATGAAAACAGCCTCAAGTCTCTCAGCCTTTCCACGTAAGGCCTTCCCTCCATACCAGGCAACATCCTAGTAAATCTCCTCTGCACCCTTTCCAAAGCTTCCATATCCTTCTTATAATGCGGTGACCAGAACTGTATGCAATACTCCAAGTGTGGCCACACCAGATTTTTGTACAGCTGCAGCATAACCTCATGGTTCCAGAACTCGATCCCTCTATTAATAAAAGCTAAAACGCTGTATGCCTTCTTAACAACCCTGTCAACCTGGGTGGCAACTTTCAAGGATCTGTGTTCATGGACACCGAGATCTCTCTGCTCATCTACACTACTAAGAATCTTACCATTAGCCCTGTACTTTGCATTCTGGTTACTCCTAACGAAGTGCATCACCTCACACTTGTCTGCATTAAACTCCATTTGCCATCTCTCAGCCCAGCTCTGCAGCTTATCTAAGTCTCTCTGTAACCTACAACATCCTTTGTCACTATCCACAACTCCACCGACCTTAGTGTCGTCTGCAAATTTACTACCCCATTCTTCTATGCCCTCATCCAGGTCATTTATAAAAATTACGAACAACAGTGGACCCAACACCGACCCTTGCGGTACACTACTAGTAACTGGTCTCCAGGATGAACATTTCCCATCAACCACCACCCTCTGTCTTCTTTCAGCAAGCCAATTTCTGATCCAAACTGCTATATCTCCCACAATCCCATTCTTCCGCATTTTGTACAATAGCCTACTGTGGGGAACCTTATCGAACACATTGCTGAAATCCATATACACCACATCAACTGCTTTACTCTCATTGACCTGTTTGGTCACCTTCTCAAAGAACTCAATAAGGTTTGTGAGGCACGACCTACCCTTCACAAAACCGTGCTGACTATCCCTAATCAAATTATTATTTTCTAGATGATTATAAATCCTATCTCTTATAACCTTTTCCAACACTTTATCAACAACTGAAGTAAGGCTCACTGGTCTATAATTACCAGGGTTGTCTCTACTCCCCTTCTTGAACAGGGAAACCACATTTGCTATCCTCCAGTTGTCTGGAACTATTCCTGTAGACAATGACGAGTTAAAGATCAATGCCAAAGGCTCGGCAATCTCGTCCCTGGCTTCCCAGAGGATCCTAGGATAAATCCCATCTGACCCAGGGGACTTATCTATCTTCACACTCTGTAGGATTTCTAATACCTCTTACTTGTGAACCTCAATCCCACCTAGTCTAGTAGCCTGTATCTCAGTATTCGTCCCACCATTCATAACTGATATGATTAGCATTATTCCCACTTTTCTGTCTTATCCCTAATCACAAATAGAATCAAATTCAGCCTTGAATATTCCTAATGACCCAATATTGACACCTCTCTGCAGGAAAGAATGCCATATCTTCATTCAGCTCAGACCAGAATTTCTTCCTCCTTTCTGTCTTAAACTGGTGAGGGCTTATTTTGTGATTACACCACTGGCCTAGTCTGACCCACAATGGTGATGGCCCTTTGGCACCCATGACCCCATTTGGCTCTGGCAAACTGAGGCTAATTGTAGAGTTCTCAATATTGTCATAGCTTTTGCCCCACCTCCACTACTGTTTGTCACTGGAAAATTGTGGCCAATTGTAAAGCTCACAATATTGCCATAGCTCATGGAATTTAACATCTAGCCTGGGGATCTTCCCGGTCCGAGATTAAGCACCACATTAGCAGTCCATTTGCTCCTTGAGAAATCAAGGAAGTCTGAGGTTGTGCTTCAATTCAGTGCAGGTTAAAGAAAAGGTCAGTGAAATGGGGGACAAAAGGGAGGAGAGTCATATTTCTGTCCCCTGGTGGGGTTAGGTTTAATGGAGCCCTCCTTTCAGTTTGGACAAACTCTACATACTGGGTTTGTCAACTTGTTCTTCAGTCAGAAGTACACAATTTGCTTGAGAGTCAGTTGAATTACTTCCTGCAGAGATACCAAGGAATGTTCTTTACATTCAAGTGTAGAAGACAAATATTGTCATTGTAGTTCCTTTGAACAAACACACAGGTTCTTGCCAACAGGGAAGAAAGATGATAAAAGCATAAAAGGATTTCCATTTGTTAGGGTCAGAAAGAGCTGCTAAATCAATCAATTTTTGTTTTTTTTTTGGCAACAAGAGAGTGTCAAATACTGAAAGGATGCAGAGAACAAAGAACGAGGAACATTTCTCAGTTCCTTGTCTGCAGGTTACAGAACTACCAGCCCACAATCAGTTTGTTTATTCTTACACTAACATCTGGTCAGCTGACACAAGTAGTACTATTCAAAACCTCAGATAATCAAATGTGAGGCTGGATGAACACAGCAGGCCAAGCAGCATCTCAGGAGCACAAATGCTGACGTTTCGGGCTGCATACCTATGGGTGTGATTTGGACCACAAATTTACACATTGTGGCAAAGCTGCAATCACAATTCTCCAAATATGTAACCCGCTTAATACCTGTTGTATATGAATGTCATTAGGAGCCATTTTGTACAAAATCAACTTGCAAGTGTAGTCCATGTACATTCTTATACTTTAGCAGAATTCAATTCCTGATGCTTTTTTTCCCCATGTAATGCGATATGCAGTTCATGTGACAAGCAAGTTCCGATTATGTGAGGACATACACAACTGCAAACCGTCTGACTGATAGTGCTGTGGCTTTCAGAAACCCACTAAACCAGACAGATTGCTTTACTTGCACTTGTGGGTAAAGATGATTTATCCCTTTGAAAATCACATGTGCCATCTCCCCGTAAACTGCAATGCATGGAGTAACATTGCAAATAGACTCTGTTCTCTCAAAATGGAAGAAACATTTTTAAAGCAGTGTCACTGAAAAATTATACCGATGGGAACATTGCAGTCAATCCAAGAATGATATATTTGAAGCAAAGTTTGTTTTAAGATTGATTTCTGGTTAGTCATTTGGTAATCATTCATGGAGCACCAAATTGCACTGACCTGAAGATCCCTGATCATTCACTGGTCTCTGTGATGCTGGTATTAACCCAAGAAGCAGAGAGAGATAAAACATTCAACCCCAGGACTGCTGGAATAAAGGAGAGAAATAACTGCTTGATGTTGGTTGAATACAGATTTAGAGATGCCAGTTTCGTTTCATTGTCGTGACGTGTCACCGATGTCATTTTTTTCCTTAGATAAATGTCAATTGAGGTTATTTTTAATAAAAAGGTTTCTTGCTGTGAGGCTAAGTAAACTTTCTTGCCAAATCTTACCCACTACACTTCATCCTGTCCCAAGAGTAGTTGACACACCCCATCCTGGCTCCGTCTTACCATGCGCTGCACTTGGAACACCTCACTCAGCAGATAATCAGCCAAAAGGCTGGTGTTATTGTCAACTGTGCCAGCTTAAACGCAGCTACACATCCAAAATGTTGGCAGTTCTGCCTTGCCCCTGACCAGCAATATCATGACACAGCAGCTACAAGCCATGCTGCTCAGAGACAGAGTTAGCATGGTTGACATTGCATTGCACATACAACCTCATCAATTACCTGCCTGTAGCTACATCCAGTGCAAACACTATCGCTGGTTCACCAATGCCCACTGTAAACCCATATCCAACCATTGTCCGGTAGGAGAACTAGACATGCAGGTAAGCAAACTAGTCCATAGATGAGGTCCTATTTACAGCCAGCAAAATCAAAGCAAAACTAAGAGATTACAGTTCATCCCTAGAACACAAAACAAATGACCGATATCTGTTTTGCATTCCATAATGGGCTGCTGCATAAAGCTGTCAAACTCCAGAATCTAACGTCACTCAGGTCTTGTCTGATTTGTAATACCCAACGCAGCTGAGTTCTGAGCACAAGGAAAACATCCTCGTTCCCGTTGTGATTCTCCACCTTGGAAGACTGCTTTTGTTCTCCTATTCCTCGCCATCACAGCTGATTCCAAAGATGAGGGATTTACTGAGATTAAGCAGTCTAGGCCTCTGCTCTCGAGGTTAGCAGAATGAGAGGGGATCTATTTGAAGCATACAAGATGCTAAAAGTGAATTGATGAAGGATATTTCCTCATGTAGGACAATCTAAAATGAGAGGTCATTCTTTTAGATAAGGAGTAGCAAAATTAAAGCAAAAATGAGGAGAAATTTTTTCAAAGGGTTGTGAGTCTGTGGAATTTATTACTCTAGAGTGCAGCGGAAGCTGGGACATTGAACAAATTTGAGAAAGATAGATTTTTAAATTAGTTCTGCATTGAAGTATTATGGAGAGTGGCCCAAATGAAACTGTGGCCATGATAGATTAGCCATGATCATAGCAAATGGCAGAGTAGGTTTCAGGGGCTGAATTGCCTACTCCTCCTGCTGGTTCTTGTGCATCCATCACGTCACCTCAATGCTTGCTTTAAATGTACAGAACACAGCTTGATGCAGCAGTGTCTGGACTACACTTGGAGACTGACCAAACATACGACACCTACACTCCTGCAACACCAAGGTTCAATTTGCAAGGACCAATGGCATGGTGCAAATTACCTTTAACCAGCATGTGAATCCCAATGGCATCTATACTACATGCATGACAAACAGAAAAACGAAATGACAAATTCAATTTAGCTGCAGTTTGTGAAGGCCTACTTCATGAATTTGTTTTCTCAATGTCCTAAGCATCCAGCAACCATGGATCCTGCACTTTCTCCCATCAAACTGACAGTGACTCCACCCACCCTGAGTGCTGTCCCAGCCATTTTTAATTTCAAGTTAGCATGCAAGAATGGCAATCAAAAGTAAGGAACATAGCACACAGCTTATGCCATCAGTACCAGGCTCCACCTGGGTACCGAGTGACAGCCAGAGCGTCCATGTCCCCTTTTATCCTGCATTACCCCATGTACCTGGTCATCCCATTTCCTCATATACCTTCCCTTTTAGGGACCCACTAGATAGAATGTTGCTTGTTGTTGTCCTTCCTGCACTGCAAGCTCAACATTACTTTTTAAAAGATGCCAACGAGGACAGCACAGTGGCTCAGTGGTCTGGATTGTAACCTCACAGATCTGGCATAGGCTCAAGGGGCCAGGTGGCCTGTTCTTTAACACTCCTCCTGTGCAAATCATTGCCAATAATATCCCTTCCCTTAGCCTAGCATACTGTCCAATGTTGTTCCACATGCTGCCCTCAGAGCTACTGACTCCTTCCATCACAATATTTGATTGTCCATCAGCAAATGCTTGTTTTTCCGTCTTCAGCCTTGACTGCCTAACCACTTTTTGACAGTGAACCTGCCTTTGCTCCCACCCTGACACCCCATTGCACCACTCGATCAATCCACGGACCCCCAGAACTGTACTCATGAGACTTTCAATAGATTTCAACGAATATCCCCCAGACACAACTGAACAAACCCTCACCTGTCTACTCAGCTCCCCAAGTGATGATAGCAATTCCCTTGACTGCAAGCTACTGACCATTGCCAACTGCCCTGATCATGGTCGAACATAACTCAAGTGGCCAGCTTGATGACCGACCTTGGCTAAGTCCTTGGACACTGTGCAGGCTGTGAGCATGTCTAACAGCACATGAGACCCCTTCACCAACTAAACTGAAGACCAGTCACCACCAACATTTCCACTGAATTAATTTGCAGCAGGGGTTGCCCTGCTGTCACTTGGAACATGCGTGTTGTAGAGCAAGATCACCCCACAATCCAATAAAACCTTATTCACAAGCAGCCAGATTGTGTATTCCACAGAAGAGCACCCAAAGAGGGTATTACTAAGAGACTTTACATTCTAGTTGGAGCACCAACTGACTAACAGACATTGCATACTATGGCACGGCGAAAATGCTGTGTACATAGATTGGTTTGTGGTGTGCATAAGCTTCGAACAAATAAGCACCCACCACAAAACAGTCTGATTCAGTCCATCAGCTGGCTTCTTATCCCAATGCAGAGCACGTCCTTGCCTCAACCTTTTGATTCTATTGGCCAGTGGGCCCTGCAGTGCAGGTTTGTACTGAAGTATTTTGTAATTAGATTCAAGAGGTTTCATGAGGATCCAGAGGGATTGGTAAATATTAGTTGCTAAATATTCATACATGTGGCTAGAACCCAGTAACACTGCTTCATGCTGAGCAAAATAGAGGCTCTTTGCATTCAGCAGTGAGGTGACTTCCAGGTCAACATTTCTCAGCATCACGTTTGCTCTGCAGGATCAGTGGTTTAATAAGTTTCGTTTTTACGCAAGTACAATGTGCATTTAAATAAATCCCACATGGACAGCTCAGGATTCTGAAGACTCACCATAACGCCTCTTGGTTGCAAGAAAGATACAGCAAGTTGTTGCCAACATCAAGGTAGGCTTCAATGGATTTCTCAGTTGTAACAAATCACACTGTAGCCCATCTTGCTCAAGACCCTGTAAGATCCTGCGCAATTTTTAACTACAAATAAAAGGCAGAGTCATAATATTTAATATGAAGAACATTTTTGGAAACCAGTTAACCAACGTAAAAAGTATCAAATCAGAAAAGTGGCTGAATCAGCAAATAAGTAGGCCTCCTCAGCCTGCTCCTAAATTTCCTGCTTTAGGCATGTCAGTAGTCAGCTAATTTTAATTAATTTAAGCAGCAGCTAGGTGCACTGGAGACAGTGAAGATTGTAGACTTTGACAGCAACCCTAGCTGTAGGCAACTAAAATAATCTGAACTTATCCTATTCCATTAAACGATGGCACATGCATCAAATTGAAAACATAAGATTACACAGGTATCCAAAAAGCAGTTATCTTATCGAATGAATTACCACATTGCCCCTTCTCAAAGCCATTAGTGAAGTGACAGAAGGAATTATCAATAATGCTGTTATGCAACAAACAGCTCAACAGGCTCGATAGGCAGTTGTAAACAGTGGTGGACAATTAAATGCGCAGAAGGAGACAACTCCATGAATATGCTTTTAAACAATGATGTTTAATCAAGTGAGGGCACAGGACAAAACTAAACCATTTGTAACTACCTTCAGCAAGAAATATTGAATCAATGTTTCATCTTGGCCTTCCCCCAAGATCAAAGATACCAATAATGGAAGCTGTGGGCAACTATTATGATGCACTTTATCCAAATTTTGCTCACTAATGCTGTGCTCCCCACCTGGACAGTTCAGCTGCAGAAATCATTGAAGCATCAACCAAATGAAACAAACTACCTGGCCCCACTTAAACAGTGCATTTGACTGAGTGTAGCCGGAAAAAGGAGCCCTTGCAAAATTAACAACTTTGGGAATATAATAGAGAATCTGTCATGGCTGAAGTCATATTTTGTCTCAAAGAATATTGCTTCAGTCAATGGAAGCCCCAATCTAGTCGGGTCTAGGACATCACTGAGTTCCTCAGGGCTATGCCCTAAGCCTAAACACCTTCAACTGGTTCATCAATGACCTGCAATCCACCATAACATCAGAAGTGAGGGAGTTTATAATGTTCAGCTCCATTCAAAACACTTCAGAAAATGAGGGAACCCATGCCTACATGCAGCAATGCTGTAATAGCATCCTAGCATTCTTTCCTTTCTCATTTATGGGTTAAGTGTGATACCAGTAAGACTTTTTTTAAAAAAAGCCATCCCTATTCACCCAGAGCGCAGTTAAAAGCCAACCACACTGTGGGTCTGGAGTCACATTCGGGAGATTAGGTAAAGACAGCAGTTTCCTTCCCTAAAAAAAGGACATTGGTGAACCAAGAATGTTTTTCATGACAATTGGCAATGGTTGCATGGTTTCTCTTCGACTCCTATTCCAGATATTTATCAAATTGAAATTCCACAATCTGATTTGAACCCAGGTTGCCAGAATGTTACCAGGGCTTCTGTATCAATAATCTAGTGATAATACCACTGGGCCATCACCTCCCACTTGCAATAGTGGTGCAAAATAAGATATGCCATGCATGAAAACTAAGTACTTGGACCAAAAAAAAGGTCAAAACTAACATGTTGACATTTTCTCAAAGAACCATTACTGAATCCTCCATTTACATCCCAGGGTCACCACTGACCAGAAACATAACTGAAGGAGCAAAATAAATGTTGTGGCTGCAAAAGCAGCTCAGAAGCTGCAGCAAGTGACTCACCTGCCAATTCCCCAAAAAGTGTCTCTACCATCGACAAAGCACATCAGGACTATGCAGGAAAGCCCTCAATGTGCCTGGTTGAGTGTGACTCTCAGAACTCTGAAGCTCAATTCAGTTAGGAAAAAAATACCTCCTTAGATTGACAGCTAATCAACCACCTTAAATATTCAATCCTTCCACCACAAAGTGGCAGAACATGCTACTTTCAATACATACTGCAGCAACTTGACATCACCTTCCAAATCTGTGACCATAGCCATCTCACAGATTAAATGCAACAGGTAGATAGGAACACCATGGCCTGCAAGTTCCTCTTCAAAAGGCTCTTTGCAGCCAGCACTGAGATGACTTCCATGTCAACGTGACTTGAGTATTCTGTATCACCTTTCCTTCATGGAAAAGAGGAGAACTCAGAACTAATAAGCACATAAACCTGAGCCAGTGGCAAACCCCAAATAATAGCAGAAGATGAAATTTGCATTCATGCCATTTTTAAGTATCAGGTAATGACAATTGAACAGTGGGCACATTATTAATTTTTTTAAAAACTTACCTTCATTTGCAATAATTATCACGAAAGGTACAATTAAACTTTCACATTAAATGGTCACTGTCACAACCAAGCTTCCTTTCACTGACATTCCACAGTACCAATCTTCAAAGTAAAGCATGCTAGGTTAATAGAATTGTTTTCAATGTGGATCTGTTCCAATGAATCAATAAATCTCATCTTTTCAAAATTATATTTGACAAAAAGCTCAATTTAGTGCCCTCAGAGCATGCTTTCCTTGCGCATGAAGTCATTTGCTCTCTGCTATTTTTTTTAAATGAAGGCAGAATAATGAAAGATAATTTAAGTTGTCAGTATGTCAGTGTAATCTAATATTCAATTTCTCATTATAGCCAGTATAATTATAATCAATAGTAAGCATTCATTTACAGAAACCTCATCCATCCCACACAGATAAATACAAATTCCACTTATGTGTTTTGACAACCCTTCACCAATGACATCATTTAATTTTCCCCATTTTAGAACAGCATAGATGAAAATGACTGCAACTGTAAGACACTAACAATTGATGTAAAAATATTACCTTACTAATCTCAGTCTTAGCTTCCTTACAATGGTGAGATAAATGTCTACATCAAGCAGTTATCTTCCAAGTTTAGGTTCTACAGGCTGGACTTGTTTCCAATGGAATTTATAAAAGTGATGGGTAACTTGATTGGTGCAGAAGATTCCAAATGTTGACAACATGTTTCCAAGGTAGGCTGGAGAGTGGCTTTGAGTGGAATTTGGAGTTGTTAGTTGTTATGGACCAGACCAAATCCCCTCAACATATGTAAATGACCAAACCCTGAGCTTTTTCTTATTTTAAATCTAATGTAACGTGGTGCAGTGTTCAGGTTACAATTTGATTGATTAAACCACTGGATTTAAAACAAAACACTATTCATCCACTCTAGTTAGCAATTCCAATTCTGTCTGCCTGATTCTAAATTCTATTGGAAAATATCAAGAAAAATACTTACACCAACTTAATAATTCACTGCTCCCATAAAATAATATCCATTAAACACACCCTTGGCAAAAGACAAATGCAGAAAACAGGTTGTCTCACATATGCTCCAGTAGCAGAAAGAGAACCCCCAGCTTTTGGTTATAACAGAGAGAGAAAGCAGCTTCCGTCTCAAGACCCTAACAGCAACTGCTGGAAATGACAACAGAAAATCCCAGTTCTGAGACAGCTTGACCACACCCATTTCAGGCCATTTTTTTAACTGTTCAAACTTGTTAAAGAAAAAACCCAAAGCCTCAAATGCTGTTTACTGGAGTCATTCCAATTGCTCATTATCTCTGCCTTAAAACCTCTTCAAAAGGAAAAAAAAAGGACAAAATACACTTTAAAGCTACAATTCCAACACAGTGGTATCTCAATGCATCTGTTGCCCTTGTCCTTCTAGATGCAGTGGTCATGGGTTTCAAAAGGTGCAAAGGAACCTTTGCGATTGTAGATGGTTTGCACTGCTACTACCAAGCTGCACTGGTGGAGAGAATGAATATTTGTCAGTATGCTGTCCATGCAGCAGGCTACTTTGACTGGATGGTGTCAACTTCAAGTACAGTTGGACCAGCATATCTAAAAAAGTGGGAGCTCCATTTCAAACCGGACTTCTGCCTTGTAAATGGTGGCTAGGTTTTAGGGAGGCCAGCAGGGTGGGTGCCTGAACAGGATTCCTAGCCCTTGACCCGTTTTTTTTTGTTTAAGCCACTGTTCATATGGCTAGTTCAGTCCCATTTCAGGTCAATGGAAACACCCAGGATGTAAGTAGAATACACATCACTTAACATGTGTAAACTGCAGGATGCTTTCCATGTTCTGGACAACCATGAATGAAGAGGTCATAAGCTGAAGGGAATTGAAGGCCATGTTTTGGAATGTGAGCAGGAGCTGGCATCTGTGGTATGTTTTGGAAGGCTCAGACGTCATTAATAGCATACTTCAGGTGTTGGAAACCCAGCAATCAGGGGTTTCTACTTTTTGGGCTAAGATGAGGAGAAGTTCATTTTTCCCCCCTATGAGGAATGAGCCACTTTGGAACTTTCTGCCCCAAAAGCAGGGCAATTAAATATTTCCAAAGACAGAAGTGGCTGGATTATTTGGTGAGAGAATCAAAATATGATCAGGAGTTGATGGGAATGTGATATTTAAAACCAACAAAAACCAGCCTGAATCTTACTGAGTGGTGATATAGGTTTGAAGAGCCAAACAATCTAATTCTGCTATATTTTTGCATGTTTCTAATAATTTCTGCAAAAAAACTGTTTTACAAACTCTAAATATTATAAATTCTCATATCCGAACACCTTTGCCTTTATGTACTTGTAGTCCTAGACAGCAGAACATTAACTTCGCTGTTCTGTACAGTGAAACCAAATACTGTGATGCAAATGGAAAGCATGCAAGGTGTCTCACTCCTGACTGCAGCTTTCTCAGCCTGCGCTCATCTGTCACATTCCTACAGTGGAGACACAAAAAAGCATTTTGAACTTCTGAAGCACTTACACAGAAGGCATTCAAAACAGATACTTTTTCCAAACTGAACAATATTGGAAATGAGAGGTAAAGCTCACTGTAATGGCAAATTTTCAGCAATGTTATTAATGTTAGTTTAAAATACAATGGCAGGTGGATAAGAACCTACACTGGGAAACAGAAGAAACAAGGGCAGGCAAAGTAAAAATGGGAAAATAGTGATAGGCAGAAAATTCAAGGGCAAGAATCATTACGATACAATGGAATTAGGGAACGTTAAAAATTCAAGCCTCAAGGCTGTGTCTCATAACACAGACTATTTAAAATAAGCTATGAATTGTCCACAAAAAGATATAAACAGGTGTAACAGTTGTGATTGTAAAGGTGGTTACTCAGTTTTTAGGAAGGACAGGCTACAGTGAAGAGGTGACATAGCACTGCCGTTTAAAGAGGAAATTAACACAGTAGTGAGCAATGACATTAGAATGAAGTGGAATCTGAATGGGTAGCGCTCAGAAAAACCAAGGGGGAAACAGAACAATACTGAGGGCTGTACTTAGACACTCAAACTGTCATGGTTAACATTGGGGGAAGACATAACACAAGAAATTAGAGATGTGAGCAATAAAAGGTACAGGTGTAACCAACAGACTTTATTCTGCATCTAGATTGGGCAAATCAAAAAATCACAGTACCAAAAAGGAGGAATCCTGGAACAAGTATCGGATGGTTTTATGGATCAATAATATTAAGGACCAACAAGACAACAAAACAACCTAGGCTAGCAATGAAAAAGTACAATTCTCATGAGGAGTCTGGTGGAAGAGCTATCATAAGGACTTTTTTAAAAAATTCAGATGAAGACTGACATTGTTGGTGGAGTTTTGAACACTGAACCGAAATAAAGGAAACTAATGAATGCATGAGGCACAAGATGACTATGATAAATTGGGTAGCATTATTTAAAAGGTGTATCAGTGCACAGGCAACGGCAATGTAGAAGAGCATGTGGATGAACTGTAACGACTGCTCATTCCTATCCAGCATACAAATAAAAGTTGGCCCAACCATGATAGACAAAGGAAGTTAGGGACAGTATTGAATTCAAGGAAGGAGCATAGAAATTGGCCAAAAACAGCAGATCCAAGGGTTGATTTCGAGTTTAGAATTGAGCATGGAGCCCAAAGATTGACCAACTGGGGGAAAGGGAATGACAGCAAGCATTGGGGAACATGCAAGCCAAATGTAAAAATTTTCATAGGTATGTGAAAATAACAACTTTGGAGACAAATGTAGCTCTCTTACAGTCAATGAGGGATGACAGAGTAAAGAGTTTCTGGAGTTATTATTGACCAGAAACTGAATTGGATCAGAGTGGCTACAAGAGCCGGTCAGAAGCTCGAAATACTGTTGCAAGTAACTTGCCTTCTGACTCCCCAAAGCCTGTCCACCACCTACAAGGCAAAAGTCAGTACCAAGAAGGAATACTCCCCACTTCCTTCGATGGGTGCAGCTCAACCCCATCCAGGGCAAAGTCATCTATTGATTGGCATCGCATCCATAAACAAACATTCACTGTTTAACAAATAGACTGGACTGTTTTGAGGATCTAACCAGTCGAGTTGATGAGGGGCAGCCAGAGGATGTGGTTTCCTTACACTCTCAGAAGGCTTTCAGTGTGGTCTCACCCAAGACAGCAGCATGTAAAACTAACAGCTATGAGTTGGAGGGCAAAGTAGTGATGTGGAAACAGAACTGATTAACAGACCAGGAGGAATAGGAATTACACATTGTTTTTCAAATGGCAGTGACAGGTGAGGTACCAAGGAATCAGTGTTTATAGCACAACTCTGCATAAAATAAATTAATGATTTGTGTGAGGGAATTATAATGCTATATCTCCCAAGTCTGCATGATAAATAACTGCATGGATGGGTGCACCATGAGGAAGATGCATAGTGTGATTCAGCCAAAAAGTTGAGAAAGTGGGAAAATGCAGGGCAGATGTGGACCATAGAATCCCCAGAGTGTGGAAGCGGATCATTCAGCCCATTGAGTCCATGCTGACCCTCCAAAGAGCAGCCTGCCCACAACAATCCACCCCACCCTATTCCTGAAATTCGACATTCCCCAGGGCTAATCGCCCAAGCTTACATATCCCTGGTCATTATAGGCAGTTTAATACACCCAATCCACCTTTCTCTGCACATGTTTGGACTATGGGAGGAAACCCGTGCAGACACGGGGACAATGTGCAAACTCCTAAGTCACCCAAAGCTGGAATTGAACCCAGGTCACTGGCTGAGAGGCAGCAGTGCTAACCACTCAGTCACAGTGCCAATCATTGAGAGGTTATTCACTTGAGTGGAAAACAAAACAGAAATGCAGATTATGTGAATGACAACAGGTTGAAATAACAGGAGGTGCAACAAGAACTGAGGCTGCCCTTTTACATGAAGTGCTGAAAGCTGTGAAGAAAGGAAATAGTACGTTGGTCATCAGGCGAGGATTCACATGCAGGAGTGAGAATATTTTGCTGCAACGACAGAGTATGGATAAGACCACACCTAGAATACTGCGTGCACTTTTGGTCTCTGAGCAATGATATCCTAGCTACTGATTAATGGGATTGTTGGACTGACGTTGTAGAAACATTGGACCAGTTGGGGCTATATTCAAAGTTTAAAAGATTAAGGAGGATAATCTCAAACCTGCAAAAATTCCAACAGGTCTGCATAGGACAAGTGCAGGAAGGACATTTCTAATGTCTGGGGAGTCCAGAACCAGGATCACAGTCTAAGGAAACAGTAGGCCATTTTGGACTTTGGTGAAGAGAAACTTCACAGGAAGTCATTAGGCTCTGGAATTCTCTGCCATAGAGAGCACTTTAGGCCAAAAAACTTTGAATGTTTCTTTCCAGGGGTTTGATGTAGATTTTAGGGCTAAAAGGGGTCAACAGGCTATGGGCAGAATGCAGAAAGTGAGTTTTAAATTGGATGCTATACTCATTTTGAATGGAGGAGCAGGCTGGATGGGTCAATGGTCTAGGCCTGCTTCTATTTCCCACATTTCTAATTTAAATATAGTGGAAAATGGTGAGTGGTGAACATGTAAAAAAAACTATCTGCAGTTCTTGTTTGTTAGAATTGTACTGAAGTGTTTATGCTAGTAATTAGAGTATTATTAGATTATCAAACTGGCCTTTGTGTGCTGCATTTGTGTTTACCAATACAAGTCATTCATATGCCCTCCACATTTTAGTTTGAAGCCAAATATTTTGACCTTGTTTTTCAAATGGATATGATCTCTCTCAGTGGGATAAGCCTACTTCCTTTGACATTTTACACCTGCCCACAAATGCCACACAATTCAACAGAAATGTCAATGTCTGCCAGCGAGTGAGGGCTGTGGTGCACCGCAGTAAATACTGGACACAAGCCAGAGAGATAACATACACAAGACCTTAACCTTCAATGCACAGACAGCAAGCACTATTCAGCAGTCCAACCTCCAACATGGTTTTTCAATTAATGAGTGCACAACTTTACCTTGGAGGGCTCATCAGCATTCTGACTAACTGTTTTAACACACCCCATCTTCTGTTGCTTTTCACCCACCATTGATCTTTCTGGTTGCATTCCCTTACTGATTGCCACCACCTGTTTTGTGACTCTCCATTGTATTTTTCTTTTTAATTTCTCAGCTTTCATATATTCTGTTATCTCAACCTTGAATAGCACCTTACCAAATTTTTGATCACCTTTCCAATTTTCTCCCTCCAGCTTTTAATTTTAAGAAATTTGAAGAAAACCATAAACGCACGTGATATTTCAAGCCTTAAAATGATTTTTGGTGAATTGCACCATCTCCCAAGGGGAAGCAGAAGGAAATAATTGTCTTATGGCATCCTCACATCACACAACATCCGATTATAAAATTACGTAGAGTCATGGGTGGCATGTGCCATGGGGGTAACCTGGACAAGAAGAAGAAAAACTGAAAACTGAAGCTAGTTAGGTTACACATTCCTTTTGTGTGAAAATAAGCAAAACTGGAAAAAGGAGCCCAACTAGAGAAATTGACCCTAGTACTGGATTCAAATAGGATTCAAAGTTGCTCAAGAAAGTAGCAAGGCAATGTTCTGGGAGCAGCTCAGCAAAAGAGGAGTAAGAGGTTAATTCAGATGAAAGGGTAATAACAGACTGAAAGATCTTTTGTAAGCAAGAAAAATATTAGCACCGACAAATTGTGGCCCTTTCTAGTGTGAAACATGAGAATTGACCATGGAGAACAAAGGAAACGGCTGTGCAACTTTAGTACTGTCGAAGTTAGGTCAAAAACAGAATGGCGGAGTGTTATTTAAATGGTGATAAATTATGAAACGTGGATGTACAAAGGGACCCAGTTACCATAAGCCAGCATGCAAGTATAGCAAGTAGGTCGCAAGACAAATGCAGTGTTGGTCTTCAATACAAGATGGTTTGGATATGGAGTAACCCGGTCTCATTGCAGCTATACAGAACCTTAGTGAGACCACATGTGCAGTTTTATTTTCCTACAAAGTAAAATTGTTATAAGGATGTACAGCAAAGTTTCACAAGGCTGATTCCTGGGAAGGCAGGCCAGGCTTGAGCTACTGGCTTGACAGGGCCTGTATTCCCCAGACTTAAGAATGAATGAGAGGGAACTTTATTGAAGCATATACACTTCTGAGAACGCTGAACATATCCAGTGACTGAGGCAGAGATTGACAGCATTGAAAAAAAAAGCCTTTCAGCCCATCACATCCATGCCAGTCAAAAACAGCCAGGTGTTTCGAATGAGAAGTCAATCTCAGGCTATGGGGGACTGAGGTGAGAAGAAATTCCTTCACTCAGAGGGTGGTCAAATTATGGATTCTCTTGTCACTGATCAAGTCACTATGCATATTTAAGAAAGATATATTTCCAATAGCTATGGGCATTAAGGGCTGTACGGGAACAAAACAGACCTATGACACTGAGATACAGAATTAACTATGATCATGTTGAATAGTGGAGTGGGTTTGACAGGTCAAATATCTGACTCCTGTCTTTATTTCTAATTATATTCTGGAGTGCAGCATATTGTCGGTTGTCGAATTGCATCTTGGTTTTACATACTGGAGAGGGAAGGATTTTATTGCAATAAACTGAGCAAGATATATCTCATCACTTGCTGTATGTTGATTAAAGTAAACTGCTAAGGATCACTTCTGTTTTCATCATCAATAAACCTCACGTCAAGTAATCTCATCTTACTCTATCACCGCTGCTATTAGATTTGATAGCCCAACTAAAAATGCTTGATTCATGAGAATTTCTCTTAATAACTATGTTAGTGTATCCCTTTGAAAAAGGCATCATTCTAGTCAACTCTTCAGATGTTTGTGAAAGTAATTTGTGACCCCAGTCTAACATCCCCCAAACTCCATAAATGACAGATTTATCCAAAGAAACTAAACTCTGACAGTTTGGGCTTTTTATATCAAATTCTGGGACTGACTTGACACCAGGTAAAATAGCTCATTCATGTCACTATATCACGACATTACAGAATAGGCAGAAGATCAAACACTTATTTTTTTCAAACATGTTTGAGGCTTTAACAAGGTTATTGGCCAACAGCTCAATATAATTGATACTTCCCTAGTGATGGAAGATTATTGAGGGGGAAAAAAAAATTTCTTTTGAATGCACAAACAATACTTCCAGAACCCATTAAGATGGCTTGAAGGTTATTAATGATTTTGTATGGTGCTGCTGACAAAGTTGAGCACTTTGGTGATCATTTCACCAGGGATTTGTGCTTTAAATCAGCAAGTTGAGAAAAGAGAAATTGAATAAGATGGTTTCACAGTTTTATTGTAGTTCATCAGGCATATCATATTTCTTTCAAGTAAAACTATAAAAATTTAAGCACAATTTTAAATTTCTTTTTGGCAGGACCACTAGTATGTACAAGGTAACTCATGAGAGATTAGGAATCAAAGCTTAATGATTAAGGGAGTAAAGTACGCAATCATAGACATGTATAATGTGTGGTGCCTGAAGCTAAATCAGCATGCAATTCTGCTGAGGCTGACAAATAGTGTACATCTGAATGCAATATTTACAGATTAAACATCTCTTACATTATTTTGCAATTCTGTTTGAGGTAGAATTTGGTCAAAGTTATGCCTGTATCCTCTGAACACAGAACATTACAATGCATATTAGGTTTGCTTTAGGGCATGCTGATGGAATCTGCTCAGACATTTTTCTGTCGACTGCTCAATTGAGTTGACATCGGCAGTTTTAGTTTACACACACAAGGATTCTGTTGAAGATCCTCAAACAAATTTACCTGCATAGAGGATTATTTCATGGATCATATGGTCACCACCCAAGGACTTTTTAAAAAAAAGAAATACCTTGCTGGAACTAAGAAGAATATGCACTCAAGCAATTTTAAAAGGAGTCTTAATGTCATTTTACCCTGCAACTATCTTCACAGTCTGTTCCAACCTCTAAGTCACGCAAGATATACCCAAGAGGCGGTTCTGGTGAGGTAGATAGCCTGAAATTGAGGAGTTTCCTGCCTTAGTTCAACTCCATCTTTAAGTCAACCAGTTTTACATGTGTTCAATGCAGTCAGGGTCAATGTGCAAGAAGCCCCATTGTAACATGCAGCCTTTTCA
Source organism: Stegostoma tigrinum (assembly GCF_030684315.1). Classification (NCBI taxonomy): domain Eukaryota; kingdom Metazoa; phylum Chordata; class Chondrichthyes; order Orectolobiformes; family Stegostomatidae; genus Stegostoma; species Stegostoma tigrinum. Next base: position 50,930,153 of record NC_081365.1, read on the forward strand.
GATCCTGCATTTTGTATTCAGTGCTAAATACTTGCATTGATTTTTGTACCAAGTACTGAGCAAGCAGCCGAACAGATGACTATCAACCTTGATGAAGTTATAATTGGTGAATTGATGTAAATAGTAGGTATATAGGAGGGACTTAAGTTTTTATTCTCAAATATTAAAGTGTATAGACCCATGTTTTTTATGGCAGAGCGGCAGTAGGTTGGGTGGAGGTTGGGGGTGCGGGTGGAGGGTCATGCATTTGAGCGGGTGAAGAGTGTGTGGGTGAGGAAGGTAGGTTCGAAGATTGAGGGGAAAGGGTGGCAAGCAGATGACAGGCAGTAGGAGGGATAGGAGGAAGGAAAGATGGATGTCAGGTGCGTGGGAGTGTGCTTATTTTTACAAAGCACTTCCAAATGATCTACAATCTCATGTTTAACAAAAATGGATGTTAAAATCTAACCAATGACCGAAGTTAGGCTAACTGTCCTAGAGTTCCCTGTCTTCTGCCTCCCTCCCTTCTTAAACAGGCACCTTACAGTAGCCATTTTGCAGTCCTCTACAACCCTCCCTAACTCCAGTGATTCTTGAAAGATCAGCATGAATACCTCTACAATCTCAACTATCTCCTTCAGAACCATGGGATGGAGTCCATTTGATTGAGCGATTTATCCACGACCTGTCAGCTTCCCAGCATCTTCACCTTCATGATGTTCACTATACCCTACTCTGCACTGACTCTCAAAGTTTTGATAATGACGCACTGGTGTCTCAACAGTGACAACCGATACAAAATACCTATTTAGTTCCTCCACCATTTCTTTGTTTCCCGTTACTACCTCTCCAACAATTCCACGTCCGCTCTTACTTCTCTCATCTTCAAGAGATCTAAAAGTCATCTTTTATATTACTGGCTAGCTTACTCTCATTTGGTCTTCTCCCACATTACTTAAGTTATCCTCTGCTGGCTTTTAAAGGCTTCCCATTTATTTCACTACACTGTATGCCTTTTCTTTTATGCTATCTGATTTCCCTCGTTAGTTGTGGTTGCCTCATTCTCCAAGAATGTTTCTTTATTGGGAAGAATTTCTGCTGTGCCTCCTGAATTACTCCCTGAAACTCCTACTGTTGCTGCTCCATCATCTTCCCTGCAACAATTCCATTCCAACTAACTGTGGCCAACTCCATCACATCTCTGCAGTTGCCTTTACTCAATTGTAAGACCATTACATCCAATTCTAGCTTCTTCCTCTCAAAAACTGCAGGGTGAATTCTATCATACTATGGTCACTGTATGCTAGAGATGCCTTCACTTTCAGCTCCCTAGTCAAGCCTGTTTCATTACACATCATGGAATTCAGAATTGTCCTGCTCCTTAGTGCACTCGACAACAAAATAAATCTGGTGGTCATAATACAAATTCCTTTATTTGGGATCTGATGACAACCTGATTTTCCAAGACCACTTGTACATTGAAGTCTCCTGTAATTATTGGGGTGGTGCCTTTCCTATCTCCATATTTATTTTCTGCTCCATGTCCTGACTACTAGGAAGCCTGCAAACATTTCCTGTCAAGGTGTTTTCTCCTTTGCAATTCCTCAACTATTTCACCTACATTCTATGCCTTCTGACTCAATCATTTCTTGCCATCAATTTAATTTTTTTAAACTAAAAAAAGGCAATCTTGCCCTCTACTTTTCCTTTCAATAAGATGTTTACCCTTTGTTATTTAGTTGCCAGTGATTCCCCTTACAGCCGTGTCTCGAAGATACCCACACCATACCTGCCAATTTCAATCTGTGCTCCAAGCTCATTCACCTTGTTTTACTCAGTGCGACACCCTCAGGCTTGTGTTGATTGTTCTGCTTCTCAGTTGTCCCCTCATCTGCTGTACCTGAAGTCAGATTTCTATACACAGTCAAAATTACTTGTTCTAGAAATTTCTCTGCTGAGTCCTCTCCACTTTAGCTCATTCCATAAATTTTCCATGCAACTAAACCCAGCCACCTGTATTTATGTGACAGCCCTATCAACAGAGTTAGTTCGGTGATTTGCCAGGCCCCTTCAGTCCTAGCAAGATTCAGGTGTAACCAGTCCCATTGGAAAAAAGCTCCCTCCTTCCCTAGTACTGGCACCTATCTCCCATGAACGTGAATCAATCATTTTCTTCCACAACCTTTCAGCCATGTGTTACCTGTAACTTTATTTTCCCTCTGTCACTTTGCTCATGGGTCAGGGGGTAGTTCAGACATCACAGCCTTTTTTTATGTTCTGCTTTTCAAGTTTAATTTTTTTCAATTTTTTAAACTTCTAGCTGGTCATATTCCATCAGCTAAATCTCTTTCCTTCGTCTGCCAAAAATTGTTGAGAAAGAGATTCTCAGCAAGAGAACAGGAGTTCATAGATACAGGGTGAGAGGAGGTAGGTTCAAGACTGAGATGAGGAGAAACTACCTCGTTGAGGGTGGAGTCCATGAAACTCACTGCATAAGTCGCTGTGGGGGCAGAATCAACAGATTCAAGACATAGACAGGTGTCTGACAAAAAGCGTGTTAAAGGGCTATAGAGAGACAGCAAGCGGATTTGAGACCAGGATTAGATCGGCCATTATCATGGTAAATGGCAGGGTGGGTACAAAGTGCTGAATTGTCTATTCCTGCTCCTAATTTATGGTTCGATGGATCATAGAAGGCGATGCCACTTAACTTCAATCCATCTAAATAAATAGTATATTTAATTTCTTGCAGAAGAGAAGTTGGAGGCTATACGCTAATAAAGTTAATAAAGTTGTAAATTTTTCACCACAGCACAGATTGAAGTTTACATTGTGCTCAATTCTGGTTTTGAAGACTCCACATGGATCACAAATGAGCAAAGCAAGTGATCAATGTTCAAGCTTCATGTAATAACTGATTTTCCAGCATTCCAACAAAGTCAATGCATTGGGCATGAATTAGATGGACATGAATGTACTTACTCACATCCTTAAAACACTCAACTGAATCGTGAATTTCTTTTATTACTTATTCTAGCCACCTCTAATTATAATTTACAGTTTGTAATCACAAATTTGCCACTGTGAACTCATTAACCTAGAACTAAAAACTTACAGGTAAGACACCAATAATTAGAGAAACACACCTTTTCAGGAAGGATATCATTGCCATACAGGGAAGGCAACTGTGGTTTGCCAGCTTTGTTCCCGGCATAGCAGGTCTGTCCTCTAAACAGAGATTTGGCAAATTGGATGAATGTTTCAAAGAAATGAATGAGAGGTGGATCTCCAAATATAAAAAAAAATGTAAAAGGGATAGACAGGGTTGGAGAAGGCAGGATTTTACCTCTGCCTGGGGAAATCTAGAATTGGGAAGTACAATTTAAAAATTAACAATGCCACTTAAGACTAAGCTGACAAGGAGTTTTAGGAAACAGAAGGCTGTGTAAAATAATGGAATAAAAAAATATAAAAACTCTAAATTCTGGCCAGCAGCATCTGCTGTGACACACAGATGTGGTTCTATTACAAAAGGGTTGTTTGTTCCTACGCTGCCTCTTTATACCCATGAGCACCCCTAAAACTTTTCCCATCCTGCACCTGAGAAAAAAAAGAGTAGGTAATGAAAAATACATGCAATTGGGCTTTTGACAAGCTCAATAAGCTATCGTAATTTGCATCACTAGTGGGCTTTCACTTTCTGCCCCAGTTTACAGAGACCAGCATGATGCTGGATTACTCATTTGACAATGTTAGGCCATACATAATGAGTGTATGGGGTTTGCCCTGTGCGTACAGGAGATTGGCCCAAATTCCAGCCATAAGTTCTAGTCCTGTGTGACGAGTGGTGTCAATTGCAAGTTGTGTTCCCTACCATTACACGCCATTCTCTAAACACAAACAGCTAGGACAATGTTGCAAGTGGAGTCACTGTCACTGATGGGCAAAACAGCAGGATCCATGCCTGATGGTCACCAGGACAGCAAAAGGCCAATGAGCTGTACGTTCTGATGAATAGTCAGACTTGACTCGTTGATGGTTTTCTCCCATAGATACTGTCAGATCTACTGAGTTTCTCCAGTAATATCTGTTTTGATGACCTCTGATAAGAGGTAGTCAGTTGAATAGTTATTGTTAAAAACACAAGAGTTCAACTGTCTAAACATTTGTGTCTATTATTTAACAGTAACAGAACACTGAATTTTCTAATTTATATGGATCGTTTAGGGTTGTAGAGGAATTGTATAGAATTTCTTATTTCTGAATCATTCCCTTGGAATCTGCTACGATGAGGATTCCATAGGGTAGCCATGCTCAACTCCCATCTGTGTTGCAGAAAGTACTAGTCTTTGGAAAATCTGGGCCATCATCTATGTCCTGATTGTTAAACAGCACTTTCCTAATCAGTTCCACACATTTTCAAACAATCCTGCAATATTGTCCACTTCAAGTGGATGTTCAATCACCTTTTGGATCTCCGATGGCATCAACAGCACCACCCTTTCAGCTACTGCATTTTAGATTTATATTACCGCATTAAGACATAGAATTTCTCCTGGTTCTTTTGTCAATTATTTGCAGTCTTTGACCTCTGGTTATCATTCCTCAAGCTAGTGGAACTACCTCCTACTTGGTTTTCCAAAGCTATATTCAGAATAAGCAATTCAGAATAAGTCAATTCAATCTCCTTCACTTTTTCTTTTCCAAGAAGAAAAATTCCACATGACAAATACTGCATCCCATATCATCTAGGTATATCTCCTCTGCATCCTTTCTAAACTGTTTGAGATCATTCTGAGGTGGCCCAAATCCATGATTTCTACTACCAGGAAGGACATGGGTAGATGATGTATGGGAATTGTGTGCCTCTATACCCCAGAAACATTCCCCAATATATTTTTCCACCATCCAGACCTTCAAGGTCAGTATGTTGCAGTGAGCATCCAAAAGTGGAAGCCGACATGTCAACAGGCCAAATTAGTGTGGGAGGAACTTTCCAACATCTGCTTGGCTGCACAAGATCCAAGTTCCTTCTAACCAAAGGACTGTAGCATTTCAAGCAGTACCTCATAACCGCATTTCCCAGGGCAATAAGGGATAGACAATTAACATCATTGTCAGCAACTCTTACCTCCCTTCAACAAAGAAAAGTCAAACTAGTCAAGCACCCATTCTTTACGTGTGACTCAACTTCAAAAGTCAGGGAGTGTGGGGGTTCAAATCTCATTCAACATGGAAAGCACCAAGGTTTAGGTCGGCACTACAATATACTGAGGGATTGCTGCACTGTTAGAGGTTTTATGTTTCAAAGATGATTTCACAAAGCAAGGGCCGACCTCTTCACCCAAAAGTCAGTTTTTTTTTTAAGAAAATGACAAGACAGTTAGCTTCTGTCATGACAACAAGCATCCCGCAGTCAACGTCACAAAAAGCAGACTAAACTTTTATCACTTTGGACGTTTGGGAGATCTTGCTTCGCATAACTTAGCAACAATATTTCATACATTCCAATAATGACTACACTTTGAAATACTTCACTGATTTTCAAGTGCTTTGGGACATCCAGAGGTCATAACAGTTGCAAGACAAACACAAGTGATTTTTTTCTTTACAAAGCTTTGAGTCTGGCCTCAGCAGACATTCCATTAGTACAAGCTCTGCATAGTCGTCAGACTAAGAAAAACTTTGCTACTCTATCTTGCCTAGCTGGGTCCTGTTGAGGATAATTGTACAGACCCTACTGCCCACACAATACAATTATATTTCAGCATTCAACTACTGCACAACTGTCGTGTAAAAATCATCTCTGCTTCAGTAAACAGTGGTAAATAAGGGACTTTACTTCAATCTGTGAAACAAAGCAATAAAAATAGAAATAAAAACCAAAAGACCTTCAGATGCTGTAAATCAGGAACGAAAACAGAATTTGCTGGAAAAACTCAGCAGGTCTGACAGCATCTGTTATGGAAAATATCAGAGTTAACGTTTCAGGTTGGGTGATCCTTCCTCAGAAGTTCCACGGAAGGGTCTGCGGACCAGAAACATTACCTCTGATTTTATTTTGACAGACTCTGCCAGAGCTGTTGAGCATTTCCAGAAACTTCTGTTTTTGATAAAATAACTTGCCCTCCAGAATTTCTAGTGTACCGAGACTGAACCATACATTTGACTTGTTATTCAGCTATTTTAAATGACATGTAATTTAATTTAAATTTCCCCAAGCACTACATAGAACTGACAACACACAGCTAGAACAAACAAATGACTGATCGGGTTTTCATTAACTGACTGTGATAGAGAGGACATCTTTAAAAGTCTGCAATGATTGACATGTAAAATGGAAGGACATTTTTTTTAGTATCTGGCTCCACGTCAATATAGACTGAGTTTTAAATTCTCTTTATCTTGCAACCACTTATTTGTCATCATCCTATTTCCTTAACAGAACAAAATCAGGATCCAAGGTAAGACAGATCACATAGACATGATTCATAGGAATTAGATGCATTGAAAGATTGTTGTTTTTTAAGCAATACAAAATTTAGGCAGAATCTTGTTGAGGGACTAGGTTATCATCTGCCAAAGAGTTAGCAAGTGACTTTAAGCACCTCTTTTCAGGAATATCTGCTGAACAACAAGCCACTCAGGCAGTGACAAAGCCAAGACGGGACTTTCCATGGAATCAGGATTCACGATGGAATTCTCAAAAGTCAGAAAGAAGTGGATGGAGGCTTGCAGCTCGTGCTCAAAATCAACACCACTGGGGAGGCTGTGTTTCCTGCTGAAAAGGAGTCCCAATACAGAATTCAGCACAGGAGAACAGAAAGGTTGATAAAGAGGTTAATACAGTAATCTTGTAAGGCCAATAAAAATCAGAACTTGTGTAAGATTAGTGCAGGTGAATGAAGTCACTTACAGTATTAAACAGGAGGTCTAATAATGGAAAAAAAATTTAAAACTACTCTGGTTCTGCCCTCAAGAGAAATAGCCACATAAGAGATCCTGGGGAAAATCAGAGGTTATTAGCAAGATGGAGCTGAAGGATATTAGCATTACTTAAAAATAGAGCTGGAAATAACTAATGGACTGAAACCTCATGAATCCTCAGGGCTTAATAACATACATCCCAGGATACTAAAATTGGCAGCCACGGAATGGCAGGTTTGTCATATGGAGAGAGATTGGGTTGACGAGCCCTGTATTCACTGGGGGTTTAGAAAAATAAGAAGGGATCACATTGGAACAAAATTTCAACAGGGCAGGATAGATTGGATGCAGGGATACGGTTTCCACAGCCAGTGAGGTCTCGACGAAAGTGTCCATGGCCTTTAGATATGATGTAAGCCATTTTGGAATGAGACGAGGAGAAAATATCTTTACTCAAGGAGTGGTGGATCTTTCTTCAAAAGATCTTTGATTACCAAAAAAAAGGCTGCACAGGCCAAGTCACTGAATATGTTTAAAGAAGAAAATAGATTCCTGGAAGCTAAAATATATGTGTCAAGGATTATGGGGAAAGAGTAGGAGGATGCTGTGGATATACAGGATCAAATGCAAATGAATGAACTAGCAGTATCAATGGGTTGAATGGCATACTTCTGCAGCTTATTTTCTATGTTCTTTTAGATTTTCTAAACTCCAAGGTTCATACTTAGCTAAATGTTTTGGACAATAGTTTGGGAAGCAGCAGATTAATAACAATTCCAATAAACAGAACTATTTTCTTTAAAAACAAACTCTAAAATTTAACTAAATAAATTAGTTAACTAAATAAAATCCATGTTGAGAAATGCAGCATATTTCTTAATGGATGTTGTATACTTTTACTTCATTCTCTTCTCTTATCAAAGTGAAATGATTAACAGGTCTGATGGAAGAAGGTGGCTTTCACTTCTGAAATGACTGATGTGAAATTTTGTGGCTATTAACATGATTCATCTCTGGTTCTTTTGACTTGACTGGAAAGAAGTGGACTTTGTCTGTAATAAGCAGGCATCTGGCTCTTTGCTTTTTGGCTGCATAAAAGCAAAAAAATTACCTCAATGACATACCGTCAGTAATCTCCTCAATGAATTAACTTAATTGTTCCATTAAGCAATCTTTCCCAGAGAAATTTCCTTTAAGAATGTATTTGAATTTATTAATTCTTTCTGAAATTTATTAATTTTTTAAAAAATTGATTTGCATGAGTAAAATTAAACTTTGCACTCTGTGCTTGAAATTCAAATAATTATTCAGGCAGAACATGTCTAAGTTACATGTACAAGCAAAATTAGTCCTCCCTATCTTATAAATAATGACCCTGTAAATGGGTCATAAAGGCTAAAGTAATTGAATTATGTCAATATAGAATTTTTAAATAAACCTCACTTCTTCCTAAACTTGATAAAGAGATTAATACAGTAATCTTGTAAGTAATCAGTAATCTTGTACAGTAATCTATGCATACACCAATATAAATAAAGCAATGACAAGTCACTATTGTACTTTGCATCAATGCTTGCTCTTCAAGTTGGCTGTAACAGTTGGCATCATTCTTGTTAATATTTATCTGTAACCCAACTATAACCCAAATCTGCTTTGGGGAGACTTGCTGTGTACAAGTAATTACTATACTGGCCAAGTATGTCACAAAGTGTAAAGTGCTTGGTGATAAACTAGGTGGTATATAAATTCAAGTTTTTGTTTTGACGAGGATGTAAAGTTACTGCTTTACAGATCTAATTAAGCTGCATTCAATGGTTACGTATTCAATTTGTAAGAAATCTAAGATTACACAGCAGACTGAAACGTTAAGTGAATACTTTTACAACAACTTGGCCCATTGACCCAAGAGCCTTAAAAAGGTCACACCTCCTTCCAGATCAATATGATCCCAACAATTGCAAGGTACTCTGGCAGGAAATTTTAAAAAAGCATTTCAGGGTAGACAAATAAAAATTGAGAATATTTATTGGTCTTAAATCAGGTTTGTGCTCCTCAAATGTGGGTGTGCAGCATTATTGTAATTATTAGCATAGTGGACAAAAATGGCTGATTTTTAACTGCCCTCTGAAATAGCTGAGCAAATTCTTCAGTTAAGGACAATTAAAGAGATGGGTATCAAATACTGGAATTGCTAAGTAACAGCCACATCTCAATAAATAAATATTTAAAAACTGAACTATTTATCAACTATAAAGAACGTGATAAAATTATAGCAAATACCAACATTTGACATTTTGGATTCATGATCAAATCTTTGAAGTAGTTAGTCTGAGCCATCATTCATCAGTAAATTTCTTGCAAATAGACCGCCTATCATTATCAAAATGTCAATACATGCCTGATCCTCAGGTACAGCCCTCCCAAGCAGTGCCCCCATCACTTTTAGTGGGAGAAGAATTGAGGGTATAATTTGCACATCTCAGGCTCACTGGCTAATTGCACACATTAAGATACGGCTGCCTCAGGTTGAGCAGATCTTCTGTCAGTGCAATGTAAAAGTACAATGACTCGTACTCTTTGATGTGGTGAAAAATAAATTCAAAGCTGATTTTTGGAAAAATTATGATGCTGTTTTGTGGAGTTAAAAGAAAACATTTAGATACGGTGCCGTGACACCTGTGGATAGGTGAAATGTCTTTGGGAGGGATGATGCCAATTTTGAGAAGCGTGGTGTCTTTTAAGCTAGTTAGAAGTTGCCATATATCTGTACATTCATTTCTGGATACCTAATATATTAAAGTGCATAAACCCATTGAAAATTGGAGACTGACCCACAGAACTTAACTGGAGAACTTTAACTTATTAGCTCATGTGTCACAGGTGGTAAACTAGCACAGAAAGCAAGACATCAACTTGTGGCTCAGAGATAGTGAGAACTGCCGATGCTAGAGTCTGAGATAACAGTGTGGAGCTGGAATGAACACACCAGGCCAGGCAGCATCAGAGGAGTAGGAAAGCCAAGGTTTCAGGTTGGGACACTTCTTCAGAAATTCTGAAAGGTACAGTGCTATGGCAATGACCAAAGCATGTGCCTGCAAGCCTTGAGGCAAACACAATGCTTAAAGAGCATGGGTGGCAGTCAAGAGAACTGGCAAGTTGTAAAGCTATTTAAATCTCTGACTGAGAGTTTTTAAATACTGCTGAGTACTTAAAAATTATTTTGCTGTTTCAGCATTTTTATTGGCACACTGGGCTGTCTGCCAGGTCCCATTTTAATTGACAGTTCAAAACAATAAGCTCCGAAGTGTGGTCATGAACACAAATGTTGTTTGTGAATCCAGAGATCCGCCAAGGTGGATACTCAGCAGGTTGTTATGAGGAAAGTTGTGATCAGAGATAATGGGAACTGCTGATGCTGGAGAATCCAAGATAACAAAGTGTGGAGCTGGATGAACACAGCAGGCCAAGCAGCATCTCAGGAGCACAAAAGCTGACGTTTCGGGCCTAGACCCTTCATCAGAAAAGGGGGATGGGGAGAGGATTCTGAAATAAATGGGGAAAGAGGGGGAGGCAGACTGAAGATGGATAGAGGACGAGATAGGTGGAGAGGAGAGTATGGGTGGGGAGGTAGGGAGGGGATAGGTCAGTCTGGTGGGGGGGAACGGACAGGTCAAGGAGGCAGGATGAGGTAGTAGGTAGGAAATGGAGGTGCAGCTTGAGTTGGGAGGAAGGGATGGGTGAGAGGAAGAACAGGTTAGGGAAGCAGAGGCAGTTCATCCAACTCCACACTTTGTTATGAGGAAAAAGTGTTGTGCTGGCACGAAGTTGCACAGAAGAAATGAAGGGCCATGGACAGATAGAGGGGCATCAGTCAGCATAGAGGGTATGAGAAGACATTCGATAGGTGGAGAAATTAAGTGTATGGGTTGGTACGAACAGAGCATTGGGCAGAAGTTGGCATATAGGGTATGGAGCCATTGGGTGAAGGGAGAAGAAGTGGCACACATTATGTTTGGTCTACGTGGAGGGGCTATTTTAATATTGCTGCTTTTTAAAAAATTTCATAACTGCAGCAAAGCACCATTGTACTGACAGTAGATTTTTGTCCGGTGTACCACTACATATAACAGACTCCAGACTCCCCTATCCATTTCCCAATGGAAAATTTGAGCTTCTGGTCCACTGTTCTGTTATGCCCCTCCTGACGAGGTTCGGTACAGCCAGATTTTGACCTGACATGAATGTTCAGGCCAGACAATGACCATCTCCAACACTAGAATCTAGCCATAGCACCTTGGCATTCAAATGGTGTTACTATCACTGCATCACCCACTACCATCCAACATGCTGAGGGCTACCATTGACCAGAAACTCAACTAAATTCACCATGTGAGCAACAGCAGATGAGAGGCTAGGAATACTTCAGTGACTAACACACGACCTGACTGACTGAAGCCTATCTAACATTTACAAGGCACAGTCAGGAGTGTCATGGAATATTCCTCACTTCCCTGGAAGGATGTAGCTCAAACATAAGCTTGACATTATCGTGGACAAAGCAGCATGTTTGATTGGAAGCACATCCACAAATATCCACTCCCTCCATCACGGACACTCAGTAACAGAAATATTAGATGACAAAACGCACTGTAGAAATTCAAAGTTCTTTATACAGGAACTTCCAGGCCCACAACCATTTCTGTCTCGAAAGACGTGGGCAGCACATTCATGGGAACACTATCACTTGCAATTTTCACTCCAAGCCACTTATTATCCTGGCTGGGATATATCATTAGTCTTTCAACACAGTTAGGTCAAAATCCTGGTTTTCCCTCCGAGGGCATTTTGTGTCAATCTACAGCATGTGCCCTGCAGTCATTCAAGAGTACTGTTCACAACCAACTTCTCTGTGACAACTAGGAATGGACAATTAATGCTAGCCAGCCAATCATGTCCATGTCCCATGAGCGAATAAAGGACAGACCTTACAAATCAATAAAATATTCTCCTGACTTAAATCACCCACTCACCTGGAGATAGCAAGAATTGCAGATGATGGAGTCAGAGTCAATATCATGAGGAGCTGGAAGAACACAGTAGATCAGGCAGCTGCAGAGGAGCAGGAAGGTCGACGTTTCAGGTTTACATCCCTCATCAGGACAGGGTTTGGGCCAAATGAAGGGTGTAAAACTGAAACATCCCTGCCCCTCTACTGCTGCCTGACCTGCTGTGTACCTCCAGCTCCACACTGTATTGACGCACCCACTCAGCCGCTGCTTCTTGCCTTGCACCACCTCATGTTCATGCTAGACTGTTTCACTGCAATGCTGTAAGACATGCTTCCCATTTAAGTCCCACACCTTAAAATCTGTCCACTCCACCTTCCTTCAGATCTATCTTTTTGAATTTTAACGCAAAAGAAAAATCCTGCTAATGCTGAAATTCCTGACTTGCAGATGTAGAGAATAGAACAATATAGAAACAGTAAGCTGTTCAAGCATCAGTAGAGACTAGCACATGGAGAAAAAAAAACTAGTTTTTGTTTTCTGTCCTTTTTTTTCCCTGACTCTTAAAAACTATTAAGTCTAAGATCGTCCAGTCAACTTCAAATAATTAACGAATTTTATCTCTCCACAAGTGCTGTTTAACCTGTTGATTATTTTGAGAATTTAATCATCTAATATTTGGTGTATTTTGTTATTCAATTTAATCCCTGAAGTACAGACACATATTATCCATTAAAGGTACCGTATAAAACATAAATTTGTGGTTGCCACGAATTCAAAAGCTATGATTTGAAATGCCAAGAGCGATTTATAGTCTCTGTCACTACGGATAAAACACGTTGCTAGTCTTTGAACACTGATTTTTCCCAAGGATCCCCCCCCCGCCCCCGCCACTCCGAGCAAAGCTGAAACCCATTACTTATGTATTATTCTGATTGTGTATCTCCACTCATACACACAATCATATTTGCTTCCAATGTGTGCCTTCACTTGACTAAAAATGAAAGAAATTCATAGATTAAAATGTACAATAGTGCTAAAACACAGTTAGTCATTCATGTGTGATTTTGATTGTTTTGGATGTATATACATTAGTTTTAAAATAAGCACTGTGGATTGACAGATGTAGATTCAATGGAACAAATACTTTCATGGAAGGTAAGATCAGTGCAACTAAAGCAATCAAGCATTGCTTCTTTGTATATCTGGGCTTCATTTCAGTTTCAATTATTCTTCACATCTTCCACTTAATTTGCATTTCTTAGCTTTTCCCCTACACTAACATGGTCTATAAAAACAGACAGGTTGGAGTAATACACTGTTTTAACTGGTAGTCATGGCAGTAGAGAGTACTGAGAGCAAGTTTTGTTTTTTTCAACCAAGATAGTGAAAATCTTATCTGTGGGATAGCAAATATTTCACTAAAATGTACATAATAGTTGGAACTCGTTATTCAAAGTGTGCCATAACACTTTCATCACAACACTTCATCTACTATTTACATTGTATTCATTTCAATCAGAAACTTAAAAGATTGAGTATTTCGCAACAGAAGTGGGAAAAATGTTCAGAATTTTTTTGTTACAAGGAGCAATTTATCTCATTAATATTCTTTCGGTTAATACCCAAAGATTAACCATATGTCCCAGCTAATTAGTTCACATTTGATCTACTATTAGTTCCACTCATTACCATTGCATCTTTACAAATCAGCTACATAGTTCAGACCAAAAGAAAATTGGTCAGAATTGGAGTCATGTCATACATCATACAGAATAAAACTGAAATTTCTAAATTCATAAAAAAAACCTTCATTCTTTTTACAAAAGAACAAAATTCAACTGAACATGTGACTATGCCCCATGTCTTTAGACTGGTGTAATCTGTGGAATGCGTCACAGAAATTTAATGGCTCTCAGCTCACTTGAGCACTTCTGCTTTTGCTGTGTACCGTTCAAAAGCCAATTGTCAATAATAATTTTCTAAAAAGGTAGTCAGTAATGATTGTGTGTCAAACAGTATTTTGCATGCAGTTATGCAAAATATGCAAGAGGACTAAGAGGTCAGAACAAATTGATGCCGAGTCATCAGAGCGAATAAAAAGTATTTCAAACACCATAAATGCATTTTAAGCTGAAAAGCCACAATTAGTGCAGATCCCAATTACATTGCCTTGCAACCTACTTTTCTCCATCCATCAGCTCAAAGCTATATCCATTCTTTCTCATCAGAAATTGCAGGTTTCCTTTGAAAGAGCATTAAAAACTAGAAAATTCATTGTCTCAAATTTTGGACCTTGTTTCTGATCCCCTGACCTTCAGCTGCCCCCCAGAATTAAGGCATTCCATGCCACAAGTGCCTGCAGTAATTTCACATTGATGGCTGATTTCTCAGAAAAGAAAAACAGCTCACATATACTTTATGCCTCTACATTCATTTATCTGGAAAAATCAATACAACAGATAAATAGCAATACAGCATGAGATGTGTTATTTTGTCACTGTGGATCGAACAAATATTGCATTAGAGTCTTAAATTGCAAAATCAGTGAAAGATTTAGGGATAACTGTGAACTGACCTGCCTGAGAATGACAACACTTTTGCAATCATTTATACAGCCATTTTCTTTTGGTGCTGTTCTGGAAAAAAAACTTAGTTGTTTATCTACACAGGTATATTATTCTCACTTGCATTCTTTCAACTTTGATAAAGTGGACAGATGTACTAGCACACAATGACTTATTACAAAGAAGCACAGGAATAGTTACAGGGAACAGTGTGCTGTAAGTGTCAGAATATTCAGTCACCCTGTCGCAGGAAATTATTAGTTTTGTATATTATACTATTGATAACTTTCACGTCTACTCTAAATTGCTTTCAAAATTGCAGAATTCCTACTTTCTTCACACTGCCATTTAATGGATAGGGGCTTTAAACCTCAAAACAGCAGTCACTCCCAGAACCAACCAGCACACTTCTTGAAATAGCACACGTAGTCCGATCTTTCATATGTTCAGTAATAACTTCAGTATTTCATTTACATGTTCCTATTCTTATCTTTTCCCCTGATCATTTAATAGCCACAAATTTAGAAACACCTTTGTGAAAGCTATCAGGAAGTCTTGATGAAATTACTACCAAATTGCTAAGTTTTATTCTCGTGTTAATGAATATTATTGGGCTTTGCTCAGCTCAATGAGCATCAGGTCAAAGATGATAAAGTCTGCATGAATAGTTTCAAATTATTAATCAACTACACAAAAAAAATTCACTCTGCATATGACAGTCATCTGAAAAATATTTTCAATATCTCTGGAGGTCAGCACTAAAGTTGAAATCTGCATGCCCGTTACCATGTTGTTGCCTGTGTATAACTACAACCGGTCTGACTGAACCTGCTAGCTTGCTGGGAAGCCAGCTGGACAGTTTTGATTTTCTATCTGACGCTGGTTAGATGCCAGCAGTAAACCACTTACTTTAAAGTGTGTTAACAGTTACTGTATGGGTTTACAAAGTATATAAAATCGATCAGCTGCCAGTATGTATGTTTCAGCTATTAGGTAAACACGACACAAACAACAATTAATGGAAAAAAAGGACATCACTGTGGAAAAAGAACAAAGACAGGTGAATAAAAACAATGTTGGTTTGCCAACTTTGTCCTGCACATCACTTTCTTGGAGTGGAGTTGAGATCTTTGGGGGAGGGGTTTAAAGGGAGAAAGACGGAAACAATTAATTCATTCCACCTGCCACTTCTCACCCCGCCTTCCCCCACCAAGGCTTCAAGCACTGGAATTTCTCCGTAGCCTCCGCACTCCCAATGAAACTGGGGACTCAATCAGCTGAAGGTAGCAATCTTAGGGTGAGGCTTTGCTTCATTTCAGCAGTAGCCACAGGCTGCCCTGCAGAGGAGGTTCTCCAATCATTAAAGGCAATTGTCATGACAAAGTTTAGAGGAGACAGGATGCCATCATATTGAAAGACACTGCCACCTGAAATGCAGCCTGCTACTTCAGTGCTTGGAAGGCATCTTTTTGGCTCTCTAGTTCTGAGAGCTACCCACAGTATTTTAGCAGATCAAGAATAGCACACCTATTGTTGAGAAATTGGCCAATTCATTAAACAAAAACAGCTGGGAGAATGGTTGTCCACACCAAGACTTTGTGACCCCAAATTCAACATCCCAAAAAACAAAGTCCTGCTATTGTCAAAATAGTCAATATAAAGCTCAATCAAATCCGACAATGTAGTCTACAACTCCACAGCTCAATACTGAACTATTGAGTAATTATGAACAGTTAGCAAAAAGAGAATCAACCGCTAAAAGACCAAATGGTATATACATCAGAATAAGTGGCCAGAATATTCAGAAGAGAAGATAATTGTTGCAGCAGCTTACATTGGATTTGTGCACCAAAAATTTGCCAAAATCCTAATAGCTGACTCCATATTAGCTGCCAGGGAAACTGAAAATTACATTGGGAAATTCCTATGTACCTGCGGGTTCTGCCTTACTGAAATGTAGTAGTTACCTAGAAAATACAAATACGAACACCTTTTTTTTACTTCTGGATAACTATTAAACAGGAGCCTAGACTCACAACTGACCCTGCATCTCTGTTTGATTTAACAAAATAAACAAATCACTGCACATGCCAGTTTGCCAACTTCATCCTGCACCACATCACTTTGTTGGAGTGGAATTGAGATCTTGAGGGGAGGGGTTTAAAGGGGGTGAGGGAAACAATTTATTCATTCCATCTGCCACTTCTCCTCCCACCTTCCCCCCAACTGACCTTGCACATCCTTTCGATTTAAAACCACTCCTTGCCCCACCACAGTCTGGGGCTTCAAAATTCAAGTGAACCAGTTGGTAATTGTATTGGAAGGTTACTTGGAAGTTTTGTACTTGGAAGTTTTGTATTTATTAACCAGAAGATGGTGATCATGACCCTTGTTTACTGCTCCCTAGGCACTGGTGATCTGTTATCTTGTCTGCAAGACCTTTGATGATGCAAATGTCTTTCAGGAAAGAAAACTACGCTGATCAAACATGTAAAACTATATTATGGTATACTGGTCTTATGAATGATTTCTCAGGCCATTGGAAGTTTTGGATGTCTTCCATCATGTGCTCTTTAGCCTGGTGTAGATCATCTTCACACCTGTGTCCTTAGATGGTGTTGACTGCTGTATCACAATCATGTGTAACAGATTGTGCGCTGCCAGTACTGGTTTGATTCAAAGTTCAATGATCACAGGTCGACGGTATTAGCAGCAGAAGTATTTGGTTGTCTCAAATTTTACTGATATTTATTCTTTGAAAGTTTGTCAGTGGCATCAAGAAATGGAAAATATTTTCAGCAGCCCAGTGAATTCTGTGGCTTTTCATAGGGACAGAAAGGCAAATTTCAAAACACCAATAAAAGTAATTTCTGTTTGTTGAAACCTTCAGCACATCATTCATCTTGGAGGCCCCAAGGTTTTCAATTTGTTGGGTTTTTTTAAAAAAACTTTTGGCTCAAGACCTTGAACAATGATTCCTTGACAATGTTGGATTTAATGACTGTTCTTATAGATGTTTTCCTGCTGACACCTTGGCCTGGGTCATCCCATAATCTCAGAGATATTGTTAACTCCTCTGGTGGAGTCTATATAAGATTAGGATCACCCAGCCAATTGTTCTACCTTGTTAAACTTCAACATAAGAAATATTCATAGCTGCCCACACTGCACTGCTGAAGGAGGGATGATCAGGATTAGCACACAGTGTACAAATGAGCTCTGACTCATTGTACTGAAGAGTAGTAATCATCCACCCAGAAGGGATCCCAAATAGTAAACTGAAGATGAAATGATTGAAAGAGGACATGGCTCAAGCATTCTATAGAATCAAAGATTACAGACTGGATTTCTTTGATTCCAAATACCTCCCATGCCACTCACCAGAATATCAATTCCTTTCGTTCAACTTGTGGCTTCAGTAATTGTCCCCTGTTAACACCAACAGTTGTCAAGTGCACCAGTGAAATCTGCGAAGAGGAAATCATCCTGCTATTCAGCATCCTGTAATACTGAAACAGTGCAGACTGTTGTTCAGAGGTCTCCTGACATTTTGGTGTGCTGGGGCTATTTTCCATAGTTTTCAGATCAATTTGCATCTTCCCCACCCCAACAAAATGGTGTTTTGCACTCCTTCCATGATTCAAATTTTTGTTGCTTTGGATTTTTTTCTTTTAAATGGAAACTGCAAATAGCTTTTCTGGTTTAAATCTTCATCTATCTTGGACTCAAATTTGCTTCTGATATTGCCAGTTTGGACTTAAAGCCCTGTTTAAGGTTTTACATGAAGCTTGCAATGTCATAGGTCATGGTTATATCAATTCCCATATTTTAGGTCAAGTACTCCATTTCTCCCTATTTCAGCTTCCCAACCCAGGATTGCATTGTACAGGGAAGTGTTTTAAATAAGCCTTAGGGATTTAACTTACAGACGGAACCTGACATCATCTGCATTTCAGCTGGATTGCAATGTTCGCCTGAACCCTTAATGCCAAAACGTGATTACTGAAGGGTCCAGACCTGAAACGTCTGCTGCTGCTTGGCCTGCTGTGTTCATCCAGCTCTACAGCTTGTTATCACAGATTCTCCAGCATTGGCAGTTCCCACTATCTCCAAAAATAGTAATGCGCTTTTACGCAGAACTTTGTTCCTTTCTCAATATTTTTCTTACTATTGATATATTCATGGTGGGCTTAAATCTGCACTGTTGTCCACCATGTTATAATTGTAAATATAGCACAAGAAGAATGATCTGTGTTACATTCGATGCTAATCTAAGAGCTTTCCGATACCATGTGATGAAGGATGAACACGAATAGCTGTCACGTTGGCTAACAAGATAATGTTTATTTACATCTTAGTACAGGCAACGGGCTCTGTTGTGAAGTGCGTTCCCAAGTCGGAACGCAACGTAGAACAGTACAATAGCCGTTGTACGAGGGAAGGTTTGTATGTTGGATCTTTAAAACTCGTGTATACATAGCTTTTGTGCTCCTAAGATGCTGCATGGCCTGCTGTGTTCATCCAGCTCCACACTTATTGTTATCTCGGATTCTCCAGCGCCTGCAGTTCCCATCATTTCTCATACAGCGCTACACAGGATCTTATTTTTAAGAAAGAACGTTTGTGAATCAGGGAGCAACTGTAAGAATGTACAGGTTACATTATAGAGTAATACAAGGAGATACAGCCCTCCGACTGCAATTGCCTAAGACTGTGTAGACAAGCTAAAAACTGTAGCTAGTCACTACTTATACACGAGAGGTGGAACGCAGATAAACGCAGCTCCATGAAAGGTTAGATCCAAAGTCAACCCTAGCTTGTCAGTTTTAATCGCGCTCTCCCGCCATCAGAAACCTAACCCCTAACCCATCTGGTACCCTCACGGCACAGTCTCTTCCCTGCTTCAGCTACCACTTGACCACACTTGCGTACTACCTTTTTTTCCTAAAGGTGGGTCCCGACCGAACCATTAGCTTTCCTGCACCTCTGACGCTGCCTGTGCTCCTTCAGCTCTACACCTTGTTACCTTTGACCAGTGGCTAGCTGTGCTGACAGATATGTACATACCATAGACACTGCCCTCAAAGATTCACGGTTTCCGTTGCCAATTCTCGCTGCTGCCGGCCGAGGGGATTTCGAGGCAGGTCTTCTCCATTTCTTAAGAGGTTCCTGACCAAGAATTTCCAAGGTTAATGTTTATCAATCATCTTTCGTCCAATTGTGGTAAATGTTTGGAATAGAAATGGAATGTGTGTTAAGTGCCTTCTAGCTTGCTAATAAGCATATAACCTCCATGAGGCACTGACCAGGGACAATAAAGAACCAGCGAGACTGTCGCCATTAACTCTCAACAGGCGGAAATTGGCAGCCAGATGCTCCAGGAGGTGAAGATCTCACATCTCGCTGCTGTGCGACTTTTCTTTTTAAATTTAAAAAGGAACTCTTCTGAGCAGACAGTCCATTCAGGGCTCCCTGAGAAATGCAGAGCTGTAACTCCATTCTGGTTGTTCTGTTAGTTAGAGGACAGATTAGTCGGAGGAAGACACGACAACCCCCACTTTTCGCAAGTTAGCTGAGGTATTCTGAAGTTTGAAGGTTCAGAATCATAGAGAGCCACTTTGACAGTAACTATCAAACTCTCCGTACCCTAGTTAAATTAGGATAAGGGCTGGGAAGGCATGGGGTCGGTGCCAGAGGGAAAAAAAAGGTTGGAAACGAGCCAGGTAAGTAATGCAGCGTTTAATATAAGCCGTAGAAATGTGGTCCGATGGTGCAGGTAGAGCCATATTTCCCAGGGTGGATGATTGCGGAGGCAGATCGAATCTACAGCAGAACGAACCATTTTGATCGCCAGTTGGTCCGCCAATTGAAATATTTTACATTAGCGCACCAGGGAATGTTTTGTTTTAAGTTTGTCTCACCACAGATCAGTCCAACATGACAAGAAATCTCAATTTCAAAATCTCAAAATCAATGTACCCCGCACATTCTCACTGTCTTGAGTTTACATAATGACAATTAATTTTAAACGAGACAAACACAAATAAGAAAACAAGCAGATATATGATTATATTGAGACCCACTTAAGGTGTATCAAAAAATTCCCAAATTGCAGGGCCAGAAACAAATGGCCTGCAGTGGTTAGTTTGAGACATAGGGTCTTACCTCAGATCTTACTTTCAGCAAATAATGCTCGAAAATAAAACAGCACTTTAACAATAAAGATGCTATCGTTGAAGTTGCTTTCCCCTCTCGCTCGGAAGTGGGTAAATTTATTCATTTTGCTCCCTATTTCCACCCCACTCACCTAGTTCATCTGACTCCTCCCTTCCTCGAAACTTGTTTACATTTCAGGGGACAGACTCACCACACGTATCCACTATCAACCTGACTTTCAGTTACCTCAACTTTCCATCCTCACATCCTGTTTCCTGGAGAGACTATTTCATTCTCCCGCAATTCTGTATCTCACCTGTTCGACAACGAGGACTTCGAAATGTTCACGTATTTTCCTCAACTGAGGATACCCAAGCACCTTTTCGGGGTTGACAGGGTTCTCAGCCAGGTCTGACCCAGCCATAAACCCATCATCTCTCTCCCACAGTGATGGGGACCCCCCCCCCACCCCGCAATCCTTCCTACCATCCCACCAGCATCTCTATCCAGAGGACCATTAGCTACCATTTCCACCACCTTCAGCAGGATGCCACCAAAAGACACGCATTCCCCTCTCAGAAGTTTGTATGTCTTTCAAACTCCCTGCCGTAGAGCCATGGAAGCAGAGTCTTTATTGAAGGTTGACAGAGATAGACTCTTGATCCTTAGGGGAATCAAGGGTTGTTGGGGAAAGGCAGGATATTGGAGGTGAGGAATATCAGATCAGTCTCAAGGGGCTGAATAATCTGTTCACCACCTTCTTACCCATACAGTCTCCGATGTTACATTGGGTGGGCATCAGGAAACACTCCCATTTGTGAAACCATTGAGGCCCTTAATGGCAATTAGATGATCATGGTTTGGGTAATCCAGCCCCACCCCCATCCTTCAAATCATGATCTGCATTTTTATAGATAATTCTCCAAAGAATCCAGGGCAAAAAGTTGATATAAGTCAGTTTAGTGCTGCATTGGATTTGGTAAGTGATTAGAGATCTAAACAACCAAATGGAGGGTTGTTGGAAAAGTGAGAGAGAGTTTGGGAAGGCAGGCAAATTGAGATCAAGGTCTGTGGTTGCTAAAATGGATCAAGTTACCCTCAATAAACTGGAGACACCACTTCCCCCACCACCCCAAGAAATAACCTCCACTGATCTGTACTGAGAAAATTATGTTCAACTGAGAAACAAAAACTAGCCAGTATAAGATGTGAAACAAACATGGTTAAGATGACCGTTAGAGAGATGATTTTAAAAATGAGTTTATTAAGATATACAGAAAAAAGTAGCAATTTCTAAATAAACACAGGATGGTTTGCACGTGGAATGAAGTTCCTCAGGAAGCGGTGGATGTGGGCACAGTTAATGTTTGAAAGTCACTTAGATAAGTACATGAATTGGAACGGTTTGGACAGGTATGGGACATGAACAGACAAGCGGGACTAGTTTAATTTGGGATTACATTTGGCATGGACTGATTGGATAGAAAGGTCTGTTTCTGTGCTGTATGACTGACTAATGAACTAGGGCATTTTTTTTAATGTCCATTTCAAGGGCAAGTAGGAAAAGCTATACATAGAGTCACAGATCTGCAGCTTAGAAACAGGCTCTTTGGCCCAACTTGTCCACACTGCCCACTTTTCACAGTTCAACTAGTCCCTGCATTTGGGACATATCCCTCCATACCTAACCTATGCACATAACTGTCTAAATTATCTCAAATTTAAAAAAATTTGTACTCACTTCCGCTATCACCTTTGGCAGCCAGCTCTAGTCAATGCCCTCAAAAAAATTGCCCCCCAGACCCTTTTGGAGCCCTCCCCTCTCATCTTCAAAATTGTGCCCTCTAGTTTTAAGACTCCTCTACCATAGGGAAAAGCTGTCAGCTATCTATCTTATCTATGCCTCATGATTTCATAGGCCTCTTGAAAGGACACCCCTCAGTGTCTTATGCTCCGTAAGAGAAAGACTCAGCCTATTTAGCTTCTCTTTAATTATTGAAACCTTCCAGTCAAGGTCGCATCCTGGTAAATCTTTTCTTCACTCTTTCTGATTTACTATGGTTAGGGCATCTAGGAGTGCATGCACTACTCCTAACGTGGCCTTACCCACCTCATACAGCTGCAACACAACATCCCAATTCCTCCACTCAATGGTCTGACCAACGAAAGATGGTGAGCCAAAAGCCTTCTACACCCGCTTGTCTACCTGTGGCACCACTTTTGAGAAGCTATGAACCCATATCCCTAGACTTCCCCCTGGGCCCTACCACTGACTGTGCAAGTCCTGCCTGGTTTGACCCACCAAAATGAGTTTAACTAAATTAAACTCCATTCGCCATTCCTGAGCCCACTGGCCCAGTTGATTCAGATCATACTGCATTCCCAGATAACCCTCGCTGTCTACTATACCAATCTTGGCATCATTCACCAACTGACTAAGCAGACCTCCTAAATTCTCATCCCAGTCATTTATATAACTGACAAAAACAATAGACCTAGCACCGATCGCTGTGGCATACTGCTGGTCACAGACCGTCCAGCCTGAAAAACAACATCCGACCATTTCTGTGTTTTCTACCTTCAAGCCAATGTTGTACCCAGTTGGTTAGCTCTCCTTGCTTTCCATTAAATTTAACCATCCTCTACAACCTACCATGCAGAACCTTGTCAAAGGCCTTGCTGAAGTCCGTGTAGACAAGACCTTCAGCACTGCCCTCATCTTCTATCTTGCTCACCTCTTCCAAAAAGAGACAAATGTCCCCACGCACAATGACATGCTGCCTATCCCAAACAAGTCCTTGCCTTTCCAAATGCCTGTAGATCCTGCCTCTAACAATTAACCACAAACCTTTCCCTGCATTGTCTCTCAAATAATGGCACAACATTAGCCACCTTCTAGTCTTCGGGCACTTCACTCATCACTGTCAGTGATATGAATATCTCCCCAGTGGCCCCACAATTTCATAGAATCCCTTCAGTGTGCAAACAGCCCCTTTGGCCCAACAAGTCCACAGTGACCCTCACAGCATCCCACCCAGGCCCAACCCTGTATAACCCAACTAATCTAGACATCCTCGAATACCACGGGCAATTTAGCATGGCCAATTAACCAAACTTGCACAACTTTGGACTGCAGGAGGAAACCCGCGCAGACACGGGAAGAATGTGCATACTCCACATAGTCAGTTGCCCAATGGTGGAATCAAAACTGGGTTCCTGTTGCTGTGAGGTAGCAGTGCCAGCCATTGAGCCACCTCCCTAGCCTCCCACAAAGTTCTTGGATATACTTCATGTCCTAGTGATTTATCTATTTAAAATGCATTTTAAGACTTCCATTACCACCTCTTCTGTAGTTTGGACTCTCAAGAGATCCCCTAGCATCCATGCTTTTCATCAATAAATACTGACAAGAAATATTCATTTAGGATCTCACCCATCTCTTGTCATTTCACACATAGATGACTTCGTTGATCTTTAAGATCTCTCCTTAGGGATTCTTTTGTCTTTCATATACTTGTAGAAAGTCTTTGGACTCTCTTTTACCTTATATGCCAAAGCTATCTCATGACTTCTGTTGGTCCTCCTGATTCCTCTCTTGTATACTCCAACACCCTCTGTACTGTAAGGAATTCACTTGATCATGGATGCCTGTACACGTCATATTCCTCCTTTTCTTGACCACGAGGTCAATAACTGGCCATCCAAGGTTTCCTACTCCTGCCAGCCTTGCCTTCTGCTACCAGGAATGTGCTGTCCCTGAACCCTCATTAACTCACTTTTGAAAGCCTCCCACCTCTCAGATGTCACTATTTGCAGCATCCTCCCCCCAATCTAATTTTGAACTTGTGGACTAGACCTGTTTTTCTCCACACTATTTTAAAACTAATGGAATTATGGTCACTGCTCCCATTAAGGTCATTAAGGGCTGAGAGAGTGCAGTTAAGTTAAACAGAACCTTGCATAATGCTAAGTGTAACCATGAAATTCAACAAAAAAAAATCAATGAGTTGAACCCTTTGAAATACACTGCATGAATGGATTGAATAAACCCTTGAAATAAGCCCAAGGATTGAGGAGCGGGCCTAAGAGTGGTCAACTTAGAATATTGGCCTGAAATTTAAGACAGTGGACAATAAATGAGCTTCAAGCCTTTAATCAGGGGAAAAGTTGTAAATCTGATTCATATTGGTTTGACCCATTCAACACAAAGGAGGTAATGTGTGACTAATCTGCTCATTTCCAAGTGCTAACATTGTTTAACAGCTTTGTGCTTCTTGTTGTTGAATGGTGTAACTACATAGTGCCATGATCACGCAAGCAATGATACAAATGCGAGTGGTTATACAATATATATTGTTGTATCAATTATTTGAAGCAAACTGAAATGCATCTTAATTAACTGGCAAATAATCCTTCATATTATGTACCTTGCAATTGCACATACTGACATTAGAAGTAACAGCTACAGAAAGTGGAAATTTATTGGTAATTTCTTTTGGATGTCATTGAGTATTAAAATAATCTTAATGCAACTTATTTGGGAATCTCGGAAGATGTCCAGAGAGTAATTGGAATAAGAAGCTACTACAAGGAATTTGAAGTAAACAGCACTGATGCATTTAAGATGGACTGTGATAAGCACATGCAGGAGTAAGAGTAGGAGTAGTTGGGTGCACTTTTGTGGTAAAATAAAACTGGAACATCAGGGCCATCTGAAATATTAACAGCAGTATGGACCTTTTGGACTGAATGGCCTGTTTCAAATGTAGTAAATCATTCATAACATTATAACTTGCCCTTTGAGGATTGCCTTTGCTGCTGAAACTATAAAGATTGGCATCCAGTATAGGATTAAATGTTGCTTCAGCCTTCATTAGTTCAGTTTGAACATCTGAAAAATGTATTAATTACAAAACAGCTTTAATACAGTAATCATTGTTACTGACAGCTCCAAGAACACCCAAGCGTGTTGGTGATTTAGAAATCCTAATTACAGAAGCCATCCTGTTCTATTAAAAATAATTAAATGAGTAGCATTCCAGAAAAAGATATAAATCAGGAAGTAGTAGGAGGGAGGCGCTCATGACAGTTACAATTACTGGAAAAATGGTACTGAGTAAATTCTTGGAACTGCGAGCTAATAAGTGCTGGGTTCCTGATGGATTTCATTCTCGCATCATAAACGAAGTGGGAAGAGATACAGTTGATGCACTTCTGTATTTTCCAAAATTCTTTTATTAAGGAATGGTTCCATTATATACAAAAATAGCAAATCTAACTCCTTTATTCAGAAAGGCAGGAGACAAAAAGGAACCCATGGGCCAGCAAGAAAATCTGTCAGAAAACTTTGGAAGCTATTTATTGAATTTGATAGCAGGATATTTAAATAAATTCAACATGGCTTTGTGAAAGGGAAATCATGTTTACCCAATCTACTAGAATTCTTGGAGGAAGGAACATGTTCTTGATAAAAGAAGGCCAAAGAACATTCTGATTCTACATTTACAGAAGAAATTTGGTAAGGTGCCACAAAGGTCATTGTCAAAAGCAAATGTCAAGATTTACGAATATTGCAAAAAGTGAGGTGAAACTCTTTGGTCAGCGTATTGAAAGAAATAAAGAGTGTTCTAAACAGGTTCGAAGTGCAGACACACCTGGCTGTACATGTGTACAGATCATCAGCAACTAGTAAAGCATAGTGTTCTTGGTTTTATGACTAGAGGCATAGAGTACACTAGGTGGTGATTTTCAACTTGTACAAAACACTTAGAAATCAGTTTGAGTAATATATACACAGTTGTGGACACCGTATTACAGGAAAGGATGGTTTCCAAGAGGAAACAATCTAGAATGAGAGATTATAATCTTAAAATAATAGGTAGTAGCTTTAAAACAAATGAGGATAATTACTTCTAAGTGTCATGAATTTGTGGAACTCACTACCATAGAGTACGATGGATGCTGGAATGTTGAGCACATTCAAGGAAGATGGATTTTTATTTATTCACGTGTTAAAGGATTAAAGGTCAGACAGGAAAGGGGAGCTGAGAAAAGCCATGATCACATTAAATTGTGGAGCAGGCTGGAGGGGCCAGATGACTTCTTGTTCCTCATTTTTAATGTTTTACATGGAAGATGTAAATACAGAGAGAAGGCAGTGATTTACAGAAAGGATGTTTCTTATTCCTGGAACCAGTCACAAGACAGGTTGAAGAAGCCAGGACTGTTCTGCGGAGAAAAATCAGCTGAGGGGAGATTTGAAAAGTATGAGTTGGCTGTACAGAGTCAATAGGGAGAGAAAACGATAACAAAAAGTGCATAGAATTAAAGTGATATGCAAATAAAGCAAGGGTTGTGCAAGAAGAGAAACCCTCTCATCTTGAGTAGTTAAGATATACAACACACTGCCGAGAAATGTGGTGGAATCAGGTTTAAATGAAGTGGGTTGCCTTAAGAAATGGCTGGATAGAAGAGGCTTGTGTATGGATGTTTATAAATGGAAGAGGTGATTTGATTGAAACATCCATGATCCAGAGGGGTTTTGACAGGGTGGATGTGGTGAGGCTGGCTTCTTGATATAGGAGAATTCAGGGGTCACCATTTTAAAAATTATGGGTCAATATGAGGCCATATGTTTACTTGCAGAAAGTCATGAATTTTTGAAACCTCTTCTTGAAAAAAAAGGATAGAATTATTTTCTTTGAATTTTTTAAATTAGAGTTAGACAGTTTAAGATTTATGCCACACAAATGCCAAGCAATGCCCCTCTAACTACTGTCTCTTGACATTCAATAGCATGACCATAATTGAATCTCCCAATAACAACATCCTGGGAGTTATCATTGACCAGAAACTCAACTGGGCACACCATATAGTATCAGAGATAATGGGAACTGCAGATGCTGGAGATTCCAAGATAATAAAATGTGAGGCTGGATGAACACAGCAGGCCAAGCAGCATCTCAGGAGCACAAAAGCTGACGTTTCGGGCCTAGACCCTTCATCAGATGTCATCTGATGAAGGGTCTAGGCCCGAAACGTCAGCTTTTGTGCTCCTGAGATGCTGCTTGGCCTGCTGTGTTCATCCAGCCTCACATTTTATTATCTTGGGCACACCATATAACCAGTTCCCACAAGGATAAGTCAGAGACTAGGTATACTGTAGTGTCTAACTCACTTCCTGATGCCACAAAGCCTGTCTACCATCTACAAGGGCAGAAATCAGGAGTGTTATAAAATACTCCCAAATCCAAAATTGCTGACATCTAGGACATATTCAGCAAATACGTATGGATACTACATGCAAGCTCCACTCCAAGCTATTCCCCATCCTAACTCTGAAATGAATTCCTTTACTGTCGCTGGGTGAAAAGGCTAGAACGCCCTCCGTAATGGTACGTCGTACAGACATGGGTAGCAGCAGTTCAAAACAGCAACTCACCATCTTCTCAAAGGTAACTGCGGATAGGCAATAAAACGGAACACCCATGTTATCACAGCAATATGCTGCGTCTGCTTTTCATTTTGGAGTTTTCATTTTCCAGATCCTGAAACAGTCTGTATCCGCATTGCTTGTGACAAATGTATATGCCCTAACTGGGGTCAGAGCAAGCTCAACGTCCATTAAACTGTGCCAAACATTACCAGTAGCAAAGAACTATGGATGTAAGTTTGCTCGCTGAGCTGGAAGGTTAGTTTTCAGACATTTCGTCACCATTCTAGGTAACATCATCAGTGAGCCTCCGACAAAGCGCTGGTGTTATGTCCTGCTTTCTATTTATCTGTTTAGTTTTCCTTGGGTTGGTGATGTCATTTCCTGTTCTTTTTCTCAGAGGATGGTAGATTGGCTCCAAATCAATGTGTTTGTTGATGGAGTTCCGGTTGGAATGCCATGCTTCTAGGAATTCTCGTGCGTGTCTCTGTTTGGCTTGTCCTAGGATGGATGTGTTGTCCTAATCAAAGTGGTGTCCTTCCTCATCTGTATGTAAGGATACGAGTGATAGTGGGTCATGTTGTTTTGTGGCTCGTTGATGTTCATGTATCCTGGTGGCTAGCTTTCTGCCAGTTTGTCCAATGTAGTGTTTGTCACAGTTCTTGCAAGGTATTTTGTAGATGATGTTTGTTTTGCTTGTTGTCTGTAAAGGGTCTTTTAAGATCATTAGCTGCTGTTTTAGTGTGTTGGTGGGTTTGTGGGCTACCCTGATGCCAAGAGGTCCGAGTAGTCTGGCAGTCATTTGCAAAATGTCTTTGATGTAGGGGAGAGTGGTTATGGTTTCTGAGCCCGTTTTGTCTGTTTGTTTGGATTTATTGCTGAGGAATCGGCGGATTGTGTTCATAGGGTACTCATTCTTTTTGAATACGCTGAACAGGTGATTTTCTTCTGCTCTTCATAATTCCTCTGTGCTGCAGTGTCTCCCCTATACTAACCACCCTCCCCTACATCAAAGACATTTCCAAAATGACTGCCAGACTACTTGGACCTCTTGGCATCAGGGTAGCCCACAAACCCACCAACACACTAAATCAGCAGCGAATGAACTTAAAAGACCCTATACAGACAACAAGCAAAACGAACGCCATCTACAAAATACCTTGCAAGAACTGTGACAAACACTACATTGGATAAACAGGCAGAAAGCTAGCCACCAGGATACATGAACATCAACTAGCCACAAAACGACATGACCCACTATCACTCGTATCCTTACATACAGATGAGGAAGGACAGCACTTTGATTGGGACAACACATCCATCCGAGGACAAGCCAAACAGAGACATGCACGAGAATTCCTAGAAGCATGGCATTCCAACCGGAACTCCATCACCAAACACGTTGGCTCCAAATCAATCTACCATCCCCTGAGAAAAAGAACAGGAAATGACATCACCAACCCAAGGAAACCTAACCAGATAAATAGAAAGCGGGACATAACACCAGCGTTTCACCGGAGGCTCACTGATGATGTTACCTAGAATGGTGACGAAACGTCTGGGAACGAACCTTCCCGCTCAGTGAACCAGCTTACATCTGGAACGCAATAAAGACCCACTCTTTTGTGGACTGAGAAGAGGAGAGCACGACTGTGTTGGAGGTGGAAGGAAGACGTCGGGTCGGCTGTGCACTCTTGCAACCGGTGGATCTTAATGCTGGCTTCGGCCTAACGCTGGTTCAGGGGAGCAGCCAACCTGCGACGATGGCTGCGGCGAGTGCTCGTGCCCCAGGTCAGGGGGTCCGGAACACCATCCGCGTATCCGTGAAGAAGGTGGATGAAGGTGCACCTATGGACTGCACCTTCTTTGTGAAGAGAGTCCTGGTGGACTGTTGTGGGTTCGCTGCTGCGGACATTTACTGCCTGCAGGATTTCCCAGGAGGAAGCTTTTATGATGTAACCTTCAGGAGTGCTAAGCTTTGCAAGCGCTTCCTGGAGGTTTTCAAGGAGAAAGGAGGTGAGGGCCCCCTCTCTGTATTGACTGCTGTCCCACTGTTTGTGATGCCAGCACAGAGGAGCCGTATGGTGACTGTACACATGTACAATCCGCATGTGCCAGCAGCTGATGTCCTGACCTTCCTTGGAAGGTATGTGAAGGTGGAAGGGGACCGAACCGACATCATGGACCCCTTCGGCATCTGGACCAGTAAGAGGCAGGTCAAGGTGACGCTGAGGATGGGCGCGGATGGGAACATTGTACACCCACCGTTCAACTTCGCGATCGGCGGGAGCAAGGGCTACCTGACCTACACGGGGCAACCTAAAGTCTGTCATGCCTGTGGTAGGTCAGGTCACGTGGTGGCCGACTGCAAAGCCAGCATCCGCAGGAACTGCAGGGGGGAGGGACACTTTGCAAAGGATTGCCCACAAGAAAGAAGCTGCAACCTTTGTGGGGAAGCGGGCCACCTCTATAGTGCATGCCCGCGGCGGGCGACCACCTACGCCCAGGTCGCCGGCAGGAGCAATGCGGGGCAAGTCCCCACAGAGGAGAGGAAGGCACCAGGGCCCTGCAAGGACCCCCCCTAATGTGTAGGAGGGCCAGGTCATGCAGGAGGGCCCAGCCCCGCAGGATGGACCCGGGGCCAGCAAAACGCCCCTGCAGGCTCTGCTCCCCCCCCGACAACCCGGAGTCGATGGAGGAGGTGACAGGTGACCCAGGGGAGTGGACGACGGTCTGAAAAGCGAGGAGGAAGGCACGCTGGTGGGCCCAGGCACCGCAACCATCAGGCGGGAAGAGGCAGCTACAGGGAGGCTATAAGAGCTCCTCTGACGAGGGAGATTCGGAGGAGGCCCGCCCAAAGCAGAAGCTAAAGATCTCAAGGGAAAAGGAAAGCAGCACCCCGCTTCCAGGTGACGGGCGGCATCCCGAGGCTCCCTCCGACACCCAGCCACGTGCCGCTGGGGCCCTGGAGAGGCTCCCGGAGCTTCCAGGTGGGAAGGAGGAAACAGCGTGTCCCCAGCCTGACCCAGAGCCGGACTCGCCTGCCTCCATACCCCTGACGGGGGGATGCCACCCGGAAGGCAGCACAGACGGTTTCCTGAGCCCGGAGAGCATCCAGCAGTTAGCCCGGGCAATGGGCATTAAGGGACAGATGGAGGGGCTGGACCTTGGACTTGGGGAGGGTACTGTGGTCACTGCCCACAATGGGGGTACGAGTTGCGAGCATTAATGTGCGCAGTGTCAAGTCCACCGCAAGATGTGTGTCCACGTTGGCCTACCTGACCACCGTCAAGGCGGACCTCCTGTTTCTGCAGGAGTGTGGGATACCGCACCTCGGCAGGTACGGGAACTGGTCCGGCGCCTGGACCTGTGGGCCTTCGATCTGGTCGGGGGGTAACGACTGTCGCTCCTCGGGCCTGGCTATTTTGCTGCGGGGGCGCGACTTCACCATCTCTCAAGTTCAGGAGGTGGTGGGGGGGCGCCTCCCAGTGGCTGATGTCACCTACAGGAATGCTCCCCTGAGGCTGATCAACGTGTACGCCCCAGCGGTACGGAGTGAGCGGTTGGCCGTCCTGCAGCGGCCTCCACCCCTGCTGGCTATGTCCAGGCCGGTCATCCTAGGCGGAGACTTCAACTGCATCATCGATGCAGATGGAAGATCCGGCATGGCGACAGCGGGTGGGGGGTATCAACTGGACATCACATCCAGATTCCTGATGGGCACGGTGAAGGACGCCGGCTGAAGGAGAACGTCAAGAGGTTCTTTGTCCTCAAGGGTGTTTGGAAGGCGAGAGAGAGGCGGGGAAAGCTGTCGCGACTGCAGAAAAGGGTGCAGAATCTGCTCCTTCTGCAGTTGATGGGGGTCGATGTCACGGAGGACCTCTGCGAGGTGAGGGGCCAGCAAGCCTCGCTCTTCGCCGCGGAGGCCTCCAGGATAATCTTCCGGTCCAGGGTCCGCTCCGTGGAGCAGGACGAGACGTGCTCGCGTTTCTTCTTTCAGAAGGTGCACAAAGAGAGCTCTGTGCTAAGCCGGCTGAAGGAGGACGACGACGGCTCGGTGACGTCGTCTCGGCCCGACATTTTGAGGATCAGCAGATCCTTCTATGCCGGACTGTACGACGCAAAGCCCATGGACAGCACGGCCGCTGAGTCGTTCCTGTTGTTTATCACGGAGGTCTTAGACGACGGCACGAGGGAGTGGCTGGACCGGCCAATATCCCTGGACGAGCTGACCAGAACCCTCAAGTCCTTGGAGAGGAATAAGACTCCCAGGAGCGACGGCTTACCGGTCAAGCTGTATTCCGCTCTGTGGGGCCTGGTCGGCCAGGTCCTGCTGGAGGTGTACGATAGTGCACTTTGGGCATGGGAAATGTGCAAATCCATGAGGAAGGGCATTATCACCCTCATTTACAAGAGGAAGGGGGAGAGGGAAGAAATTAAGAATTCGCGTCCCATTTCATTATTGAACATGGACTACAAAATCCTGGCCAGGGTCATAGCCAACTGGGTCAGGTCTGTCCTAGAGTCGGTGATTCACCCTGACCAAACCTGTGCTGTGCCGGGCAGGAAGTTCGCTGAAAGCCTCGCGCTCATCAGGGATACGATCGCCTACGTGCAGGACAGGCGGGTGGACACCTGCCTTGTCAGCCTGGACCAGGAGAAGGCCTTCGACAGGGTCTCTCATGCTTACGAGGGACGTCCTCTCCAAATTGGGGTTCAGGGAGGGCATCCGCAATTGGATCCAGCTGCTCTACACCAACATTGTTAGCGCAGTCTCGATCAACAGGTGGGAATCGGACAGTTATCCCATCAGATCTGGAGTCAGGCAGGGCTGCCCACTCTCTCCTGCCTTGTTCATGTGCTGTGTGGAGCCCTTTGCCGCCTCCATCAGGAAGGACATGAGCCTGAAGGGCGTGACTATCCCAGGCAGCGAAGGCCTTCAGGTCAAGACCTCCCTGTACATGGACGATGTCGCCGTCTTCTGCACCGATTGTCGGTCGGTGAGTAGACTGTTGGGCATCTGCGGCCAGTTTGAACTAGCCTCGGGTGCCAAAGTCAATAGGGGTAAGAGCGAGGTCATGTTCTTCAGTAACTGGGACGACCGCTCCTTCATCCCCTTCACCGTCAGGACAGACTACCTGAAGGTGCTGGGTGTTTGGTTTGGTGGAGCTGGGGCGTGCACTAAGACTTGGGAGGAGCGTATCACCAAACTGAAGCAGAAGCTGGGCAGGTGGATGCTCCGGTACCTCTCCATCACGGGTAAGAACCTGGTTGTCAGGTGCAAGGGGCTTTCGGTACTGTTGTATGTGGCGCAGGCCTGGCCTATTCCCTGGACCTGCGCCGCTGCGGTCACCCGGGCCATCTTCCACTTCATTTGGGGGTCGAGGATGGACCGGGTCCGCAGGGACACCATGTACAAAGACCTGGGAAATGGGGGGAAAGGGCGTACTGAACGCCACCCTCTCCCTGATGGCTACCTTTGTGTGCAGTGCATCAAGCTGTGCGTAGATCCTCAGTACGCAAACACCAAGTGTCACTACTTACTGAGGTTCTACCTGTCCCCGGTGTTGTGAAGGATGGGCCTGGCCTCGTTGCCGCGGAACGCTCCGAGTAGCTGGACCGTCCCGTACCACCTGTCCTTCGTGGAGAAATTTTTGAAAGGAAACACCTTTGACCACAAGGCCGTAAGGCAGTGGTCAGCACGTAGTATTCTCGAGACCCTTTGGGAAAAGGAAAGGGTGGATCCCGTCGTGTGGTTCCCCACGCAGACTGCCAAAGTCGTTTGGCAGAATGCCTCATCGCCAGAACTTTCAAACAAGCACAAGGACATTGCTTGGCTGGCGGTGAGAGGGGCTCTGCCAGTGAGATCCTTTATGCACACCCGGAATCACTGCACCACCGCATGTTGCCCTGGAGGTGGCTGCGGAGGGGACGAGACTGTCGATCACCTCCTTCTGGAGTGTGCCTACGCGCAGGAGGTCTGGAGGGGGATGCAGTGGTATTTGTCGAGGTTCGTCCCGAGCAGCTCCGTGATGCGGGACTCCGTGCTCTACGGGCTGTTTCCGGGGACGCACACCGAGACCAACATCAACTGCGCCTGGAGGACCATCAATGCGGTGAAAGATGCTCTTTGGTCTGCCCGCAGCTTGCTGGTCTGCCAGCTGAAAGAACTGACCCCGACCGAGTGTTGCAGACTGGCGCACTCCAAGGTCCAGGACTACGTGCTGAAAGACGCGATAAAGCTTGGGGCAGCCGCCGCCAAGGCGTGGTGGGGAAAGACCACCGTATGAAACCCCTCATCCAGAATAGAAAAAAGGGCCCTATCTGGTAACTGGGCCCAGCTGGCACCTTGCCCAACTGGTCAGGGGGCCAACTGGGACTGTGCGGGCAGGCGACTGCCAGGGTATTTTCTTTGCTTTGTTTTTTTTTCTTATTTGTTTGTTTTTTTTCCTTTAGTTGGTGTACGTACCCCCTGGGTAACCCAGAGCGGCTTGCATGACTGGGTCGGTGTACAAATATGTTTTTTTTGTACATTCTATGAATAAAATATATTTTTTCAAATTTAAAAAAAGGTGACGAAACGTCTGAAAACTGACCTTCCAGCTCAGCGAGCAAATTTACATCCAGAACCTCAACCTGAGCTACAAATCTTCTCAAAACTCGCTAGCAAAGAACTATTTTCAGGACATCTACCATAGGTCAGATAACGACAGGCCCCCTCATGGTTGTTCACTTCCAAAGGTGGGGAAGGTGTTGCTGTGACAAATCGGCATCCCTAAAGCACATACAAGCGGTGTAACGGAATGAAACATGCATGTCCCATGATTTTTCGTTTTTTAAAACACCGCTTCAAATTCTGGCGGCAACGAACTCAGTTTTGAAGCTAACAGATGCACGATACCGTGTTGCAGGTTCAATGGGAGCTGATGGTTTGATAATGGCTGACACTGTCGATTTTCTAAAGATCCCAATGCTCCAAACTTCCTCTCCACATTGCTCGTGTCCCGATTATCTCCTTTTCTAGCATTTAAAAAAAAATAAATTTCTTTGTCTCTAAACATCGTCCACATAAATTCTCCAACAACAAAAAAATCTGCAACCCGGAGCAGCACAAACATTTCCCCAGTAGAACCCATTTCAAGGCTGGAAATGATGTATGTCTCCCAAGCGTGCACCCGAAGAGCGGAGGCTGTGGAACAGCGGAAGCTGCAAAAGCAGGGATGCGAAATAGAAAGATTTGAGAAGGTGTCATTTTTAAACAAAAAAACTACTGTTTTCATTGCTAGACTGGACTTTTGAGGGCGAGTTATTTCAGCTACGTTCACAGTTTGGAACCAACGTGAGCCATATTTCCCAGCTGTTCACAAAGTTGGACTTCAGCTCCGAAAAACGACTAAAAGCTCAACTTTACAACCAACCCCACGCCTTGGGTGAATCAAAGCAACGTCTTGAAAAACCACAGGGATTCTTTGTTTGGCAATGTTGTATATTTAAAAGATTCCTCCCACCCATCCTTCTTGAATACCTACATCTTATAACTTTACAA
This sequence comes from Stegostoma tigrinum, assembly GCF_030684315.1. Taxonomy (NCBI): domain Eukaryota; kingdom Metazoa; phylum Chordata; class Chondrichthyes; order Orectolobiformes; family Stegostomatidae; genus Stegostoma; species Stegostoma tigrinum. The sequence continues at coordinate 50,965,766 of NC_081365.1, forward strand.
CACCAGGACGATAGAATGCTTTTACAAAGTGGACAACTTACATGCAACAAACTGTGAAGTACTGCGAGAGGCACCTTTATGAGCTGGGGAAATATTGAGTGAAATCTTTTCGGAAAACACCCTTTCCTATTGTTTGAAAGATTGTCGCGGAACTGTGCACCTGATGCCAATGTCTAATAATGTAGCAATTTATTTGAATTGGAATGACGTCTAACAAGGTATTGTACTTCAGCCACACTGAATGGTCCTTTTTAAATGCAAAACCTACGATATTCCTTTTAAATCCAATATCATGTGATTAAAGATCCATTCAAAGACTAATGGGAAAACCTTGAATTATCACAGTCATTGAGAATAATATGCCTTGTTATTCATTAAGTAATACACACTGCGGCTCATTCATATATGAGTGCACAGAAACAATGTAATAGGGCCATAGGTAATATGAACCAGGAACAGGGATAACTCTAGTTTATTTTCATTTGGCCGAGTGAACCGAAGATACGACATCGCACTGATATAACACCAGATAGTTACAGGTTTAATGGGGATAACTGAATTTGTGATTTAATACTACAATTTCTACTGTTGCGAGTGTCTCTGAAACCATAGACCTCCTGTGGTTTGGCGGAGAAGCACAGTAACTGGCTGAATTTGTCTAAGTCTGGCTGGATACTTCCTGTGAGATAAATCAAATGGCCACCTGCCTTCAACCGTTTACATCCTCAGGAACCAGCTTTTATTTGTCTAAGATATTAATAAGCACTGAGCTCTGCCTTTAAAGGCTTCTCAATATCTTCCCAGTTTTGAGTATTGAAAAATCTGGACATCCTCAACCACTTATAAGTTGAAAGCCATCTATTCTCCCTGACCCAGCAAAAAGCTCCCTAAGCGGTTTATTGAGCCTTTAATTGGAGGCAAGCAGCTTTCGTCTTTCCAACCCTCTGAAAATTTAAGCATATCCCACAAGTAGGAAAATGCAGTGCACTCCCTCCTCGGAGCAAAGTTTTCAAATTGCTCCCTTAGTCATTTCTTACATCATCAGTTGAAAATCCAGTCTGGTACTTTTTTTTTCTCAGGTTAACCAAAGATGTATTCACACCAGCAGACACAATTTTTTGGTTTGTTCATTACTCTCAGGCTATTCAGGATCACATATAGCAATGTATGATGTTGATATTGTAGTGAGCCCATGAAAATAGTCTGAGTGTCAGCTAATAAATGATGATAATAAACAGCTGGAGTCTGGCATATGCAAAAGAGGGCAACGCTGAAAAGCAGAATCAGCTCTTAGACATTCAATACCCCAAAGGGTAAAAAGTGATTTAATGCTGTCCACAAGTTTTAGACTGAAAGAACAATCTTCGATGTTGTAATCAATGGTAACAACAACACACACCCAGTTGATAACAAAACCAGAAGTGGTAGAATAATTTTTCACGGTGAGGTAAAACAAATTGCATGCCTTTCAGTGTCTTAGTCTGCAATCTGTAACCTGATCAGAATGAAGCAAGCTCAATAGTTAGGTTTTCAAGTACATCTGAAACCAATTAATCCAGAGAAATTGAATATTGACTGATGAATGCAAAACTGACCACAATCAGTAGTTCTTTGTCTTCACGTTTTATCTATTTGGCATTAAAGGAGGATTAAGCATGTTTTGATCTATTGCCAAATTTGAAACAACTGAGGGTCTAATAAAGAATTAAAATTTCCTGAAAATTTCTCAGCTTATAGTGTGTGCACATAGGATATAGTAAGTGAGAGTGTCTCTACTTGCAACAGTTGTTATTAACAGAAACAAACAAGATGCAAAGTCTAATATTGCCTATTTTTTACAAAATATAAACAGTGCCATGCAAAAGTAAAATGTTTCAACATTAATTATAGGTGTAAAAATACATGCTTGAAGCAAGAGCTAAGTGATCCGTGCTGAATGGGTGGGCCCACTCTCTGCCTATAGTGATCAAACAATTTGCCACCACTGGAAAGGTCAAATTAAGCATTTCCAAATACTCAGCCACGAACTACACTTTAATCACCTGTGCTAAAGCCGACTAATTGCACTGACTGAGAAACATGAGACAAAGGTATCCTTCTGAATACATCCATTAGTATTAGAATCACATCTGATTAAAACGGCGTCCTATTCGTCATTACTTAGAAGATGTTAACTGTAAAACTTAGAAAAACAGGTTAACTGTAAAACTATTTTATTAACTCTGCCAAAAATTTCAACATTTTTAAAACAATAACATATCCAAAGCACATTTCAATAGAATCCAATGATACAATGAACAATGTGTCATCCTGAGGTTCAACTGATTTCTCCAAATCTATTCATCAACAACTGCCATTTGTATAACATCACTGACAGAAAAAAATCTCACATCACTTCAAGTGGGTGCAACCAGACAAGAGAACAAACACTAACCTAAAGAAAGGACATATGACTAAAAATTCAGACAAAGAGTAGGGTTTTCAGCAAAGTCTAAGAAAAGAAAAATGAATGGTGTCATTTAGGTAAGAAATTCCAGTGCATACGACATTGATAATTGAATGCACAGTTGTCAGAGGTCACTACAACAAAACAGCAGATAAATTACACTTTTAAGATATGTATGTGAAAATAACTTAATACAAATACATTATTTTCTAAATTTCCTCTAATGCTGGTGATCAAGCACTGGAAATTAACTACAAAATTGTGTTATTTTGAACTGTTCGTAATGTACAGTAGTGTATAAATAATGAGGCATTCATATTTATTTATAATACCTGTGATTGTCTTTCATTCTCACGTGGTTTGACATTACAAGATTAAAAGTCTCAACTAATTCAAAATAGCAGAATGCTTAGAACAGCTCAAAAACAAAATAGACCTGAGTAAGCATTGATACTCACTCATGCTTCGCCAAAAGGAAAATAATTATCCCAAACTGAGATGTCAAGCAGAGCTATTTGTTATTTCTGAACAATACAGGTTAAATTCCAATGTGAGCAAGCTGCTTGTAGAAGTAACTGGGTTAAAATAGTGCATCAGATTCTTAAAGAGAGATTATTTCCATGATAAAGGAGGCTAAGATTTAACAGTCCATGAAAATGGATGCAGCGTTTGCAGTATGTGATTAAATGATACCTGCTGGGTATTATGGGGTTGGACACGTGGACCTCATAGAATACGAGTGGCCGGATTAGAACAGATTAACAGATCCAATCAGGGAACCGTGGCTGACAGAGAGAAAAAAATACAGAAGTTTCAGAATCCTGACACCCTGGGAATTAACTTTGGTGTAAGTAAATGGTGACTTGGTGACAGGATACCAGCCTCTGTGGAGTTATTTTACTGGCAATGAGAGTGAAGCTCATCTTTGGATGCATCGAGCTGCCTCCTGCCAGCAGATACACCACCGGTGGTACCACCAATGCAACGGTCCTCCCTGCTTTTACATTTTATGGACACACTTCCAGTCACAGCTGACAACATCAGACTTTGGACACAGAAAGATCGACTCAGAGCAAAATTAAATCATCTAGTGGGGTGATGGAGGAAATCCAAAGGGCCATCACAAACAGAACTGAAACCTTCTTGGACCTGGAGAGGCCAGATCACAGTAGAAAGATGGCATATTATTATGGGAGAAAGCGTGATTGTCCCAAGCAAAGGTCTCCACCAGATACTGGCTGAACTCTACCAAAATGAAGATGTTGTCAAGGAGTATCAGAGATAATGGGAACTGCAGATGCTGGAGATTCCAAGATAATAAAATGTGAGGCTGGATGAACACAGCAGGCCAAGCAGCATCTCAGGAGCACAAAAGCTGACGTTTCGGGCCTAGACCCTTCATCAGAGAGGGGGATGGGGGGAGGGAACTGGAATAAATAGGGAGAGAGGGGGAGGCGGACCGAAGATGGAGAGTAAAGAAGATAGGTGGAGAAGGTGTGGGTGGGGAGGTAGGGAGGGGATAGGTCAGTCCAGGGAAGACGGACAGGTCAAGGAGGTGGGATGAGGTTAGTAGGTAGCTGGGGGTGCGGCTTGGGGTGGGAGGAAGGGATGGGTGAGAGGAAGAACCGGTTAGGGAGGCAGAGACAGGTTGGACTGGTTTTGGGATGCAGTGGGTGGGGGGGGAAGAGCTGGGCTGGTTGTGTGGTGCAGTGGGGGGAGGGGATGAACTGGGCTGGTTTAGGGATGCAGTGGGGGAAGGGGAGATTTTGAAACTGGTGAAGTCCACATTGATACCATATGGCTGCAGGGTTCCCAGGCGGAATATGAGTTGCTGTTCCTGCAACCTTCGGGTGGCATCATTGTGGCAGTGCAGGAGGCCCATGACCCTAACCCTAACCCTAACCATTTCCACTCCCCCTCCCATTCTCTTGATGACATGTCCATCATGGGCCTCCTGCACTGCCACAATGATGCCACCCGAAGGTTGCAGGAACAGCAACTCATATTCCGCCTGGGAACCCTGCAGCCATATGGTATCAATGTGGACTTCACCAGTTTCAAAATCTCCCCTTCCCCCACTGCATCCCTAAACCAGCCCAGTTCATCCCCTCCCCCCACTGCACCACACAACCAGCCCAGCTCTTCCCCCCCACCCACTGCATCCCAAAACCAGTCCAACCTGTCTCTGCCTCCCTAACCGGTTCTTCCTCTCACCCATCCCTTCCTCCCACCCCAAGCCGCACCCCCAGCTACCTACTAACCTCATCCCACCTCCTTGACCTGTCCGTCTTCCCTGGACTGACCTATCCCCTCCCTACCTCCCCACCCACACCTTCTCCACCTATCTTCTTTACTCTCCATCTTCGGTCCGCCTCCCCCTCTCTCCCTATTTATTCCAGTTCCCTCCCCCCATCCCCCTCTCTGATGAAGGGTCTAGGCCCGAAACGTCAGCTTTTGTGCTCCTGAGATGCTGCTTGGCCTGCTGTGTTCATCCAGCCTCACATTTTATTATCATGTTGTCAAGGAGTTATGTCTGGCAGCCAGCATTGGATGCAGATGTAGCTACTTTGGTGGCACGGTGCCCAGAATACCAACAAGGACTAAAATTTCTGCAATCAGCTCCCCATTTGAGGCAATGGCTGGGTAAGCCCCAGATTCAGTTATAAGGAAAGCTCCATACGATTCATCAACCAATGGTCTGGTAGAAAGAATCCAAACTTGAAGGCAAGCTTTCAGAAACAGCCTGTAATTTTAGCAGATACCAAATTGCCCTGGTTTCTATTTGATTTTGGGAATGCCTTTCATGTAACTACAGGGATAGCTCGGGCAGAGTTACTGAATGGGAGAAGACTCTGGAGAATGGGAAAAGGTTTAATCTGATCTTCTTGGACCTGGGGTGGTAGGAGACGTTGTAGACTGAAATGGCATCAGGAACACCAATGCTGGACGCAAGACTCCGCTAAGCAAGAGAGACAGTTTACTTGGTGTAGCAACCATGGGAATAGCCCTGCATCATAAGAGGCGTTAATGCAAGGTCGGGTCCAGTGACATAAAAAGTTTGGTGAGGTGCAATGGTCCTGAACAAGAACATGGACCATGTGAAAGCTACAAAATCACCAACAGGAGCAAAACATGCCCAGTTCGTCAATGCAGTTGGAAAGACTGGCAGGACCTATGGGCTTGTGATAATGGGAACTGCAGATGCTGGAGACTCCAAGATAACAAAGTTTGAAGCTGGATGAACACAGCAGGTCAAGCAGCATCTGCTTTCCCTGTGCGTCAAGCATTGAAGAGACCTTGGAGTCTGAGATGGACGGGCCAGATGTCACTGCCTTAACACCTTTGCCACTTGAAGAAAAGAATAAATTTCTTCCGAGATGCATTTAATGTCACCAGTATCCGAGGTAGAGTCTGAGGAACCTGAGCCAGTGCTGAAACGAGGTCAAGGTATAAGAAAAAGAACCAGTCAATGTCCTCAGACTCAGACTGGGACAGATTTTATTATTCTAATGAGGCAGACATCATAGAATATGAGTTCCCTTATTGAGGCTGTTAATCTGGTCCACTTGGGGACCCCTTACTGTCAGTTAAAAAAGGGGTGTCAGACACTCTCATACCCTGGAAGTTGACTCTGATGAGACTGGATAAGAGTCAAGGACTTTCCATGTGTAAATGAAGAGTGACTTCATGACAGGATACCAGCCTCTATGGAGTCACTTCACAACATAGGCAACAAGTCAAGTCTTTCAGAATCTAGTCAGTATGACTGCATTTCTTTCCAGAGATAAAGGGAACTGCAGATGCTGAAGAATCCGAGATAACAAAGTGTGGAGCTGAAGGGTCGAGGCCCAAAATATCAGCTTTTGTGCTCCTAAGATGCTGCTTGGCCTGCTGTGTTCATCCAGCTTCACACCGTGTTATCTCAGATCATGGGAGCATATGTTTGCAGATGTCAACACCAGAACTCGAGCCCTGAGAACTTGAATGGATTGCCGCATTAGGTGAATTGGTCTTAAATCGGTGGTCAGGTCAGAGTTAGAAAATGCACCTTCATTTACGACATTCTACAAACTCATTCATGAGCCACATACTGCTCAATTCATCATTCTCACATTACTCAATCAAGTTTCATGCAAAGAACAATGAACAATATAACACAAGAACAGGCCCTCCAAGCCATACTAAAACTGTCTTTACTTATAGGATCTGTGACTCTCGATTCCCTGCCTATTCATGCATTTGTCCAGGTGTTTCTTGTTTTCTGCTATTGTGTCTGCTTCTGCCACCTCCTCTGGCAGCATGTTCCAGGCACTCACCATCCTTTGTGTGAGAAAAGTTGCCTCACACATCTCTTTTAAACACCAGACCTCCCAACACCTTGAACATGTGTCCACTAGTAACTGACTCCTCCACCCTGAAAAAAAACTCATACTTTCACTCTGTCCATGCCATTCACAATCTAATAAGCCTTTATCAGGCCACTCCTCAACCTCCTCTGTTTAAGTGAAAACGAATCCAGCCTATCCAACATTTCTTCATTTCTAAAATCCCCCATACCAGGCAACATCCTGTTAAACCTTTTCTGTACCATCTCCAAAGCATCCAATCCTTCTGGAAGTTTGGTGACCAGGACTGTATGCTATATTCCAAGTGTAGCCAAATTAAAGTTCTAGAAAGCTACAGCATAACTTGCCTGTCCTTATACCCTATGCTCTTCTAATAAAGGCAAACATGCCTTCGGCTGTTTTACTACCTTATCTATGTGCATTGCCATATTTAGTGATCTGTGGACCTGGACACTTCGATTCCTCCGCATTTCAATACTCCCAAGGGTTCTGCCATTTACTGTATAATTTCCACCTGTACTTGACCTTCCAAAATGCATCAACCTCACATTTGTCCGGATTAAACCCCATCTGCCATTTTTTCTGCCCATGCTATCAACTGATTTATGTTGATACCTGACATTTCATGTTTTCCATTAAAAGTTGACATCAGATTGCACTCCTGCAAGTTCCACAAGCACATTTCAACTTATACAATATGACAGTAGTTCAACCGTTACATCCACACCAGTCAAATAGAGTACAAAACACTCACTGACAAATTCCATTCTTTCTTGCTGTGTGTAAAAGTGAAGGTGAGATAACTTTTTGAACTGCTGCAGTCCATTGCAGGAGGTACATCAACAGTGTTGCTGTGGAAGGGCATTCCAGCATGTTGACCCATTGACAATGAAGGAATGCCAATATTCTTCCAAGTCAGGGCTGCACATGACTTGGGGGGAATTTGCAGATGATGATATTTCAATACATCAGTTAAACTTGTCCTTCTTGGTGGTGGAAGCTGTAGGTTTGGAAAGTGCCATTGAAGGAATAGACAAGAAGTGGATAGGGTGCTGCATAACCAAGGGATAACTGGAGGAGACAACTATGCCTGTTAGCGAGTTTTGAGAAGATTTGTAGCTCAGGTTGAGGTTCTGGATGTGAGTTTGCTCGCTGAGCTGGAAGGTTCGTTTTCAGACGTTTCGTCACCATTCTAGGTAACATCATCAGTGAGCCTCCAACGAAGCGCTGGTGTTATGTCCCGTTTTCTATTTATCTGGTTAGGTTTCCTTGGGTTGGTGATGTCATTTCCTGTTTTTTTTCTCAGGGGATGGTAGATTGGCTCCAAATCAATGTGTCTGTTGATGGATGCCTGTGCCTGTGCGGAATGATTCCTTCCCCACTCCATCCCCAACCTCACCTATGGATGATTGGATTTGCCCATTATTGGGACACCCATTATTCAGGACCACAGAAAGCCAAAAATATTGATGATGATGATGGTATCTTCCTATGTATTTCTGCTTCTCATTTCCCACCTCCCCCTCAACCCACTCTTCTGATTTATACTATGTAGTAAGTATAAGCATACACCATTTACTTAAACTGAATGCATAAGCCTTGCCATTGTGCCTTTCCACTTTCATCTACCTGTTCAGCAAGCATTGAAAAGCAAGAAGACAGCAATGGAGAAGGCACATGAATTTAACCAGACATGTACAGCTAAGGTACTGGCATGATATGTAGTTAATTGGCGAGTGAGATCTGCACTTGCTGAGTCAACTATCAATGAAAGGCTTGCAGTACACATGTTTACTTTCTCAAGGACAAGGTTACATCAGATATGGTGACTTTGGTACATCAGTCAACAGATGAGTACTGGCATGCATGCACAACCAAACACATTGGGAACAAAACAAAGTTGCAGGAAAAGCTCCGCAGGTCTGGCAGCATCTGTGAAGGAAAAAACAGAGTTAACGTTTTGGGCCCGGGTCCTCAGAACTGGGAATACATTGGGAAGTTGTCTACAGCTTGTGGATCTGATGCAGCACCGGTAGAGATAGTGCACTTCCAAGCTCAGTTCTTAGAAGTTGTCCTCAAAAGACATTTTCTGTGTTCTCTCTTGTAAATCTGCAGTCTTCCATCAGCCATGTCAATGGAGTAGGAATGTACAGAAGCATGAGAAGAGGCAAAGCGCACAAGATAGAATTTTGTTTTGAATACAACATATTCAAGGGAGGTACATGGGAAATGTACAATGGTGAAATATGACACAATTTCATTTATAAATTTAGTTTGAAATATTTATTATTTAGTGGCTTTTGCTTTTGTATTGTGTCCAAGCAAGTGCTTGGATTCTATAAAAGACTCTGTAGTACTTTCAAAAAGTGGGTGGAGGAGAAAATATCTTTGAATTGTGTTAAATCCTTAGGCTGGGAAAATAAAGTGTGAGGGAGTTTATGAATGAAAAATCATCGGCAATCAGCTTTCCAGCCAGCTGTGTACGGATAGCAATATGGATTCATAATGATTCAGTGATCACTTATAAAGCACTTCTTTCACAATCAACTTTACTTCAAAATAGCAAGAATTATCAGACAACAAAATGTACTTGCGTTTCTGGACCAGCCACCACAGTTCCTTTTCCACTCGCCCAGTTTATAATGCAAGCTGCAACCAACTCCCCACAAGCCAAAATAGGTGTTACTCACTGTTTTGTGGCTGCCATCAAAAATTATGGAATAAATTATCAGGAAAAAAAAGAGCAGTAAAACACTCTCAAAGTACAAACAAAAATTCCAAGCTGTCAAAATTTACAGTAGGTATGGCATGATAGCTTTGAAATGGGACATTATGACTGTGGAAGATTTCAGTTCAATGTCTCATGCTAGCAAATGTTTGTTTAGAGTTTAACTCTGCTTAGAAATGAAGTGGAACAGAATGTTACTACTGAAGAAGACAGTCATCTCCTGAACATTTTGAAGTACTTTTAAAAAAGACAATGGCAGATTACTCCTGTAGAGAAATTTCTAAGGATTTAACACAATCCAAAGATATTTTCTTCTCCACCCACTTTTTGAAAGTACTACAGAGTCTTTTATAGAATAAACTTCCCATAATGGAGCACTGCAGACTGTTGTAAATATGATACTACATTGGCATTCAATCAAACCCAATTCTTATTATATTGACAGTTCTGTCTGGTTGAGAATATAAATGCCAATCTGAAAGACTTTACTGAAAGAGCAATCAAATTTTAAATCTTTTCGAAAAAAATTGTTTTGTTTGTTTTCTTTCATTTTCATTTTGTAGAATTTACTTGTCTATCACCTATCAGTCCCCAATGAAGATCAGCAAATCTGCCTGTTGGCATCTTCCAAAAATGTTCCATAACCAGAAATTGGAGGATGAGAAAGAAGAACAATGCACAATTTATTCTTTCATGATCGTCCCCCATTGACTTGATGTTGAATTGCCTCACCTTTCCTCAGGAGCTTTTTGTTTCTTGCACCAATCTAAATTAGGTCAACAACTCAGTGTGGGGGAATTGATAATCTAAACATACAATCTACTAATTTATGATGCAAGTTTCATTTTCCGATAAATCATGTCTTGAGACCAATACAGGTAAACCAAATTCTAATTATGACGTTTTCCTGATGCTGCCCTTCATTTCTCAAATTCTATGAAGGAAGGAGAGTTTGGATCCTGCAAACATATTAAGGGCACAAGAGTAACTTGGGAGAGAATAGGGCCCCTTAAAGATCAGCAGAGCTGTCTATGTGTGGAACCACAGGGGACAGGGCTGATACTAAATGAGTATTTTAGATCAGTGTTTACTGCAGAAGAGGATACAAATGTTATAGAACGTGGGAAAATAAATAGCAACACCTTGAAAAATGCCCATTTAACAGAGAGGTGCTGGATGGCTTAAAATGCAGAAAGGTGGATCAATCCCCAGGAGCTGATCAGATATATCCTAGGACTCTGTGGGAAGTGAGGGAAGTGATTGCTGGACCCCTTGCTGAAATATATGTATCATCAACAGCCATAGGTGAGGTGCTGGAAGACTGGAGGTTGGTTAACCATTTGTTCAGTGGGTGGGAATCGAGAGAGAGCGTGAGGGGACTGCTGGGAAAGTAAGCATTTCATTTTGGCAGCGGAGCTGAGCGGCAGTGGTCGAATTGCGCTCTGGGAAGGTGAGTGAACTGATATATTTGGGCAGTGGCTAAACCAGAGACACGATACGTGTAGCGTCACCCACCTGCCTTCCTCCTTGAACCAAAAAAAAAGACTCTGTGGTGTGTTGATAAGGTAAGGCTTTTCTTTTTCTTTTATCACGTGCTGGTATATATTGTGATTGGGAAATTCTTTTCCTTTTCATTTATCTATTATTTGATATTATAGTAGGACGAAGCTAAGCTTATGAGTAAAAATGGCAGGAGATCCCATATCCATGTTCTGCTCCTCTTGCTTAATGTGGGAGTTTAGGAACGCGGCTGAAGTCCCTGACTCCTACACGTGCAGGAAGTGTGTCCAGCTGCAGCTCTTGTTAGACAGCACTACGGCTCTGGAGCTGCGGATGGACTCACTTTGGAGCATCCGTGATGCTGAGGAAGTCGTGGATAGCATGCTTTAAAAATTGGTCACACCATAGATTCGGATTGCTGAGGGAGAAAGGAAATGGGTATACCATTTTGGATACTGTTGGGGGAGATGGCTCATCAGGGGAAGGCAGCAGTAGCCAGGTTCATGGCACCGTGGCTGCCTCTGCTGTACAGAAGAGCAGGAAAAGAGTGGAAGGGCTTTAGTCATAGGGAATTTGATTGTAAGGGGAGTAGATAGGCGATTCTGTGGTTGAAAATGAGACTCCCAAATGGTATGTTACCTCCCAGGCGCACGGGTCAGGGATGTCACAGATCGTCTGCAGGACATTCTGAAGTGGGATGGTGAACTGCTGTTGTGGTGCATATAGGCACCAATGATATCAGTAAAACATGGAATGAGGTCCTACAAGCAGAGTTTGGGGAGTTCGGAGCCAAGTTAAAAAGTAGGACCTCAGAGGTAGTAATCTGAGGATTGCTACCCGTGCCACGTGCTAGTCAGAGTAGAAATGAAAGAATAGGATAAATTAGTGGCTTGAGAGATGGTGCAGGAGGGAGGGGTTCAGATTTTTGAGACATTGGGACCGGTTCTGGGAGAGGTGGAACTATTACAAATCGGACGGTCTATACCTGGGCAGGACTGGAATCAATGTCCCGGGGGGTGCTTTTGTGAACACTGTTGGGGAAGGTTTAAACTAATACGGCAGGGCGATGGGAAAAAAATGAGGAGGTTAGTGGACAGTAAGGAGGCAGTAGCTAAAGCCTGTAAGGAACTAGACAATGAAGTCAGTGTGACTAATAAGAAGAGTAAGCAGACAGCAGGTGATGAACGCAAGGGGACTGGTGGTCCGAGATGCATTTGTTTTAATGTGAGAAGTGTAGTAGTTAAGGCAGATGAATTCAGGGCTTAAATTAGTACCTGGGAGTATGATGTCATTGCTATTACTGAGACTTGGTTGAGGGAAGGGCAAGATCGGTAAACAAATATCCCAGGATATAGACGCTTCAGGCAGAATAGAGAGGGAGGTAAAAGGGGTGGAGCAGTTGCATTACTGGTCAAAGAGGATATCACAGCTGTGCTGAAGGAGAGAGCTGTGGAGGGCTTGAGCAATGAGGCAATGTGGGCAGAGCTCAGAAATAGGAAGGGTGTGGTAACAATGTTGGGGCCGCACTACTAGCTTCCCAACAGCGAGCGTGAGATAGAGATACAAATATGTAGACAGATTACAGAAAGATGGAGGAGCAACAAGGTGGTGGTGATGGGAAATTTTAATTTTCCCAACATTGACTGGGATTCACTTAGTGTTAGGGGTTTAGATGGAGTAGAATTTGTAAGGACCATCCAGAAGGGTTTTCTAGAGCAGTATATAAATAATTCAACTCAGGAAAGGGCCATACTGGACCTGGTATTGGAAAATGACCCTGGCCAGGTGGTTGAAGTTTCAGTCGGGGACTACTTTGGGAATAGTGATCACAATTCTGTAAGTTTTAGAATACTCACGGTCAAAGACGAGAGTGGTCCTAAAAGAAGAGTGCTAAATTGGGGAAAAGCCAACGATAGCAAAATTTGGCAGGAGCTGGGGAATGTGGATTGGGAGCAGCTGTTGGAGGGTAAATCAACATTTGACATGTGGGAGGCTTTGAAAGAGAGGTTGATTAGAGTGCAGGACAGACATGTCCCTGTGAAAATGAGGGATAGAAAGGGCAAGATGAGGGAACCATGGATGACAGGTGAAATTGTGAGACTAGCAAAGAGGCAAAAGGAAGCATACATAAGGTCTCGGTGACTGAAAATAAATGAAGCTTTGGAAGAATATCAGGAAAGTAGGACTAATCTGAAACAAGGAATTAAGAGGGCTAAAAGGGGTCATGAAATATCTTTAGTAAACAGGGTTAAGGAAAATCCCAAAGCCTTTTATTCGTACATAAGGAGCAAGAGAGTAACTAGAGAAAGGGTTGACCCACTCAAGGACAAAGGAGGCAAGTTATGCGAGGAGTCAGAGAAAATGAATGAGATTCTTAACGAGTACTTTGCATCGGTATTCACTGAGGAGAGGGACATGATGGATGTTGAGGTTAGGGATAGATGTTTGATTACTATAGGTCAAGTTCGCACAAGGAGGGGGCAGGTGTTGTGTGTTCTAAAAGGCATTAGGGTGGAAAAGTCCCCAGGTCCAGATGGGATCTATCCAGGATACTGAGAGCAGCATGAGCGGAAATAGCTGGGGCCTTAACAGGTATCTTTGCAGCATCCTTGAGCACAGGTGAGGTCCCAGAGGACTGGAGAATTGCCAATGTTATCTCCTTGTTTAAGAAGGGTAGCAAGGATAATCCCGGTAATTAAAGACTGGTGAGCCTTATATCAGTGGTGGGGAAGATGCTGGAGAACATACTGAGGGAGAGGATCTATTTACATTTGGAAGAAAATGGGCTTATTAGTGATAGGCAGCATGGTTTTGTGCAGGGAAGGTCATGTCTTACCAACTTGATAGAATTCTTTGAGGAAGTGACAAAGATAATAGATGAGGGAAGGGCTGTAGATGTCATAAAATGGACTTCAGTAAGGCATTTGATAAGGTTCCCCATGGTAGGCTGATGGAGAAAATGAAGTCGCATGGGGTCCAGGGTGTACTAGCTATATGGATAGTGTACTGGCTGGGCTAAAGGAGACAGAGGGGTGTAGTGGAAGGGATTTTCTCAAAATGGAGAACTGTGACCAGTGGTGTTCCACAGGGATCCGTGTTGGGACCACTGTTGTACGTGATATACATAAATGATCTGGAGGCAAGTATAGATGGTCTGATTAGCAAGTTTGCAAATGACACTGAGATTGGTTGAGTAGCAGGGAATAAAGGGGACTAGAATAGAATCCCTACAGTGTGGAAACAGGCCCTTTGGCCCAAAACGTCCACACCGAACCTCAGGGCATCCCATCTAGACCCATCCCCCTACTCTACACCTCCCTGAGCACTATGAGAAATTTAGCATAGCCAATCCACCTAACCTGCACATTTTTGGACTGTGGGAGGAAACTGCAGCATCCAGAGTAAACCCACGCAGACATGGGGAGAATGTGCAAGCTACATACAGACAGTCACCCAAGGCTGGAATTGAACCCAGGTCCCTGGTGCTGTGAGGCAGCAGTGCAAACCACTGAGCCACTGTGCTGTCCATGAGACTGTCAGAGAATGCAGCAGAGTATGGATAGATTGGAGACTTGGGCGAAAAAATGGCAGATGGAGTTCAATCCAGGCAAATGCGAGATGATGCATTTTGGAAGATCCTATTCAAGAGCCAACTACACGGTAAATGAAAAAGCCCTGGGGAAAATTGATGCACAGAGAGATCTGGGTGTTCAGGTCCATTGTTCCCTGAAGGTGGAAATGCAGGTTGATAGAGTGGTCAAGAAGGCATATGCATGCTTTCTTTCATCAGACTGTCTACTGAGTACAAGAGTTGGCAGGTTATGTTACAGTTATATAGGACTTTGGTTTGGCCACATTTGGAATATTGCAAACAGTTCTGATCACCACATTACCAAAAGGATTTGGATGCTTTGGAGATGGTGCAGAGGAGGTTCACCAGGATGTTTCCTAGTATGGAGGGCGCTAGCTATGAAGCGAGGTTGAGCAGATTAGGATTATTTACATTAGAAAGACGGAGGTTGAGGTGGGGGGACCTGATTGAGGTCCACAAAATCATGAGAAGTATAGACAGGATAGATAGCAAGAAGCTTTTTCCCAGAGTGGGGGACTCAATTACTAGGGGTCACGATTTCAAGGTGAGAGGGGAAAAGTTTAAGGGAGATATGCGTGAAAAGTTCTTTACGCAGAGGATGGTTGGTGCCTGAAAAACGTTGCCAGTGGAGGTGGTAGAGGTGGGCACGATAGTGTCATTTAAGATGTATCTAGACAGATACATGAATGGCAGGGAGCAGAGGGATACAGATCCTTGGAAAATAGGTGACAGGCTTAGATAGAGGATCTGGATCGGCACAGGCTTGGAGGGCTGAAGGGCTTGTTCCTGAGCTGTAATTTTCTTTGTTCTTTGTTCTTAACGGGATGCCACTATTTAAATAAGGAGATAAGGAAAAGGAAGGGAACTGTAGATCAGTAAGCTTGATGTCAATGATAGGCACGTTGTTGGAGGGAATGCCGAGCGACAGGACGTGCGTGTATTTTTAAAGGCAAGGACTGATTGGGGTAGTCAACATGGCTTTGTGTGTGGTAAATCATGTCTGACTAAATTAGTTGGGTTTATTGATGCAGTAACAAAGAGAGTTGATGTGGGCACAGCAATGGACATGGTCTGTTTGGAATTCAGTAAGGCGTTCGACATGGTTCCTCATGGCAGACCGGTTAGCAAGGTTCGATCACATGAAACACAGGGAGAACTTGCTATTTGGATATATAACTGTCTTGAAGGAAGAAAACAGAGGGTTGTGGTGGAAGAGAGACAACAAAGTGTAGAGCTGGTTGAACACAGCAGGCCAAGCAGCATTTTAGGAGCAGGAAAGCTGACGTTTTGGGCCGAGACCTTTCATCAGAAATGGGGGAGGGGAAGAGGTTCTGAAATAAATAGGGAGGGGGGGGGGAGGCGGATCGAAGATGGATAGACGAGAAGATATGTGGAGAGGAGACGGACAAGTTAAAGGGGCAGGGATGGAGCCAGTAAAGGTGAGTGTAGGTGGGGAGGGAGGGAGGAGATAGGTCAATCCAGGGAGGATGGATAGGTCAAGGGAGTGGGATGAGGTTAGTAGGTAAGAGATGGGGGTGGGTCTTGAGGTGGAAGGAGGGGATAGGTGAAAGGAAGAACAGGTCAGTTAGGGAGGCAGGGACGAGTTGGGCTGGATTTGGGATGCGGTAGTGGGAGGGAGATTTTGAAGCTTGTGAATTACACATTGATACCATTGGGCTACAGGGTGCCCAAGTGGAATATGAGTTGCTGTTCCTGCAACCTTCGGGTGGCATCATTGTGGCACTGCAGGAGGCCCAGGATGGACATATCGTCTGAGGAATGGGAGGGGGAATTGAAATGGTTCACAACTGGGAGGTGCAGTTGTTTATTGCAAACTGAGTGTAGGTATTCTGCAAAGCGGCCCCCAAGCCTCCGCTTGGTTTCCTCGATGTAGAGGTCACAACAGGTACAGCGGATGCAGAATATCACATTGGCAAATGTGCAGGTGAACATCTGCTTGATGTGGAAGGTCTTTTTGGGGCCTGGGATGGGGGTGAGGGAGGAGGTGTGGGGGTAAGCGTAACACTTGCTTCGGTTGCAGGGAGAAGTGCCGGGTGTGGTGGGGCTGAAGGGGAATGTGGAGCGGACAAGGGAGTCACAGAGAGAGTATTCCCTTTGGAAAGCAGATAAGGCCATAGTAAGGCCATTCAGCCCATCAAGTCCACTCCGCCATTTAAATCATGGCTGATGGGCATTTCAATTCCACTTCCCTGCACTCTCCCCATAGCCAATAAGAATGGGAAGGGAAAAATGTCTTCGGTGGTGGGGTCGGACTGCAGATGGCGGGTGTTTCGGAGAATGATGCGTTGGATCCAGAGGTTGGTGGGGTGGTACGTGAGGACAAGAGGGACTCTTTTTTGGTTGTTATTGTGGGGACAGGGTGTGAAGGCTGAGTTGTGGGAAATGTGGGAGACATGGTCGAGGCATTCTTGACCACTGCAGGGGGTCCTTGAAAAATGAGGACATCTGAGATGTATGGGAGTGGAATGCCTCATCCTGGGAGCAGATGCAGCAGGGGCGAAGGAATTGGGAATAGGGGTTGGCATTTTTCCAGGAAGGTGGGTGGGAGGAGGTGTATTCTAGGTAGCTGTGAAAGTTGGTGAGCTTGAAATGGATATCAGTTTCTAGGTGGTTGCCCGAGATGGAGACAGAGAAGTCCAGGAAGGTGAGAGAGGTATGAGAGATGGCCCAGGTGAACTTGAGGTTGGGGTGGAATGTGTTGGTGAAGTGGATGAACTATTCGAGCAACTCGTGGGCGCATGAGGTGGCTCTGATACAGTCATCAATTTAAAGGAGGAAGAGGTGTGGTTTAGGGCCAGTGTAGATACGGAAGAGGGATTTTCCACATAACCTACCAAGAGACAGGCATAGCTTGGGCCCGTGCAGGTACCCATGGTTACTCCCTTTGTCTGTCAGAAGTGGGAAGAATTGAAAGAGAAGTTGTTGAGGGTAAGGACGAGTTTGACTAAGCAGATAAGGGTGTCAGTGGAGGGGGGACTGGTCAGACCTGCAGGACAGGAAGAAGCAGAGGGCCTTTAGGCCATCTGCATGGGGAATGCAGGTATATAGGGACTGGACGTCCATGGTAAAGATGAGGTGTTGGGGTCTGGGGAATTGGAAGTTCTGTAGGAGGTGAAGGGCGTGGGTGGTGTTACGGATGTAGGTAGGGATTGGAAGGTTGTTTTTCAAACTAAAAAGCATTGTGCCACAAGGATCACAAGTGCTGGGTCCACTGCCTTTCGTCGTTTACATAAATGATTTGGATGTAAACATAGAAAGGATGGTTAATTAGTTTGCAGATGATCCCAAAATTGGAGATGCAGTGGAAGAAGCTTACCTCAGAGCACAATCAGATCTTAATCAGATGGGCCAATGGGCTGAGGAATGGCAGATAGAGTTTTAATTTAAATGATTGTGAGTTGCTGCACTTTAGAAAGGCAATTCAGGGCAGGAGTTATGCACTTAATGGGAAGATGCTGGAGAATGTTGCTGAACAAAGAGACCTTACAGTGCAGGTTCATAGTTCCTAGAAAGAAGAGTCGCAGGTATATAGGATACTGAGGGAAGCATTTGGTATACTTACCTTTATTGGTCAGTGCATTCAGTATCAGAGTTGCAAGGTCAAGTTGCGGCTGTACAGGACATTGGTTGGACCACTTTTAGAATTTGCCTGCAATTCTGGTCAACTTGCTGTCAGAAAGATGTTGTGAAACTTGAAAAGGTTCAGAAAAGATTTACAAGGATGTTGCCAGTGTTGGAGTGTTGGAGTGTTATGGAGAGGCTGAATAGGCTGGAGCTATTTTCCCTGGAGCATTGGAGGCTGAGGGGTGACCTTATAGAAGTTTACAAAATCATGAGGGGCATGAATACGGTAAATTGACAAAGTGTTTTCCCTGGGGTGAGGGAGTCCAAAACTAGACGGCATAGGTTTAAGGTGAGATGGGAAAGATTTAAAAGGTACATAAGGGGTAAAGTTTTCATGCAGAGGGTGAATGAGCTGCCAGAAGAGATGGTGGAAGCTGGTGTAATTACAACATTTAAAAGGCATCTGGATGGGTACATGAATAGGAAGGGTTTAGAGGGATATGGGCCAAATGCTGGCAAATGGGACTAGATTTATGTAGCATATCTGGTTGGCATACATGTGTTGAACCAAAGGATCTGTTTCTGTGCTGTACATCTCTATAACTCTGTAACTAATCAGTAAATTACAGTAGATATCGCTCAATTTTCATTTCAAATGGATTGGCCTCATCGTAAACTGACAAAATTGAACAGGCTGCTTCCTTTTATTTTCAATGTTGGATGTAATATGTTTTATCTTCATTCTAACACATTTTTCACTTTGGGAGACTACCTAGTGAGGATGAAAATATTGGTGATGGATTGAAAACAGGAGATATTTTGATTACAATAGATAAGTAAATAATCACTCAACCACTGCTAAAATAATAATTTTCAATTCATCTTGCTAAGCGTGAAATCTGTAATAATATCTGTAAAAGTACCAGAATGATCCGGTACAAAACGTAATTTATAATTTGAATTGGTCACAACAAGAGAATTCTGAATGTAACCCTGCTCAAAAAACAACAAATCATTCATGCATTTGGTAAATGAATTGTTGCAACATAAATGCCTCCAAAAGCAAATATTGTGATCAATTGGAAGAAAAACTGAATTTCCAACACTGCCACAAGTCTAGGTTCATTCAGCAAGAAGTGTCTCCTGATTTAAAATAAATGACTTTATTCAGAAGGTTGAAGTAAAGAATTTAAGCAATATTCAACAGGAGATCTTTAATTGGGTGAAAGGATGGATGAGTTTATTGTGCTTCTATGCTAAAACTGGAAGATTCAAGGTTGGACATGTTGGAATGTTGAATATTGGAGAATGCTACCGTTACACTTCTGGCACCTGGGATTGAAATTAACCAAACTGTTAGGAAGGAAGTTTTTATTGTTATTCATGTAGCTGTTAAGGACTTAGCTAATCATGGTTGAACAATCGAGTCAGTCCCCATACTGTGTATATACAAAGTTGTTCACAATTCACCATGACTAAACAACTACACTTAAAGGATAAGTATTACAAGAGGAAAAATTAAAAACAAAAAAAACTTTACATCCAAATAGAAGAAATCAAAGGAGGGAAAGGGAAAGGGAGAAGGAGGAAGGATTGCAATGATCTTTTATGACCACAGGAGTTTTCAGTTAATACTTTTGAAATGGAATCTCATTGTTGTCTGAAGACTTATCTTGGGAGGGTAGAGAATAAAGTTATTAGAAGTGAACATAATGCGTAAGCCTGTGATAAGTTTGTACTGTACTCATGTTGTTTTCCTTATGCATTGGATAACTACGTCACTAGCAAAAGGTCTGTATAATGGGATTTGCAGGGATCTGTTCTGAATACTCAATTTGGAATCTCTGCAAGGATTACCCCAATTGTTATGATAGTGGCAAAAATAAACTATCAAATTTTAATTTCCACCATCTGATTGTTAAGTCTAGGACCTTGAAAGGATTTTTTTTAATGCAGCTAGAAATATTGGTGGCTATGGTCACATCATCACAAATTCAGGAAAGGTTTGTGAAATCCAAGTAAAATAAATAAAACTGTCTGCACTAACATTAGTACTTAATCTAAACACATCAAAACAAGGCAAGTGAATCAGCATCAACAAATTTCCATTTCATGTTTAATTCATACTTGTATTATAATTTGACATATTGAGATGAAAGGTTGACTTGCAAATTAGCCAGTTTGGGAAGATTATTGAGCTAAACTCTAGAATAGACACTGACCTATAAATCACCAACTGCTTTTGAACAGCAGAGGAGATGGATAAACATGGATCTATAACAGCAATACCTAGAATGCTTATTCTTTCTCTCTGCCTGGATCTTCCATTATTTTGAAAAATGCGCCTGGTGAGGAAAAAACACAATTTGGGGAAAACAACCATTCCCTGTGAGGTGTGGATGTCTACAGATCCTGCTACTGCTATGGAAACAAGTCAACAATAAATCAATTGTGGGCTCGGATTTAAAATCTAACACCTTAAAGAATAAGGACTATTTAACTGTGTAATCTTTACTACCACTGCCTGTAGCAGACATTTCTTTAAATTTATTGCCAGTGTCTGTGTGTATGCTTATTGTATCATTTTCTCATTTTCTTTTACTTCAGATAAGTAGATAATGAAGTTCTTCCTTTTTTTAACTCAAGGAAAACTTGGTATTAGGTTCTTTCATTTTCTAGAAAACTTTTTAATTGTTATGTAATTGCGAGATGCTAAAAACAAAATGTTCATCGAAACTGACCAAGAGGGGGTAAAAAATGTGCTGTCATAACACGAGCTTTACACTTGGCAGTGGGTTAGTGTCATTCTTGTCCATTCAGAGAAACATCATGATTTTTCACATGGCAAAAACTGTGGAGCACGGAGTAACATTCTGGTGATATTGGAGATCAAACATAACGTGATAAAAGCTGCTTAAAAATCTGAAAATAATGGAAATACTTTGAAGACGAGCATATTTGATTCAAAAGGCTAATTGTGGTTTTCACAGATGCCACCAAGCAGTTCTGCATTTCCAATGCTTTCTGTTCTTATTTGTGATTTTCAGAATTTGTAGTTTTTGCCTTTATCGGTGTTCTGCTTCAATGTAATCTGTGGTGATGACATGAAAAATTTCCCTGTGATGGTGATAACAATTTCCCTTTCTCCCCACACACTTTACTGAAGTAGTCAAACTGGAACATTTTACTACACCAATCAATTCTATAGATAACTCAGTAATACATCATGCCAATATTTAGCAAGATTTGTTTTCCGAGATATAATAGTTTTCATATTAATAATTATTAAACTTACCAAACTCATTAAAAATATCTGCATCCATAAAATTTTAAGGCAACATTTCATTCATCATTGGATAGGCTTTTGAAAGACAAGAGTTTAATTCATCCAGATAGATCCCATTCCCTAAACCCATGGAGGAAAATCATATCCACTTGTCTTTCAGTTCTTTGCACAAGAAATATTGTAATTTTTCACTGGTGAATTTTAGTTCATCCATCAAGTGGAATGAATACAGATTCAATAGAATGGGATTTCTTAATCATATTGACCTGAAACTTACAGTCTAGCGCAGTAAAGATCTCAGAACTATTCTCCAATAATACCCACAGTAAACTATACGATCTTGTGCCTGAATCTCTGGAGTGGTCCTTCAACCCCTTCACTGACTCAGAATTGCAAGATCTGTCAATGAACCTCAGCTGAGACATGAAAGGCAAGTGAGTGGTCTGTTGTCAAATTGCTAATGCCTGTCCTTATAAAGCCATTATCGATTTCTAAGCAGTGAGTTTTGATATACTGCTGCAGACCTAAAGAAGCTTACATTTTAGGCCAAGAATGACAACGTGTAATTTAATGAGGCATTTTAGCAATGCCTTGGGTCCCAAAAATAGGTCCTAAGCTGACCATCAAGAAATTTATGAAATCTTAAAAAAGAGATTCTTAATGAATTTAAGAGGAAGCATTCTATTCAAAAAAATCAGGCGGCATTCTATTCAAAAAAAAAATCAGGCTAGTTACAAGGGAATGCTAATATACTTTATTGCAAAAGTATTCGATGAACTATTTCCTCAAATGATTTCATGGCTAAATACAAGTTCCTATGTTAGATCACTGCATTTAGGTTCCAGGTTTTATCTACAGATTTATTAACTTAGCTGAATTCAGTTTCACAGCTTACATGCACAGTAGATTTAGCCATTGTATGAGGGAAGTGAAACACTAGCCAGTTTTCCAATCCTCCTCCTTGTGTGTGCATGCATGTGTCAGTGGATTTTGGAAGGCATTGGGCATTCCATTGAAGTGAGAACAATCAAAAAGGGAAAGAAGGAAAACGATCAATTTACAAAGGGAAAACAAATACAGTGCTTCTACACAGATTTGAATGGAAAATCATGATAGTCAACTAACAGTAGTATTATAACTGTCCCATGAACTGAGAAATGTTTTCTTAGACCATAAGACCATAAGAGAGAGGAGTGGAAGTAAGGCCATTCGGCCCATCAAGTCTACTCCGCCATTTAAATCATGGCTGATGGACATTTCAACACCACTTCCATGCACTCCCCCCGTAGCCCTTGATTCCTTTTGAGATCAAGAATTTGTCGATCTCTGCCTTGAAAGCATCCAACGTCCCAGCCTCCGCTGCACTCTGCGGCAATGAATTCCACAAGCCCACCACTCTCTGGCTGAAGAAATGTCGTCTTATTTCAGTTTTAAATTTACCCCCTCTAATTTTAAGGTGTCTAACAGAAATAACTTCCTAGTGTCCACCCCTTCTAACCCATACATTATCTTGTAAGTTTCTATTAGATCTCCCCTCAACCTTCTAAACTCTAATGAGTACAATCCCAGGATCCTTAGCCGTTCATCATACGTTAAAACTAGCATTCCAGAGATCATCTCTGCTGGACACGCTCCAGGGCTAGTATGTCCTTCCTGAGGTGTCGGGCCCAAAATTGGACTGAGTATTCGAAATGGGGCCTAACTAGAGCCTTATAAAGCCTCAGAAGCACATCACTGCTTTTACATTCCAACCCTCTTGAGATAAACGACAACATTACGTTCGCTTTCTTAATTACGGGCTCTACCTGCAAGTTGACCTTTAGAGAATCCTGGACCAACACTCCCAGATCCCTTTGCACTTCTGATTTGCAAATTTTCTCACCGTTTAAAAAATAGTTCATGCCTGTAGTCTTTTTTCCAAAGTGCAAAACCTCACATTTACTCACATTGACTTTCATCAGCCATTTCCTGGACCACTCTCCTAAACTGTCTAAATCTTTCTGCAGTTTCCCCACCTCTTCAGTACTACCTGCCTGTCCACCTATCTTCGTATCATCGGCAAACTTCACCAGAATGCCCCGAGTCCCTTCATCCAGATCATTAATATACAAGGTGAACAGCTGTGGCCCCAACACTGAACCCTGCGGGACACCACTTGTCACCGATTGCCATTCCGAAAAAAAGCCTTTTATCCCAACTCTCTGCCTTCTGTCAGACAGCCAATCGTCAATCCAAGCCAGTAGCTCACCTCGAACACCATGGGCCCTCACCTTGCTTAGCAGCCTCCCATGAGGCACTGTATCAAAGGCCTTTTGGAAGTCTAGATAGATAACATCTACTGGGTTTCCCTGGTCTAACATACTTGTTACCTCTTCAAAGGATTCTAACAGGTTTGTCACCTTACTGAAACCATGCTGACTTGTTTTAATCTGACTCTGCACTTCCAGGAATTTAGAAATCTCATCCTTGACAATGGATTCTAGAATTTTACCAACTACCGAGGTTAAGCTAATCGGCCTATAATTTTCCATCTTTTGCCTAGATCCTTTCTTAAACAAGGGAGTTACAACAGCAATTTTCCAATTGTCTGGGACTTTCCCTGACTCCAGTGACTTTTGAAAGATCACGAACAAATCCTCCGCTATTTCCTCAGCCACCTCCCTCAGAACTCTAGGATGTAGCCCATCAGGGCCAGGAGATTTATCAATTTTTATACCCTTTAGCTTTTCTAGCACTTTCTCTTTTGTAATGCCTACCGTACTCAACTCTGCCCCCTGGCTCTCCCTAATTGTTGGCATACTACTCATGTTTTCCACTGTGAAGACTAACACAAAGTACTTGTTAAGTTCTTCAGCTATTTCCTTATCTCCCATCACTAGCCTTCCAGCATCAATTCGGAGTGGCCCAATATCTACTTTTGCCTCTTGTTTGTTTCTTATGTATTGAAAGAAGCTTTTACTATCATTTCTAATATTACTAGCCAGCCTACCTTCATAGTTGATCCTCTCCTTCCTTATTGCTCTCTTTGTTATCCTCTGTTTTTGTAGCCTTCCCAATCTTCTGATTTCCCAGTGCTCTTGGCCACTTTATAGGCTGTCTCTTTTTCTTTGATATTTTTCCTGACTTCCTTTGATGACCATGGCTGTCTAATCCCACCTATGATAATCTTTCTTTTCTTTGGGATGAACCTCTGTACTGTGTCCTCAATTACACCCAGAAACTCCTGGCATTGTTGGTCTACTGTCTTCCCCGCTAGACTCTGTTTCCAGTCGATTTTTGTCAATTCCTCTCTCATGCCCCTGTAATTACCTTTATTTAACTGTCATACCATTACATCCGATTTTGCCTTCTCTATTTCAAACTGCAGGCTGAACTCTACCATATTATGATCGCTGCCTCCTAAGTGTTCCCTTATTTTAAGGTCTTTTATAAAGTCTGGCTCATTACATAGTACTAAGTCCAGAATAGCCTGCTCCCTTGTGGGCTCCATCACAAACTGTTCCAAAAAGCCATCCTGCAAACATTCCATGAATTCTTTTTCTTTGGACCCACCAGCAACATTATTCACCCAATCCACCTGCATATTGAAGTCCCCCATGATCACCGCCACCTTTGGAATAAAACAGTCTTGTCAATAAAAAAGGAAACAAAAGCAAATAACTGATAATTTTTTTAAAAATAACGGTCTATCTCCCTATTCACTGAATGTTACCTCTGCAAAATATTGAGTAACTTCGAGTTTGAAAATTTGCTGAATAGAATAAATTGAAAGGTTTTATTTTATCCTGTTTTCCCATTCTGAGAGTTTCTACTGCTTAATTAAAAAAAAACTTTAATAAAGAATATGATTTATCACACAAATAGGATGCCTGATCTTTTGAATAGATCTCAAAATAAACCATCCCAACATATTCTTGAATGAAACCCATTTAGAGGGATGACTTCAGGATCACATAATATTTGTCTGCGAAAAGTTGCAAGTAAAGGCATTCATTATTAGACTTGATTTCCTTATCTACATGACTGTGAATGTTTTATAATGCAAAGGTTAACAAAATAAGGTAATCTTTAATTTAATCGCTTAGCATATTAGATGGATTTCTAATACATTCGCTCAGGGATTTGAAATAAGAGCATATTTCTCATGCATTCTGCTACAATATTAGAGAATATCAAGTGAAATAAAAAATATATTCAGCCCATAGAGCTGTAGTATGAGATTCTTACTGTAAACCTACTTTTCACCAGCTATTTCCAACAAAATTACTTACAAACAAGTACCTAGTTCTCCTTTGAAGGAACTTAAGAACTATGTTTTCAGACACCGTGGTACATTCAGTATTTGAGGGAGGGGAGGCAACCAAGCACAGATCCTTAGGGCTTTCTAAGATAACAGCAAAGGACAGTAAAAGAAGCTCTTGCTAAAGATGCTTTGGTAATGACCATCACAAATTGCTAAGAAGGAATCTGAGAGGTCAATTTTATTGAGTTGGACAGAAGAGACACAAGTGAAGAGTACTGTGGTTGACATTAAGTTGAATGGTCAGCACTTGTAGAGAAAATAAAATATTTCTTCAAGACAAGATGAGCCCATGGAGGGCATAAAATAAAATAGGAAAGATAACGCAAAGCATTTATCTTGTTCATCCTCTATCTTCTTAATTTCTAGCCTTTTTTTCTTTATTCATTCACAGGATAAGGGTCATCGCTGGCTGGGCAGCATTTATTGCCCATCTCTAATTGTCCAGAAGGCAGTTAGGAGTCAACCATGTTGCTGTGGGCCTGCAGTCACATGTAGGCCAGGCGAAGTAAGGATGGCAGTGTCCTTCCCTAAAGAATATTAGTGAACCAGATGGGTTTTTCCTGATAATTGATAAAGGATTTACAGTCATCATTGGGTTCTTACTTCCAGATATTTATGGAAGTCAAATTCCACCATTTGATTTGGCAGGATTCGAACCCAGGTCCCCTGATGTTATCTGCGTCTCTAGATTGATTATCCAGTGATAATACCACTAGACCATTGCCTCCCACTGACATAACAAACATAAAAGCAAATATGATACTGTTTATTTCTTGCACCAAATTCATCTTTTTTTAAAAGGTTTCCCATGAAAAGGCATTTTCGTGAAAAAAAATTGTCCAGTCAAATAATCTAAAAGAAAGTTAATTATCATGACACATCATTTATGAATGTGATTGTTGCACTAAAAATGCATAATTACAATTTCAAACATGATTAAACATTTCAAATATTGCTCACTGTGATTGTTCTCATGTCATCTTCCATTCTTCACCATTAATTATGCAATCAGGCTCTTTGATTCCCTTCATTTGCAACCCCAATGTAGGAGAGGCAGAAGTGTTCACTCTGGCCAGGATCTTCCAGCGATCATGCCATTGGCATCATATAAAGCCCAGCTGCTCACCACTTTCACCACTGCAATCAAGGAACTTTTTCTCACATTGTGCTGCTCTACCATTATCATTGAAAAAATGCCTCATAATTGCAAGATAGCATACTGCTTTGTGTACAGAAATCTGGATGTGCTGGTGAATGGTGTTGCTGAAGAGGAGGGCAGTGTTTTCTCCTGCTGACTGCCATAGGAGAATATGAGTATAGGAGAAACACAGCCATCCTGGACACAAATAATTGCCAACATCAGCATTTAAAAGGAATGCAGAGTGGTGCGGGAAAACAATTTTCTGCAAGCCACAAGGAGAGATGTCAACATCTCTCTGCTACCTCTCATCCACAGGGCCACCACTGACTCTGGCACTGCCACTGCACACACAACTCACCAAGACTCATGGACTACAGCTGTCACTATTGCATGCATCATATTCACTCAATACTATCACCCATATCATCCGCCAAACTATGAGCCTTTCCTGCCCTCTTCTATTCCCACTCATACTTGGGGATTCCTCATCATTTCTCCTCCTTCTCCACCTCATCATTAAATGCTCTTCCATCAGAGACAGTCTTTCCCTTTACGACACTACATACAAAAAGATCCACCCCCAAACAGATGTTTCAGTGGCACAAATGTAACTGCAATTCCTAGGCTGGTTCCACTTGATTTATAGGACTGATCTTGATCAAATCCTTTGACTGCAAGGGCACAGATTCCTGGACTTTTGTAGGATTAAATGCATAACTGTCCATGGACAGCCCCTGGGCTGGAATTGGATGAGACCCTTGACTGATTACGGCAGCCCTCTTCACCCCACTAAGAACTGTTCCACTTTAACTTCTCATATTGCCATTTACTAGAAGCATATGTAGTATGTATTCAGCTTAAGCAGTTAGCACATGCTGTCATGTGACATTGACATAGCATGGTGCCATCCAAGAGTCCACTCTATTGACGATTCAATACTCCCTTCAGTGGTAAGCTGCCTACTTCCTTGTCTGCCTTAAAGTAAAAACAATGTAGGACACAGAAGCTAGCAGCCTCCATGTCAATGGTAAGAAATGAAGCTAAAAGGCCATAAGGTGCATCTTGTGCAGATGCATGAGATGCATTTCTATCCCTGCATGCAAAGCAACCCAGCAGAAGCATGTAAGCCCTTGGTGTCTGTGGCCTCTATAGAAATGTCCCGATAGCTGAGATGGTCTGGTCCAAGACAATCCATGATGTTCTTGTGAGGTTAGTGGTTTGCCAGCATTAACTTGTGTAGATGATGGGTGGAGGAGGATGCCATTTATGAAGCATGTAGGGACATTGTGGTGAAGACAGATTTGGATGAAGGCCAGGGCAAGCTTCCAATGAGCTTTAGCTTTAGTCAGGTCCCCAATTTGCCTTACAAGTTGGAAATTTTTACCATCTCATTTTTTGGGAAGGAAAGTTGAATAAGAAGTGTTATGGAAATGGGGCATTGTGAGGGTGTAGCAAAATGCAATTGCATGAAAATAGTCACTGCTTGATTACAAGATTCTAAAGCCAAAGGGGAAATTTGGGATATTCTTCTTTCAACATCAAGATTCTATTTTTTTTCATTTTTTCTAGATTTCCCAAACTTTCTCTTCATTTCTAAATTACATCAAACCTGCCTTGCACTAATCTGAGGCCTGTCCTTTATCATAGATGCATAATGTTAACTATTTCTTTCTGCATTGCTAGATTCTGACTTAGAGTATTTCCAGTATTTAACATCTGTTCAAGAACGTGCACCAGCTAAAATGTAAGAATTTTTCTGATCCATATTTAATTAAAGAACATGACTGGAGCACACTATTCACTGTAGAAGCTGCTGAAAAATTATCACACTGACTGGCCTACACATTGAATTATTCAAAGTCATTCAGTAACAAATGTTGCATGGGAGAAGTTATGTCAGCTGAACGTTTAGAACAGGAATGAACAAAATAATGAATGCATTTTATTTTCTTCTTTACATATTACACTTTTACCTTGCACAAGGACAGGAAAACAAATGTACATTGTCCATAGTTGAACCAAGCTGCTTGTAAGCATTAATAAATAGATTTATTATAAAACTTGTAACTATGGAGATGAGGTACCAATGTCTGCCATGTTTCTCATTTATTCAATCTCTCCTATGCAAACAGCAAGATCCTTCATGTCAAAACCCTGTCACCAACATTGCAACCCATACAGACAAAAATAGTTTTAGAGTCAATTACGATTAATATTGCATGGGCAGAGCAGACGTTAGTTCTGGTATTCTGATTATTCCACTAAAAAATGAAAAGAGTTATGTGTTGAAATTTAGCAGTCCTGCATTTGTCCTGAATGTTTTCTACATCATCAGTTTGATGATATTCTTGCAACACCAGTAGAACTTTCCAGTAAACAATTCTATATTACATTTAAGGGTATCACAGCCTCAAAGATGCTTCTGTTTTCTCCATCGAATCCTTTGCAGTCTATTACCTTATTCACTTTTAATCATGATTTGGAAAATTATATTATATTACACAGATAAAAATACATTATACACCTGTTTAATATTATTTCTGGCTGCTAACAGCATACTTAAGGGATAGTTTGCAATTTGGAAGACTATAATTTTGGACATCCTAACTCACTGATTCTTCAACTAGATAGAAGGAAAAATGAGTTGTTGCAAAAGGTAGGACTAGGGAAGATTAACTCTTTTCCTGTGGTCTCTGACATCCCTAGCCCCTATCTCCTGTGACCTTGCACACTGCTGTCATTTACGTTTGCTATGGGATCTCATGACATTCCTGGGCAGCTGGTTGATAAAATGCCATCAGCAAGTATAACTCGCACTGGCACAGGCAGCAATGAATAACTGTCTCTCAGGGCAGAAGTAAGAAACTATGGCTGGAACTAGAGATTGACAGACAGGATTTCTGCTGCTGGATACCACAATCACAGAGAGGAACCCACAATGGCTAACCGAGTGCCTGAAAAAGGCTTTTATTCCACTGGACCTTCCCACAGTGCTTTCTTAATGGTTCTTTGACCAGTGGGCAAAACATACAGTAACCCCACAAACGCTAATTGGAAACTTATCAATGTCAAATTCTGTCAATCTGTCATTTATATTAATAGTTACCCTAATCATGTTAAAAGTCTTCAAATTAAATTATTTTGAAAGCCATTTTCTCCCATTGCTGTTCTGCAAAATTGGAATTTCAATACTGGTATTCTCCTCTACAAAGATTTCTTATTTATTGACAAAGTGGCTGTGAAGAATTTATGCTTGGAAATGTTTTGTTGTAAGTGGCCAGTCAACCCAAGTCCTTGGTAGTGCCATTTCATATCTGAATGCAAATAGCATGGATAAGTAAACTGGCTGAAACACAGACAATAAAAGCTTGTGAAGTATGTAGAAAGGAAAGGATTAGCAACGACAAATGTTGGCCCAATACAGACAGAGACAGGAGAATTCACAAGGTACAATGAAAAATAAATACTATAATCTATATGTGGTAACTAGATGCCAGTAGCACATACCCTGGCTCACTCAATCATGCATGAAGGAACAGGCAGTGTTTGATGAACCTGTTAGGTTGAATTTGCCTAAATTTTGCCAAGTGTCATTTTGGGGCAACTTCATGGCAGATTCCCCTTCATGGGCTATAGCAACTTTTCTCACGCGATTTTTCATCACGCATCTCATTATATGCATGCATGGACTCAATGTCACCTTTTCCACTGAATCATGTGATCACTGAGGTAGCTGCTATCTGGTCAGCATAGTGTCAATGGTGACAAGAAATGCTCATGAATGCTGCAAGAATGTCTGCCAATGTAGTACATGGTATCCATTGTACCCGGTGTAGCTTCTTATACATTGGGGAAACCAAGCAGAGGCTTGGGGACTGCTTTGCACAACACCTCCGCTCGGTTCGCGACAAACAACTGCACTTCCCAGTCGCAAACCATTTTAATTCCCTCTCCCATTCCTTAGACGACATGTCCATCATGGGCCTCCTGCAGTGCCACAATGATGCCACCCGAAGGTTGCAGGAACAGCAACTCATATTCCGCTTGGGAACCCTGCAGCCCAATGGTATCAATGTGGACTTCACCAGCTTCAAAATCTCCCCCTCCCCCACTGCATCCCAAAACCAGCCCAGCTCATACCCTCCCCCCATAGCATCACAAAACCAGCCCAGCTCGTCCCCGCCTCCCTAACCTGTTCTTCCTCTCGCCTATCCCCTCCTCCCACCTCAAGCTGCACCTCCATTTCCCACCTACCAACCTCATCCCACCTCCTCGACCTGTCTGTCCTCCCCGGACTGACCTATCCCCTCCCCACCTATACTCTCCTCTCCACCTATCTCTTCTATCCATCTTCGGTCCACCTCCCCCTTTCTCCCTATTTATTTCAGAACCCTCTCCCCATCCTCCTCTCTGATGAAGGGTCTAGGCCTGAAATGTCAGCTTTTGTGCTCCTGAGATGCTGCTTGGCCTGCTGCGTTCATCCAGCTACACACTTTGTTATCACAGATTTTTTGGAAGATGGACTGACAATGCTTTCTTCTGCACCCTCAATTAGCTCAAAGACTCTCACCTCAATGGGTTACATTTCTAGATGAGATTTGTGAATATAATCTGGTGAGCAAATTACTGGCATCTTTCCACAATTGGTTGAGAAAGAAATGCCTCAGTTGCTGGTACTCATAAGACTGCTGAACATCATCTGGAAGGGGATAAGGTGATGATGGATCACTCCAGATACCATTTCTTCTCAAAGAGATAGTTTGGTGTACCTCACGTCCTCCCAGTCTACATTAGATCCCATCCTTATATGTTGAGTTCCCTTTCTTCTGTGTCACTATCCTATCTTGCCATTGTGTAATATGTTTTTAATTCCCCACTTGTGATTTATACTTATCCTGACACAGCATGAATTGCCTCTGATAATACTCTTTGGCATTTCCTTAAAAGACCAGGGCCAACCATATTCCACCTGACTTTTTGAGGACAGTCCTGACTGTTGCCGCCACAGTTCTCCTCAAACTGGTCAGATATGACCTGCAGGATGACAATAGCCCAATATATGGATCCTCATGGCACCAAGCACCCAAATGAACTATGGCCAATTGCCATACTGCAATTTTAGATCAATCATGCACAGATGCATGAGTGTACAGAGTAACCTGGCAGGAGCATTGCAATGTGATTTGTCAGTAAGCTTCAATGCGAAGAGTCAAGTACACCAGTGCCTTCAGTGTTAATCCGAGATTGGTTGTGATGATGGGGCGTTTAAGCAATGCAAATATTTGTGGACAAAGGGTAGAATCAGTCACAGTTCATGGAGTGAACCATGAGATGTTGGTGAATGCAGGTAAACATGTGGGCCCAGAGAGCTTCATCTGCCAGGTAATCCACCTTAAATTCTCATCAGGTATCAGCCCTGTCTAGTTTCTCACTTGATGCCTGGGAGAATTGCGCAGTGCAAAGAAATCAGGAAGATTAATGATGACGTAAATTCATGGAACTAAGTCTCTTGACATCTACCAGTGAGATTCTCATGCAGCTGTTCAAAATTTCAGGATAAATTGTTTCTTTTTCTTGACATGGAGAGTCTTTTTTTTAAATTCTTGCTATTTTCTCCCAAATTTTTCACTATTGCCCATGTTAGAACATTTACGGCCAGAAAAAGAAAACAGAAGGAATAAACAATTTATTCTCAACTGACAGGCTATGACTAGTGGGGTACCACAAAGATCAGTGCTTGGGTTATGCTATTCAAAATTGATATTTAAACGTGGGAGACTATTGTAAGAATTCCAGGGTTGCAAATGTTACAAAATTTGATGGGAATGTGATTTGTGAGGAGGATGCAAAGAAGCTTCAAGGGAATTTAGGCAGTGTAAGTGGGCGTGCAAAAGCACAGCTGATAGAATTTAACATGGAAAAATGTAAAGTTATCCATTTTGATCAAAAAACAGAAATGCAGGGTATTTTATGAATGCTGAGAAATTGTGAAATGTTGACATCCACAAGAATGTTGCTCATAAATCAATGAATGCCAGCATGCAGTGCAGCCAGGTTAACTTTTATTGGAAAAGGATTTAAGAATAGGAGGAAAGCAGTCTTGCGGCAATTGTAAAAAAGCCTTGGTGAGGTCATACCCAGGAGTATTGTGTGCACTTTTAGTCTTCATATCTAAAGAAGGTACACTTCCCAAATACGTTAACCGATTAATTCCTACAATGGCAGATTTTTTCCAAGGAGGAGATATTGGTTATCCTGGGTCAATATGCTTTAGAGTTTAGAAGAATAAAAGGTAACCTTGTTGAAGCATACAAAATTCTTAAAAAGCAGGACAAGTTAGATGCAGGGAAAATGTTTGTCCTGGGTAACAGGCTCTAGAACTAGGGAAAGCTGTTTCAGAATAAGAGACAGTCATTTAGAATTAAGATAAGAGGAACCTTTTCACTCAGTGGATGCTGAATCTTCAAAGTTCTCTAGCCTAGAGCACTGTGAAGGCTGGGTCATTGAGTATATTCAAGACAGTGTTTAAAAGATTCAGGATAGTGAAAAAAAAATTTATTAATGGGACAACAGCATCGCTGGCGAGGCAGCATTTACTGCCCATCCCTAATTGCCCTTGAGGGCAGTTCAGAATCAACCATATTTCTATGGGTTTGGAGTCACATATAGGCCAGACCAGGTAAGGATAGCAGTCTCCTTCCCTAAAGGACATTAGTGAATCAAATGGGTTTTTTTGACAATTGACAATGGATTCATGGTCATCATTAGATCCTTAATTCCAGATATTTTTATTGAAATTCCAACATCTGCCATGGAGAGATTCAAACCCGGGTCCCCAAAACGTTATCGGGTCTCTCGATTAACAGTCCAGTGACCACTAGGCTATCACCTCACCATAATGATATAAGGTAGAAGATCATCCACGATCTTAGGAGTAAATATCACTAACAATCTACCTTGATTCATCCACATTGATGCTAGGTCAAGAAAGCACAGCAATGCCTCTACTTCCTCAGAAGGCCAAGGAAATTCAGCATGTCCACAATGACTGTTACCAATTTTTAATAGATGCACCATAGAAGGCATCCTATTCGGATGCATCACAACTTGATACAATGACTGTTCTGCTCAAGAGCATAAGAAATTACAGAAAGTTGTGAATGCAGCTCAATCCATCATAAAAACCAACCTTCTTTCTGAAGAAGGGTCTAAGCCCGAAACGTCAGCCTTCCTGCTCCTCTGATGCTGCTTGGCCTGCTGTGTTCGTGCAGCTCTACACCTTGTTATCTCTTCTTCCCCTTGACTCGGTCTACACTTCCTGCTGTCTCAGAAAAGCAGCCAACATCATCAAACACCCTCCCACCTTCGTTATGAATCAGACAATCAGAGAATCTCTCTTCCACCTTCTTCTATTGGACAGAAAAAACAAACGTTTGAAAACATGTCCCAACAAATTTAAGAACAGTTTCTTCCCTGCTATTATCAGACTTATGAGCAGACCTCTCATATATTAACGTTGATCTTTCTCTGCAACTGTAACACTATTCTGCATTTCACTCCACTACCGCGATGTACTTATGTAAGGTGTGACTTGGCTGGTCAGCATGCAAAGCAATATATTTCATTGTTTTTTTCATACATGTGACAATAGTAAGTCAAACATTTAGATCCAGCTGTTCGGCAGAGCATGGTCAAGAGGCTAAATGGCCTATTCCTGGTCCCAATTTCCTATTGTCCTGAAATCTGAAGAGAAGCACACAATAGCCCAAAACAACTTCTGATTTTACCCACGAAGTGCGCGCTTCTCAAGGTGCTGACACACTTACCACTGCATTGAAAGCAAATGCTACTGCTATGCCATCATTGTTATCACAAAATCCATTGTAATGTAACTTCTGTACAATGGATTCCACAAGTAGGCGCACCTCTTACTCCCCAGTGGCTCATCATTTGTTTCTACCAGAATTCAGAAGTGATTATGCTTCTTTAATAGTTTTTGCCTCACTTAACTAATGTATTATTCATTGCTGTGGCTGCATCAGCTCACAATTAAGAATAACACATTCCCTGGCTCACTGAATCATGCACTAAGGACCAATGTATTATAAAATACTTCAGAAAATTCAGAAAATAATAGCTCACGTTCAATTACATTTTGTGCAGCCAGTCTTTTTAATGCACAGTACATTGAGAGATTTGTTGCACACTTGTGTAGTTCAGCTTGGATATCCAAAGACACCTAGAATATCTAAGAATATATATCCTGGCACATGATAAGGTGTGAGGATAACGATTTGGTCAATGAGTCAGTAATGCTACATGTCACTATTCCTTACAAGTAACTTTGTTTGAAGAATATGCAATTTAAAAAACAGATTCAAATCAGCAGCAATTGCCAATCCTGGATACATGAAAAATGAGAGTGATGAGAAAATAATAAGGGGAAAATTCTCTAATGGTTGGAATCAGCCCGAGCATAAAGGAAGATTATAAAATGTGAGGCTGGATGAACACAGCAGGCCAAGCAGCATCTCAGGAGCACAAAAGCTGATGTTTCGGGCCTAGACCCTTCATCAGAGAGGGGGATGGGGAGAGGATTCTGGAATAAATAGGGAGAGAGGGGGAGGCAGACCAAAGATGGAGAGAAAAGAAGATAGGTGGAGAGGAGAGTATAGGTGGGGAGGTAGGGAGGGGATAGGTCAGTCCAGGGAAGATGGACAGGTCAAGGAGGTGGGATGAGGTTAGTAGGTAGGAAATGGAGGTGCGGCTTGGGGTGGGAGGAAGGGATGGGTGAGAGGAAGAACCGGTTAGGGAAGCAGAGACAGGTTGGACTGGTTTTGGGATGCAGTGGGTGGAGGGGAAGAGCTGGGCTGGTTGTGTGGTGCAGTGGGGGAAGGGACGAACTGGGCTGGTTTTGGGATGCGGTGGGGGAAGGGGAGATTTTGAAGCTGGTGAAGGCAACATTGATACCATTGGGCTGCAGGGTTCCCAAGCGGAATATGAGTTGCTGTTCCTGCAACCTTCGGGTGGCATCATTGTGGCAGTGCAGGAGGCCCATGATGGACATGTCATCTAAAGAATGGGAGGGGGAGTGGAAATGGTTTGCGACTGGGAGGTGCAGTTGTTTATTGCGAACCGAGCAGAGGTGTTCTGCAAAGCCGTCCCCAAGCCTCCGCTTGGTTTCCCCAATGTAGAGGAAGCCACACCGGGTACAATGCATGCAGTATAACACATTGGCAGATGTGCAGGTGAACCTCTGCTTAATATGGAAAATCATCTTGGGGCCTGGGATAGGAGTGAGGGAGGAGGTGTGGGGGCAAATGTAGCATTTCCTGCAGTTGCAGGGGAAGATGCCGGGTGTGGTGGGGTTGGAGGGCAGTGTAGAGCGAACAAGGGAGTCACGGAGAGAGTGGTCTCTCCGGAAAGCAGACAGGGGTGGGGATGGAAAAATGTCTTGGGTGGTGGGGTCGGATTGTAGATGGCGGAAGTGTCGGAGGATGATGCATTGTATCCAGAGGTTGGTGGGGTGGTGTGTGAGAATGAGGGGGATCCTCTTGGGGCGGTTGTGGCGGGGGCGGGGTGTGAGGGATGTGTTGCGGGAGATGTGGTCAAGGGCGTTCTCGACCACTGTGGGGGGAAAGTTGCGGTCCTTGAAGAACTTGGACATCTGGGATGTGCGGGAGTGGAATGCCTCTTCGTGGGAGCAGATGCGGCGGAGGCGGAGGTATTGGGAAAGGGGGATGGAATTTTTGCAGGAGGGTGGGTGGGAGGAGGTGTATTCTAGGTAGCTGTGGGAGTCGGTGGGCTTGAAATGGACATCAGTTACAAGCTGGTTGTCTGAGATGGAGACTGAGAGGTCCAGGAAGGTGAGGGATGTGCTGGAGATGGCCCAGGTGAACTGAAGGTTGGGGTGGAAGGTGTTGGTGAAGTGGATGAACTGTTCGAGCTCAGATTGTTGTGATTGTTGGAGGTTAGTCCACTTCAGCTCCAGGATATCAGAACTGTTGTCCCTCAGGTTAGTGTCCTAGGTCCAACCATCTTCAACTGTTTATTAATCATTCCCCTCCCATTATAAGATCAGAAATGGGAATGTTCATTATTGATTGCACAATGTTCAGCACTATTCATGAATCCTCACACAATTAAGCAGTCAATTTCCAAATGCAACAAGACATATTCCACATTTGGACTGAAAAGTGGCAAGTAACACTTGTGCCTCACAATTGTCAGGCAATGACCATCTTGAACAAGACAGCATCCACCCACCACTCTGACATTCAGTGGTATTACCATCACTGAATACCTCACTATCATTATCATTGATCATCAAATGAACTGAAATAGCCATATAAATACAATGGCTATTTCAAACACTAGAAACTTGCAACAAGCAACTCACCTCCTGATTTCCCCAAAGCTTGCTAACCATCTGCAAGGCAATGGTCAAGAATATGATAAAGTAATCCCCACTTGCCTGAATGAATGCAGGTACCACACACACAAGAGATGACACCATCATGGACAAAGTAGTTCATTTGATTGGTACCAAAGCCTCAGGCATTCACTCCTCACCATCGATGTTGCATAGCAGCAGTAATGTATACCATCTACAAGATGCACTCCAACTCACCAAGGTGCCTGGGTCAGCACCTTCTAAATCCATGATCATTACATTTTAGAAAGACAAGAACTATAGGTTCACCAAAACCCTAAGCACTCTAACTATGAAATATATGGCTGTCCTTTTCTTGTCGCTGAGTTAAAATACCTCCCTATCAACAGCGGGTGTACCTGCACCAAATGGACTGCAGCAACTCAGTCAGTTCACCACTACTTTCTCAAGGGCAACTAGAGATGGGGAAGAATTGCAGGCACCATGAGTGAACCCACACTCTATGAATAATCTTTTATATAAAGATAAACTAATCCACCTCTAAACAACAATTTGGTTCCAATCGTTCATTTACCAGACTGCTTCGGTCATTAAAAAATAAATGTTAATAATAAATACAGTGCAGAAAACTTCTGAAAGTGCAAAACAAGCTGAGCAGTATTCATTAGATTTCATATTTTGAATGAATTGCTTCAATAGAATCCTACTTAGATAGAACAACTCTGGGACATTATTTAGATCAGATATGCAGGAAGGAAATGTTTTTACTACATTTTTTCTTTTCTCCCCCCAGAATTCTGTCAAACCATTGGAATTCATTCTGGACCTTGCTTTTTGATACCTGGCAACAATTCTTTTACTTTGTATTTTAAAAGTCTTAATTTATTGGTCCACTTGCTCACACAATATTTTGAAATTGTCTCTTCTCTTGTTTGAATTGCCAAGCTTTTACATGAACTAAAAATACCTAAACATCAGTTTACACTGAAATAAAGAACAAATATGAAAATAATCCATGCACGCAAGATAATATTTTAATTGGCATTCCACAGTACCATCAATTTTGCAAGAGTCCTAAATCAAAAATGAGGCTTTGCAACGGACATGCAATTGGATTTTGCTTGGCATGGGTACAGGCTTTCATTGCTGTTGAAAATAAAATTTCAGTGCTGAATTTATAGGCATATTTTGTAATTTATCTGCCATGTTCTTGACACGTGATATATATATATAGGGTACTACATTCAAAATATCATGTCCTTTTTTTCAAAAGTCCAGCTTACTAAATTGGATCATGAGGCATGACATGAATAATGTCAATTAAAGTTTTCAAAATTGTATCTCTAATCCCTAGCAGCTGTTTCTAATTGTTTTTTTCTTGTAGATCACGAATGCTTCAATATCATGAAGACGAAAGAAGAGACTTGTAAAAATGTTAATAGCGGTAGCATTCAGAAAAGGTAACTTTTTATGTACAGTTACACTATCCCTGAAGTATTCCAAATTAAGAGCAAGGTTAACTCACTAATACCTCCAAAGTATTTCAACAAATATTATTTGCACGTACTGCTTAAAATATTCAAATATGCAAAAAGACCAAAATTAAGAAAATATCACAACTAATCAGCATTCTTTGTGACTGTCCAAAGCATGGGAATGACACAACATTTTATGATCCCTGAGGCAGCTGACAAATCAAAATAAAACAAACTTAGTAAATGCCCCCATTGAGAAAGCCAATGGACAAAATTTTAAGTTTTATATTTTTGAATTTAAAAATCAGATCAAATTAATGTAATTTATATGTGAATTAATGAGCATGTTTCAGTTAATTTATTCTGTCAATTACACATTATTTAGCAGATACAGTTAAGGTAGATCTCATAAAGGTCTCTCGGCAGCTAACCTCTGACATGCAACATTAATTCCAGCCACAGTCTTTCATGATGTTGATCTTCCTCAGATAGATTTCCTGTTAATTTTCTGCAAAGATGTCAACACAAATACTGAATCTACAGCAGCTGTCTAACACTAATCCCACAGGCCCAGTGTTTACCATTGAAGCACCTATTCCATCTCCTCGGTTCTGCCCAAGACAATCTTGGTGGCATGGATCAACCAAAATGTACTTACCCACAACTCAGTGGTACACCTATGTACTATAGGAACTGTTCTGGTCAATCAGTTCCTCCAAAGTAACTGAAGAAGTGATGATATTAATTTCTTTCATCTTTGTTCTCAGATCCTGCTTTTCTGTTCACCTTTCTCAACTGCATGACAGACTCTTCTTCTTCGAGCAAAATTTAATCATATCAGACTGGATTTTCACAGCCGCTCAATGACATTGACAACAGTGAGACAGTTAGGAAGATGCAGAGAGAATGAAAATCTGAGATTCTCAATGTTGAGAGAAAAGAAGTCCACTCTTCCACCTCAGGTTTACTGCCGAGATGAGAACTACAATAACGAGCGATGTGCAGCCAAATTCCATGAATTATTAGCTCATTGTGACATACTCTCACATCTTTATATGCAGGATGCTACTTTCTCAGGTGTTGGAAAATAAATGCCATTGATTCCAGCCTTGAATGGGAGAGTGGCTGCCTAGAAACTGTATCTTGTCATCATGTTTTCTATGCATCCACTTTGGCAGGAATTCCCCAATATCTCAGGACCAGATACATGGACGACAACTACCTGTGCCTTTCTTTCATTGAGGTTAGCATCAGAAAAGCCCCAAACTAGCCACATCATCATCATAACACTTCTCAGACTAACTTATAATACAGTACAGCAGTTCAACACTGTACATTGAAGATCACCAACACCTTACACTGCAATTGTACTACAAAACCACATTGCACACAGGTACAGTCAGCCTTAATTTCATGCATTGAAATTAAGTGCATCTGAGGGCTCTTAGCTGGCTTCCTTAACACTCACTCATTTTTTGCTTCCTTGGATGCTTGTAATATCACTGCCTTGCCTTTAATACAGACAGAAAGCCAGTTAGGGAGCCATATTTGTGAGCAATTAACAGTCAAGGAGATCAACACTTGAAATAGAGCACCATGTTATATCAATGCCACATTCACATCACATGGCAACAGCTTGTGTGGCAATTACACAACAAATGCTTCAACCAAATGACAATGTCTAAAAGAAGGTGAAATAACCACACAGAGGCTCATATCCTGTCACAAAGTCACCATTTATTTACATGTGTACTGTATACTAGCCATGGCCAGTCAAGTCAGAGTCATTATCCTGAAATGAGGAGATTGTAAATCACTTTTATTTGTGCATCTACCTGCAGCATACTGATTTAGCCATGCACAAAAACAACTCTCCTCCTCTACTGCTGCTGCAGCTTTCACAAGGGCAACTCTCCTGGTTATATTGGTCAGCCATGGCTTCCTGATTGGCTCAGGTTAACAACCCTAATCAAGAAACTTATAGTCAATGGATCCACCTGGTTCCTATTCACCATAAGAATAGTTCTTAGTCCAATCAAAGGGCACTATGCTGAGTGGCATGGTGGATCTGTCCTCAGACAGGAAAGGTATTATGGTATCACAAGTGAATGAGTAGGAAGAACAGAGGACAGAAACATGAGTAGTTTGGCGAGGCAGGGTGGAGTTAGTCATATGGTCACCCAATCTGCTAAAACACATTATTTTCCCACAGGAATCATTGCCACTGAGCCCAGGACAGAAACTACTAAAGGCATCTGTGCCTGTTGTCTGTCGCAAGATCTGTTCACTTGGTCCCATTCGTGTCACCTGCTGTTCCAGTAGGCAACTCTGCAATCTGTTTGTACAACGCCCATCATAAATATTTGCAAAGGCATTAATACTAAAACTATCCCGTAATACCTGTAATTGTTAAAGAGACTGTCCAGAATCAAAATGCAAATTTTCTGTGCAGATAAATTACATTTTTTTCTTGTACATTGAGAGAATTCAGAGAACAATGGCAAGTTTGATTTGTGATTGCAGGGTCAACATTCTGAGAATCCACTTTAAAAGGCAAACTTATCTTCACTGGACAAAGTAAATTAAAAGAAGTATGATTCACATTCTTGAAAAAGTAAGGGATTTGCAAACTTAAGCAAGCTTTTTAACATGGACTGTCATTGTCAATCTAGATAACCTCAGTATAAAATCAATATCCCTCATATAATACAAAGGTCAACAGCTTTGATTTCTCACATAGTCAAGGGATGTGGAACAGAGAAAAGAAAGGTTACAGGTAAATGATATGCCAATCAAGTAATTTGTAATGACCTGGTAGATGAAAGAACACACATTGGAATTATGATTAACAGTTAAAGATACATCCAGCCATCTATCATTATCAAATATTTCACAAAAGATACAAGATTACATTAATGAACACACAGAATGTTTGTATAAATAGTAAATTAAGTTCAATATACTTAAGTGTGAGTCAATACATGTGGATCTGGAGGAAGGCAGCAGGTCAGGCAGCATCAGAGGAGCAGGATAGTTAACGTTTTGGGTCTGGACCCTTCATCAAAACTCAAGTGTGAGATGGTTTATTTTTCAGGAAGAATAAGAAAGCCACATTTTCCTTGTAAAATTACAGTCTAAATGATACAGAAGAGCAACCAGATAATTAAAAGGACTGACACCAATTAATTTAAAAAAAACTTTTCAAGATTTAACTCTAGAGTGACAGAATTAAAAAAAAAACACAGAGGGGATCTGATAAACATGTCTAGAACCTAGATCTGCTGCACTGTTCTGGTCTCCATATTATAAAAAGGATGTAGGTGCATTAGAGAAGGTGTAATAAAATACTTCTGGATCAATTAGCTTAGTTAGCTGTCTGACTGATTTGCAATGCAGAATGAGACCTCAGAGGGTTGGAGTATAGCAAAGATAACATGCTGAATCATGAAGATTGGTTAGCTCAGTTAGCTGGATGGTTGGTTTGTTTGATGCTAACAGTGTGGTTGAATTTCCACATCTTAGGTTCCCTGAAGATCCCAGCTTCTCAACCTCACCCTCACCTTATTTGTGGTAATCCTCAGGTTGACACCAGTTATCTCTCGACAGACACAACCATCTTCTGGGACTGTAGTGACTCCTCTATACCTTTAATAAAAGACTTACCAGGATAACACCGTAGCTGAGTTTCTAAGCATTAGGAAAAAAATGTGCAAGCGGATACCTGGATAACCTTCAACATTATGAAAAGAGTTAATGAGGTAGACACAGAGAAGATGTTTCTTATTTTTAGGGAAGGTGAAAACTAGTTGTAATAAAGCTGAGAGTTAATAATAAACCCAATAATGAATTAAGAATTGAATTGAAAAACTTATTTTTCTCAAAGATCAGTCAGAATTTGGATTTCACTAGTGGTGTTTTGGTTCCCACAAGATAGAAATAATCAAATACTGGAGCTTCATCAAGCATACTCCTTTCAGTTTTGCAAAATACTGTTACTTGATGCATGATTGCAATGCCATACCAAACATGGCCCTCCAGTGGATGCATTCACATAATTAATTCCTTGCCCTTTACAATTCTAAAATTATTATTTTCATGGGTTTCGTTGATAAGTGTGCATATGTTATCCATCCCGAACTATGCTTACTGGAGTGGCTTGCAAATCCATTTCAAAAAACAGTTAAGAATCAGCCACATTATTTTGGGTCTGGAGTCACACGGAAGTCAAACTGTGTAAAGATGGCAGTTTTCTTTCCTTGAAGAACAGATGGATGCATCATAATAAAATGTGAGGCTGGATGAACACAGCAGGCCAAGCAGCATCTCAGGAGCACAAAAGCTGACGTTTCGGGCCTAGACCCTTCATCAGAGAGGGGGATGGGGGGAGGGAACTGGAATAAATAGGGAGAGAGGGGGAGGCGGACCGAAGATGGAGAGCAAAGAAGATAGGTGGAGAGGGTGTAGGTGGGGAGGTAGGGAGGGGATAGGTCAGTCCAGGGAAGACGGACAGGTCAAGGAGGTGGGATGAGGTTAGTAGGTAGCTGGGGGTGCGGCTGGGGGTGGGAGGAAGGGATGGGTGAGAGGAAGAACCGGTTAGGGAGGCAGAGACAGGTTGGACTGGTTTTGGGATGCAGTGGGTGGGGGGGAAGAGCTGGGCTGGTTGTGTGGTGCAGTGGGGGGAGGGGATGAACTGGGCTGGTTTAGGGATGCAGTGGGGGAAGGGGAGATTTTGAAACTGGTGAAGTCCACATTGATACCATATGGCTGCAGGGTTCCCAGGCGGAATATGAGTTGCTGTTCCTGCAACCTTCGGGTGGCATCATTGTGGCAGTGCAGGAGGCCCATGATGGACATGTCATCAAGAGAATGGGAGGGGGAGTGGAAATGGTTTGCGACTGGGAGGTGCAGTTGTTTGTTGCGAACTGAGCGGAGGTGTTCTGCAAAGCGGTCTCCAAGCCTCCGGAGGCTTGGGGACCGCTTTGCAGAACACCTCCGCTCAGTTCGCAACAAACAACTGCACCTCCCAGTCGCAAACCATTTCCACTCCCCCTCCCATTCTCTTGATGACATGTCCATCATGGGCCTCCTGCACTGCCACAATGATGCCACCCGAAGGTTGCAGGAACAGCAACTCATATTCCGCCTGGGAACCCTGCAGCCATATGGTATCAATGTGGACTTCACCAGTTTCAAAATCTCCCCTTCCCCCACTGCATCCCTAAACCAGCCCAGTTCATCCCCTCCCCCCACTGCACCACACA
This sequence comes from Stegostoma tigrinum, assembly GCF_030684315.1. Classification (NCBI taxonomy): domain Eukaryota; kingdom Metazoa; phylum Chordata; class Chondrichthyes; order Orectolobiformes; family Stegostomatidae; genus Stegostoma; species Stegostoma tigrinum. The sequence goes on from NC_081365.1 coordinate 51,009,822, forward strand.
ACCAGCCCAGCTCTTCCCCCCCACCCACTGCATCCCAAAACCAGTCCAACCTGTCTCTGCCTCCCTAACCGGTTCTTCCTCTCACCCATCCCTTCCTCCCACCCCCAGCCGCACCCCCAGCTACCTACTAACCTCATCCCACCTCCTTGACCTGTCCGTCTTCCCTGGACTGACCTATCCCCTCCCTACCTCCCCACCTACACCCTCTCCACCTATCTTCTTTGCTCTCCATCTTCGGTCCGCCTCCCCCTCTCTCCCTATTTATTCCAGTTCCCTCCCCCCATCCCCCTCTCTGATGAAGGGTCTAGGCCCGAAACGTCAGCTTTTGTGCTCCTGAGATGCTGCTTGGCCTGCTGTGTTCATCCAGCCTCACATTTTATTATCTTGGAATCTCCAGCATCTGCAGTTCCCATTATCTCAGATGGATGCATCAGGTGGGTTTCTCTTCTATGATAATCAAGGACAGCTTCATTGTCATCAGAAGTGAGATGAAATTTATATTCTAGGTCTATTAAATGAATTTAAATTCCACTAATTGCTATTGTGGTATTTACACACCTTAAGAGCCTTTAAGGGTTTGTTTGCTTCTCTATAATTATTATGCATTGTAGAATTTTGTAGTCCGATGTTCTGTCTCAGTTCTGTGGAATTGGCATTCATCAAATACTTGATGATACTGCAGAGGCGACATGATGTTGCTCCTGATATTCTTGGAGCTGTGCTCAACAGGAGCTACTCGCCAGCAATTTTGCAAATGCCGCTCTGTGAGTTGTTAGTGCTTTTGTTGTTAGCTGTATGGTCTGTGATGCGTCTGATGATCTTTTCTGCTTTCCCAGTGTGGTTAAATAAGGAACTCAGTTCCTTCTCATTTGCTTACCAGTTTCAGTCTCAATGATGCATGAACTCTCAGCTTCACCAACATATTTGGCTAGGTTCCAGGCCTTCACGATTGGATTCTGTACAAGTACAGTTGATTGCATCAATTTTAGTTAGGTATTTACCATGCTGGTTCAAGTGCTGATCTTCTTCTACCTGTTCTTCAGGAAGGGAGAATCTTGCTTGTTAGTCTGAAGGCAAGATTTGGGTCTCACTTTCTCTCTCAGCAGTTCCAGGGGTTCTTTAAACCATCTGGCTATGTCTTTCTAGAATCTTGTATCCTTTTATTGTAACAAGTGATGATAATGTCAAACCCATACTATTCAGAGAACTTTTAAAATTTCTGGAAGTGAATTAGGATTCACTGTCATATGTTTACCTTTTGGGAATAGCTTGCTCAGTAAACAGATCATGTACTGTAGAATTGGTTGCTGTATCATTCAAACATTCCACTTTTTGAAGAAAAATGGAAAGTTGTGCAGTGGTCTGTGACCATAACATACCATATTTGTTTTTGAATAAATGCAATGCTATAGTATGTCACTGTCTGGATGATATTTCAGTACCTTACATCTCCTCTTTCTGCTGTTCAGTTTTAGTATCCATTGCATGTAAAAACTATTCTTTTAATGCTTCTTTTTTTGATATCTATCCAGCGCACAATTTATCTGGCTTTGAGCTTACACTTCTTCAGTGGCATTCATGTAGCTTTTGGAAAAGTTCTTTTTTACATTATTCTCATTTTGATAATTCTGGATCTAGCTGGCAGATCATGATCTTTTAGCAAGTTGTCATGGGCAAGTATTGCTGCACTGCTGGCGATAACGATTATATCTTATTTGGCCATACATAGAGGACTTGCTGAGTGGACATCTGTAGCTTTGAGTGTTTACCTGTCTCATCTCTAACTTGGTTCAGGTTTAGTGGGATTATGTTCATGAGCTGATGGTTCTTCAGATCTAGATCTTTAGTCTCATGGTTTACTCTTTCTCCCTGTTGCCCTGTCTTTGGTAATGCATTTACAATTTCTTTCTTTGTTCTAAAAACTAATTCACTGCTGGCTCTGCAGTTTAATCCATATGTAGAGTATGTTGCTCTTTCAAATATTATGGTCATCCACAGTTCTTGCATGTCTTTCTCTTTGTCCAATGAGCATTCTTTTTGATGTTGCTACACTCTCATCTTTCTCTTGATTGAAATTAAAAATAACCATGTTGGTTGTCAGCATCTTCACCAGTCTACTCATCGCTTCGAAGTACTCTTGCTTTGTCTACAGCTGGCACTATTGTGAGCTTGCCCCTTCTAATTAAATCCTTAATCCAAAGTGTGCAGATCCTAAAGTGAGCTGATCTAGCAATCTTTCATCCGTGTTATATTTTTCTGGCTGCATTTTGCAACTGTGTTGTAAAATTCTCAGCAGGCTCACCTGATTTACGCATCAGGCCTTGACAGTTAAATCAGTAGATCCAATAGTTTGACTTTTGAGATGTGTATTTTTCTTTAACAAAAAAATTGGCTGGGTTTCTACTGTTTGTTTCTAGCTATTAAACAAATTAAACACTTCCTCATCTATCCACAGCAGGATAATCTTCAATTTGACAAAGTGTTTGTCTGTCTCTACTTTAATTGAATATTCCAAATACTTCTACAAAATCATCACCATCTCAGTTCATCATGGTGTATTTATTGATGACCAATTATTTCTCATGATTTGCTCACTATCTTTTTCTCTCTCTGAAAGTGATTTGGCTTGATTCTTCAATCTAATTCAATGTTGAATTAATTTGAAATGCTTGGCCTTTAATGCTATGTTATCTGGTTCTCATAATTTGGAAATAATCACATTTTTGACTTGAAAGACTGAAGCTCCATGGACTTTTTTTTCTGTTTTACATGTAGCTGATTTGTTAATACACTGCCAATCGACAGATGACTATAGTGCTACAATATCTTTGATACCCCGGGGTATATATCAACACTATAATAAATTCCTAGCTGACTATGAATAACATAAAAATACAACAAGATGTATTTAAAAGAATACAGGGTAAATATGAGGGAGAATGGAATAAAAGTTTACGCTGATAAGGTAAGAATATGTAAAATAAGAATGGTTTACGTTGAATAATGGTATTGATCAGTTGGTTTCCATATTATCTTGTTATTATCCCAGCTGATGGTAATGCTGGACACGTTGGATCACTATGAACTGAAACCTGGCTTGATTTAATGTAATTTTCATTGTTAAAAAAATTGTTCCCATCGTGTTCAATCACTGCACCTCTTCATAAGAGTCTGCCAATGTATCTTTGACAAAAGAACAGTAACCAACATTTATAATGGTCATGTTGCAAATGTCAGAAATAAAGATTCAATTCTAGTCACATCTGAGAAAATCCAAGGGCAGAGGTTCTTGTTTATTATGGGGTGATCCCAGCAGAGCTAAACTGCAGTATCTTCACATTATTGAACCAAAGATTACAATAAAACCTGTGATCAGAGATAATGGGAACTGCAGATGCTGGAGAATCCAGGATAACAAAGTGTGAAGCTGGATGAACACAGCAGGCCACGCAGCATCTCAGGAGCACAAAAGCTGACGTTTCGGGCCTAGACCCTTCATCAGAAAAGGGAGGTGGGGAGAGGGTTCTGAAATAAATAGGGAGAGAGGGGGAGGCTGACTGAAGATGGATAGAGGAGAAGATAGGTGGAGAGGAGAGTATAGGTGGGGAGGTAGGAAGGCGATAGGTCAGTCCAGGGAGGACGGACAGGTCAAGGAGGTGGGATGAGGATAGTAGGTAGGAAATGGAGGTGCGGCTTGAGGTGGGAGGAGGGGGTAGGTGAGAGGAGCGGAGGTTAGGGAGGCGGGGACGAGCTGGGCTGGTTTTGGGATGCAGTGGGGAGAGATGATGAGCTGGGCTAGTTTTGGGATGCAGTGGAGAAAGGGGAGATTTTGAAGCTTGTGAAGTCCACATTGATGCCATCGGGCTGCAGCGTTCCCAAGCGGAATATGAGTTGTTGTTCTTGCAATCTTCGGGTGGCGTCATTATGGCACTGCAGGAGGCCCAGGATGGACATGTCGTCTGAGGAATGGGAGGGGGAGTTAAAATGCTTCACGACTGGGAGGTGCAGTTGTTTGTTGCAAACCGAGTGGAGGTGTTCTGCAAAGCAGTCCCCAAGCCTCCGCTTGGTTTCCCCAATGTAGAGGTAGCCTCACCATGTACAGCGGATTCAGTATACCACATTGGCAGATGTGCAGGTGAACATCTGCTTGATATGGAAAGTCATCTTGGGGCCTGGGATGGGGGTGAGGGTGGAGGTGTGGGGGCAAGCGTAGCACTTCCTGAAGTTGCAAGGGAAGGTGCTGGGAGTGGTGGGGTTGGAGGGGAATGTGGAGCGGACAAGGGAATCACGGACAGAGTGGTCTCTCCGGAAGGCAGGCAAGGGTGGGGATGGAAAAATGTCTTGGGTGGTGGGGTCGGATTGTAAATGGCGCGAGTGTCGAAGGATGATGCATTGTATCCGGAGGTTGGTGGGGTGGTATGTGAGGACGAGGGGGATTCTCTTTGGTGGTTATTGCGGGGATGGGGTGTGAGGAATGTGTTGCAGGAAATGTGGGAGACACAGTCGAAGGTGTTCTCGACCACTGCGGAGGGGATGTTGCGGTCCTTGAAGAACGTGGATATCTGGGATGTGCGGGAGTGAATGTCTCATCCTGGGAGCAGAAGCGGTGGAGGCGAAGAAATTGGGAATAGGCGATGGAATTTTTGCAGGAGGGTGGGTGGGAGGAGGTGTATTCTAGGTAGCTGTGGGAATCGGTGGGCTTGAAATGGACATCAGTTTCTAGCTCGTTGCCTGAGATGGAGACTGAGAGGTCCAGGAAGGTGAGGGAAGTGTTGGAGATGGCTCAGGTGAACTTGAGGTTGGGGTGGAAGGTGTTGGTGAAGTGGATTAACTGTTCGAGCTCCTCTTGGGAGCAAGAGGCAGATCCGAAGCAGTCATCAATGTAACGGAGGAAGAGGTGGGGTTTGGGGCCAGTGTCAGTGCGAAAGAGGGATTGTTCCATGTAACCTACAAAAAAGGCAGGCATCGCTTGGTCCCTTGCGGGTGCCCATGGCCACCCCCTTTTGTCTGTAGGAAGTGGGAGGAATGGAAAGAGAAGTTGTTGAGGGTGAGGACGAGTTCAGCTAGGTGGATGAGGGTGTCGGTGGAGGGAGATTGGTCGGGCCTGTGGGACAGGAAGAAGCAGAGGGCCTTGATGCCATCTGCATGAGGAATGCAGGTATATAGGGACAGGACGTCCATGGTGAAGATGAGGTGTTGGGGACCAGGGAATTAAATGTTCTGGAGGAGGTGGAGGGCGTAGGTGGTGTCACGGACATAGGTGGGGAGTTCCTGGACCAAGGGGGAGAAAATGGAGTCCAGATAGGTGGAGATGAGTTCGGTGGGGCAGGAGCAGACGGAGTCAATGCGTCGACCAGGGCAGGCAAGTTTGTGGATTTTGGGAAGGAGCTAGAAGTGGGCAGTGCGGGGTTGGGGAACAATAAGGTTGGAGGCTGTGGGTGGGAGGTCACCTGAGGTGATGAGGTCATGAATGGTGTTGGAGATGATGGTTTGGTGCTCGGGGTGGGGTCATGATCCGGGGGCGGTAGGAGGAGGTATCGGAGAGTTAGCGTGTGGCCTCAGCGATGTAGAGGTCAGTGTGTCATACTACAACTGCGCCTCCCTTGTCTGCAGGTTTGATGGTGAGGTTGGGGTTGGAGCGGAGGGAGTGGAGAGCTGCCCATTCCGCAGAGGAGAGGTTGGAGTTGGTGAGAGTGGTGGAGAGGTTGAGGCCCCCCACTGCATCCCAAAACCAGCCCAGCGCGTCCCCGCCTCCCTAACCTGTTCTTCCTCTCACCTATCCCTTCCTCCCACCTCAAGCTGCACCTCCATTTCCTACCTACTAACCTCATCCTGCCTTCTCGACCTGTCCGTCCTCCCCAGACTGACCTATCCCCTCCCTACCTCCCCACCTATACTCTCCTCTCCACCTATCTTCTCCTGTATCCATTTTTGGTTCGCCTTCCCCTCTCTCCCTATTTATTCGAGTTCCCTCACCCCATCCCCCTCTCTGATGAAGGGTCTAGGCCTGAAACGTCAGCTTTTGTGCTCCTGAGATGCTGCTTGGCCTGCTGTGTTCATCCAGCTCCACACTTTGCTACATTACAATAAAACCTGTTTACACTGTTACAGCAAACTAAAGAACACTTCAAACTTGCAGGAATTTTTTTGGGATTTGGTATAGCTTGATTAATACGCTACCATTTCATTAATGCAATTCATCTTTGTCTTGAGTTATGATTATTCAGTGAGGTGTTAGAAGAAAATTAGTTTCGAAATTTGCTACTCAATCAAAATAAACATAGCCAAAGATACCAAAAGGTACTCAGCCAATAAATTGTGAGTGTGCTTCCGTGACCACAGATTAAGACAGATTGTCACAATTGAATAAGTAGAGGTTTGCTGTGCATTATTATATCTGATGCAGAAACAGTCAATTCCTAAATTTTTAAGTCAAGCGAATTCCATTCTGAGTACTGAAATCCCTTGTCTCAATGCAAAATGATTTAAAATTTTCCTGAGTTCTTGTGTGTCTCTCTGATGCATTCTACTCTTTCCAGTAGCATCAGGACTTCCTGTGTAGCATTGTAAAGTTAATAAGAGAGCCTTACTTAAGGAAAATATATCATATTTAGATCACTTAATAGCTGAGGCCAATTCTTGTTTTAGGAAAGCTATTAGTCAGTGAAACTGTTCAGTTACATCCAACGACATTACATTTAACCATGAGGGCATGCAACATGAAAATAATAAAAGATCACCATTTTTTATTGTCAAGCACATTTTCAAAGACAATTTAACTATGTTCTCTCCAATCACAGAACAGCTGGAACATGGTAATTTATTCTGGCAACGTTCAAAATGAAAAGTGAAAAAGATGGAAATCTTAACAGTGTGCAGCAAAAATAGAAAAACAGACTGGTACACATCAAAGAGCTCACTGTGTATTTTGTTTCCACTCATGTTGAATGTCCAGTTTTGTTTTAAACTGTTTTTCAACACATTTGAGTTTTTTATTACATGATGAAAATGCATCATATAATCCCATCATTTACAGCATGAATGTCAGTGTTAAACTAGTTTTCAAGCATATTATATTGGGTGTTTTATTCTCTCCATTTGTAACAGATAGTTCCTTATAAGCAGTTTATTATTGAAAAAAATTAAAAGACTATTATTTGAGGTGACAGTAATGCTATCAGTGTTGACACAATGATGCTGAACTGAGACTAGAAATTCTGGTGCATGCATATTCACAGCAACAAGTTAAAATCCAAAAATTGCTGTCAGACATACTGACCTCCTTTACCGAATACACTTCTAAGCATTCAAAAAGCCTCAACATACAAATCACAATAACATCATGAGTTTGCCCAGAAGATTTTCAATAAAATTGACGAAAAGGTGACATTTTGGTTATGTGTAGACGTTTTAAAACTGTGATAATTTGATTGCAGAATAATGCCACTGGGTCTGAAGAAATTAATTTTACAGAGTTGACTCTCATTCCATCAAAAAATGTTGGTATTAAAATTAGATTGTAAAAATTTCACTGCCATTTGTACGTTTCTCCCTGAATCATGTTTCATATCCCAAACTTGAATTTGTTGTCTGCGCATAATAAATTGTAATGCCTGCTTAATATTTTATGGTTGGCAATGGGATTTTACTGACCCCATGCTGACTGACTGGGAGGTAGTGCGAGTTGGTATTGTGCTGGCAAACAGCTCTCCAACACTGGGGAGACTACTGAGCTAGTTCACCCAATGCTGATTGAGTGTTCAAATCACTGGTCACCTCATGGAGGTCGGCTGCCAATTTGGATAATTAGCAGCCCAACTATGGATCACTTTCTTGATTCTTCAATCTAATTCAATGTTGAATTAATTTGAAATGCTTGGCCTTTACTGGTATGCTATCTGGATCTCATAATTTGGAAATAATCACATTTTTGACTCAAAATTAACTTCAAATTAAATTTGAATGAATTTAGCTCCATGGAAGCAAACCGTTGGTGATCATTTGGGGTGAAAACTGTGTCTTTGAGGGAATATGTCCTGCTTAATTTAGAGGCCTCATTGTTGCTTGTCCTGCCTACTGCATGATTTCAACACAGGAGGGGACATTTGGTTCATTGTCTCTGCAACAGGCCTCTTCAAGAGCAGCATAGCTAGTTCCATTCCTTTGCTCTTTCTCTAAAGCCTTGCAAATTATTTTTCTCCTCAGGTGCTTAACCAATTTTGAAAGACATGATTGAATTTGTCTTCAACTACTCTCTCAGACGGTGCATTCCAGATCCCAATACATGCTGTGTAAAACTTATTTTCAGCTGTTACTTCTTTTGAAATTCACCGCATGGCTCATTTGGCAATGAACAAAAACTTTATTTTCGTCTATTCCATCCAGAGTACTCATGACATTGAACATCTCTACCAAATGCTGAGGAGAAGAATGTCCAACTCACACAAACTGAGGTCCCCAGTCCTTTGAACCATTTGGTGAATCTTTCCTCCATCTTCTGAGGAAGGGTCACCGGATCCGAAACGTTAACTCTTTTTTCTCTTCCACAGATGCTGCCAGACCTGCTGGGTTTTTCCAGCAACTTCGTTTTTGCTCCCAATGTTAATGTATCCTTCTCATTGGTTAGACCTAGCCTCTCTGAAACAACCTCTCTCTCCTGCAATGCTTCCTTCACCAAGAATGCTACCTTTCCTAGATAACGAAGTGTGGAGCTTGATGAACACAGCTGGCCAAGCAGCATCTCAGAAGCACAAAAGCTGACGTTTCAGGCCTAGACCCTTCATCAGAGAGGGGGAAGGGGAGAGGATTCTGAAAAAAATAGGGAGAGAGGGGGAGGCGGACTGAAGATGGATAGAGGAGAAGATAGGTGGAGAGGAGAGTATAGGTAGGGAGGTAGGGAGGGGATAGGTCAGTCTGCCGAGGACGGACAGATCAAGGGGGCGGGAAGAGGTTAGTAGGTAGGAAATGGCAGTGCGGCTTGAGGTGGGAGGAAGGGATAGGTGAGAGGAAGAACAGGTTAGGGAGGCGGGGACAAGCTGGGCTGGTTTTGGGATGCAGTGGCGGAAGGGGAGATTTTGATGCTTGTGAAATCCACATTGATACCATTTGGCTGCAGGGTTGCCAAGCAGAATATGAGTTGCTGCTCCTGCAGCCTTCGGGTGGCATCATTGTGGCACTGCAAGAGGCCCAGGATGGACATATTGTCTAAGGAATGGTTCGCGACTGGGAGGTGCATTTGTTTATTGCGAACCGAGTGTAGGTGTTCTGTTTAGCAGTCCCCAAGCCTCCGCTTGGTTTCCCCATTGTAGAGGAAGCCACACCATGTACAGCGAATTCAGTATACCACACTGGCAGATGTGCAGGTGAACATCTGCTTGATATGGAAAGTCATCTTGGGGCCTGGGATGGGGGTGAGGGAGGAGGTGTGGGGGCAAGTGTAGCACTTCCTGCGGTTGCAGGGGAAGGTGCCGGGTGTGATGGGGTTGGAGCCGAGTGTGGAGTGGACAAGGGAGTCCTGGAGAGAGTGGTCTCTCCAAAAGGAGGACAAGGGTGGGGATGGAAAAATGTCTTTAGTGGTGGGGTCGGATTGTAGATGGCGGAAGTGTCAGAGGATGTTGTGTTGTATCCGGAGGTTGGTGGGGTGGTATGTGAGGACTGGGGGATTCTCTTTTGGCAGTTATTGCAGGGGCGGTGTCTGAGAGACAAGGTGCGGGAAATGCGGGAGACTCGGTCAAGGGCATTCTCGATCACTGCAGGGGGGATGTTGCGGTCCTTGAAGAACGAGGACATCTGGGATGTACAGGAGTGGAATGCCTCATCCTGGGAGCAGATGCAACGGAGACAAAGAAATTGGGAATAGGGGATGGAGTTTTTGCAGGAAGGTGGGTGGGAGGAGGTGTATTCTAGGTAGTTGTGGGAGTCGGTGGGCTTGAAATCGTCATCGGTTTCTAGGTGGTTGCCTGAAATAGAGACAGAGAGGTCCGGGAAGCTGAGGGATGTGTTAGAGAGTATTTCCCCCTTTTCCGATCCTTGTTGAATAGTTTTTCAACAATAATATTGAACACACTTCCTCAAGTCACACTTGCTATTGTCCCAATAATCCCACATGGCAAGTTGTACCTGCATCTCCCTAGGATTATTACCTATCCCTTGCACAATCAAATACACACAGTGTCACACTGATTCAGACTTCAATACTCTCTCCCTTTCTCTAAATCCCTCTATTAACAGGACACAGTACAACTCAATAAATTAGAAATTCATCTCCTAAGGGGAATGCAGTAAAGAAAAGTGACTTCAATATACATTTAAACTGAGCAAATGTAATGAGCAGCAATGTCATGAAGAAAGAATTCCTGGATTGTGTTTATGAGTTTTCTGCAGCAAAATGTTGAGCAGTCAAAAGGGTCAAGGCTATTTTAGATCTAATACTGTGAAATTAGAAAGTGCTAATTAATAATCTCGCTCTTAAAGCATGTTTAGGGAACAGTGACCATAGTATGGTAAAATTTTCTATTATGTTTGAAGAATATGTCGTTCAGTCTGAGACTAGGGTCTTGAAAGTGAACAAAGGCAAGCATGAAATTTAAAGTGATTGTTGAGGAATTGAAAAGATGTACATGAAAAGATTTGACGACAGACAACGGCTATTATTATGTTTTCCTACAAGGCAATTACATCTAATAGGGAAAGCAAGGAAGAATTGGTTAACAAGGGAAATTAAAGACACTCTTATTTCTAAGGAGATGACATATAAACTTGTCAAAACAATTTGCAACTTTGAGAATTGGGATGATTTTAGAATTTAGTAAAGTAATCAAAGAAATTCATAAAGAATAGAATATGAATGCAAAAAATGCAAGAAATACAAAAATGGACTGCAAAAATTTCAATAGGTATGCAAAAAGAAAGAGACTGACAAGGGCTAATGTCGGTCCAATACAGGTAGAGACATGGGTTTATAATAGGAAATAGAGAAATGGCAAGGAAGCTAAAGAAGTGCTTTGTGTCTGCCTTCAAAGAGGATATCACAGGAAATCCTTCTGTAATAATTAAGATCCAGAGATGTATTAATAGTCTGAAACTGAAAATGAATGCATATTAGTTAAAAAAAAGATACTAAACAAATTAATTGGACTAAAAGTTGACAAATTCCTCGGACCTGACAAACTTATCCGTAGAGTGTTGAAGATGGGCTACAACGATTATGAATGCTTTGGTGTTCATCTTTCAAAAATCTATGTATTCTGTAATTATGCTTACAGATTGGAGGAATAAAAACTCATTAAGGATGGAGAGAGAAAATTGGGATCTAAAGACTGTCTTGTTTGATGTCAGTAGGAAGCAAAACACTGGAATCTAATATAAAGGATGTAATTACTAGACATTTGGAAATAATCATTGGATTGATAGACAGCATGGATTTATGAAGAGGAAGTCACAGTTGACAAACTTGATAGAGATTTTTAGGAAGCTATGAGGGGAGTTATTAAAGAAGAAACCAGTGAATGTGGTGTATTTGGATTTCCGGAAGACTTCTGATAAAATTCCCTGCAAAAAGGCCAGTCAACAAAATCAAACTTCCTGGAGTTGGAGTTAATATACTATCATTAATTGAGGATAAGTTAACAGTCATACAGCAGAAAGTAAGAATAAATGGGTCATTCTTAGATTATCAGGCTGTCAGATATTCTAAGAATCAGTCCTTGTGTCTCTGCTGTTTACAAGATCTATCAGTGATTTGGAAGGGCAGTGGCAATTGTAATATTTCTAACTTTACAGATGATAAAAATTAGTTGGGAAAATGACTTGTGTAAAGTATGTAACCAGGTTTTATTGGGATTCAGACAGAGTGAGTGACCAAGAGTGTGAAATATACTGTTAAATGCGACTGACTTACAAGAACAGAGGTGACAGTATTTCTTGACTGACGACAGATTGGAAAATGTCAATATTCAAAAAAACAGATGTATGTCTTTGTGAGTTACTGAGCAGAACATGCGGGTGTAGCAATCAATGGGAAGGTAATCAATATGTCAGCTTTTATCGCAAGAGGATTTGGGTACAGGAGCAAAGAAGTCTTGTTCAATTGTATCAAACACTAATTCAATTACACATACAGTATAGCATGCAGTTCTGATCTTATTGCCGAAGGAAGGTCATATTTGAAATAGACGGAGCTCAGAGATGGATCTTGGAACTGCTTCTTGGGATTGTGTGACTGTTCTTTGTGGCGAATTCAGGAGACTAAGCCTGTATCTTCTGGAGTTTAGAAAAATGAGAGATGATCCCACCCAATCGTACTAAATTCTTTAGAAGATAAACAGAGAGGTTGTCCTGGGGTGTCGGGTTTAGTAACAGAGAATGCAGTCACAAAAAAATGACAATCCATTTAGGACTAAAGTGAGGAGGAAGCTCTTCATTTAGATAGTGGTGAACCTTTGGAATTCTCTGCCCACAAGGGTTAAATAAGTTCATGATAGAGAGTGATGGACTTCCAGCTACTCATGACTTCAAGTGATTTGAAGATAGTCCAGGAATATAGCCTTGAAGTAGATGATCCAGCATGGTTTAGAATGGTGGAGTAGGCTCAAGGGGCTGAATTGTGTAGTCTTGCTCCTCTTTTCAAGTGGGATATTGCAAGGATGAATACTTGGGTCTCTGGTATTCACAATATTTATCAAAGATTTGGATGAGCGGACCAATTGCGATATTTCAAGGTTTGCAGATGATGTGAAAGTAGGTGGGAATGTGAGATGTCAGTAGGATGCAAACAGGCTTCATGGGGTTTTAGACAGACTGAGTATGTGGGCAAGAGTGCAGCAAATGGAATTTCCTGGCTTCATCGGAGGCTGCACTGATGATGTTACCCAGCAGGGTAATGAAATGTCTGTGGAACAATGAAGCAGCTCGGGGAGCCAGCCAGCCACAATTTCCTGTAAAATATGAGCCACTTTTGCAGCAGGAATGGAGATGTGCAGTATTACTTCAATGGCAAGAGATTGTAAAGTATTGACATCCAAAAGAGATATGTGTCTCATAAGTTAATGAACCAGGCGTTAAACCTATAACGTGCACTCCAGTGGATTGCACTGTCTTTACGAGACCTATTAATGTTTATTCAGCTGACTGCAGACTAAATCATACTACATTCAGGACACTTGTCTATTTCATTTGTTAGATGTGTTGGTTAAGAGTTTTATTTTTAAATATTTACTTATAACCTTGATTACACGATGTAGTTTCAGAAAACTTTTACTGGCATTGCTTTGCAGTTTTTCTAATGGAAAGCCCTTTACAGAGTTTGCACAGCCAACTGATATTTTGGGTTATCTGCACATACCTCTGAGAAATTTCCAGCTAACTGTCAGGCACAACCAATCCATGAGTGTGACCTTGCTGGGAGGGTAGAGTCGATGTATTTCCTTTCATATTTCTTGACCCCACCATCCCCTAATATGGCTCACAACCAGTTAAGCCACAGAATTTCACTGTGAGTTGACCATTTGTTTTAAATTATTTTCAAAGGTTGTCTTCAATGAAGGAATACAAAGTCATTTGGAGCTGTTACTGCAATTCGTTAAGAGGTAGCAATGTTAAAATATTTGAATATGGAGATGATGTGATGTATTATCCATTGTTGTTGGTCATATATAGATGTTTATTGAAACAAAATTGTTTGACATGCCTCTGAAATATCTTTGACAGACCTTGATACCAATGAAAGATTTCTAAAGCAGGGTCTAGGCCCAAAACATCAGCCTTCCTGCTCCTCTGATGCTGCTTGGCCTGCTGTGTTCATCTAGCTCTCCACCTTGTTTTCACCAATTAAAGACTACGTAGGTTTGAAGTTAGTACCTGAGCAACTGTAGAATAAATAAAGACACAATTCACGGATCTGCATGCTGATTAAATATACACTTTTTCCAATGTGAATCGGTACTCACATGAGCAGGCAATGTACTTTATACCTCCAAGTAACGTTGACATATTCCCAGAGGACCATAGGACTGTTCTTTCAGTAGAGAGAGATGACTAACAGTGAGTTTAACTTGAGAATCACCATGCTTCAATTGAGGGTTGAGGCTGTGAAGATGGAACCTTAATGGTAACGTTATTTCTTTTCCATTCATTCATGGGCTGAAGGCAGTGCTGGCTAGGCAGCATTTATTGTCCATCCCTAATTGCCCAGAGGGCAGTTCAGAGTCAACCACTTTGCTGTGGGTCTGGAATCATATACAGGCCAGATCAGGTAAGGACAGCAGATTCCCTCCCTAAAGGACATCTGTGAACCAGATGGGTTTTTACGACAATTGGCAATGGATTCACAATCATCATTAGATTCTTAATTCCAGATGTTTATTGAATTCACCATTTGCTATGGCGAGATTCGAAACCAGGTCCTCAGAACGTTTTCTGCGTCTCTGGATTAACAGTCCAGTGATAATACCACTAGGCCATTGCCTTCCCATATACCTATACTTTATACAACATCCCAGTGTCATCTCTCTTCCATATACTATTGTTATATTTTCTGACTTACCATAATTCTCCTGAGACACCTCCACTCAATAATTAAAATAAATGTGTAGTCTCTTACTTCTTCCTACCTGATCTTAGTTATTACCCTTCCTTTCCCGCCAAGCCTGAAAAGTAGGCTGTCCAAGTTTGCTATGTTTGCATGATTTATCTCAAAAAATCCCTCCTTATCTCCTGTTTTCAAACTCATTCAAACTAGCGATTGCAGGGAAGAGAAAAAAATCAATCACAGGTGTTCACAAAAATCCCAGGCTCAGCAGCTCAAATAATTCTTGAAACACCAAACAGGACTGCTGAGACATTTAGAGTTCAGGAATAGGTCTTCAGTCTTTGCTCAAGGATTTTCAGAATGTAGACTGAGATGAATATCGACTGCAATCTATCAGAAATATAAAATGTGGCTTCCTTTCCAGTGTTAAAGTCATCCAAGTTCATTCATTTGATTAACACGGTTGACCACACGTTTTTAAAAAAAACCAGTACAGCATTAAGGAAAAATTACATATGTAAAGTATATGAAGTTGTGTAATACATTTTTTCTTCTCTTTCAGTTGCAGTATCCCACTGACATTTAATGAAAACACATCTCCATTAAACTTCAAAATTAAATGGCATAAAATCACTTTTAAATTATTCGTTAAAAATAAGCTTAAAAATAAGCTAAGCAAGTAGCTCAAGTTTTATTTCATGCATATTACTTCAGTGGATTCACAAGCTCCTGATAATCAGTGATGTTCCAGTGCTTTAGTGAGCCAATCTATCAGATAACACACTGTTAAGTTCTTCAATGCTTTTAACTGTGTTTTTACATAAATGCACATAAGCTGGTCATGGTGTTTCCACTGGGTACACAAATTGTCTCATGGCGGAGGAATGGAGAATATGATGAGGAAAATAAGGGCCTGGCACCAAAGACATCTAAGAGCTAGAGAGCTACACAATAGTTAGTTTCTTGTTCGAATTAACAGTTTTGACAAAAGCAAATCATGCCTGTGCACAAATGTTTGCAACAGTTAATAAGGTTACAAAGCCCTTTTGCTTTTTAAGAGTTATTAAACATGTCTGTCTGTGCCAGCCTGAAAATTGATAGCACCACCTGAATTAATAAGGAGAGTCAAAGTGACTCTTCAAGCTTGACCTTGAAATTCTGACAAGAAGGTCAGCCAGGACAATGTTTGGAGAAGAAGATAATGAATATTTTTAATCAACCTACTTGACATGTTATGACACATCCTGGACAGATGGAATTTAAACTGGACTTCTAGCCTCGAGGTAATGTCACTGCATCATAAAACTACTCAGAGCACAGGATGGCTACACACATTGAGAACAATGATATAATTTCAAAACAGTCAACTGGGCTGACCTCATGAGGCACACCGCCATAGCAAAAATGTGTAAAATACACAAATTCACTGCTGTAACAGTGGGTGGAGTGACCTGATCAGTCATTCTGAAAATGCTGGTATTGGAATATGCCTATGGAGTTTAGAATGAAATAAGATATAGATCGCATATTTTGGATGATTTTCCATTTAAAGAATTGAAGATTACTGATAGTAGGTGGCAATGTGAAATTCGAAACACAAACAGATCAGCCATGATCTCTGACCAGCTGAATGATCAACTTCTGGAGTACCTGAACTAGCATTTTGTTTCTCTTACTTAAGGAAGGATGCAGTTGTACTGGAAGCAGTTGAGAGGAGGATCATTAGATGGATTCCAGAGATGAGGGGCTTGTGAAGTGATATTAAGCAGTTTAGGCCTATGCCTTCCGGGGGCTAGAAGAATGAGAGGAGATCCAAATGAGGTACATATGATGCTAAAGGGGACTGACAAGGTAGACATTGAAAATAAGTTTCCTTTTCTGAAGCAATCTAGAATGAGAGGTCAGAGTTTTAGATTAAATGGATAGCAGATTTAAAACCAAGATGAAGAGAAATTATTTCTTTCAAAGGGTCATTAGTCTGTGGAATTCATTACCCCAGAGTGCAGTTGGTGCTGGGGCATTGAGTAAGTTTAAGAAGGAGATAGACAGACAGGTTTTGAATTAGTAATTCATTGAAGCGTTATAGAGAGTGGGCAGGAAAATAGAGTTGATGCCAATATGAGAACAGATACGATTGTATCAAATGGTGGAGCAGGCTCAAAGGGCTAAATGACCTATTCCTTCTTCTATTTCTTTTGTTCTGCTCCTAATTTGTTTATTTGTATGTTTGATGCGAGTCTGGTCTTTACAACATGAGACTAACTGGCCCCTGAAAGGTAGAGAGGTAAGAATTTTAGAAGTAAATGGCTTGAGACAAGACAATCTTAAAAACATGCCACAAAAGATGTCTGTAGTGGACAAGATCTAGTGTCAGAAGCTTAGCCCAAAATAAAACAGAATAGTTTAGTTATGAGATAACATGGTGTGAAGCTGGATGAACAGAGTGGACCAAGCAGCATCAGAGCACCAGGAAAACTTGACGATTTGGGTTGGGGCCCTTCTTCAGAAATGAACAATATTCAGTGATGAAAAATAGTTCAAACTAAGATGGGACTGAAATGCCTGACGAAATTTGTGACCAGGGTATCAGGTTTGAGGTGGAAATGCCACACCTTATTAGGTAATGCACCTAGAATTAAGCTTCTCCATTCCTGGAGTTGTCACAAAAGTTGAAGATTTTATAAAGGATGCAAAATTCCCCAATTTACCTGTCCTTTAAACCTAACTTGACAGAAATCATGGACCAGATTTCTGTACTTAACAAGGAATACTACTTATCACAAAGAAATAGATTCTAGCTACAGGTAACGAATTACAAACCGCTAACATCTAATCTTACCAGTAAAAACTCCAACCCCATTCTAACCCATGCCTTCCACTCGTTTGCAGACAGACATGGACAGACTTAAAAATATTGGCATTCTGTGTGGTGGGAAAACTGGGAAGGCTGTACATTAGGCTATACATTGATGAGCTTTGATTTTAAATTTCAAAGCGTTACTCAAAGGAATTTTATATTGGGGGCTTCAAATCTGAATTCCAATTAAAGAGTATATAGAAAGTAAAGAATATTTAAAATCTTATTATCATTATTTGCCTTGAAATTTCACTCTGTTAGCCACATGTTCTCATCAGGCTCATTGGTCATAGTCATTTCTTATCTCTAGTTTCACTGTCAAACAGAAGCACAGGAAGGGTTACTATAATTTTGCATTTGCTACAAAATAGAAATGCTAATCTTCTAGTCATATAAGGTGTGTTTTCTATGATGCAGGTCCTATATATGTTTTCAATCCAATAATCCATCTCATCACATACCATAGCTTTTCAAAGACAAAAGCATGAATGTTGTTATTAATGGTCCCTACATGTGACAAACAATTGGCGCAATCAGTTATTTAAAAAAGGCTTAGATATGGCTGAGCCTTCTTGAAGGGATGTAACCAAGACAATATTTTGAGTCTTCCATTGAATACTTGATTAAAAGCTGGGCTGAATCGCATTGATTAAAGTTGACTGGTGTCACTGTTGTAAATTAATACTTTCATATTTTTCTGAGGAGGGGAGGTAAAAGGAATTAGCTTTCCAGCCAAAAGAAGAATTTATCAGGGAATTAAAAGGCAAGCCAAACTTTTCTAATAACAGAAGGTAGCACTATTTCTCCACACCTCAATTTATTTAACTTACCAATAAAAATCTATCAGCCCGTTGATCAGTGCATGGCATAACACTAGACTACAAGTTGACAATATATCAAATTGCAATTTGTATTCTGCAAAATCATTGGCTTAATATTGGGATAGACAGGCAAAAGACTCTACGCTGGGTTATTAATTTATCTTCACTGAAGGTAACTGCTTTTCTTTGTGAAAACTGTTAAGATAAAGGTACATTGCACATTGTAACAAACATAAGAACAGTGCCACAGTAATGCCTTCTAATTTTTTTGTGGATGAAATAAACATTGCTATGGAAAATACCAGAAATTCAGAACACAAAGAATCCAGGGAAACAGATGAATATCTGCCTGAGGGAAAAAGACTGTGGTGATGGGGGTGGAGGGAGGAAGAGGACCACCTAAATTGTCAGGGTTTGATGGTGCAGATGAGATTCTTCTGTACTATAACCTTTGCAATGATTCTATTCCTCAACTTTCATGACATATTCAGTTGGTTAGCACGACATCAAACTAATACATCACACCCATAACCTTTCAATATTCAGGGCAAGAAATAGGAAAGGTTGGATTTGTTGAGAGAAAGATAATTGGGTATTTGGCAGCTGGTATTAAATCGCCTGCTTTACTTCCCTGTCAATATTGTTTTCACCGAACCTTACTCTAATTTCAAATCTTACAATCAATTTACTAGGATGTGGAATAAAGACACAATTGTATTTCACTAACTTCATTCATAGCCTGCCAGTACATAATGTAAGGAGTCATATTTCAGGGATGAGCATTTGGATGATATATAGCACGGATACTTATGACTTGTGACCTATCTGCTATCATGACTTATCATTTTCTTAAAAAGCAAACAATATGTTTGACCCAGGCATAATCAAAGCTAGCTAAGGGTACAGTCAGAAGACCCAAAGAAAAAGAATGGAGTCTCCAAAAGCAGGTGAGACAGTGGAATACAATTAGATCAGTAGATAATGTTTTGGAGCTCCATCATGGAGATTAAAATTTTCACCTGTTGTCACCATTTTCGGTCCATGTAAGGACTGTCTTTTTTTTTCCATATTGTTGGTTGTGGACTGAAATGATGTGATTGCCTCCCAGGTAGTTGAACAATCAGAAGTCATTGGATCTACAGATGGGAAGGTGCCATCCATTCATTTGCAGGGAAAAAGGACCCTCCATCCTGAAGAAAGCCCATTTATTTTTCCTCACCAGTTGCTATAAACTAAAAATCAAAAGAACTGCGGATGCTGTAAATCAGGAACAAAAACAAAGTTGCTGGGAAAGCTCAGCAAGTCTGCCAGCATCTGTGAAGAAAACCTCTTCAGAGGAACGGTCACCGGACCCGAAACATTAATTATGATTTTTTCTTCACAGATGTTGCCAGTTGCTGTAAACTGTAACCAATTGTGCAGAGACCTCATAACTTCTGAACCAGTTGCTTTCCACCTCCTGCAAGGAAATGAAAACCACTTGCAGAGAGAGATCTATGAACAACAGGACCTTCTTTATTCATTCACAAGATGAGGGCATTGCTGGCTAGGCAGCATTTATTGTCCATCCCTAATTGCCCAGAGTTCAGGGTCAATCACATTGCTGTGGCTCTGGAGTCACATGTAGGCCAGACCAGGTAAGGATGGGAGTTTCCTTCCCTAAAGGACATGAGTGAACCAGATGGGTTTTTCCAATAATTGTCAATGGATTCATGGTCATCATTAGATTTCTAATTTCAGATATTATGTGAATTCTCATTCTACCATTTGCCATGGTAGGATTCGAACCCGAGTCTCCAGAACAAAGGTCATAACGCATCACTATCCTTGCGGTATATCACCCAAATGCTGACTACATACATAACTCCTTATATTAAGTGTTGGTGGGCTATTAAACAAGTTAGGGAAATATAATTGGGTCTTAATTTCATATCTCAGTGTACTGATTTTAGTCAGTACATTATGTCTTTATAAATAGAGATAAAAATGAAGTAAAAATGGAAGAAGTTTCTTTCTTCTATTCTTAAAATGCAATGCTTTGAGGTTTGTGTTTATTTCATTTGTATCACACAGAGTACAGAGAGCAGTTATGAATTTTAACATGACATTAATACAGTTGGGAAATGGTATCAATTCTATATCTTATCATCTCAGTACCAGCTTGAAGAAAAATAATGACAACACTAAAAACAACTCTTAGTACATTGTAAGGACTGGAGATATAATTAATGTAATATTATGGTCAAGTGAAGCCAACGGACAGGAATAATTACCACAATCACTAGGTGTGTGTCAATCAAACCAATGCAGCCTATAACCTTTCCAGCCCATTTCTGTAGATCATGCAGCTGCAAATATATAAATATTATATCAAATCAACATCTGTAATTCCCAATTCCCCTCTTACAAACCATTCGGTCAATTACATCCTGATTATACTTAATGCTATTGGCTGGATACTTACAGCTCATTATCATTTAAAACAAGAGAATACAGTCTCAACCTGCTACATACCAAGAAATGTCTGAGACACATTGTCAAACCATAGCAAAAGGTTTAAGATGGCTTTTGTGTTGGGAATCACGAAATAAGAACACACAATGAATTAAAGCATGATAATTACTCCGTTAGCTTACTTCAGTTGCTATGCTGTGTCTGTTGGGTTCAACAGATTCCCAGAGTAGAAAGCAAACAAATGTGGACCAGCATTGACAATAAATAAACTAGGAGGCATACAGCAGTGCATTTTAAAAGAAAATATGCAGACAAACTCATTTAGAGCTCAGCATGGAAGTACATAAGCAACCCTGCAGCCCAATGGAATCAACGTGGGCTTCACCAGCTTCAAAATCTCCCCTTCCCCCACTGCATCCCAAAACCAGCCCAGTTCGTCCCCTCCCCCCACTGCACCACACAACCAGCCCAGCTCTTTCCCTCCACCCACTGCATCTCAAAACCAGCCCAGCCTGTCTCTGCCTCCCTAACCTGTTCTTTCTCTCACCCATCCCTTCCTCCCACTCCAAGCCGCACCTCCATTTCCTACCTACTAAGCTCATCCCACCTCCTTGACCTGTCCGTCTTCCCTGGACTGACCTATCCCCTCCCTACCTCCCCACCTATACTCTCCTCTCCACCCATCTTCTTTTCTCTCCATCTTCGGTCCGTCTCCCCCTCTCTCCCTATTTATTCCAGAACCCTCTCCCCATACCCCTCTCTGATGAAGGGTCTAGGCCCGAAACGCCAGCTTTTGTGCTCCTGAGATGCTGCTTGGCCTGCTGTGTTCATCCAGCTCCACACTTTTTGTTATCTTGGATTCTCCAGCATCTGCAGTTCCCATATTCACTGGGTAGAAATGGTTCTGGTAGTACAGCTAGAGGTGGACAAAATTGACTCAGGCTTTGCAGCTTATTTTACACGTCAATGCATCAACATGCAGATACAGCCAGATGGAAAACCAATTTTCCATCTGGCACAGGTGTTTCCATTAACAGAATGCCCATTGAGGGGGTTTTACATCACCAACTGACAGCACTTTCTTGCATGGTTCATTTTGCTTTTTGGATGCCAAACAGTTGAGGAAAACTGAAATGATGCAATATAGAAAAGCTGCAATCTAAATTCACACATCTCCATCATTGGTACTGTTTTTTCTATAAAATCTGAAATAGGATTAATCAGTGTGAACAATCAATTCCACACTCCAGGAAAAAGAGAATTCAAACCCTCTGATCATAATCCTTTTAGGTTCTCACGAGTTCAAAATGTGTTAGCTTCAAAGAATTGACACTCTTTCAAAAGATCACCACTGAACCACTCGCCGCTTTCATCCATTTCTATCCTATTTTTGCTTTAAACTTGCTTCTGTCCATTTCTGTTATTTGGAAACAAGGGACAAAATGAGTCCTGAGTCAGGGAAAATTCCCAACTTCACAAACCTAAGTCTGGAGAATGTGCCCAAGATGTTTATTTTTCTGCCCATTGGGTGAAGGAGGGTCTAATAGGACTGGAAGGCACAGTGCAAAAAGACAAGGTAAGGCAGAGATGCTTGAGAATCCAAGTAGACTCAAAAATGCAAATGCTACAGAAGCAAGCTAAGAGCCCTGTGGTGTATCCTGATTTGATTCACGAAAATGGTGCCTGCCTATACATGCAAAGCAACCTGACAGCAACATTGAAATGTAAGGTGTCAGTGAGCTCCAATGTGCAGCAGTGAAGTGGGGAACTGTATTATAAGGGAGTGCGTTGAAACTGGTATGTATCTTATGTCAACAACCTTACATAAAGGATGCAGGCTGTCACTGCCTATGGAATGTGTCCTGAAAGGTTAAGAATGGTGGTGAAGGTGGAGATCCAGAGGTGACAGTTACAAGCTCAAGCTTCCTGGTAACCTTAAAATCTTCATGTTGAGAATTAAAACTGTCTAGTTTCTCTCAATTGACTGGTGAAGTTGCAAACTGCACATAAATGAGGTAAGATTAGGTAATAATGAGATATTTTAAGATTTCTTACTAAAGAGATTGCCGTCTCATAATTTAATTTATACGTGAAAAATTAGAGCTTTTTTCCTGTCATTCAGGTTCTCACTGATTCTACCTTAATGGCACAGTTCATTAAATTACAAGGAAGTAAATGCTGCAAATAGTGTAACTATATGTTAAAATACAAAAGGAAATGCTAGATAACAAAGTGTGAAGCTGGATGAACACAGCAGGCCAAGCAGCATCTCAGGAGCACAAACGCTGACATTTCGGGCCTAGGCCCTTCATCAGACAGGGGGATGGGGAGACGGTTCTAGAATAAATAGGGAGAGAGGGGGAGGAGAACCGAAGATGGAGAGAAAAGAAGATAGGTGGAGAGGAGAGTATAGGCAAGGAGGTAGGGAGGGGATAGGTCAGTCCAGGGAAGACAGACAGTTCAAGGAGGCGGGATGAGGCTAGTAGGTAGGAAATGGAGGTGCGGCTTGAGGTGGGAGGAAGGGATAGGTGAGAGGAAGAACAGGTTAGGGAGGCGGGACAGGCTGGGCTGGTTTTAGGATGCAGTTGGGGGAGGGGACGAGCTGGGCTGGTTTTGGGATGCAGTGGGGGAAGGGGAGATTTTGAAGCTAGTGAAGTCCACATTGATACCATTGGGCTGCAGTGTTACCAAGCGGAATATGAGTTGCTGTTCCTGCAACCTTCGGGTGGCCTCATTGTGGCACAGCAGGAGGCCCATGATGGACATATCGTCTGAGGAATGGGAGGGGGAGTTAAAATGGTTCGCGACTGGGAGGTGCAGGTGTTTATTGCGAACCGAGCGGAGGTGTTCTGCAAAGCGGTCCCCAAGCCTCCACTTGGTTTCCCCAATGTAGAGGAAGCCACACCGGGTACAGTGGATACAGTATACCACATTGGCAGATGTGCAGGTGAACATCTGCTTAGTATGGAAAGTCATCTTGGGGCCTGGGATGTGGGCGAGGGAGGAGGTGTGGGGGCAAGTGTAGCACTTCCTGAGGTTGCAGGGGAAGGTGCCGGGTGTGGTGGGGTTGGAGGGGAGTGTGGAGTGGACAAGGGAGTTGCGGAGAGAGTGGTCTCTCTGGAAGGCAGACAAGGGTGGGGATGGAAAAATGTCTTGCGTCGTGGGGTCGGATTGTAGATGGCGGAAGTGTCGGAGGATGATGCGTTGAAGAAAATGCTTTTTTTTTGTTTATTTCTCCTTCCTTCTTCATTTCTGCCTTTTCCCACCTTGTGGGATTGCTTTAATGCAGCTGATCACATCTTTTGTTGTGAACCATCTCAGAATGACTGAATATCAAGTCAGTGCTGAGAATCACACCTCAGTCCAAATACTCAGAACATGTTCCTTGTTTACTACACAAAGACCCATCCTACAATTTGGAAATCATTTACTGTCAGATTTTGCTTTGGCCTTGAAGTTAAAACGGAGTCAAGATATTCTACAATGTAGGACAATGTGCAATACAAGGAACATAACTTGTTCAGGACATGCTTTTTTTCATGAGTGTGCTGCAAAGCAATAACAATTTTTAAAATATCTCAAATTCTAAATCTTTCAGATTCGTAATAAAATAATTCAAAAGATTTTATCATTCTTGCACAGTCTAGGTTCTTAGTTCTGTCTACAAGAATTTTCTTCTACCAAAAATATTTACTCATTCAAATTAGTATCAATTCTCTGCCCATTAGAATTTATTCACGAGGCTCAAGCTATGAACATAGAACATAGAACATAGAACAATACAGCGCAGAACAGGCCCTTCGGCCCTCGATGTTACGCCGACCTGTGAACTAGTCTAAGCCCCTCCCCCTACACTATCCCATCATTATCCATATGCTTATCCAAGGACTTTGTCACTAATGTGGCTGAGTTCACTACATTGTCCGGCAGGGCGTTCCATGCCCTTACCACTCTCTGAGTAAAGAACCTGCCTCTGACATCTGTCTTAAATCTATCACCCCTCAATTTGTAGCTATGCCCCCTCGTACAAGCTGACATCATCATCCTCGGAAAAAGACTCTCACTGTCCACCCTATCTAATCCTCTGATCATCTTGTATGTCTCTATTAAATCCACTCTTAGCCTCCTTCTCTCCAATGAGAACAGACCCAAATCCCTCAGCCTTTTCTTCATAGGGCCTGCGCTCCAGACCAGGCAACATCCTGGTAAATCTCCTCTGCTTCCACATCCTTCCTGTAATGGGGTGACCAGAACTGCACACAATATTCCAAACGAGGCCGCACTAGCATTTTGTACAGTTGCAGTTTGACATCATGGTTACTTTTGCCACATGAACTAATATCTGACATACACATTGAGACTACAGGTAAATATATTTCAGGTTCATATTTATGTAACAACCAAGATAGAGTCAAGCTTTAAGACAAAGTGCATAATGGTCAGAGGTACTACATATCTGACAAGAGATCACAGGCAAGAAATGCCAGGTACCTTTGTGAAAAACACGACTGGCCAGACAAAGAGAGATTATGAGCTCCAAGCAGCTGCTGATAAAATCAAAAATCTGAAAGCTTTACATTAAAATCTGCAATAGCCCCGTGGCTTCAAGCCCAGAAGTGTGACCCACAACCTCTCAGCAAACGACAATCAGTTCCTAACAAATGGGCATCAGATCTTTTCTCGTTTCAGAGAACACTTCAGCAATCTCCAAATTCAACAATCCACTGACTGCACAGCTACCATTGAGTCATTTTCACCAAGCTCAGGAAAGGCTTGTCAGAATTCTTCCCAAGTGAAAGATGTGAAGGCTATAAAGCGGCTTTCAATAGGTACGTTGCCAGGAGCTTGATGGCATTGCACCTGCAGTATTAAAGTATAGACAAATTTATATGTTAGGAAACTCATGAGTTTCTTCTGCCTCATCTGGAACCAGGCTGTTGGGCTTGCAAGACTACAAGGATATCTCCATAGTTTATCTTTACATGTAGATAGGAGGCAAGTCCATCTGTAGAAACAAGGAAACAGTAGACAACTTCTTTGTAGCTCATCCAAATCCGAGAAAAGTTCTAAAAACATAATTAGGACATGTCTTTGAAGACTGTTGATCTGTCCAAGACTCTTGTCATCACAAAGGTCTGTTCAAATATTGCTGCTGGATAAGATGATCAATGCCACTCATAATGGAAAAATGACCAGTGTTATGCAAAGTGGTATGACATCAAATATCTTTCCTGTCACCAAAGGCACCAAGCAACACTGTCTATCAGTTTCAACTCTGTTTGCTATATACTTCTCAGCCATGATCCAACATGTACTCAAATATTCTGACACAGGAGCAAACGTTCAATTCAGGAAGGATTCACTGTCATTCAGTCAGAATCTTCAAACTTCATTCCTCATAGCACTCTGTATGTTACTCCACTCTAACTACTGCAGTGGTTCAAAAAGCCAACTCAACGTCATCTTCTCAAGGGCAGTTAGAGACTAGCACACTGGCTAGGCTAGCCAGCGAAACTGACACCCTGTGAATAAACAATTTTTAAAAAATTGGAAAGTTTCTTCAACTTGGAAAGCTTCAAAGTTAGTAAAAAGGTTGATGAACAGATATTGAATGAACTCTTATTTGCAGATGCTTGTACTCATATAGCACATTCCTGAAGGACATTCAATTGTTTGATGACTATTTTGCCCTCGTCTCAGAATACTTTGATCTTTAAAGAAAATAGTAATCTTGTACAAAGCCTTGCCTGGGAAAAAAACATCGTCACTGTCAACAGCACTTACCTCCATTCAGCAAATAGGTTTTGTTAACTTGGAAATATCTTTCACAATACCACTCTGCTGGATGATGAAATCATCCATCACCTGGTAAAAGTAAGCTCAGCATTTGGGAGGCTTACCAGTGTGACGTAAAGTAAACACAGCATTCAATCTTCTTTGTTCGAGATCGATTCACATTTTCGGGGGCTTGTTCAGTAACATAGTTTGTATGGAAGGCTTTTACAAATGAAAAGCAGTTCTCTAAAGCCAGTTAAGTGTGGAATACCATACCACAGGATATTTCAAATTTAGATATCAAGTTGATCTGAAAGCTAAATGAAATAACTCCAAGAGGCCAGTATCCTGTCATGAAATAACCCTTTATTTACAGGAGGAGGGTCCTTGACATGATCCAGCTTCCCTCAGAGCCAGGTCTCAGAGTGAACAGGATGTATGACACTCCAGTTCTTATCCATCAGCCAGGGCTCCTTGATTGGACAAGATTAACAGCTCCAATCAGGGAACCCATTTTGTATGATGTCCATCTGGCTGACCTTATTATAACCACTCCACAAACCTTAGAGCTTGCAGGGTTGCATCCAATGCGTAGGAAAAAGCAACTTTGGAGTCATGTGTTTTCAGAACAAATGAGCCTGTCACACGATCATGCATCAATTCATTCCCTCCAACCTTGATATCAGATACAACATTTTCAATTAAATGTGTACATTAGAACTTGCTTAGTGTCATATCTGAGATGACATCAATCAAATCAATGGCAGAATCCCTCACGACACATTTACTTCACATCTACCATAACTTGAAGAAATCACTCAACAATCAAATAAAATCACAAACTTTTGGCTTTCATCTTCATATACTACCAAGAAACAGACAGAAAACATACATTTCTACAACAAGTGAATATTGAAATTGCAAGTCCAAAACTAGGTGCTTTGACTTGTTCATTTGTTAATCAAACTAGCAACATAGTTAGCCACATCTGGGTCAGATCTTAACTCAGTCAAACTCCAATCACTTACACAGATATGTATTAAATAAATATCATAAATATGTTAGAACTTCTAACAGATGTTTTATTGAAATTACGTGGACTGCACTTGGATTTTCTGTCAAGATGCTGGCTTCCACTGTATTACTATAACGAGGAATGGTACAAGGCCCTGAAGGCGGTCTCACGGGGATGTGTGTCAAACAAATTCCTGCTTCTCAGTTCACAAACATACATTTTCATGTTTGGAGGCTTTTGAATACCATCTTCAGAATTCAGGACTCGCTGTCTGTCAGAACAAAAATGAATGGCTGTTTATTTTAGCTTACCTTCTTGCCTATGCTGCTAGTATCCCTTAAACTCTACAATCAAATGTCAATATAATCCTCCAGGTTTTTCTTCCTCCAGTCTGGAGGAGCGAAAAAAGACCTTTGCTGGCCATAGTTTCAAAGGAATATAGTTGATAGTGGAATGATTACATATGTGAGCAAAATTCAAAAATACATCAATGTTAACTCTGCTAGTAGGAACTGCAGATGCTGCAGAATCTGAGATAACAAGGTGTGGAGCTGGATGAACACAGCAGGCCAAGCAGCATCAGAGGAGCAGGAAGGCTGATGTTTTGGGTCTAAACCTTTTTTCAGATAAGACTCTTGCAGCTTTCTTGCACCTCTGATGCTGCTTGGCCTGCTGTGTTCATCCAGCTCTACACCTTGTTATATCAATGTTAACTCTGTTTTCTTCTCACAGATGCTTTCATATCTGCTTGAGTTTCACCGGCAATTTCTGTTTTTCACACAGTCACCTTACTTCACAGTTTGGTAAGGATTCCATTTCGTGATAGGTTACAAGTTGCAGGACATGTGCAGAGTGGTAGCTTGACAGACTGCATATTCTTCATGCTTTTTATTGACTGATGAAGGGCTCGCTGATCGGGGTCTTCAGGAGTAATGAAGGGGCACTACCGGACCAGGACGAGTCCAAAGTCCAGATCCATATGGGATCACCATAAAAGTTGAGCAATGTAACAGGTTAATGTGTTAGGAGGTTGCGAGCAGGGAGGAGAGATTTCATTCCGAAAAGGTGCTGTTATACCAGGCTCCAAACATTTAGGACTTAAATAAGTTCTGGCAATCAGTATGTGAGCTCAGAGTGGGACTAAGTCCCATAGAAGGATGTAAAAGTCTGAAAGGATTGATGATAAGGAATATCAAAATTGTAACCGATTGTGATGATAGCAAATTGAGTTGATGGGAAAGCAGCTTTGGAGCTACAAGGAATAAGACCAACCAGCTGTGTCTTCTTCAAGGTCTCTGCAACAACATCTGTTTCATTAGCTTAATGAACAAGAAGACAGAGAGCTCACAGTGCATGATAATGAGCAGTGGCATAAATGGGTCATACAACAGCTAAGGGTCAAAAAACCCTGAAGTCATTTTGGAAAAGTGAGGGCTTCAAAGAAACCCTGACAACGTTCAATAGTTCAATTCAAATGAGGGACAAGGTGATGGAACTCCTTAAGCAGCATTTGCTTCGTAAAACTGAGAAAGATTGCTGCTCCGGGAAACTCAGGGACACTGTCATCTTAATGAAACCAGTTATCTGCAAGAAGACTATAATTGTGTCCATGAGTATGTGCTGGAATACAATCTCAAGAATCCACAAGACTGCAATCCAAGAAAAGAGGACAAATTACCATGATGCAAGCAGTCATTGAGGTAGAATATGATAGAGTAGCTTTTAAAAGAAATTCAAAACTAGGACTTTGAAACTGAAGAATTGGGATACCTTGTAAAGGAGACAAGGCTTTAATAAATTTATTGCCCACAGTGATACTACCATCTGATGAAGGGGGTTGCTAAGAATTCTGTGGAATCTGGTTTAACTGCACTTGCTATTTGACACATTTTGTGCAATGTTTGATCATACTTTATCTGTTATCCATGTTTAACTCATATTAATTTGGGATTTTACATCTGTATATATACATACATATATAGTAGATTGTTTTGTTATGCAGACTTTGTGCAGTGAAGTCTATTTTCTTTGTTGGAAACATTGAAATCTTGCATCCTTATTGTCTTAGTCAGCACCTGGATTTCAAACTTTGTTGACTTTAAACAAAACAAAAGCTATTGGTCCCTTGCTAAGTAACAACAAATTTGGCAGTCTCAACAGGCATCATAACACAGGTACTAAAATGTAACGTTAAACTGCAAAAATAGATTGCGCTGCATTCATCCTCTTACCATATCCTTCCAAGAAATAGGAACTTTGGGATGAATATGTCTTGCATCTAAATTTTGATTAAATCTGACTGGAACATAAAGTGGTATTCCTTGGTACATATTCATGCTGATATTTTTGATCAAATGAGCAAATATAAGATCTTCATCCTCCACTGGCCTAGCCACGCAAGGTTGATTAATGATTCCTGCAAATCCAAAAGCCATGCTAACCAATTAATTACAATGAAAAGGTGGAAATAATTTGCATTAGTATTACATAGAAGGCATGATAATTTTTTCATATTCACTCATGGGACGTGGGCATCGCTGGCTAGCCAGCATTGATTGCTTGTCCCTAACTGCCCTTCAGAAGGTGGTGATGAGCTGTCTCCTTAAACTGCTGTAGTCCAATTGCTGTAAGTTGATCCACAATGCCATTTAGGAGAGAATTCCAGGATTTTTATACAGTGACAGTGAGGGAACATTGATATATTTCCAATCAGGATGGTGAACACCTTGGAGAGGGCTTGAAGGTGGTGATGTTGCCATGTATCTGCTTCCCTTGCTCGTCTAGTGAATGTGGGTTTGGAAGGTGCTGTTTAAGGATCTTTGATGATTTTCTGCAGTCTATCTTATACGTAATGTACACTTCTGCTACTGAGCCTCAATAGTGGAGTGAGTGGATAGTTATGGATATGGTGAGGTTGTAGACTTGCTCGCCAAGCCAGTGTGTTTGATTGTAAATGTTTCATCACCCTGCTCGGTAACATCGTCAGTTCGCCTCTGGTGAAGCGTTGGCATTCTGTCCCGCTTGCTATTTATATGCCTTGGTTTGCTGGGGTGGCTGGCATTACTTCTGCTGTAATGCCAACCAGCCCAGCAATCTGAAGCAGATACACAGCAAGAAGGACAGAACACCAGCACTTCACGGTTAGGGGGGGAGGGGGCAGAGGGCACACTGATGATGTTACCTAGTAGCATGACAAAATGTCTGCAATCAAACACACCAGCTCAGCGACCAAGTCTACAAACTCATCCACAACCCCTGACACCAATCTTCTCAAAAACTTTTTGGATATGGTGCCAATCAAATGGGCAGCTTTGTCCTGGATGGTCCTGGATCCTTTTTGAATATTGTTGGAGCCGCACACATCCAGGCAAGTGGGGAGTATTCCGTCACATGCCTGACTTGTGCCTTGTAGACAAAGGAAATGTTTTGGGGGGGAGTGGGGGTCAGCAGGTGAGTTACTGTCCATAACATTCCAAGCCTCTGATCTGCACTTGCAGCTACTGTGTTGATATGACAAGTCCAGTTGAGTTTCTGTTCAATGGTAGCCCCAAGGGTGTTGAAAGTAGGGATTCAGTGATGAAAACACCATTGGATTTCAAGGTGTCATGATTGGAGATGGTCATTGCCTGGCATTTGTGTGGTATAAATTTTACTTGCATTTGTAAGCCAAACCTGGATACTGACCAGGTTTTGCTGCATTTGAACATAGGCTGCTTCAGTTTCTGAGGGGTTGCAAATGGTGCTGAACAATTCTTCAGTACTATTGTTCGAATGTTATCAGGGTCTATATGCTTTACAGTATTCAGTGTTTCCGACTGTTTCATTACATCACGTCAAGTGAATCAAATTAGCTGAAGACTGGTTTCTCTAATATTGGGGACTGCAGGAGCAGGCTGAGTTAGATCATCCATTTAACATTTCTGACTAAAGATTAGTGCAAATGCTTCAATCTCATCTTTTGCACTTATATGTTTGGCTTTTCCATCATTGAGAAATTGCAGCTGAATAATAACCTGCTCATATGTTTCTTGTGCATTTTTTTAAACTGATTTTTCACTGACTGATTGAAATTAATCCTGACATGAAAGTCTACTTCTGCATTTTATTTTGCTAATTCTTCCACATAAATGGCAATTTTTCATAAACTCTGAAAACAGTATCTCATTGCTTCAACGTGCAATGTCCTTTGTACTTGCAGTTCAGATGAAGAACTTTTTTTTACTGAATGTTTTCTTGTCCCATCTGAATTATTACTTTTAGACCACTGCCACATGAGAATCTGGGATATGATTGGCGGTGGAAGCTCTGTGTGTATCACTCACAGTTTTAAAATGAATGCAGCTCTACAAAAAGTGAGGATAGGAAACAAATTAATTGGTTGCAAAATCCAAAATGGCCTGCTTTGTTTATATTGCAGTTTTTGTTTTAATTAAGAGGGTGTAGTCACACACACTGACACGATGGGGCTTTTTAAAGCATAACACCTATTGATGTCAACACAGGACTCAGGGTTAGAGATTTTTTTTTCTTCACTCACAAGGTCTACAAGAGCAGGGTTCAAATCTTTTGGTTTCTTACTCGGAGATGAGAAACTGCCATGAAGCCACATGCTTGCTCCACCTCTGTGCAGTGACAAGAACAGACAAGCTTCTCCCAATGTTGTAGAAGTCTTCCCAAATGAACTGGAAAAATCATACTCTATTATGAAAACCTGTGTTGAAATATTGCATTTATAAAATAGAAAATTGCAAATGATTTTGACTGAATTTTTCAAACAAATTAAACTTAATTTATTATAACTAATTCTCGAAACATTATGGTTGATTAAAATTTAATTGATGAAGAGGAACTGAACCTTGAATGTTGAGCAATGTTTTTCGCTGCTGACGAGTCAGTATTCTATTTTACATATTAATAAATTAGGAAACTCGCTCATCAGATTCATACGATTCATTCAGAGGTCAGGACTCTGTTAACAGTGATTGTATTTCATTGAAAAAAACTCAACAAACATGTGTCAATGGACTTTTCTCTGAAAATGTCTTTAAACTATAATCTTGCCAAGAGAACTGAAGAGTCACATAGACATTAATTATGACATATTCACCAGCACCCATCCCAGAATTTTAATAATTGGAATGTGAGCTGTCTTTCCACAGTGCATGGCAAAGTTTTATTCTCCTGTTTCTTAGAAAGGCGCAGAATACACAATGAAAGCTTTACTGCTTAATATTTTTCCCTTCTATTGGTTTACTTGAAGCTTCTGTTGAAACATGCGTACTTCAGAAAGGTAAACCACATGAATCAAAGTGTGTTGATGAATCTTTGATGATTCTTTAACCTCACCATCAGCAAATCGGTTCAAAATATTGGCAGGATGGCTATTGTTTCTTTCCAAGAAACAGATATTAACCTGGTTATTGGGAACAAATCAAAGTCAACCTGGATGGTTTGGACTGTCAGGCCATAACTGAAAGCATTACAAGAGGAGTTCAATGTATTTATAATTCAGCACTGTTCTTTGCACTGTTTACAAGGAGACAATAGACTAGTGGATTATTGGTAGACTATTAATCCAGAAATTTAGCTATTGCCCTGGGGACCTGGATTCAAATCCTACTATAGTATAATTTGGAATTTGAAATCCATTTCAAAACAATCTGGAATTAAGAATTTAAATGATGACTATGAATCAATGTCAATTTTTAGAAAATCCTATCTGGTTCACTTATATACTTCAAGCAAGAAGATCTCACCAGGTCTGGCCTACATGTGAATCTGGAGCAACAGCAATTTGGTTGATTCTTAAGTGCCCTCTGAAATGGCCCAGCAAGCCACTCAGTTGTCTCAATCACTATGAAGTCTCAACTAAAGAAATGAAATCACCTGGCATTGACCGAGGCACTGAAACAACAAGAACAATGGCAAAAACATCTCTGTCAACCCTGCGAAGTCCTTCTTACTAACATCTGCCAAAATCGAGATAGCTGTCTCATAGTCAAGCAACAGCCTGATGCAGTCATACTTACGGGATCAGATTTGACAGACACCACCATCACTACCTCTGAACATGTCCTATCCCACTGGCAGGTCAGTGGTATACAGGTGGGAAGGAGTTGCCCTTGCAGTTCTTAGACATGAAGTCTCATATCATCAGGTTAGAAAGTCACAAGGAAACATCCTGCTGATTACCATGTACCATCCTCCCTCAGCTGATGATGTTGAGCAACACTTAGAAAAAACAGTGAAGGTGGCAAGGGTGCAAAATGTACTCTGGGTGAAAGGGTTCAATGTCCTCAGCCAAGTGTGGCTCCACAGCAGCATTACTGATTGAACTGATTGAACAAAATATTTGTAGAAAAGAATGGTCATCATTTTTAGGCAATTCAGAGGCCACTACTTCATTCCCGTTGTGTTTGGACACAGGAGTTTTCTGGCCTGCACTCTGAAAATTCATAAAACAGGAGCAGCAAATTTGGGAATACTTCCACAGTGGACTCAAATCTCTCCCAGAGGTCTGTTCTATCAAATCGAAGCCAAGATGACATCATCACAAAATGCTTGTAATATTTCATGATGCGTAAAGTAACACCAAAAGATATTTTAATACAGAAGGTACACCAGATATAAAATACAGGCTGAATTACCTCCATACAGGTTACACGCATTGCCAGTTTCACCTGAAAATTGGAGATCAAAGAAGTCTGTTACATTTGGAGGAGGATCAGGGAGCACTTTGATGGCACAAATCACGGGCTTATTTTATTGGATGTTGCCCCACTTCCATTCCATTGCCTTCTCCACCCCATTATTATTTTCTTGTCTCTAGAAAGGGAAATCATGTTTGACAGAAGTGTTGAATTGTTTGAGCATATAACAAGCAGCATTGATAAACATTGATGTGTATTTAGATTTCCTGAAGGCATTCAACAAGGTCTGCACGAAAGGTTAACAAAGTGTGGAGCTGGATGAACACAGCAGGCCAAGCAGCATCTCAGGAGCACAAAAGCTGACGTTTCGGGCCGAGACCCTTCATCAGAGAGGGGGATGGGGAGAGGGAACTGGAATAAATAGGGAGAGAGGGGGAGGCGGACCGAAGATGGAGAGAAAACAAGATAGGTAGAGAGGAGAGTATAGGTGGGGAGGAAGGGAGAGGATAGGTCAGTCCAGGGAAGATGGACAGGTCAAGGAGGTGGGATGAGGTGGTAGGTAGGAAATGGAGGTGCAGCTTGAAGTGGGAGGAAGGGATGGGTGAGAGGAAGAACAGGTTAGGGAAGCAGAGGCAGGCTGGGCTGGTTTTGTGATGCAGTGGGGGGAGGGGAAGAACTGGGCTGGTTTTGGGATGCCGTAGGGGAAGGGGAGAGTTTGAAGCTTGTGACGTTCACCTGGGCCATCTCCAACACATCCCTCATCTTCCTGGACCTCTCAGTCTCCATCTCAGGTAACCAGCTAGAAACTGATGTCCATTTCAAGCCCACTGACTCCCACTGCTGCCTAGAATACACCTCCTTCCACCCACCCTCCTGCAAACATTCCATCCCCTATTCCCAATTCCTCCGCCTCCACCGCATTTGCTCCCAGGATGAGGCATTCCACTCCCACACATCCCAGATGTCCACGTTCTTCCAGGACCGCAACTTTCCCCCCGCAGTGGTTGAGTACGACCTTGACCGCGTCTCCCGCATTTCCCGAAACACATCCCTCACACCCAGCCCCCGCCACAACCGCCCCCAAAGGATCCCCCTCGTTCTCGCATACCACCCCCACCAACCTCCGGATACAACGTATCATCCTCCGACACTTCTGCCATCTACAATCCGACTCCACCACTAAAGACATTTTTCATCCCCACCCTTGTCTGCCTTCTGGAGAGACCACTCTCTCCGCGACTCCCTTGTCCGCTCCACACTCCCCTCCAACCCCACCATACCCAGCATCTTCCCCTGCAACCGCAGGAAATGCCACACTTGCCCCCACACCTCCTCCCTCACCCCCATCCCAGGCCCCAAGATGACCTTCCATATCAAGCAGATGTTCACCTGCACATCTGCCAATGTGGTATATTGTATCCATTGCACCCGGTGTGGCTTCCTCTACATTGGGGAAACCAAGTGGAGGCTTGGGGACCGCTTTGCAGAACACCTCCGCTCGGTTCGCAACAAACAACTTCACCTCCCAGTCACGAACCATTTTAACCCCCCCTCCCATTCCTCAGACGACATGTCCATCATGGGTCTCCTGCAGTGTCACAATGATGCCACCCGAAGGTTGCAGGAACAGCAACTCATATTCCGCTTGGGAACCCTGCAGTCCAATGGTATCAATGTGGACTTCACAAGCTTCAAAATCTCCCCTTCCCCCACTGCATCCCAAAACTAGCCCAGCTCGTCCCCTCCCCCCACTGCATCCCAAAACCAACCCAGCCTGTCTCTGCCTCCCTAACCTGTTCTTCCTCTTACCCATCCCTTCCTCCCACTTCAAGCTGCACCTCCATTTCCTACCTACCACCTCATCCCACCTCCTTGACCTGTCCATCTTCCCTGGGCTGACCAATCCCCTCCCTACCTCCCCACCTATACTCTCCTCTCTACCTATCTTGTTTTCTCTCCATCTTCGGTCCGCCTCCCCCTCTCTCCCTATTTATTCCAGTTCCCTCTCCCCATCCCCATCCCCCTCTAGGCCCGAAACGTCAGCTTTTGTGCTCCTGAGATGCTGCTTGGCCTGCTGTGTTCATCCAGCTCCACACTTTGTTATCTTGGATTCTCCAGCATCTGCAGTTCTCACTACCGCACGAAAGGTTATCTTGCAAGATAGGAGCTTACAATATTGGGGCTAACGTGTCAGCCTACGTGAAGATTAGATAACATACTAGAATAATCTTTCTTTTTCAGGTTGGAAAGAAGTAACTAGTGGACTTCCACAAATATCAGTCCTACAGCTGCAATCATTTAGTGTTTATATTAGTAGTAAATGTTACTCCCACAAGTCTTTGGTCTGCTCTCTCGTTAGAGAGAAAGAGAGATGACTGGAAGAGAACTAAACCCAAGGGTAACCAACCCACAGGTAAACAGCAAGGTCAACAAGGTGGGACCATCATGATGATCTCAGCTATTGTGGGAATTGTACCTACATCGCTGGCATCCCTCCGCATCACAATCCAGCCAACTGACCTAACGTGTGTGAAGAAATGTGGCTTCTAAAACGTGTTAGTGAATTACACTGAGAGGCCAACTGATAACATTAGCTTGGTTTTCATTGTAATTCTTAGCACAGTCATTGTTACTTCACAAGTGTTGTTCAATAGCAAAATCACATCTATTGTTGGACACTAGCTTCTGAATTTTTCATAGTCAGAATGCTGCTGGCTGTGGACAATGAAAGGGATGTGTTGTTTGATAAAGAAACTCACATATCATAGTAATCAATTCTATGGTAAGCAGATAATCTTTTTGGCTTGAAAACAGCATCCTATTTGTGGAGAATCCACTTATGAGATTATTGGAAGGAGCAGTACTCTCAACTAGCTTCACCTGTTACTCAAATGTTTTCAGGCTAAATTGATTTATTCTGGAGAGTTTTCAAGGTGAAGTGGTGACCTCAGATTCCTCCATGAATTATGTGATATACAGTGAATGATGATTTAATCAGGGTAACCATCACACAGCAAAGTTTTAATACGCCCACTCTCAGCACCAAGCTTACATAGTAAGAAGATAGCAAGCAACTGATTCCAGTGGCTGAAAACAATAACTTGTATTGTAGCCTGTGGAGCTTTAAGAACCCCAATTTCTCTGTTGACCAGTGAACGTAGGCTTGCACTGAATAAAACTATTTTTAAAAATGCTGAATCAAGAGGCAGGATGTTGCAAACTTAATTTGGTATTGATAGAAACAGACAGTTACCCTAACAAAAACATTGCAAAGTAGCAATTGGCTGGTGGGCGGAATCAAAATGTTGAGTATCAGGATGGCAGGGCACAAAGATCGGTAGAAAAGTTAAAATTGTGATCAGAGATAATGGGAATTGCAGATGCTGGATAATCTAAGATAACAAAGTGTAGAGCTGGATGAACACAGCAGGCCAAGCAGCATCTCTCCCAAGATGCTGCTTGGCTTGCTGTGTTCATCCAGCTCCACACTTTGTTATCTCGGTCGGAAAGTTAGTTGTGAAGAGGATATAAGGAGCCTACAAAGTGACATAAATTAGTTAAGTGAGCGGGCAAATATCTGGCAGACAGAATATAATGGGAGAAAGTGTGAATTTGTTCATTTTGGCAGGATGAATTGAAAAAAAAAGTGTTATATCTAAATGGTGAGAGGTTCCCATGTTCTGAGTTGCAGAGAGATATGGGTGTATGAATCTCAGAAGGTTAGCATGCAGTGCAGCAAGTAATCAGGAAAAGTAAGCGCATGTTATGTTTTAATAGCGTGAAGAATTTAATTCAAGAGTAGAGAAGTTAAGCTCCAGTAGTACGGAGCATTGGTGAGACCACATCCAGGGTACTGCATTCAGTACTGGACACCATGCTTACAGAAGGATGTTGAAGTGTTGGAAGCAATTCAGGAAAGATTTACTGCACTAATACCGGGAATGAGCAGGTTTTCTTTAGAGGAAAGACAAGTCAGGGTAGGCCTGTATACTCTGTAGTTTAGCAGTGCCAGAGGTCATTTAATTGAAACACAATATTCTGAGGTCCTTGGCTAGGTGGATGGTGAAAGGTTGTTTGCTCAGGAGTTGAATGCAGAAATAGCTTGAGAGCTTAAAAATTTGTGCTCACTCATTTAAAACAGAGATGAGGATTTTTAAAATCTCTTCAGAAGGTCATGGGTCTTTCGAATTCCCTTCCTCAAAAGGCAATGGATACAGACACTTTGAACATTTTTTTCTGACAGAGGTAAACAGTTTCTTGATTACCAAGGGAAGAAATATTTTTGGCGGTATACTGGATTGTGGAGTTGAGATTAAAATAAGATCAGTCATGATCTTATTGAATGACGGAGCAGGGTGGAATGGCTGAGTGGTCCACTCTTGTTCATTTATTCAGAATAACAAATGGATCCCACCACCCAGGGAAGTCATACAAAGGCCGCACAATCAAGATTGGGGGAATGCAATATAGGTAAAGCCTATAGGTTCCTTGCAAGACCCTCCTGATATATCTGATAGGTGATTTTCACTTTGTTTCAGCCTGATGGACAGGGTAATAATCAACTCAGGCTGTCTCAGAATTAGATTTTGACATATTGAGCACTGATCAACTGTGACAAGATACAGGCTTTCTTTTTCTGTTGACTACTCAGAATTATTTTAGGATTTTGCCAACCTTTCTGTTGAGTTGTATGAGGCTTATGCATAATGCATTCAGAGTGTTGCTCATGTGAAAGGTGAGTAATGAAGTCAGAAGGAAAGCTAAGATTACAAGTGGACTATAAACTCATATTGCCTGGAATGCACTTTGATCAAACTTAAATACAAGCTTGTGTCAGTGCAAGAGGTACATTATTAAGGGCAACATCATAAAGATAGAGGCGTTTTCTACTGATTGAGCTGAATACGTATCCAATCCTTAAATCATTATGATGAATTCCAAGCAGAACACTGACCAAGTTACATGTTGTCGAAGGTTATTCCATTACAAGAGTGGTGTCAAAGCAGAAAAATCTTTACCGGATAAATTTATGATACTCAGAAGAGCAGAAAATAAAAGTGCTGAAAAATTATAAGCTGAAGCTCCTCGATTGATAAGCTGAAACAATACTCGATTGAACAATGTTGATTAAAAATGGACAGAACCATGTATTAGAATGTCAGAACTCTGAACTGGAAACATCAGCTCTCTGAGTTGACCGAAATTAGTAACACATATTTGGGCAAACAAATTTTAACAACTAACTTGAACCGACAACATTCAATTCTGCTGTTTAGTTAAAGTTTTGAAATTGTATAATTTGTCTCCATCTCTGTTTTTCACTCAGTCAATTAAGGTACATTGCTTTGGAATCTGTGTTACAATTTTTAATAACCTTACCTGCAGTAGTTTCATGCAGGGAATTCAGGATGGAAAGATAAATTAACATTAGACTAACTATTATCACAAATTTGCAAAGTCCCTCTGTGAACCCTAGCAAGTTATTTTATGCTATCACCCCTAACTTGCTTCAATACCTATGCTTTAAACTCCACGGTGCCCCATATGTATGCATCATATTTTCTCATTCACCACTAGCAACTCCCAACATTCCTAGCATCATTTTTAAGGTCCAGCCACGTACTCAGCCAAGCGCTGGCAGCCTGCAGTTGTCAGATGAAGGGAAATTGGCATCCTGCTTTAATAAGAGGACCTGGAGGTCCTGCTGGAAATGGGATGTGTGTGTGTGTTCATTGAATCCCTATAATCTGGAAACTGACCATTCAGCCCATCAAGGGCACACCAACCCTCCAAAGAGCATCCCACTCAGACCTGTCCTGTAACTCTGCATTGCCCATGGTTAACCCACCCACAAGGCAATTTAGCATGGCCAATCTACATAACCTATACATTTTTGGACTGTGGGAGGAAACTGGAGCACCCGGAGGAAACCCACGCAGACACGGGGAAAATGTGCAAACTCCATACAGTTACCCAAGGGTGGAATCGAACCTAGGTCCTTGGTGCTGTGAAACAGCAGTGCTAACTGCTGAACCACTGTGCTGCCCCATGGTGGGTGTACATGGAACATGCCCTAAGGAATGGTGACAGATGGAGGAGTTTGTGGCAAGTTGGAGTCACCAAGTAACTGCTCTAATGGTCATATCCATTTAGCCCCTATCTGGCAGGTTATTTATGGAGCATTGTGTCGGTGGCCATTATTGGCTTCACTCTAGCCCTGTGCCATTGTTCTGCAAGTGGGCTCAGAGACTGGAAAGGCCTATTAAGGGGTATAGTCAGAAACAAACTGGAAATCAAGTAAGAAATGAGACCAGCTATCAGGAGAGGTTCTTCTGATAAACAGGCTCCAGTTAGCTGGGAGATCGAAACAGATTCAAGTGCAGTCTTTTCAATCTGATATGATGTATGTATTTGGGCTGCTGGCAGAGGGGAAGGCAT
Source organism: Stegostoma tigrinum (assembly GCF_030684315.1). Lineage (NCBI taxonomy): Eukaryota > Metazoa > Chordata > Chondrichthyes > Orectolobiformes > Stegostomatidae > Stegostoma > Stegostoma tigrinum. The sequence goes on from NC_081365.1 coordinate 51,050,359, forward strand.
TGCAGAGAAGCTGTCCATGGCTTCATGTAGATTTTTAGACCCTCCCCTTGCCTGCACACAGACACATCTACTCCACAATGTAATACAAATGTGTGGAACATCTTAAAATTTAACTGTTTAAAATGGAGATGTCCCTTCTCATTTTCATACCTGAACTGCAGGCTGCAGCTTCTTCTGCAGCATATCCTATTGGCTGTTCAGCTTCAACAGCTGACCTGTCATCCTTATTTCGACAGCAATTCACTGCTGAGTGACTGTTTCCTGTGAGATTATGGCCCAATGTGACAGCAATGCCAGTGTTGCAAGGAATTTATTCCTGGTTTGCATCTTGTAAAATAATCAATGGTGAAATGACTGATCTGTGAAATACTTAGAGAACCCTTGAAGTAAAACTTAAACACTTGTCAGTAATGACCAAATTTAGATAAACTGTACTTGCCAATTAAATTTCCCAATCGCAGAGCACTATGGAATAACGAATTCAGTTGCTCGGCAAGAAGGGGCTGAGGGTCTTTGATGTCTCTTCAGATGCCCTGTCTCCAAAGGTGCTCCTGCTGGACCACCATCCCCTCTGTCAGCAGCCCAAATGGCTCCATTTCATCAAGTTGAAAAGATTGCACTTGAATCTGTTCAGATCCCCCAGCAAACTGGAGCCTTCTGAGCGCAGAGATCATCCAAGTCATTCAAGGACACCTGACAAAGCACTCAACAGACTTCCTCAGCTCAACTGCTTGTGACTGAATCAAGGCACAGTAGTAGGAAAAGAAAGATCAAACAACAATGAAGTCACCTTGGGTGGAACCTTTTGCATAAACTTACACCTGAGACAAATATAGTAATTTGTACATAAGCCCTGCATCCTTTGAATCTGTTCAGCCTTCTGACTAATTACATTTTCTTTGTAGTTTGCCTTATGTAGTGCTGATCACTGTACATGCACTCATGAGTATCATGGGGGCAATGCAAAGTGTACTGAAGCTATCATTCTTTTCTGCCCTTCAACAAGACCATGAATGATCTTATTTTAACCTTGCTTCACATGGGCAGGCTTGGTGACTTGGTTAGGCTTTATGCCTTACTTTACAAATAATCTGACAACAGCAATCAGGATTTGTCATGAGCAGACTGACATGGTCTGGCTTCAGCCCTTATTTTGTCAGTGTCTGTGCAGCAAAGTGGCTTAGTTATGAAACAGGCAAGTTAATGAAACAGATTGTACTCACAGGGGTGTGTGCATGTAAGGCAGAGTTCATAAGGTTATTAGAAACTTAATTAGTAGTATTATATGCCATGGCTTATATCTGTTTACTCATAGCTATAGTCTAATTCCTCACAATAAATAATAATTTTTGTTCTGTACAGAAACCTGGTTCCTTTTTTTTGTCAACCATGGTCTGAAAATCAGATAAGTAGGGATACTGTGCGTACTTGAAAAAAAAAGTTGATTTTTTCAATATATGACTCCAAGAATAATAAGCTTTGATTTATAGCACGCTACTCCAGGAACTGTAGCACTATTTTTTCACAAGTTCTCACAGGTGAGAAGGATTACCAATTTAATCACTAAGATGATTACTGCCTAACCACAATCATTATCTTAGATAAAATAAATTCACAATAGGTTTCACTGATGAAAAAAGGTAATTTATTTCTTACAACAAATTTATCTTGTAACATACAGCAAAAATAGATTATTACTAAAATGCAAATTGATACCCCTCGAAATTCAAATATGTGCACATACATTTATAATTAGGACAGATGAGATAAGCAATCTTACAGGGATGTCATTGAAACAAAATATAGGCAAAAAGGAGAAAAATCAATGGATCTGGAGCCCAACCCACGGGGAGAAATAAGTTGACTTTCTCAGATTTCATTTTTTATTATTATGCTTGGTGATAATATCATGTTGTTGTTGACTGTGGCACACTGCATATTGGTAGCTGATCTGTTGGACCTAGGTCTTGTTTTAGATCATTCTTTCTTTGCAAAGCCTTTGGTGTTTATTTTCCGCTCATGAAGAGTGGGAGAGGGAAAGATGGTGATTTTGCTTGCTTTCAGACCTTCCGGAAATCTGAGTTGCAATTGCTTCGAAGGTCTGAGACAAGCTGTCATAAACCAATCTATTTCTAAGCAATTTTGCTTCCATTTAAATCAAAAAACTGGTACAAGTATGTCTTAAAAGAGGAACAAATCCAGTTTTAAAAAAAAATACATGCTCTTATGCAACCAATGAATGAACACTACACAATTCCAGCATTGTTTAGAGATTTGAACAACACATTAGTAAAAACTCCCATTTTCTACATTATATTTTAAATAAACTATATTTTGTTCTTGAACAAAATATTTATCAAATTATTGTCCATGCCAAGGAATTAGTCCAATGGTAATTTTTAGGTAATGCAGGGTCAGTTATGAAATGTACTCAGTTTGCTTTTCAAATTAAATTTACATTTCCATTATAAATCTTTCCGTCTCTGTGTGCACACTGTTATAATGACTTCTCATTACAATTAATTCTACCACCAGCAGAAACTCTTCAATGTCTCCAATGAAGGGAGTTTGTAATTGCAGTGTGACAAGCTTGTATCAGCAGTTTTCATTATAAATGTGGCCATAAGAATTTTTTTATTGTAAAAAGCTGGCAGGAATTATGCACAGATGTAAGATTTTGAACACGATAATTAATCTACTGTGGCACAAGAGAAATAATGTGTTATTTAGTAAGGGAAGATGATAAGTTGGTATAATACAAACATGGTATTCTGAATCATTTCAGAAATATGAAAATAAATATATGTAAGCAACAGAACATTAAGATAAAATATTCTTTGGGAATGTGAAAAGGGAGTAAAAAGAATAAAACTTTCAATGAATTACAAAATAAAACACACTTCTGTGACAATACTATGGCTTCAAAAGGTGCATTTTTTCCTGTTTTGTTTTTTCGAAGCAAGTTTGAGACAGATATACCGAGCAGTCTGTTCAAACCAAAACAGTAAACAGCTTGGGAGGCCTTGGGGAATGGTTTGGAAAGTTGGAACAAAGAAGCAGCCTGAATGGGTATGGTCAAGCTCCCACATAATCAGGATTTCTTTTTAGCTTTCTGCAGTTGTTGGGGTCTTGAAGCTGGATGTGAAAGCTTTTATTCCTCTCTCTGTTACAGCTGAAAGCTAGGGTTCTCACCCTGATGCTAGAATTACATGTGAGACAATCTATTCTACTAAATTTGCCTTTGCCAAGGGCATGTTTACGGGATGTCACCAAACTGGAGCAGTTAATTAGTATTAGTTAATAGACATTATTTTATTAAGCACTTCGATAGTTACAGCTAACCCAACTCTTTTGTTTTATTTTTATTTTATCTATAGTTTAACTGTAGTACAACAATTTAGTGAGTTTTGCTTAAATTCAACAGTTTGACCATTCAAATTGCACCTGGAAGGCAATGCCTTGCACTTATGTTTGAAATAGGGCTATCTTCTTAATGTACTTCGAAGAGAGTTAGTCTGGTCCGTAACACTTGAATATAATGGAACATTTTGATGGAAACTGAAGATTTGATATCATAACCAGAATTTGTATAAATTACACAAATATTGAAAATCTTCCGCATTTAAGGGTATAGATTTGTTGAACTTGTAAGCCAATCTGAGATGAAAAGCTCACTTTAAGGAGAATCAGGAGTAAAAAAACCCATGCTCCACTGTAAGGTTTCATACAATGGTTATGTTGTAATATGACTGTTTTAATTCAATGTAAAATAGAATGTGATCTCCTGATAGCTTTGAGTGGATATGACCTGGTGGTTATAGGGCTCAGGGTCCTAGGTCAAGTCCTCCAGAGAGCCAAACACTTGTTTAAACAGCAGAACACTGAGGAAGACGCAACTATTCTTACTGCTAACATTCAGTCAGATTCAGAGATCATGAGGACAGAGAAAGAGAGGGGGGGGTGGGTGGAGAGAGATGCTTCTGGGTGGAGACATGCGGAGGGCTACCCGTGTGAGACCAGAATGCTTGTGAGAAAGGACTTCCCATTTGAAGAGTAGTACCTTGCAAAGATTAAGAAACGATCAAATGCTGCCTTGTTTTAGAACCATAGAGTCAGAGATTACCGCATAGAAACACACCAGTCAGTAGAACTTGTCCATGCCGACCTGGTATACTAAATTACATCGTCCAATTTGCTGACATTTGGCCCATACTCATGTACCCATCCAGATGCCGTCTAAATGTTGTAATTGTGCCAGCCTCCATCACTTCCCCGGCAGCTCATTTATATACACACCACCCTCTGCATGAAAAAGTTTCCCCTTAGGTCCCTTTTAAATCTTTTCCCTCTCACCTTAAACCTGCGCCTTCTTGTTTTGGACTCCCCTTCCCTGGAAAAAAAAGACCTTGGCTATTCATCCATTTCCATGTCTGTATAAGCCTCTATTAGGTCATCCCTCAGCCTCCAGTCCTCCAAGGAAAATAGTCCCAGCCTATTCAACCTCTCCCTAAAGCTCAAATCCTCTAACCCTGGCAACATCCTGTAAATCTATTCCGAACTTATTCAAGTTTCACAGCATTCTTCCTGTAGCAGTGTAACCAGACTTGAACACAGTATTCCAAAAGTGCCCAAAACAATGTCCTGTACAGCTGCAACATGACCTCCCAACTCCTCTACTCAATGCACTGACCAATAAAAGAAAGCGTATCAAATGGTTTCTTCACTCGCCTGTCTACCTGTGACTCCAATCTGAAGGAACCACGAACCTGCAACTCCAAGGTCTCTTTGTTCGGCAATACTCCCTTGGACCTTACTATCGACTGCACTGATTTGCTTTTCCAAAATGCATCACCTCATATTTATTTGAATTAAACTCCATCTGCCACTCCTCAGTCCATCGGCCCACTGATCAAGGTCTTATTGAGATAACTTTCTTCGCTGCTGACTATATCAGCAAAGTTGGTGTCAAGTGCAAACGTACTAACTGTACATCTTATTTGTTTTTCTTTTGTTGCTAGCTGGGCTAGTGTTTATTGCCCATCCCTAATTGTCCAAAGGGCAGTGAAGAGTCAACCACACATTGCTGGGGGTCTGGAGTCACATGTAGGTCAGACCACGTAAGCATGGCAGTTTCCTTCCCTAAGGGCATTGTGGGTTTTTTTTCCCAACAATCAACAATAGATTCATGGTTATCACTTGGTTCTTAATTCCAGATATATACTGAATTCAAATTCTACCATCTGCCATGGTGTGATTCGAACTCAAGTGCCTAGAATGTTATCTGCATCTCTGGATTAACAGTCCAGCCACAGAACTACTAGGCATCGCCTCTCCTCTTATATTCACATCCAAATCATTTATATAAATGACAAAAAGCAGTGGGCCCAGCCCCAACCCTAGAAGCACACTGCTGGTCACAGGTCTCCAGTCCAAAAAACCCCTCCGTTACCACTCTCTGACTCCTTTCTTCAAGCGAGTTCTGTATCCAGATGGCTAGTTCTCAGTATATTCCACGTGATCTAACCTTCTTAGCCAGTCTACCAAGCAGAAACTTGTCAAATGACTTACTGATGTCCATATAGACCACATCCGCCACTCTGCCCTCATCAACCCACTTCGTCACTTCAAAAAATTTAATCAAGTTTGTGAGACACAATTTCCCATGCACAAAGCCATGTTGACCATCCCTAATCAGTCCTTGTCTTTCCAAATATGTGTAAATCCTGTCCATCAGAATCCCTGGCAAACAACTTGCCCACCATTGTTGTCAGGCTCAGCAACCTATTATTCCCTTGCCTTTCCTTACCATGTATCTCAAATAATGGTACTATGCTCGCTAACGTCTAGTTTTCTGGAACCTCACCCATGGCTTTCGATGATACAATTACCTCAGCAAGGGGCCCAGCAATCACTTCCCTAGCTTTCCATAAAGTTCTAGGGTACACCTGGTTAGGTCCCAGGGATTTACCCACCTTTACATGTTTTCAGACATCCAACACCTCCTCCATTGTGATATGGACACTTTTCAAGATATCTCTATTTATTTCCTCAAGTTCTCTAGCTTCCATATCTTTCTCCACAGTAAACACTGATGATCAAAAATCCTCTCCATCAAATCCTGCAACATTACGTAAGTTCCCCTCCGTGTTTGGAAAGTTAAAACCCCCTATCATTACAACCCGATTATGCTCACTGATCACCAAGATCTTCTCACAAATTCGCTTCTCAATTTTACATTGACTTTTGGGTTGCCTATTATACAGTACCAATAACGTGAACATCCCTTTCCTATTTCTCAGTTCCACCCAAAAACGTCACTGGACGTACTCCCAGGAATATCCTCGATAAGTACAGTTGTAATGTTATCCTTAATGAAAATTGTCACTCCACATCCTCTCTTACCTCCCTTTCTATTGTTCCAGTAGCATTTATATGCTAGAACATTCATCTTCCAGTCCTGATATCTATGATATCCCAGTCCCAAGTTCCCAATCATGCCTGAAGTTCATCTGCATTATATTTTAGGCCTCTTGCATTGAAATAAAGGCAGTTTAATTTATCAGTCCAACCACATCCTCTGCCTTGACTGTTTGACTTGCTCCTTTTCTCAACTGTACTGGCCTCAGACCTATCTCTTTTCTCACCAGCTGTTTGGATCCCATTCCACATTGACTTGCTCAAAGCCTCCTGACTAGCACGAGCAAATTTCTCCACCAGAATATTGGTCCCTTTTCAATTCAAGTCATTCTCTTACAGGTTATTTCTAGCCCAGAAGAGATTCAGTGTTGCCACAAGTCCATTTGTGTATGCTAAGGGGAATTGATTATTGGGAATTTAAAAAGATTTTACAAGACTTGAAATTTGTGAAATTCTTAAAGGCATTTGGGACTTGAAAAACAAGATCACAGTTATGCTAACAGGTGGTATAGCATATGGAAGCGTTATGGGGTTATGCACATCACATTGACCAATCAGTCAGCAAAAGTATGTTCAAGATTAAGGATGGCAGAGGCTAGCTGCTATCTTGTCAACCAGATTATTTAAATTGAAGACTTGCTTTTCGCAGCACCAAAAGTTATGCCTCGGACATTTCTTTTTTCTTGCCCTGTATGCTCGCTTCATCAGAGGAGACTATTTGATTTTGACTGTGAATAATGCTATGGACAATCCATCAGTAATTCAATTAAATCTTGTGCAGGTTTGCTCTCCCTATTTATTTCACAAAAGTCCTTATTATCATTTCCTGATAACTTGGACAAATGCATACTTATTAAAAGCAAAATGCAAGAGATGCCACGTAAAAATACTTTATTTGCATATATTTGTGTTAAAAATTGAATGTTGGTAGTTGGTACCACACATCACAAAACAGAGAAAAAAAATCTTAAACTTCTCAGAAACATTTGAAAGCTGTCATGATTATATCTCCTTTTTTTGTGCTGAAGAGCAAAAATATGTGCTAATGTAACACTCCTATTTAAAAGTGAGGGGGGTAAAAGACAGGAAACTGTAGGCTGGTTAGCCTGACCTCAGTCTTTGTTAAGATTTAGAATCCATTATGAAGGATGGGATCACGGAGTACATGGAAGTGCATGGTAAAACAAGGCTGAGTCAACGCAGCTTCATCGAGGTGAGGTTATACCTGAAAAATCTGTTCCAATTCTTTGAGGAGATAACAAGTTAGTTAACCAAAGGAGAACTATTCAGGATATGCATTCTGATATGGATGGATGAATGTATGGCTAAGTTTGCAAGTGACACTAAGATGAAGGGACTGGTAGCATTGAGGAAGTAGGGATACTGCAGAATGACTTGGACAGACAAGGAGAGTGGGCAAAGAAGTGGGAGATGGAACACAATTTGGGAAGGTTGAGGTTATGCACTTTGATGCGATGAGTATTTTAGAAAGAGGGATAGGCTTTGGAAATCTGAAGCACAAAGGGGCTTGGGAGACCTGGTTCAGGATTCTCTTATAGTTAAAATGCAGATTCAGTTGGCACTTCGGAAGGTAAATGCAAAGTTAGCATTCATTTCAAGAGAGTTAGAATACAACAGCACAGATGTACTGCCGAAGCTGTCTTAGGATCTGATCAGACTGCATATTTGAGTTTGGGTTCGATTTATTTTTGTCACATGTACTAAGGTGAAGTTTTGTTTTGCATGATATACAGACAAATCACACCATGCAAAGTGCATTAGGGTAGCAGAATACAATGCAGAATACAGTGTTACAGCCACAGAGAAGATGCAGGGAGACAGATCCATATTAACATTTGAGAGGTGCATTGAAAAGTCTGGTAACAGCATGGAAGAAGCTGTTCTTGATTCTGTTTCTTCATGTTTTCAAATTTTGATATCTTGTTTTTGACAGAAGAGGGTGGAAGAGAGTAAAACTGGGGCAGGAGGGCTCTTTAATTATGTTGGTTTCTTTCCTGATACAGTGGGAAGTATAGATAGTATCAATGAAACAAAGGTTGGTTTGCGTGATGGACAGGGCTGTGTTTCTGACTTTTTGTAGTGACTGTTTTCTAGTTTTTGTATTTGGAATGTTGTGAGCAGGTTGAGAAACTTATCAGTCATGACTGAATGGTGGAACGGGCTCAATAGGCCTATACCTTACAGTGTTTTAGGTTCTAATTAACAGGTTAATAAATATACACGGATCAAGAAAAAAAAACATTTAGCTCAACAGCTCAATGACCAGTTTGCAGCAAAAGTGAGGTTACAATAAAAACAAAGACTTGTGCAATGATTTTAACGTGAATTTCATATTTATTAAATAAGTGGTAGAATTTAAACATATAATTATTGGCTACAACTTCAGTGGGTGGCCAGGGAAAAATCCCAAACAGACTATATAAATCATTTTCAATTCATCTATTTTCTTTGTCACTGAACAATGTCATATTCATTTAGTTAATTTCATCATTATGACCATCAGTCAATTATAACAGTGATAGTCTGAACTTCTCTAACAGCTACACATGCAAAGATTCTTGATATGTGTCTAATTTCAACAAATTTGAATGGAAATTAGATTGGCAAGGTAAACAGTAAGCCCAATTATGGAGACTTAATAAACAAATTCAAATTTATGCACCCATGTGCTCCGAAACCTTTAAAGACAGGAAATATTGCAGCTGGAGTGATCGTCCTGTATAAGATTTTGTCTACCATTTTTAAATGGATGCCACCAAAGAATGCAAAAGAGGAAATCTTTTGTGTGATTTATTTTACAGATCCAAATTCTTGAGTTGCTATGGCAAACATAACAGGTGCTGGTAAACTGGTATCTAGTTGGAATAATCATCTTATTGTCTATTTTTAGCACTGGTTTCAATCATTCATTTTTGTTGCTTATTTATGAAAATATTTTTGAAAGCTCTTTCCCAAATGAATAATTGTAACTTAGAACCCGAAATAGCTGAACATTTTGCTTTGCTACCTTTATTGCAATTAAAAAAAACAATTAGTTACTGAATTTCAAAGATTTTAATAAAACTGGTAGGATTGAGTTAAAAAGCTCCGTAAATTAAGAAGCTGCTGCAACGGTATTAACTCAGGGAATAACTAGACATTTCTGTGAAATAAAAATCATAGGGACAACAACTCATGTTAAAATCAATGATCCAAGTATACAGTAGTGCACTCCTTAGCTCAGGGAAGACTCACTTGCCTGTGAAGCAGGACGACAAATGTTCACGTATCTGATTCCCAGCATACACATGTGCATTGTCTTATAAAGTGAAATTGAGTAGTCTAAGCTGATAGTCCCTCAAATCTACAAGATTGAGTTTTGTTTTGTTTAGAAACATAATTTTTAAGGGCTTGATAGGTGGATGCTGGAATGATGTTAAGGCAAGAAAAGTATTGTCATTCAAACAGTTGTGGTTTAGAGTCATACAGTTATACAGCATATAAACAAGCCCTTCAGATTGCAATGTCTATGCCAATCAATAAACACCAGATGATACTAATCCCATTTACAATACTTGTTTCACAGCCGACTGTGCCCTTACAATAAACATGTTCATCCAGATGCTTCATAAATGTTGTAAAAGTACCTGCGCCCATCATCCTTGAGGAAAATACACATTTTTCTCAGATCTCTCTAAACCACTTACTCCTTGCCTTAAACTTGTGCCCTTTGATGTTAGACATATCACCATGGGAAAAGGATTATCACAATCTACCTTGTCTATTTCTCTTATAATTTTGTATTTTTCAATCTGACCCCTCATTGGCGTTCTCTGCTCCAAGGAAAACAGACTTAGCTAATGCAGTCTTTGTTCATCCAGGCTACGTCCTGGTGGATCTCCTCTGCACCCTCTCCAGTACAATCACACCCTTCTGATAAGGTTGGTGACCAGAAATGTACCCAGTATTCTATCTGTCCCCTAACCAATGTTTTATAAAATTGTATCAAAACTTCCTTGCTACTATAGTCTATATTTTGCTACTATAGTCTATATTTTAGTCTATATTTATGTCTTCTTTGGCACGCTGTTTACCTGTGCTTATACCTTCAGGGACCTATGGACTTGTACACTAAGGTCTCTTTATCTCCAATCCAAGGAGTTGCAGATATTCAGCCTTTATATAGATATAAGCATTTGTCGACATGGACAAGTTAGACTGAAGGGTCTGTTTCTGTGTTGTATGATTCTATGACTCTACAAATAGATAGAAGCAGACAGTAGTGGCGAATATTTTCTGACTGGTGAGAAGTATGTAGTGGGTAATCAGAAATATTGTGTTTTTGACTATGAAAATGATCTAGTGCAGGGTCTAGTTGGTGTAGTTAATGAATAACATGGAATGTAGCATCATAGTGACAAGTAGTAAGGATAGTTACAGTCTTCAGGAGGACGCAGACCAGTGAAATGGACATGTGACAAATGTAACTAATTTATTGCAGATTTAATGTAATGTACTTTGGGAACAATGTCAGGCATTCTAATTTAGTTTTCACTATTTACTGGGGAGTTTTTAAAAAAGGATCCAGGGATAGATTTACGCAAATTCTTGAAGGTGAGGAACAAGTTGATGAGTCAGTTAAGAATGCTGGTCATAGAATTTTTATGAACAATCAAATGATTTAGTGCCTGTTTCCTGCTTTGCCTTCTTGAATGTCAATAATTGAACCTGCCTGTGTTATATTTTTAGACAGTGAATTCCAGATCCTAATAACTTGCTGTGTGAAAGTACTTTGCTCATATCATATCTTCTCACTTGCAAATTAGCTCGAAAATGTGCCATCTTGCACTCTCAATCTTTGTGGAGTGGGAGCAGCTCATCCTGGTCTATTCTGTTTAGTCTCCTCATGATTTTGAAAATTTATCTAAAATCTCCTGTTTGCCTTCTCTTAACGAAGAAAAATACTCCAAAATTCTCCAATCTATCTTCATAACTGATGTGAAACCATTATTGAGAATGTTTTATAAAGTACTTCCACATTGTCCCCTTGTGTTCACATCTTTTCTGTATTGTGGTACCCAAAAACATAAGCAGTACACAGTTAAGGTCTTACTAGCAATGTATACAAGTTCAGCGTAACCCTCTTGCACTTATACTCAATCGTGCCACTCATAAAGCTTGGGATACCAAAGCTTTATCAACTGTTCTCCCAACCTGGTCTTACCTATTGAGTCTCATGCTCACAGATCTCATGATACAGATCTTTCTGCTTCTGTTCATCCTTTCAAGTAGTATCCTTCATTTTATGCTGTCTCTCAAAGTTATTTCTACCAAAGTCAATCACTTCACATTTCTCCATTTTGAACTGCGTCTGCCACATTATCGAGTCCACAAACTTGTCAATGCCTTTTTGAATTTCCACACAATCTTCCACAGTTTATAATGCATCCATGTTTCACAACAATCATATACTTTGAACCTGTGCTGTGTACACCTAGGTCTATATCATTAATGTATATCAGGAAAAGCAAATGGCCCAAAGCCAATACCTGGGGAACTCCATTACATGTCTTCCACTAGTCTGAAAAATATCCATTAGCCATTTTCCTCTGTTTCTTATCACTGGGCAAATTTTGTATCCATGTTGCTAGTGACACTTTTACTCCATGAGCTCCAATCTGCTCACAAGTCAGTTGTGCTGCACTGTATTGAACACCATTTGCAGGTCCTTGTTTGCCATATCTACAGCATTATTCTCAATAGCCCTAACTGTTACATCTTCAGAAAACTTAACAGTTTGCTAATCATTATTTTCCCTGAAGAAATCTATGTGAGCTATCCTTAATGGACCCATATTTGTCCATATGACTGCTAAGTCTATCCCAAATTATAGATTCTAGAAGATCCCATAGCCGAAATTAAAAGTTTAATCAGTAATCGCTAAATTCATCCTTGCACCTATTTCTGAACAACAGTACAATGCTTGCAATTGTCTAACCCTCTAGCACTATTGCTGAGTCAAAGGAAGACTGAAAAAATTACGGCCTGTAACTCCACTCTTACATTCTTCAGTTTTCTTGGAGGCATCCAATCTGTTCTTGGTTCTGTGCCAAATCTAAGTAAGCTTAGGACTCATTTACTTTTTATGTACCTACAGAAGACTTTGGAATTTCCTTTCATGTTAGCTGCCAGTCTCTTTCTCATAATTCATTTTAGTCTCTTGTACTTTTCTTTTTCACCTTCCTTCTTAACCTTCTGTACTCAGCTTTGGTCAGTGTACCAAATCAGAGCCTGTGGAGAGATATAAAGACCCTTGAAGAAGGGTCACTGGACCTGAGACGTTAATTCTGATTTCTCTCTACAGAATCGTCAGACCTGTTGCATTTTTCCAGTAAATTCTGTTTTTTTTTGCTTTTGTTCCTGAGACAGTTTGCAGTTTTTTAAAGGAAGGAAATACTTTCACTGGGAACAGTACAATATTCACCAACATGTCTTCGAGGTGAAAGGTTGGGAAAATTGGACCTATATATTCTGGAGATTCAAGTAATGAAACATTGTGTCATGGGTACATGCCAGATTCTTAAAGAGTTTAACAAGTTAGACACAGTTTTTTCTTCCCCTGGTTTGAGAATCTGGAGCAAATTTCTTGTCTTTGACTGTGTCAGCTCTGTTAACGTTCACCACTATGTGATCTACTCCCATTTAATTGGGGTAAGGGCTGATCATTTAGAAGTTGAATGCAGAATTTTTTTTCTTTACACACAAAACACAATGTCAAAGCTCTACAGTTGAAAATATTTAAGTTTGAGACAGCCAGCGGTTTGATCTTACAGAAAATCAATATCAATATCAACATATGACTGGAGAGTGGAGCTGAGAGTGAAGATATACCAAGATCGTATTGAGTAGTGGTTTAGAAATGAGGAGTCATATTCCTGCCCCAGTTCTTTATGCTCATATGCAGGTTGTCAGTTTATAGTTTTTAATGTGATTGAGGCTTAATTGATTTGTTATCTATGTGCTATAATTGCAACAAGGCATATGGAAAAAAAATCATTTTCAAGATTTATGGATTGCACCAATCAGCTGGAAGTAGAAACAAAGAACAGTCAAAGCCAGCATAAACACTAAAAAGCAGATATGAAGGTCCAGGCACCCATCTCATGACATGATAGACATAAAAACAGAAATTGCTGGAAAAACTCAGCTGGTCTGGCAGCATCTGTGGAGAGAAAAATGAGTTAACTTTTCGGATTCAGTGATCCTTCTTCAGAACTAATGGCAGCTGGGAAAAAAGTTGGTTCACATGCAGAAGACAGGATCATGAGGTAGGGTAAAGAGTAAATGATAAGTGGAGATACAGCCAAATCAGAGAGCAGGACAGTCATTCTGACAGAATGTACAGCTGCTAATGGGGACTAGAGTGGCATGATGGAGTGAGCAGTGGACAGGAAGTATGAAAGAGACACAATTGGATGAATCTTTCTGTCATTTCTACTTTTTGTGAATAATTTGGGTCATTATTACAAGAAGGGGCAGAAGTGACACCAAACAGGAATACACATATGATACTGTAAGAGAAATGATGAACAGACCACACTTACTACTCAAATTCTAGGTCAACTGTTCTTTGTGAACCTCTGTTTGAATATTTTGACACAGGGAGTATCACTTGTGCTTAAAAACATTGTGAACAGTCGCTAATATGGAATAAACTTTGAACAGTAAAGAGAAATTCACAAGGACTTTATATATCTTGTATATGCAGATGTTAGAAATCAGAAATAAGTTTGGAGAATGCTGCAGAAACTCAGCAGATTTGGCAGCATCTGTGAAGAGAGAAATAGTTCACATTTTATTTTAACATTATGATTCTTCTTCAGAACTTCTTGTCCATTTTAAGCAAACTGCACCTGAAATACAGTTCACTTTACAGGACCTTATGAACTGTACAGACATAGGGACATAAACGCGCAAGTGTCAAATGGCGTTCTCTCAATCACAGTTGAGGAGTGCTTTTGTTCCATCGAACATGTCACTCCTTCAATGACTAAAAACAAAGTGCCACTCTCTTCCTGAAATTGGATACGATCTGCTTTCCTTAACTTTTTTGTTAGTTTTATTTGTTTATTTAAAAAAAGCAATTCAATTATCAACAAAACAATTATCATTTTTTCTTTTCCCTTGTTCTCATCTAAAGTTATGTTTCCTGGTTACAAAGATTGTCCTGCACTGATAATTTATTTGCGTCTTACAGTGCAACCACTCCTCGCTTTCTAAATCTTTAGCTTAGGTATTCAATTGCAAGTATCAGCTTGGCTGTCCTTCTCATTTATCCCTCCATAGCAAGGACGTAACCTAAATTATCTACAGTCGTCAGTGGTATTAAAGTTTTAGTTCACTGTCAGTAAGCTCTCATTTGTCTTCTTCGCTGCTGTTGCATTCTGAAACAATGAAACTGAAAACCTCTAGCGTTTGTCAAGGTGACATGAATGTATTCACCATATTTAGGGCGGCACATTAGCTCAGTGGTTAGCACTGCTACCCCACAATGCCAGGGACCTGTGTTTGATTCCACCCTCAGGTGACTCTCTGTGTGGAGTTTGCACATTTTCCCAGCATCTGCTCAGGTTTCATCTGGGTGCTCCAGTTTCCTCCCACAGTCCAAAGATGTACAGTTTAGGTAGATTGGCTAAATTGCCCATAGCATTCAGGGATGTGTAGATTAGGTGGATGCTCTGTGGGTTGGTGTGGACTTGTTGGGCCGAAGGGCCTGTTCCCACACTGTAAGGTTTCTGTCCTTCAATATGCTTTTGGGTAGTGTTTCTAATCCTAAGTAAAACCAGGGATGATTGGCTACTCAAATAAAGTTAACCAAAGAAGCTAAGTATCTGCAATTTTCCAGAATGAGCTAATTTTCAGTTACCAACTTGCCAAGCTAATTTATGAGAGTTTTGGGGAACACAGAGTTGGAAAGTGGCCAAAGACTTAAAAATGCTTGATGTTTGGGAACCTGCTAGTGGTCTTTGCTCTAGTGAGGTGATCCAATTAGGGAACTGCCAAGCAAATATTTTCGAATTTAATTCATTCATGAATATGGTACCAACGGCTGGGCTAACATTCATTGCCTATCCATAGTTTCCCTTGTGAAGGTGGTGGTGGGCTGTCTTCTTGAACTGCTGTGGTCCATTGGTGCAAGTACACCCACAGTGCTATATGGGAGGGAGTTCCAGGATTTTGATCCAAAGGCACTAAAAGAATGGCAATATATTTCCAAATCTGGATGTTGGAAGGAGCAGTCTAATGAAGCTTAGGGAAATTATACAGTGAATCTCGTAGACAGTATACACTGCTGCTACTGAGTCTCAGTGTGGGTCTCAGTGTGAAGGGACTGAATGTTTGTGGATGCAAATGAAGTGCCAATCAAGCATACTGTTTAGTCTTGGATGATGCCAAGCATCTCTTGATTGTTGTTAGAGCTGCAAGTGTCTTGGCAAGCGAGAAGTATGCCATCATATTCCTGACTTGTACTTTGTGGATGTTGAACTGGCTTTGACAAATCAGGAGATTTGTAAATCTAGCACAAAATACCTGAAAGGTAAAGCTCTCCAACAGCAAAGAAAACCGCTGGCTTACTTTGTCTTGTGGTCTTAATGGAGGCTTGGGAAAGCCATGCTTCTTCCAGTCATCCTTGAACCAACAATAAATTTGTATCCAATGGCTCAATAACGACCCTAATCTGTCAACCTGCCATGAACGGGCAAGTTCATCCCGTGGGCACATTACTGCTTATGACTTAACATGGGAGCTCTTCCTGCTGCCATGGGACTCAAATGCAAACTCTCTGTGATTATGAGGAGCTGGCTGTCATGTTTCTCATCTTAAAGGGCTATACAAAACCCAAGTTCAAAGTTTCTAGAAAAGGTCAAGGTCAGCAATATTTCCCTGCATCTTCCAGATTCAATAGGAATCAATAGAGTTCTGAAGAAAGGTCCCTGGGCCTGAAACATTAACCCTGATTTCTCTCCACAGATGCTGGCAGTCTGCTGGGTTTTTCTAGCAATTGTGATTTTTATTTCTGATTTCCAGCATTTGCTGTGTTTTTGAGTGTTTTTTAAACTCAAAATTTCTTCATGCATGTCACATTGCTGTCAGTCAATACATTCATTTTGACAGCCACACAAATTTGCACATAATTTTTAATTTATTACATATAATCATTGTCTATTTTTAAGCAAAGCGCACATTCAAGCTTGAACAGTTAAACTTCTTCCCACAAGTGTGCCTTCCAAGGCCTTCATAAGCAATTATAATAAATTCTCCATGCATGATCATCTACTAATGAGGTTAGGTGCAGTTTTCACAAAACTGTACATGATTCAAAGGCACAACATGTATAGGAGAACAGATGTTACATTTATGACTAGAGAAGCCATTTCTTGACTCATAGATCTTTGAATAAATGGGGCACAACGCCCATGAGGTTGTGGGATTAGGAGTGTATAATTTGCTTCCTTGTCTTTCCTCTCTTTTGCCATTCTGCTTTATCATGAAGATGTAATTCGTAGTTTGATATCCAAAATGGTGAGAATTTGTCTGATTGGTCGTATATTCCTTCTAGTCATTAATATCCATACTACGATGCTCCAAGGGGAGGTTCAGGGTGTCTTTTATCTGTTCTTCCATGGAAAACTAGCTGTTTGATTGTGGGGGAGATGCCTTTTTGACTATCTAGACATTGTGTTCAGTTCAGCAAAATTGGTTTTGTGAGCATTTTGTCTGCACAGTTATAGAAATAGCTTCAAGAAGGAGGCAAACTTTTGCTTAATGATTCTCCTATTAAAGCTGGAGGATGCATGGAAACATTGCTGATCTTAGGCCCTTTCTGTCTCGCTGATGCACAGTAGAGGAGTATGGTGACAACCCTGCTCTGTGCAGTTGGATCTTTGTTGATTTGAGGAAAATTTTGTCGTCAAAAGTCTTGTGGAAGATAGAGCTGTTCCAGCGGATCTGGTCTTTGGAGAGAGGTAGCTGCCATGATACTGAAGTGTTCAACAATTTCACAGAACCTCCTGTTATATTTGTTTAACCAGTTGTACATTGGTGTATGAGTTTTGTTTTGGCAAAATTCAAGGTAAATCAGAATTTCTTGCATGCTGGACTGAAGTGATTGAAAGTGGTTTACAAATCTGGTGTAGAATAGGTAACATCATTCAAGTCATTACAGTTAACAGAAGTTGACAACCTTGTGGTGTTATCATTGGACTGTTAATCCAGCGACCCAGGTAATGTTCTGGGGATCTTGATTCAAATCTCAATGTAACAGATGTTGGAATTCAGTTTAGTTTAAAAAAAAATTTGAAGTTAAGAGTCTAACGATGACCATTAACCCATTGTTGAAAAACCCATCTGACCCATTAATGTCCTTTAGGGATGGAAAATGCCACCCATACCTAGTCAGATCCACAGCAATGAGGTTGACTCCTAGCTGTACTCTGGGCAATCAGGTATAGGCAATAAATGCTAGCCTAGCCAGTGATGTCCTCGTTCCATGAATGAATAAAAAAAAGTCCTCCACAATCTGCACATCATCTATAATACAGGTAATACATGACAGCATTAACCTATATCACGAGACAAATTCCACCAATTTCAATATACTGGACAGAACTTAGAAAGAGTGAACGTGTATTTTCTAAGGTTTGTCTAAGCTGATTTCTCGTGCTAAATTCATGTACCTAACAGTAATTTCAAGGTTGAGCTTGATGTTTCACAAGAAACTTTAATGTATCTCAGATATAATTTAATAAGCTTATAAGTACTAAAAAGCATTTTGTGTATCAAGATTGAGCCCATTTTCTGGCTAAGACCTAAAATTGGGCATCCTTCTACATTTGGCATGATTAACATAAACTTTTATCAAGAAGAAGGAGTGAACCTTCCCAAGGCATCCCATAGGTACGACCACAACAGATGCTATTGCCGTCAGGGCTGGTATCTGAAAATATATCATTGTTCCCATATGTCTATTGTGGTCAGTTTGGTTTTGATACTGAGGCTACGCTCCGTCAGTTTTGGGCTGATATATCAACTTTGATTTTTTTTTTGCTCAAGAGCGGGAGAACAAGTTGAATCCAGAACCTTTTGACTCAAATGAGCCACAGTTGACATTATAAAATATGAATGAAAAACACGTCTGTGTTCTACCACTATTCCCAAAAAATATTTCTTTTTTTTATCTCCAGCTGAATCTGAGATTTTATCCTCTAACTTATCATATTTGCTTTTGTATCCTCAAATTCAATACATACACTCAGTCAATGCCTTTAGTTGTATTTACAATCTTACCATGATCACCATGATATTTGGCCCACCACCAACTTCTTCAAAACAAATAGAAATGGGTTGCAAATGTTGCTTCCTGACAATACACACATTCTAAGAATTAATAGAAAGAAACTCCGAGACTGAGTTCTCACTGATTCTATTTAACTGGAGAAGATATCAATACCGAACATAAAATTGTAAAATGTTACATAATGGCTAACACATCAGTTGCAACAATTCTCCAGGAATTTCACTGACTTTGCAGGAAGTTATGTCAATCAGCTTAGGAAGTTCTCAAAAACAAATACATATTCTTTATTTCTCTTGTCATCTCTGTTTCAATTTTTATAAGAGAGTAAAGCTATTCTGATTAGATTTTCAATTCAAGTCTTTAGTCTTGAAAGAAGGTAATTTCAGGGGAATATGTTGTACATAAAAGTCTCATTCAAATTGTATTAATTCTCTCCCTCTCAAAATGATAATTAATTGGAAAATCGAATAAGGCGTCAAATTATAAATTAGCTAATACGATTAAAATTATTCACAAAGGCATGTTTCAAATAAATGAGTAAGTATCTCATCATGTCATTGTTCTTGTAACTGGTTTGACATATTTAACATCAAGGCATTTCAAAGCAAAAAAAAACACTTCATGCATTAGTCTCAGCTTCCTTGATTTTAATGTTAGCCCGAGAGACAGAAGGATTCTTGGTCAATAATCAATGCAACCTATTGCTGATGACGGGACAGCAGTAAAATCAACCCCTGATGCTAAACAATGATGTTGTCAGGCATGCCCATCCATATCCAGATTTCACAAATACATCTTCTATATTTCATTGCTGTTGTCACATTCGTGAAGCTCTTTTGTGATTGATTATAAGTAAGCCCGTGTTACATGTTCCACAGAGATAAATATCTTCAAGTTTTTTTACAACATGAACAATTTACAAGGCTATGATGCCAAAGACACACACAGAGGCTAGGTCTGTGCTTACTGACATTGCAGTATATTACAGTCATACAGCACACATAGTTTACACTGACTTCATTAGAGAGAGAGAGACTGATTGTGAAGTGAGTACCTTTGTACTGGAATGTCACATATTGCAATGTCATGTAACTACATTAATGTTAGATTCCAGACCAGACACCTTCTATGCCATAATACAAGTTTCAAAACCCTCCAACCCCACCTCTTCCTTATCATGAAAGCAAACCCTCTTCCATTTACAAAGATGCGCAAGCATGTCTCTATACATTCAGATAATGCCTTGGTAGACACGTGACATGACCAGATCTAATCCTAATATAACTATCATGACATAGCATTGTAGATTCTCTCTTCAATGTACTATCTATCCTTACAGATGAATGCGATCATTAGCGGTTGCTGTTAGGCAAGACAGTTTCAATATTTGAGTTAAAACTGAAAGAACTGCGGATGCTACAAATCAAGAACAAAAACCAAGTTGCTGGAAAAGAGATAGCAGAAGCTGCAGAATCTGAGATAACAAGGGGTAGAGCTGTATGAACACAGCAGGCCAAGCAACATCAGAGGAGCAGGAGGGCTGATGTTTCGGGCCGAGACCCTTCTTCAGAAATGGGTGAGGGAAAGGGGGTTCTGAAGTAAATAGGGAGAGAGGGGAAGGCGGATAGAAGATAGTTAGAGGAGAAGATAAGTGGAGAGGAGACAGACATGTCAAAGAGGCAGGGTTGCAGCCAGTAAAGGTGAGTGTAGGTGGGGGCTTAGGGAGGAGATAGTCAGTCTAGGGAGGACGGACGGGTCAAGGGAGTGGGATGAGGTTCGTAGGTAGGAGCTGCGGGCAGGGCTTGAGGTGGCAGGAGTGGGTAGGTGGGAGGAAGGACAGGTTAGGGACGTGGGGACAAGCTGGGCTGATTTTGGGATGCGGTAGAGCGAGGCGAGATTTTGAGGCTTGTGAAGTCCACATTGATAGCATTGGTCTGTAGGGTTCCCAAGTGGAATATGAGGTGCTTGTCCTGCAATCTTCGGGTGGCATTATTGTGGCACTGCAGGAGGCCCAGGATGGACATGTCATCTGAAGAATGGGAGGGGAGGGTTGAAATGATTGCGACTGGGAGATGCAGTTGTTTAGTGCGAACCCAGCGTAGGTGTTCCACAAAGCGGTCCCCAAGCCAAACCTCAGCAGGTCCAGGAGCATCTGTGAAGCAAAAAACCGAGTTAACGTTTTGGGTCCGGTGACCCTTCCTCAGGGTTCTGCTGTCATATTTTTGTTCAATATTTGAGTCACCAGCCTGTGTGATAGTTGATTAAGCACAGCTTAGATATGTCATCTATTTCTTTGCAGGACTTGACCATATATCATGACTATATCACAGGACCTGGGCGAAACACAATGAAATACTCCTTTCCATGAACCCATGTTTTGTACCATTTCAAGGTGGAATAACATTGTGTGCACATACTAATCATGCTTTGGGCTATTTTCTGCATTATTTTCAGCAATGCATTGTACACATTTGTTTGGTTAGTGGGCTGCCTTCTTGCATTGCTACAATCCATAATGTGTCGGTAGATACACAATGCCATTAGGGATGGAATTCCAGGATTTGACTCAGCAACATTGAAGGAATGTGATAAACCTCCAAGTCAGGATATTGAGTGGCTTGGAGGTGAACCTACAGATGGTATTATCCTTCCAGATGGAAGTAATTACGGGTTTGGAAGATGATGCCTAAAGTTCTTTGGTGATTTTATGCAGTGCATCTTGTAGATGGTGTTTGTCAGCAGTGGAGTGACTGAATGGTTGTGCAAATAGTGCTAATCCAGTGAGCTGCCTTATCCTGGATGGTAGTAAGTTTGAGTGTTGCAGAAGCTGTATTCATGTCATGCTGTGGTTACCTATTCAACTTTGGCGGCATGCTTGTGCACGGCGCACAGAAGTTGGTAAACTTCTTCAGCCCTGTCCCATCATTATGTATCCTACACATGAGGAGCAACGTGTTGGAGTTTGTGTTTCTTTCAGTGATTGTATTTCTGACATATCTTATCTCTTCTTGTTGAACTGTCACAAAATGCTGGACACTGTCTTTGTGGATAAGACATGCCAGATCTCATTCAAGACTTGGAAGTTCCATTGAATCTGTTAATAGCTGTAGGAGTTTAAACTTTAGTCACTGTGGCATGATATAATTGTTTTGAACTTGTATTTTTCTTCCAGTAGAGCACCAATGGGTATATTCTTGAGTTTGAAGAATCTCGTAGGAATGGATGCAATAACCAGATCCATAGGCCTTACAGTTTAGTTACACTTGGTGAAACCGCATTCCTTTTTTTTTGCCAAGAAGTGGTCCATTGCTTTATCTGAGTGCTGTTGGTATGACATGAACTTAAGCCTGTGGATCTTGAAATTGACTCAAACTTGAAGGTGATCATCTAAAATCTAAAAACAAATTGTCAGGATCTTTACAATCATTGTCAGAAATACCAGAGGATTTTATTTTTCTAAATCTTCCAGGACCAAAGTGAGAAGGTTGATTATAGACAAAAAAAACTGCAGATGCTGGAATCCAAGGTAGACAAAAAGGAGGCTGGAAGAGCACAGCAGGCCAGGCAGCATCTGGAGGAAAGGAGCAGTCAACATTTTGTGAATTACCCTTCTTCAGGGCTGAATGTGGGGGGCAGGGGTAGCTGCAGATAAAGGGATGGAGGTGGAACAGTGGTGATAGGTGCACACTGGTGGTTGATGAGAGGGATGAATCCAGTTGGTGGCCAGACGGGAGGATCAGAAGGTGGAATGGAAGGGTGGAAGTGGGGCTGGAAAGAAAGCCGGGGGATGGCTGGGAAGGTTAATTGAAATTGGAGATCTTGATGATGAGTCCTCCAGGTGGTAGGGTGCCCAGGTGGAAGATAAGGTGTTGTTCTTCAAATTTGCATTCCAAGTCACTGTGACACTGGAGGTGGTCGAGGATGGACATTTCAGAGGGAGAAAGGGATGGGAAGTTGAAATGGGCAGTGACCAGGAGTTTAGATTGGCTGTTACGGGGCAGGCAAAGATGCTCGTTGAAACAGTCACCTAGTCTACATTTGGTCTTGCCAACATAGAGAAGACCACATTGGGAGCACTGGATGCAGGAGACTAGGTTGGAGGAGATGCAGGTGAAGCTCTGTCTCACTTGGAAGGGCCATTTAGGGTGAGGGAAGTGGTGTGTGGGCAGGTGTTTCATGTTCTTTGGTTACAGGGGAAGGGTGGAGTGGTTGGTGGGGAGTGCAGCACGAACTAAAGAGTGGTGAAGGGAATGGTCCTTGCAAAGCCAGAGAGGGTTGGGGAGTGGAAGATGTTCCAGGCGGTGGGGTCTAATTGGAGTTAGCGGAAGTGTTTGAGGATGATATGTTGGATGTGGAGGATGGTGGGGTAGAAAGGGGGACCCTATCTTTATCATGTTTGGAGAGGGAGTGATTATGAACTGTGGAGTAGGAAATGGAGGAGGTGTTGTTGTGGGCTGTCTGAATGTCAGAGGGGTAAAAAGAGAATTGTTTGAAAAACACGCACACCTGGGAGCCGGGGAGTGGAATGTCTCCTCACCAGTGCAAGTGTGAAGGAGATGGAGGAATTGGGAAAACAGGATGGAGCTTTTGCAGGATGCAGGGTGGAATGAGACATAGTCTAGGTAGCTATGGGAGTCTGTGGGTTTATAGTAAATATCGGTCCGGAACCTGTCGCAGAAATGGAAATGGAGAGATCAAGAAAGGGGACAGAGAGAACAAGAGAATTTGAGGGCACAGAGGAAGTTGTTAGCGAAGTTGTGGGGGCAGAATGAGGCTAGTGGGTAGGGGATGGGGTGGGGCTTGAGGTGGGAGGAATGGTTAGGGGAGTGGGGACGAGCTGGGCTGGTTTTGGCATGTGGTTGGGGGAGGGGAGATTTTGAAGCAGGTGAAGTCCACATTGATACTCTTGGGCTGCAGGGCTCACAAGCAAAATATGAGATGCTGTTCCTGCATCTTTCGGGTGGCATCATTATGGCAATGCAGGAGGCCCTGGATGGACATGTCATCCGAGGAGTGGAGTAGGGGGGAGCGGAATTGAAATGGTTCGCGACTGGTCGACCTATTGTCTCTGCCTGCTCCTGCCCCACCAACCTCATCTCCACCTATCTGGATTCCATTTTCTCCCCCTTGGTCCAGGAACTCCCTACCTACGTCCGTGACACCATCCATGCTCTCCACCCACTCCAGAACTTCCAATTCCCTGGTTCCCAACACCTCAGTTTCACACTGGACATCCATTCCCTATACACCTGCATTCCCCATGCCCTCCACTTCTTCCTGTCCCGCAGACCCGACCAGTCCCCCTCCACTGACACCCTCATCTGCTTATCCGAACTCGTCCTCACCCTCAACAACTTCTCCTTTAATTCCTCCTATTTCCTACAGACAAACGATGTGGCCATGGGTACCCGCATGGGCCCAAGCTATGCCTGCCTCTTTGTTGGGTACGTGGAACAATCCCTCTTCCATTGCTACACTGGCCCGATCCCCCATCTCTTCCTCTGTTACATTGATGACTGTATCGGCGCTGCCTCACGTTCCCACCAGGAGCTCGAACAGTTCATCCACTTCACTAACACCTTCCACCCCAACCTTAAGTTCACCTGGACCATCTCTGACACCTCTCTCTCCTTCCTGGACCTCTCTGTCTCCATCTCTGGCATCCACCTGGAAACCAATATCCATTTTAAGCCTACTGACTCCCATAGCTACCCAGAATATTCGTCCTCTCACCCCCTTCCTGGAAAAATGACATCTCCTATTCCCAATTCCTTCGCCTCCGCCACATCTGCTCCCGAGATGAGGCATTCCACTCCCAAACATCCCAGATGTCCTCTTTTTACAAAAACTGCAACTTCCCCTCCACAGTGAGCAAAAATGCCCTCGACTGTGTCTCCCGCATTTCCCACAATTCATCCCTCACACTCCCTATCCACAATAATAACCAAAACAGAATCGCCCTCGGCCTCACGTATCACCCCATCAACCTCCAAATCCAACGCATCATCCTCCGACATTTCTGCCATGTGCAAACTGACCCCACTACCAAAGACAATTTCCCCTCCCACCCTGATGTGCTTTCTGGAGGGACCACTCTCTCCATGACTCCCTTGTCTGCTCCACACTCCCCTCCAGCCCCATCACCCCGGCACTTTTCCCTGCAACCGAAGCAAGTGCTACACCTGCCCCATACCTTCCCCCTCACCCCATCTCACGGCCTAAGAAGACTTTTCACATCAAACAGATGTTCACCTGCACATCTGTCAATGTTATATACTGTACCTGCTGTTCGTGTTGTGGCCTCCTCTACATCGGGGAAACCAAGCGGAGGCTTGGGGACCACTTTACGGGACACCTACGCTCTGTTCACAACAAACAATTACACCTCCCAGTCGCGAACCATTTTAACTCCCCCTCCCATTCCTTAGACGACATGTCCATCCTGGGCCTCCTGCAGTGCCACAATGACACCACCCGAAAGATGCAGGAACAGCATCTCATATTTCTTTTGGGAACCCTGCAGCCTAAGGGTATCAATGTGGACTTCAGCCGCTTCAAAATCTCCCCTCCCGCGACCACTTGCCAAAACCAGCCCAACTCGTTCCTGCCTCCCTAACCATTCCTCCCACCTCAAGCCCCACCACCATCCCCTACTCATTAACCTCCCCTCCCCCACCAGCCAACCTGTCCATCCTCCCTGGACTGACCTATCCCCCCTAACTCCCCACCTACATTCACCTTCACTGGCCCTAACCCTGCCTCTTTGACCTGTCCGTCTCCTCTCACCCTATCTTCTCCTTTATCCATCTTCTATCCACCTCCCCCTGTTTCCCTATTTGTTTCAGAATCCCCTTCTCCACCCCATTTCTGAATGAGGGTCCCGACCCGAAACATTAGCTTTCCTGCTTCTCTGATGCTGCTTGGCCTGCTGTGTTCATCCAGCCTCAGACCATGTATCGAAGAGTTTCCATATTTTTGATGTCTTCTTCATTTGCTTTTTAAGTCAGAGTGTGGTATGAAGACAAAGATGGTCACTGCCATCTGTGTACATCTCGTTGGCTGCATTCAAAAGTGCAGATTGTCTGGCAAACATATAGTCACAGAGTCATAGTACTGTAGCGCACAGAAACAGACCGTTCGGTCCAACTGGTCCATGCTGACCAGATATCCTAAATTAACCTAGTCACTTTTGCCAGCATTTGGCCTATTTCTCTCTAAACCCTTCCTCTTCATATACCTAGCCTTTTAAATGTTGTAATTGTCCCAGCCTCCATTACTTCCTCTGGCAGCTCATGTACACATGTACACACCACACTCTGTGTGAAAATATTGACCCTCAGGTTACTTTTATATCTTTCTACCATCACCTTAAACCTCTGCCCTCTAGTTTTGGACTCCTTCACCCCAGGGATAAATTCACTGTATCCACGCTCCTGATGATTTTATAAACCTCTACTAAGTCACCCCTTAGCCTTTGACATTCCCTGAAAAATAGCCCCTGCCTATTCAGCCTCGCCCTGTAGCTCAAACCCTTTAAGCCTGGTGACAAACTTGTAAATCTTTTCTGAACCCTTTAAAGTTTCATAACATATTCCAAAGGCAGAGAGGCCAGAATTGCATGCCGTAATCCAAAAGCAGCCGAACCAGTGCCCTCGACAGCTGCAACATGACCTCCCAATTCCTATGGTCAATGCACTGAACAATAAAGGAAACCATACCAAACGCTTTCTTCACTATCCTGTCTACTTGTGACTCCACTTTCAAGGAACTATGAATCTGCACTCGAAGGTCACTTTGTTCAGCAACATTCCTCAGGACTTTACCATTCAATGGTTTGCCTTTCCAAAATGCAGCACTTCACATTTATCTAAATTAAACTCTATCTGCCACTCCTCGGTTAATTGGCCTATCTGACCAAGGTCCCTTTGTGCTCTGAGGTGACCTTCTTCGCTGTCCACTATACCTCCAATTTTGGTGTAATCTGCAAACTTACTCATCATACCTCCTGTGTCCATATCCAAATCATTTATACAAATGTCAAAGAGCAATGGATGGAAAGCACTGATTCCTGTGGTCCACCACTGGTCACAGGCCTCCAGACTGAAAAGCAATCCTCCACCACATTTTTCTGAAGGAGGGTCTAGGTCCGAAACATCAGCTTTCCTGCTCCTCTGATGCTGCTTGGCCTGCTGTGTTCATCCAGCTCTGCACCTTGTTACCTCTAACACCACACTCTGTCTTCTACTTTCGGCCCTGGTCTCTGTCCATATGGCTAGTTCTTCCTGTATTCTATGTGATCTAACCTTGTTAACCAGTCTACCATGAGAAATCTTTTCAATCGCCTTACTGAAGTCCATTTCAATCATGTTCATCGCTCTGTCCTCATCAACCCTCTTCATCTCTTCTTCAAAAAACTCAATCAAGTTATTGAGATAATTTCCCATGTACAAAGTCATGTTGACTATCCCTCATCAGTCTTTGCCTTTTTAAATGCATCTAAATCTTGTTCTTCAGAATTCCCTCCAGCAACTTGATATTCGGCTCATTGGTCTATAATTCACTGGCTTTTCCTTACCACCTTTCATAAATAGTGGCACCATGTTAGCCAACCTCGCGTCTTCTGGCACCTCACCAGTGGTTATTTATGATACAAGTATCTCAGTAGGGGTACCTGCGATCACATCTCACAAGAGTTCTAGGGTATATCTGATCAGGTTCTGGGATTTATCCACCTTAATACATTTTAAGAAGTCCAGCAACTCCTCCTCTATAATGTGGACATTCTTCAAGATTTTGCTATTTATTTCCCTACATTCTTTATCTTCCATGTCCTTCTCCACTGTAAAAACTGATTGAAAATGCTCATTTAGTATCTCCTCTATCTCCTGTGTCTCCATGCTTAGGCGGCCTTGCTGATCTTTAAGAGGCACTATTCTCTCCCTCGTTACCTTTTTGACTTTGATGTATTTGTAGAATCCATTTGAATTCCCCTTAACCCTATTTGCCAAAGCTAACACATGTCCCATCTTTGCTTTCCTGATTTCCCTCTTAAGTATACCCCTACAGAGTTTATACTCCTCTTGAGATTCACTCAATCCCTGCTGTCTATACCTGACGTATGCTTCCTTTTTTTTCTTGATCAAAATCTCAATTTCTCCACTCATCCACAAATTTCTGGTAAAGGGTCCTGACCCGAAACATCAGCTTTCCTGCTCCTCTGATGCTGCCTGGCCTGCTGTGTTCCTCCACCTCCACAATGTGTTACATTGTCTCTGGATTCTTGTTGTCTCATTTTTGGCTGTGGGTGGCCAATAAAATTGTGTGGGTTGCAGTGATGACAAGGGATGTAACTGGCTGGGATAAAGATTGTCAATGTGGTCAACATGGAGGGACATTGGTCCCAGATGCGTCCCAATTGAATATCAGGAGGGAGGTGGAGAAAGGATCCCTGGTGCACACAAATAGACAGTGCAGCTCCTTTCAAATTAAGAAGAAAATCCAAGGGAAAGTGATAAAGCAATTGAAAAAACAAGCCAAAAAATTAAGATCAGAGATAATGGGAACTGCAGATGAAGGGTCTAGGCCCAAAACATCAGCTTTTATGCTCCTGAGATGCTGCTTGGCCTGCTGTGTTCATCCAGCTTCACACTTTGTTATCTTAGCCAAAAAATTAAATTCTGAAGTTAAATACTCTTCTCAGATCTAACACAAATCTCTGAACAGAGCTAATGTGCATTAAAATGATTTCTGTCTCATGGCTGCTCACTCTCAACAGAGGAAATTTCAAATTAGAGCAGTTGCTGGATTTCATTTAAATTTAAAGTTTGTTAAATCTCCACTCAGTCTGGCACAATACATAGATCTGGTAGATGCTTGACTTGAATTCATGCTGCCAGTGTGGTCTTTACACCATTCAGAGATGGTGTTTATATGATTCACAGTCTTTTATATTGCTCTTGCTCAAAGATTGCAGGTTTAGAGAAGCAGGTTTTTGCCTCTTGGTCGTCCTGATGCCAAAAAAAAGAAATGATTACGTTTTGAGGATATTTAGATTATTGCACCAATTTGGGGAAAAATGGCCAAAGCAATTGATAGCTGGAACACAGTTAAACCTTTCCAAATGTATAGGAATTTTTATTTCAGCCTTTTAACATTTTGTTTTCTTCGAGGAATGCTTTAGAGTTAACCCTTGATTGTTCAAATTTGACTTTTTCTTAATTGGCTTTACAATCTCCCATGTTTGATTGGTTTTATAAAGGGATAGAAGCAGAATGTTCTCTGTGCTTCAGTACAAATTTGTAGCCTTTAAAAACCAAAAGAAGTGTGGATGCTGTAAATCAAGAGCAAAGGCAAAATTGCTGGAAGAGATCAGCAGGTCTGGCAGCATTTGTGAAGGAGAGAACAGAGTTAACATTTCAGGTCCGGTGACCCTTTCTCAGAAGTAAGAACTGTGGAAGTTCCGAGGAAGGATCACTGGACCAGAAATGTTAACTTTGTTTTCTCCTTTGTAGACTTCAGATTTGGTCGCAGGCCTTCAATATTGTTACTACTTTCTACTTCAGACACGAACACAGAGAGTTTAATAGATTATTGGCCAGGAATTAATTTTTTCTCAACTTCCAGTTGTGCGGCTGGCTTTTTAGCCGTCAGCATCCCCTTACTGCCACAAACTAGCTGCTACAACTACATTTTATTATCTACTTGCCGTCACCAGTTTGCACTACATTTGCTGACACCATCTTCTGTTACCCACATGCTGCCACCATGATACCATTTCATGGTACCCACATGACATATATCGAAGAAAGTCAGGTCCTTGTGAGATAGATATCTTGAAGTTTACTTAGAATGTTTACATTTCTTAATTTCATAGACTTATACACAATGTCTGTTTTGGGCGCTTAGTCAGTAAACATACATCATTCACAGCTGACTGCCTACTTTGATTGCATTACACACAGAATGTAAAAGAGGTGAGGTGAAAATGTTTGTTTCAGAATAAGAAAATCAATGATTCCGTGTAACTACCTTAAAGGTTTAGGTCTGTCTGACCTACAATCTCATTCAGACTACAATACAACTCTAACCTCATAACAAGCAAGTCAATTATGAGTCCTGTATTCAATATAAACAGGAGCATGATTTTGTGAACTCAAAAACAGACTTATACAGTGCAAGGTGCCCCACGGCTGATTTATGTTGGTTTTGGTTTCTGAGAAGTCACTAATTATTAGCCAGCTCCCCCACCCACATGGTTAAATCATTTTCAGAGTTTACGTATTTCTATCATCAAACAATGCAATGTGGATAAACGCTGGTTCAAAATAAGGGTTGCTTTTTGAGGATGAATCTGTTTATTAATTAGAAAACAAGCCTGTATTCATTCATTTTTCTTCCTCATGTTTAGTGCCCCCAGAAGTATATTTTTGAAAATGCATGTGCATATGTGTGCAAGTGTGTGTACAATTTGAGGAAAGTGATTTTGGAAGATGTGAGGTGCTCTGCAAGCTTCCAGAAAATGCCCTCATAGCTGCAAGCTCCAAAAAGTATCACACATCAACAATGTAGCATTGGTGATTCAACTGCATTCTTTGATTTGTGAAAAGACAACACTTTCACGGTGGGGGGAGCATTTTCTACACAATAGTGATAATAAATGCATCAGCTTAACAATTGCTAATGGGGTCTAATTTGGAAATCATGTTGATAAAGGTCTGTTGCGATAAAAGAGCAAATATTGGATTATTTTACATGTGCTGTTGAATGAAGAATTCAGGAATCTGACATGCACGTTGCCTTGCTTGATCAGAAATGTCCTGACACCAATACCTTGCTAATAAACTTGGCATTTCAATAATGAAGAGGGTGAAGCTGAACTTCCTCAATGGGACAAATACCCACTAAACTTTCCACAAAAAGAGTGTCTGCCTGTCCAATGGTATAGCAATTCTTAATTTTTATCCTTTCTTTTATAATCTGAAATTTGATTAAAATTACATTTACTGATTGAGAGACTACATGACTCAGTAAAGATTCTTTAATTTGACACATTCAAGAGATTCAGGACAATTGTCTATTCACACAGGTTGTAGATCCCCTGCAGAGGGTGCTGTGGT
Organism: Stegostoma tigrinum; assembly: GCF_030684315.1. NCBI lineage: Eukaryota > Metazoa > Chordata > Chondrichthyes > Orectolobiformes > Stegostomatidae > Stegostoma > Stegostoma tigrinum. The sequence goes on from NC_081365.1 coordinate 51,081,250, forward strand.
GTTTATGATTTTAAACAATTACTAGCTGCACTACAAAGGTCTGCAAAAGGTGTTTTGAAAAATTTAAGAGGAACGAATGGCTATTGAATATTTGTCTGTCACTGATTGTAAAAGCTCGGGGATGCATATCGAATATTAGAATTTCGGAGAGAGAAAAAAACTAGATAAGGTTAAGGAAGGAGGAACTTGTTTGCTCTTGTTAACAGAGACAAATCAATCCTAGAAATCATCCTGACAGGATACAGTCTAAGAGAAGTACAAGCTGGAGTCAATCAAAATTGGAGCAGTAAAAGTTAGGGATTGAGACAGTGTCCAGAGGTTGTGATGTTAGCCACAGAACAGGTAATCAATACTAAGAAAATCAATAATAAGAGTTGAAAAGATATGGTCAGTATGACAGGTTTACTACAGTCTGAATCACCAAATGTACTGGGTGGCCCAGAATCATTGCGCATATGTCCTGTTTACCATATGATAATATAATTACAACTACATGAATATGAATCAATGAGTTCGCATTTTTAAAGTTATTGTTGCCTGTTTTTGTTGTCCCTCAGCCAATGGTCAAACAGCAGCCTGCATCACAAGAAAGTACAGCAAAGCAGAAGGCCTCCAATTCAAATTTGCCTCCTGATGGATCTGCTGAAAGCTCTGTAGGAACAAATTATTGCAGATGCTAGAAGCTGTAATGAAGACAATTCAGTATTGCTGAATTCATGTTCTGATTTCCGTCATTTTTTTTTTGGTTATATTCCCTACAGTGTGGAAACAGGCCCTTCGGCCCAACAAGTCTACACCGCCCCTTTGGAGCATCCCATCCAGACCCATTCCATATAAACCACACACTCCTGAACACTACAGGCAATTTAGCATGGCCGATCCACCTAGCCTGCACATCTTTAGACTGTGGGAAGAAACCGGAGCACCCGGAGGAAACCCACGCAGACATGGGGAGAATGTGCAAACTCCACACAGACAGTTACTCGAGCCTGGAATCGAACCCAGGTCCCTGGTGCTGTGAGGCTGCAGTGCTAACCACTGAGCCACTGTGCCACCCTTGTTTCTTTTGTTTTCCATTCTAAAAATCACTGGACTGCTTTCTAAAACTGAGCTCTGATGAATGGACATTGACTGGAAACATTCACTTGTGACTCCACAAATGCTGTAGATCTGGTAAGTAATTACAAAATTTTCCAAAATATTCCATATCTCCAATGTCTGATGTATTTTGTTTTTACTCTATAACATTTGTCTCTCCCATCAGGTTTGAGATTGAGGAGAATAGATCATCAGGTGCACTTCATTAAGGAGACATAATCATACTTCCTCAATTGCTATTCATACAGTAAAAAGAAAGAAATCTTTGAAAAACACAATTTGGTAGTGGTATCTATGTATATGAAAAAGTTAAATAAATAAAGGACAACTTTTGATGCAGGTTGAGTTTCTAAACCTACTCTGAATTGCTGAAACAATGCCAATCTGTTTAAAAACCGCAATCATTTGCTCTTCATGGTCCACTGGACAAAATAAAGCATAGGAAGTACAAATGGGTAAATACCAGTGAAAGATAACCTCTGCCTTGGTTCAATCCTTGCAATCTGCTCCTAACATATTTAAACTTCCAAGCACAAAACCCACTACCAAAACATTTCCAATTCTAACACCAGTCATACTTATCAGAGTGAAGTTGTGGTGCTAATCCCAATGAACAACAGTTCTGCATTGTCAATTCAAATTTCCAGAGACTGACTAAACTTATTTTAGTTAGTATTCCATCAGTAGCTATAAGAGTATAAAATTTCATTCCACAAGTCTGGACTGAATTTAAACCCAATCCCCAGAAATATACACTTTGACGAGAGCACAAAAGAAAGCAAAATGGACAACATGCACGTATTCTCTAGGGCGCTTAAAAGCAAAGGATGAAATTGAAAGAGGTCTCGCAGCTTTACGAGACTCAACTCTCAACATGTCCAGCCAATGTGGAGTAGCAATGAACTACATCAACAGAATGTTGAATTTAATGCTAGTGCCGTTGAATACAAGTCAGAAGAAATATTGTTCAAATGATATAGTACTGTGTTCTGATCACAGAAAATCAAGGAAACTTTCAAGTGCTGATCAAATGTGGAGATCAGTCATGCTAATATCAGTATGTAGGCAATGTAGACATTATAGAAATGCTTGGGTTTATAAGCCTGTGTAGGAAGACCTTGTATAAAATAAAATCTAAAGTCTGGGAAAGGTTCATGTGCATCATTATTTTAGTTTATACTGCACAAGTAGATTAAGGAAAATGATGGAGGGGAGGGTGGGGTTTTGGGACTGATGCCAGGAAAAACATGTCTTTACACAAAGAGCAACTAATACATGGAGTCAATTTCCATGTGGAGTATTTAAAATATTGAAATAATTTAAGTTACGAAAAGTTTCAGCAATAGTTAATGCATGTAGGGTTGTTCTGAATAGATGAATTAATAATAGATTGAATATTCTTGTTGTATGCACTTATCTCTTCAAGTAAGCCCAATTCCATGCTTTACAAAACTCATTCATCCTTTCATAGACTAGGTTTCAAATGAGTAATATAAATTACTGGAATAGTTGCAGTACTTTAGGCTTATCTCAAGCTAATGAAACCATCTTTACCAGGCTATCGGAGCACCAATATACCATTTAATATTTTGCCAACATCAAAGACAGACACTTAAAAACAATATGAGACCCAACACTAAGTACTTCATTAAAACTCACTCTCATTGAATGATTTACTTGGCACAGATCTTATGTATTTTTTCTTAGATGGGGTTATTTTGCAATATAAGAGTGGAACATCTAAATTCCATTGCTATATTATTCAGTGAGCTTTCTTATTAGGAGTAGCATCCAGGAACATCCAGAAATCATCCTTCTCAAAATGTTTAACTGGCAGCAACTGCTGGGACAGAAAAAAAAATAGCAATATCAGTGAATTAAACTGAAAGCAGCTTAAACAGAAAATGAAAGGTACATAATGCATCTTGACAGATACAACTTGTAAGGAATGAAAAATAAGCAGACTTTAATTTCTAAACTTTGTGATAATTTCTGATTTAGCCGTCATGGTTCCGAATGATGTTTAAATTTTCAATTAATCATGATGAAAATTGATGACAAATTGTCTGAAAGCCATTGTTATTGATCCTTTAGCATTGCTTTTTCTTGGTAGCTTCTCATAACTTAAAATTTAGTCAAAATATAAGGGGTTAACAATGGCACTTAAAAGACCAATCATGCAAAGCTAGGATAAGGGATTGTGACAGGACAGCATGGTGGCTCAGTGGTTAGCACTGCAGCCTCACAGCACCAGGGACCTGGGTTCGATTCCAGCCTTGGGCAACTGTCTGTGCAGACTTTGCACATTGTCCCCGTGTCTGAGTGGGTTTCCTCCGGGTGCTCCCGTTTCCTCCCACAGTCCAAAGATGTGCAGGCTAGGTGGACTGGCCATGCTAAATTGCCCGTAGTGTTCAGGGGTGTGTGGGTTATAGGGGAATGGGTCTGGGTGGGATGCTCCAAAGGGCAGTGTGGACTTGTTGGGCCAAAGGGCCTGTTTCCACACTGTAGGAAATCTAATCTAATGTAATCTAATCCTCCAGTCTTGGTTGTGCCCACCAAGTGCTAACCTGACAGTTTCCCATCAAATAAGATGAAAAGCTAAGCAAAGGTTTACCAGTTGGCCTCACATTCACAATGTTGGAGCTCTTCAATTCATCTACTGCTTTGCAACCCACTCTTTGCAAACAAATTAAGCTACTCTTTGCAAACAAATTACACCTTGTGAGACACTGGAGTGTACCAGGGCATATGTCTAGATTGAACATCATCTGTTGTGATTGTAGAAGCTGAATCACAATTGGCAATTCCTTCTCTCACTGACTCAAATACAGTGAATTTGATTTTTTTATTCCATTGGTCTCTATTTTCAAAGTAGCTGGTCATTTACTCTCAGCCTTTTCTACATGTTAGCAATGACTTGTTTTCAGGCATCTGACTAACAACAAGAATTTAAAGGTCATAAGACCATAAGACATAGGAGTGGAAGTCAGGCCATTCGGCCCATTGAGTCCCCTCCACCATTTAAATCATGGCTGATGGGCATTTCAACTCCACTTGCCTGCACTCTCCCCGTAGCCCTTGACTCCTTGTGAGATCAAGAGTTTATCAATCAATGCCTTGAAGGCATCTAACGTCCTGGCCTCCACTGCACTCCATGGCAATGAATTCCACAAGCCCACCACTCTGTGGCTGAAGAAATGTCTCCTCATTTCAGTTTTAAATTTACCCCCTCTAATTTTAAGGCTGTGCCCACGGGTCCTAGACTCCCTGCCTAACAGAAACAACTTCCCAGTGGCCACCCTTTCTAAGCCATGCATTATCTTGTAAGCTTCTATTGGATCTCCCCTCAACCTTCTAAACTCTAATAAATACAATCCCAGGATCCTTAGCCGTACATCATACGTTAAACCTACCATTCCAGGGATCATCCGTGTGAATCTCCGCTGGACACGCTCCAGGGTTAGTATGTCCTTCCTTGGGGCCCAAAATTGGACACAGTATTCTAAATGGGGCCTAACTAGAGCTTTATAAAGTCTCAGAAGCACATCACTGCTTTTATATTCCAACCCTCTTGAGACCAACGACAACATTACATTCGCTTTCATAAATCACGGACTCTACCTGCAAGTTAACTTTGAGAGAATCCTGGACCAACACTCCCAGATCCCTTTGTACTTCTGCTTTACAAATTTTCTCACCATTTAGAAAATAGTCCATGCCTGTGTTCTTTTTCCCAAAGTGCAAAACCTCACATTTGCTCATGTTGAATTTCATCAGCCATTTCCTGGACCACTCTCCTAAACTGTCTAAATCCTCCTGCACCCTCCCCACCTCCTCAGTACTACCTGCCTGTCCACCTATCTTCATTTCATCGGCAAACTTTGCCAGAATGTTCCCAATCCCTTCATCCAGATCATTAATGTATAAGGTGAACAGCTGCGGCCCCAACGCTGAACCCTGCGGGACACCACTTGCCCCCGTTGCCATTCTGAACAACAGCCTTATATCCCAACTCTCTGCCTTCTGTCAGCCAGCCAATCCTCAAACCAAGCCAGTAGCTCAGCTCAAACACCATGTGCCCTCACCTTGCTCAGCAGCCTCCTGTGAGCCACCGTATCAAAGGCCTTTTGGAAGTCTAGATAGATAACATCCACTGGGTTTCCCTGATCTAATATACTTGTTACCTCTTCAAAGAATTCTAACAGGTTTGTCAGGCACAACCTCCCCTTACTAAATCCATGCTGACTTGTTCTAATCTGACCGTGCACTTCCAGGAATTTAGAAATCTCATCCTTAACAATGGATTCTAGACTTTTACCAATAACCGAGGTTAGGCTAATCGGCCTATAATTTTTCCACCTTTTGCTTTGATGGTTTCTTAAACAAAGGGGGTTACAACGGCAATTTACCAATTGTCTGGGACTTTCCCTGATTCCAGTGACTTGTGAAAGATCACGACCAAAGCCTCCACTATTTCCTCAGCCACCTCCCTCAGAACTCTAGGATGTAGCCCATCAGGGCCAGGAGATTTATCAATTTTTAGACCTTTTAGCTTTTCTAGCACTTTCTCTTTTGTAATGCCTACCATGCTCAACTCTGCCCCCTGGCTCTCCCTAATTGTTGGTATATTACTCATGTCTTCCACTGTGAAGATGATGCAAAGTACTTGTTAAGTTCTTCAGCTATTTCCTTATCTCCCATCACTCGCCTTCCAGCATCAATTTGGAGCGGCCCAATGTCTACTTTTGCCTCTCGTTTATGTACATTCTTACGTATTGAAAGAAGCTTTTACTATCATTTCTAACATTACTAGCTAGCCTACCTTCATATTTGATCCTCTCCTTCCTTATTGCTCTCTTTGTTATCCTCTGTTTGTTTTTGTCGCCTTCCCAATCTTCTGATTTCCCAAATAAATTTGGATCCAAAAAAATTTGTGTCTCACTTGCTCATGTCTTTATATCGCAGATGTAGGCAACCTGTTGGCTCAGTAGAGTCACTGTTGACTCAAGCGTGCAAATATGCCAGAGATTGATGTAATTCTACATTCATCACCTTGTCTTTCTACGAAATATCCGACATTTATTTTGGGCGGTGGAGGTGGAAGCTGTCAGTTGTTTCTCTTCACTTGCTTAAGTTGTCCATGAATCGCTGCCATCAAGAAAGGTGAAGAAGTCACAAACCTGGCATATGTTGATTTTTGCTTATTTAAGTTATTTTGTTTGCCCCATACTAATCTTCTCAACAACTTTGACAAGGCAAATGTTGGCAACTCTGATTTTTATTTTGGCATCAAGGTGCAATATGCTGGTAATTGTTGATCTAAAGTGTATGAAGCTATCAATGACTTTCAGAATGAGTTTGATAAGTTGGTGGAAAATGAAGTCCTATACTGGAAATTCTAGTTGACATGGTGGTTCAGTGGTTAATACTGTTGCTTCACAGTGCCAGTGACCCGAGTTCAATTCTAGCCTTGAGCCTGGGTTGGAGTTTGCTCATTCTCCCCGTGAGTTTCCACTAGGTGCTCCAGTTTTGTCCAAAACTCTACACTTGTGCAGATAAGGTGGATTGGCCATGCTAAATTGCTCTGTAATGTCCAGGAATCTGTAGGCTAGGCGGCTTAGTCATGGTAAATGCGGAGTTACGCAGATAGAGTGGATCTGTGTGAGATGCTCTTTGGAAGTTTGGTGCAGACTTGAGGAGCCGAATGTTATCTTTCCGCACTTAGGGATTCTTGAATTCCAGCTAATAACTTTGATCTTCCTGACATGGATTTTCAATTAAAACTCCTGGAGGACTGGGGTAAGTAATCAACAAGCTGTATGAGACACCAGTATGACACCACCAGTAAACTGTGACTCAAGTCTGCGAACTTTATGCACTTTAACGTTGGTGTGCAGACTTGGCAAGTTGAACAGCATAAGAATGCATGCAGTCAGTCTCCTTTGTGTTGTTGAAAGCATCTCATGGAAACATGGAGAGGAATATGCCAAGAAGAGTTGGCATCAGGAGGTAACCTTGATTTATTCTGCTGCTTGTATATATCTGATGTTGCTTCACTGTAACTGACAGATCTTATGGTTGCAAGATATGAAGTGTAAGAGTCCAGGAGGACAGCCTTTTTTCTCTTTTCTTCTGCAGCATTTTGAATAGTTTGTCTATGCTACTAACATCAATCAGTAATGTAGAGAGTTCTGTGCTGTTCATGGCACTTCTCCACTTGCTGCCATGAGAAATGTGAATTCCTGTTTATTGTTGATCTATGAGTTTTGAAGCTGCACTGATACTCTGAATAGATGCATGATTTCAGGGTCTACAATCTGCTCAAAGCAATGCAAGTAAAGACTTTACCCGCAATACTTGAAAAAGACACTCCTCAGTAATTGTTGCAGTCACTGTGATTCCCCTTTGTTTTTGTACAAAGTGAATATATTTGCATCACACATGTCTTCAAGCACAGATGTTTCCATCCAACAGAGGCACAGCAGTCCATGAATTAGTTACAGCACTACTGGTTTCCCACTTTTGATCATTTCAGGGGAATTACATCATTTCTCACAGCTTTATCTCTGGCAAATTGGGCCAACATAAATAATGAATTCATAAATTAAAAATAAAGTTGACTTTTGCTGAAAATCTGTGAACGTCAACTGCAGACCAAAATCAAAATCCACACAAACACATTAATGTATGTTTGTCTTTTTAATTAAATTTGCTCTGCACCTTGAAGGTTCTGCCTACTTCCCACTACACAAGTAATATTTTTGGGATAAGTAAGGTTAGCCTGAACATCTTGTTTGAAAAATAATTGTGAATTGATACGAAAATACTATTCATTACTATGAATAGGATAAAATTAACAGTTTGAAGCAACCATGACATGTAATTGATTAATTAATCTGATGAAGGGTCTAGGCCCGAAATGTCAGCTTTTGTGCCTCTGAGATGCTGCTGGGCCTGCTGTGTTCATCCAGCTTCACATTTTATTATCTTGGATTCTCCAGCATCTGCAGTTCCCATTATCACTAATTGAGTAAGCATTGTTTTCTCATTGTTAAATCTAAAGTAGTAGATTTCAATTTATCTTCGTCTGTTCCTATTTTCCATACAGCTGCCAGCATCTACTGTGGGTTTCATTTTATCATGATGTTAATCAGGCACGTCATCTGATCTCACCATTTCTCTGTCAGTCAGTCATTGCCATGGCCAATCAGTAGTATTGACTCATCTGCAAACTGTACAAGTAGCTGAAATGTTTTTTCATCCATCGACTTCAGTCACAAATAACAACTGAGAAACCCATCAGAAGGCAGACAAATAACACTAAGACTAATACTCATGGCCTCTGTAGATACGATTACCATTATCCTGTCACAAATTCAGCAAGGAGTTGCAGAACCATTGATTATTTATACTGCTACAAATTAATCATGTTTATTTAATTTTTCAACATAGTTATTCAATACCAGAAGCATCTCTCAAGAGCATATAAACAAAATGTAAACGTGCACTGCATTGCTCCATGGACATCATCAGTTTTTTTAGTGACTTTTTTTTCATTACTTTTTTGTACTAAATTACATGCATCTCTCCCTCTTCTGAGGATACAAGCTCTTCTGGAATGTAAATCTTCTCAGATAAGTTTCATACATGAAAGACACCTTTTGGTACCTGACTCAAATGGAAATTATTCACTGCCAGCCCCGTCAATGCATTATTCAATTGCATGTGTGAAAATAATCGATGCAATCCAGTCTTTGTGTGATTTCTACACATATTTATGCCCTGCACAAGTCCCCGAACAGTAATCAGAACCAGAAATCCTGGCTGGCTTTTCAATCATATTCTCACAACCATTGAAACAAATCCTACTGCCAAGTTTTTGAATCAGCCCACTGAAAAGTCAAACACTCTAGGGACCTGTTTGTTGAAAACAAACGTCAATAATTATAGACGAAGGGCTTATAGTTTAGGACAAAACAAAAAATAATGTAGAAAGTAGGTGTTAGGATGCAAAACTTTGGAAATAGTCTTGACATATACTGGTTCTGATTATTAATGAGGGAAGTTTGTGGGGATTCATAATAAAACAAAAGGTACTGGCATGCAGCAGGGACATGAAACTCTCTGCCAATCTTGATGTCAAGGCCTCACCAAGCTTTAGTTCAGCTTTTTCCTGTCAATTAGATTTCCAGATTAGTAGTACAGCCATTCAGCAAGTGAGATAAAATGAGTCAATGTTAAGGACACATAAAGACAGTCATCAGCAATCAAAAGGGATTATTAGCTGGTGACAGAGGGTGGAGGTAGGATTTGAGGATGGGAAGCAAAAAGACACAGATCAGAAATAATTGGGAGCAAAGGTGACCAAGGGCTTGCCTTTGTGACCCAGAAAGTACTCCTGTACCAGAAAGAGTGCTTAAATAGTTGACCTGGAACATATACCTTTGGGAATTAATAGCTCCTGCTTCAGATCAGCTGCTGGTCAACTAGCAGCTGGGGTTTCTTTTCCTGTCCAGTGAATTTTAAGTCACGGTGTGGATGAAGGTTCATAATGAAGGTACAACTTTAGAATGCTATGTCAGCCACCATCTACCTTCCGCAAGATCCTCAATAATGGCTTGAATTTCACATGTTGTAAATCAATGGAACAGGAAGGGGCTGGGTTTGCTCAATCCTCATGATTGGATTCAGCCTCCATTCCAACATAAATCTCACCAATCCACTACTGCTCATTGTGGCAGAGGGTGGTGCCGAGGTACAGACAGTTAGCACTGTTCTTTCTCCATTCACCAATGCTGTTTCCCTGCTGGTTTTTTTCAATATCTGTTTTAATGTTAGATTTCTAACTTCTATGGTATTTTGCTTTTTGCTGTAATAATATGGTGGCACTAAGCTGTTGTTTCACAGATCTGTGAAAGGTAGAAAAACCTGCAAGTGGGTGCAAGAGTGTAGTAATTTGAGGACTTGGTAAAGAATGAGTTAAAATAACACACTACTAAGGATATGGATTTTAGCATGTGGTTAATATAGAGAAGAGATGTATGATTGCCCATGTGAAGCTTCGAGGCAATAAGAAAAGTAGTGAAGTTTTGGTACATAAACATTTCGCAAGGAACTCCTTGTCCTTACTTTTTGAAGGAACTTAGCTATTCAGTCAAATTTATTGCTTGCACAACAAAAATGCAAACATGGTAAAATTCGAGTAAACTAATAAATAGAGAACAAAAATAAATAACAATTCTGATAAAACTATCAGAAAGCATATTACATCTTGACCCTGGACTTTCCTTTCCCCAGGCGTCTGTGTCTTTCCCTCAGAAGCTCAGACTTCCAGTATGAAAACATTATGAATCTCTAAATTGATAAAGTCTGTGAAGTTTTCCAAGTGCATCAATGATCTATTAATATTTTGCATTGATCTGCTCACACAATTTATTACACTCCTCTGCAACAGATGGGACTTAAACCCAGGTCCTCTAGCCTAGAATTACCGACACTACCACTGCACCACAAGAGCACTAGCCTTTCATCTCTGCATTTTGATCACTCTGAAACCTCACTACATTCAAATCACCATAGCCTTTGTCTATATTTCTCCACAAACAAATTGCCTGCAGAAAATAAACATGCATCCAATTTATTTAGAAATCTCTTCTGTCTTTTTCATATCCACTAAACGTTCGACACAATCAGTAACGGCATGAATCCCTTTTCAGCCTATGTGGAGCACAGCAGAAACCAAAACAAATGTACAATTTCAAAAATCCTATAGCTGTCCAGTTGTGAACGTACACAATTATTTGTACAATATCAATGGGGAAACATCCAAGAAAACAATTTTACAAATAGACGAGCCATGGCACTATGAGGACGATAGACTATGATGCCTTTGTACACATAGGTCACATGCGATGGAAATGATGGTGTCATGAGCATGTCTCTCAAAATACAATGAGATACGAACCATGAGACACAATACAACAAGTATCATATAAACATATCAAAACATTTATCATTAATAACATATTTCATGATGTCAGATGATTGCAGAGTGTAACCAGCAGAGTGGTGTTAGAAGAATTGGGTGGTACTTATTTCAAGCCATTGTAAAATGATGTAAAATGACCAGCAGCTCTTTACAGATGCCAGAAATCTACTTTTCTGAGAATGGCCGTTGGTGAATATCACTGCTAAACTGCAGAATTGAGTCAGCCATCCAAAGACACAATCAGTGAATGTAATCAGATTGCAATGCTGACAGTGCCCATTAGCTATGTTGCTGGTTGACCGATCAATGCCTGCTCTTCACGGTTCCTTTTTATTGGGAAAACAAAGTTTACTTATCTTGTCTTTGGCAGTTTTGAACAATCCTTGATAGAGCTCTGGTTGGACTGCTGTCGAGGGCTGGGGATAAAAAGGTTGCTGGTGTAATGGTGATGCATTACTGTTTTATTACCTTATTCTACAGAGCAGCAAGATACAGATTTGCCTCTACAACTTATCATAAATCTTGTTTCTTATCCTGCGAGTACTGCCAATGAAAGCAGTGAGTGGACAAGAAGGGAAGCATAAATTGATGGCTGCTTTACAGCTAGATTTTAAAACTAATCTATTCTACCAGTTCCCTAAAATATTTTCATCTTATTCCTGTGTGCTGATCCATACTGTGTTATGATCATAAGTGAGAACACCTAAGTACTTCTCCAACATATATTTTTAATTTATAATTTCAAAGTGGCTTATTTTTAAAGGGGGCTGATACAGCCAAAAAAGGCTATGGATGTAAATTAAGTCACTGTCTGGATAGAAACATGCATGGAATGGCACATCTTTGGATGCAAAGGGAATTTCAACAACAGCCCTTCAAAAGGGAGAAGAAGCAAGTCAGAGCAGGCTGGATTATGATCACGAACACAAGCCACGGTCTGCAGATTATGTCCTCAACAGTGGATACATTTTGTATGTTTTTTCCTTTGAAGAAACCATGAGAATAGGAGTTAAAAAGCCAGTTCAGCTCTACCTGAACATACTAGAGGAACTGAACATTGTCAAGCGTATCTGCCTGATTTAAGCATTAGTATGCTGTGAGGGTCACAGGCAAAGAACTACCCTCTAGTTACCAGCGCATTTCAAGTAAAGGAAGATTTTCCCTCACTTCAAGTGCGGCATATTTGGCAAAAGTAACAGTATAAGAAAAAGGCACTCATTCTAAATGCTGGAATTCATTCACAGCTGAAAGCAATCAGAACTACATAATCTCAAAGAATATGCAAAACTAAGAGCCGTGAAACTGGCCAATCAAATACCAGTGTCAATGCTAGCAGTATCACTGAGTGCCACGGCTATAATGTTCAGCTATTTGCTCTTCATGCGCAATTCAGAGATTGATCCAGTTACGTTTCTTTGTTACTTTCACATTTCTCAATTTATCAATTATTTCTAATCTGTGTGTATGAATTGTTGTGTCCATACTTCTTCTTTCATTTAATAATGAATAAACACGCCTTTTGTTATTTCAAGAAAATTTGGTTAAACGGCTGATTCGAAAATATATGTCCATTTGAATCCGGGACAAACTGAAAGGGTCCATTTCTAAATTAAGCTTGTTGCAACCAATTGAGGGCACGGATAAATAGAAAAGGAGAGTCATTATGTGACTTCTCACCCTGGAGATAAAAAGTTTAGACAATCCTCTAGAATTATAATGAACTGAAGGACCTCGGCCAGGGTTTGTTTGGAACAACAGGGTAATGCCTTATGAGGCTGATCATACTCAGTTTTTCAGAAAAGAAGGTGATTTGGAGATTCCAGAATAAGGGGTGAATGAAGTAGTTGATGAGAATTTGTATCTATGGAGGAACAGTATGAAAGGAAATACTGAAACTCAAGGTAGATAATACATTGGGAGCTGATTGCTTAAAGCAACCATGCTTAGCAAGGCTCTGTGTGGGAAAAAAAATATGAAATTCTAACAACATTTCTCAAATGCTTCTGAAAGGTTTGCAATGATGCAACTATGATTCCACATTCAAAGCAAAATGGAAAGCCAGATAATTTTAGGCCATGGAATGTCAGAAATTTTGGGTGACTACTACATTCTATAATATGGGACTAAATTATTAAGCACTTCAAGAAATAAACTTATATATAGTTAAGAAAATGGATTTTAACTCCCCACTGGAAACCCATTCCATCAACCATCCATTCCAACTGGGATTCCCAGCCAATTCCCACAACCTGGCTTCTATTCACATTTCACAAGATTCACTTCTACCACAAACCTGGTTTATTATTAAGGGGATGGTTGGGCAGGAGTCAAACTTTCTGTGGCAAGAAGCTCTCTAGGGATCCAACAGTTTAGTTCCTGGGGATTAAGATTCATGGTTAGGTTCAGCATCAAAAGCATGGAGAGGACAAGTGAAGCTGACAGCAGAAGAGAATAAGGTTCCCCGTTGGCTTGGATGAGTACTCCAGCTATATATAAGTTACAATGGAAATGCACAATATTACTTACATTTCTGGCCTTGGTTATTGTCCTCTGCAGGTGTGACTTGATTGAGAAGCCAATAAAAATTGTGTGGGTGTAATGTAGGCTTTTGATCTACAGCAACAACCTTGCACTCATTCCCAAAGTGAGAATTATGTCAATGATGTGGAACTAAAAAAGGACAGAAACTTTGAACAATCAGATTTGAAATGTGGTACCTACTAAAATGGAGAAAATTGAGGTGATAGCTCATAAATTGGAAGTAAACTAGTTAACTCGCTGAGAAACTCACAAGGCAGCCAAGTTGCCAGATTCTGCTCGGTCCCATGAGTGTTTTAGGCAAGAAAAAGATTCGATTTGATTTATTGCTGGGATATGTACCAAGATACAGTGAAAGTGTTGTTTTGCATGCTCGACAGGGAGATCGTATGATACAAAGTGCACCAGGTATTGAACAAAGCACAGAATATAGTTTTGCAGCCGCAGAGAAGGTGCAGAGAGAGAGAGAGAGAGAGAGATCAACATTAACATTTGAGAGGTCTGTTGAAAAGTCTGCTAACAGTAGGAAAGAAGGTGTTCTTGAATCTCTTCATACATCTATTCAAACTTTTATATCTTGCATTCAACAGACGAGAGTGGACAAGACTATAACTGGAGTGGGAGTAGACTATGTTGGTTGCTATCCCGAGGCAGTGGGAAGTAGAGAGAGATTCAATGGATGGAAGGCTGGTTTGCGTGATAGACTGGGCTGTGTTCATGATTCTCTGCAGTTTCTTGTAATCTTGGGAAGAACAGTTGCCATACCATGCTGTTGTATCTAGACAAGATGCTTTCTATGGTACAGCTAAAAGAACTGGTAAGATTATTTGTAGACAGATCGAACTTCCTAAGCCTCCTGAGGAAGCAGAGTGTTGCTGTGCTCTATTGGCCATCATGTCAACATGATCAACCAGGATAGGTTATTAGTGAACATCACTCCGAGGAGCTTGGCTCCCTGGACCATCTCCATCTCAGCACCATTCATGCAGAAAGGAGCATACCTTCCACTCAACTTCATGAAGTCTATGAACGGCTCCTTCATTTTGCTGATATTGGTTGAGAGATAGTTGTCTTTACACTATACCACAACTTAATTAAAACAATTAAAATAAGTCCTTGATCTGTAGATATGGAATCCACAAGCCAGAGGTTAATGTTGACTCTTATACAGGCTTTAATTCAAACCAGTTGGAGTATCTTTTGCAGGTTTGGTCTTATTATTTCTTCTTTGGGTTATTGTAGCCAGCGTCCACACAATGTTAACTCTGTAGAATGATAAAATTATCAACAGTGACTAAGCAGTTCATTTTTTTTCAAGATCTGAGATAATTATAGAGTAACAGAGGTTTTCAAGATAATGGTGTGATTAAATGTAAGATTTTTCCCATTGGTCAAAAGATAATAATGAGAGACAAAAGATTTAAATAATCAGGAAAACAATTAAAGGGCAAGAAGTAATGAATTTGTTGCATAGAATGTAATGAGAGTGAAAAATCTCTGTAATAGATGATCGTTGGAGGATAGGTGATAAACACTGTTAAAGAAAAATCAGCTACTAACTTGAAATTAAAGCAAAATAAAAGAACTGGGGTTTGAGCAAAACTGAATGAGATGAAGTTTGCAGAATACTTTTATATTCATTCATTCACAGAATGGGGGGTGGCTGGCTAGGCCAAATGTATTACCCATTTTCATTTGCACATGAGAAGGTGGTGGTGGGCTGTAACCTTGAATTGCTGCAATCTACATAGTGTATCACATCCATTGTGCTGTTAGGGATGAGTTCCACAACAGAGAGATTTCCCTTTCATTCTCGTTGACTGAAGTTTTAATGAGCTCCTTGATGCTACACTTGGTCAAATATTGGTCTTATTTTCCCCTCTTGAATTCAGCTCTTTTGGCCATCTTTGGATCAAGGCTGTAATGATGTCAGGAGCTGAGTGGTCTTGGCAGAAGACAAACCGCACATCAATACACACACTATTTTTGAGTAAGTGCCAGTTGGTCACACTGTTGATGACACTTGTCATCACTTAGCTGAAAATTGAGAGTAGCCTGCTGGAACAGCAATTGATCGGGTTGGATTGGTCATACCTTTTGCAGTCAAGACATACTTGAGCAATTTTTCACAGTTGGGCAGATGACAATATTATAGCTGTACTCAAACAGCTTGGTGAGGAATATATACTAAATGTGGAACATAACTTCAGTACTATTGCTGAAAAGTAGTCAAAGTTTTCCTCAAGATCCACTACTTTCAGTTCTTTCTTGCTATCATGTGGAGAGAGCTACATTGGCTGAAGACTAGCTTCTGTGCTTCTGGGTACCTCAGGAGGAAGCTGAGATATATAATCCATTTGACATTTCTGTCTGAAGATGCTTGCAAATATTTCTGCATTGTCTTTTGCACTGAAATGGTGAACTCCTCCATAATTGATGGGAGAATTTGTATCTCCAATGAGTTGTTTAATTGTCCAACACTATTCATGACTGAGGAGACCTGGCTGTACTGCTTAGATCTTATCCGTTAGTTGGGAATATCATGTAGCTCTGTTTATAATCTACTGTTTATACTGCTTGTCATGCAAATAGTCCTGTGTTAACGCCTCACCAGTTTGACACCTCATTTTTTGGTTGGTCTGGTGCTAGTCTAGGCAAGCTTTCTTCACTTTTCATCGAACTATTGTGATTCCACGGCTTAATGTTAACGATACATTGGGGGTTGTCAGGCCACGAAGTTACTGATTGATATTGCTGATGGTCGACAGGATCTCAGGGACATGAAGGTTTGAGTTGCCAAATCTGTTCAAGGTATACTCTATTTAGTACAGTGTCATGCCATACAACATGGAGCATCTCCTCAATATGCAGGTTAGACTTCTTCACACAAATGCTGTGCAGTAGCCACTCCTAAAAATGGACAGATGCATATGTGACAATGATGGCAATGAGGTGAAGTAGGTTTTTCATTTTATTCATTTTCTCACCAGCAGCTGCAGGCCGGGACATAACCATCTCCTTTAGGACTCAACCAGGCTGGTCAGCAGTGGTGTCACCAAGCTATTCTTGATGATGGACATTGAAGTCCCTTATCCAGAATACATTCTGTATCCTTGCCACTCTCAGAGCTTCTTCAAAGATGTTTTCAACAAAGGAGAAAACTGATTCATGAGCTAAGTTAGGGGCAATAAGGTGGCAATTAGTAGGCGGCTTCTTCGTCCATATTTGACCTGAAGCCATTAGACTTCACAGGGTCCAGAGTCAATGGTAAGGATTCCTAAGGTATAACCCTCTGGATTGTATACCACTGTGATGTGATGTGTAATAGGTCTGACTTGTTGTCCTAACAGGCCATATTCAGAAATGGTGATGCTGTCTGTAAGATATGACTAAGGGACCGTGACTATGACCATATCAGACTATTAATTAGAGGTAGCAAGAACTGAAGAGATACAGATGCTGGAGTCAGAGTCAACACAGTGTGGAGCTGGAGGGGCACAGCAGGTCAGGTAGCATCAGGAGAACAGGAAAGTTGATGTTTCGGGTCAGGCTAATAATATCAACGATCCCCACCACCTTCCCTTAAATAGCCTGCTGCAGTTTCTGTGACATCACATACCATGACTGATTCTAGCACCTCAAATATTGCAACTCCTCCTGTGGGAGCTTAGAATAAGAGACATTTAAGCCACTTATGGCAGTTTCATTGTACTATGGTTAAGATCAGTCAATTCAGCACAGTGCAGGATTAAAACATTTTACTTTGGTTTAGCTGGGTGAGTTTGTTACTGACTGCACAATTAAGCCATTCATGTTGATGTTATTTCTGGAATAAGGGCTGAGTGAGTCACAGAAAAGGATCACCCAATTACGCTTGTGTGTAATGCTCAAAGAAATGCCTAAATGCAAGAAAATATTATAATCACCACAGACTGCTTATAAACCAGTTCACTAAAACATTTTGTGTTTTGCAGCAGTGCAAAAAGTAGCAAAGTGATTTGTGCTCCGAAGATGCTGCTTGGCTTGCTGTGTTCATCCAGCTCCACACTTTGTTATTAAAGTGATTTTAAAAAGCTCTTTTTCTGAAATTGCATTGGCAAGTACTTTTCAAAAAGTATTGCATTGTCAGTAAATTGTTTGAGATGTCTTGAGACCATGAAAACAAACTCTGTAAAAACAATAAAAGCAAAATACTGCATATGCTAGGCATGTGAAACAAACACAGAAAATACTGGAGGAATCCAGCAGGTCAGGCAGCATCTGCGAAACGGAAGAAGTCATATTGAACTCAAAGTGATAAGTCTGTATTTCTCTCTACAAATGCAGCTAGGTCACAGTTTCTCTGACATTCTCTAAGGTTGTTTCATGTGGAAGCAAGCTTTTGTTCTTTTCTAAATAAAATGATCTTGCATAGTCATACAAAAATGATAGTGGAAGCAAGGTTGTGCTCAAAAGGTTAGAATAATAGCACAAACAAACAAAAGCTCATGTCTGCACAGCAACAGTAATCTCCTTAGCAACTATTATAAATCGTGAACAGAAGCACAGTCTGAGTCAGGTTGCAGTCTGTTGTCTCTATGCATTCACTAGCATTAATCATTATATTTCTTGAATGTTTTGTGCTTGAATTCAAACATTTACAGCTGTTATAATATTCAACAGCAAATAATTTTCTCCAGGCCTCAACTGCCATTTGCAGATTCACAGCAAATTACAAATTGATTTTAAAGAATTGATCATATCCGATCTGATTTGTGTAGTTTAATAATCTGCATCCTTGGGTGGTAGCTCAATGGTGTGTCAGCAAGATTATGGATCAGTGACAGATTTTTTTTTCCACTACAGAAAGGCGATAGTGAACAAGATGGCTTTTTAATCAATGTGAAGGCAGAATTCCCCAGAAGACTTCCCAACAGCTCCGAGTGACCAGTTTCAGAATGCTGAGGAAGAGAACTGGCAGCAGGTTGTGCATTGTGCTTGCTTTGTCTCAAACAAGGAAAGTCTATGGTGGAGAAAGTAGAATGAGGGATGCTGAGTCATTAGGGTATGGAAGGATGGAGACAAGAAAGCAAATCAAAACTGAGGTCAGAAGCAAATTGATGAAATGGAGAACCATATTCTAAAAAAAAGACAGGCTTAGAGGAATATATTAAATTTAAGAGCAAGGAGCTGGTTGTACAAAAGCAAGGGAGGCAGGAAAATTGTCCATCAACCACACCAGCAAATTGTAATCAATTTGGCAAAAAAGAATGCAGGTACAAACACTGTCCTGTCGAATAGGATAAAAAAATGTTATTTTTTGCAAAGAGAGAGGTCATTTCAAGCTCTTTACCACAGCACGAAGCCTGCACACAAAGAGCAAAAAGAGAAACCTTCAAAACCTTGCTTCCCATAAAACCTCTATCCAAAAGTTTTTCATTGAAGAAAAGCTAACCTTGCTTTCATATGATTTTTCTCATGATGCCAAAACACCTCAAAGCATCTTATGGCCAATGGGGTACTTTCTGGATAGTAGTTAGCATTGTAATATAGGAAAAGGACCTTTTTAAAGTTATATGCTACTTACCTCAATTACCTTCTCCAGAAATCCATTTTTGCAATATATTCAAAAACATAATCTGTTAATGATCTGTGGTCATTATAACATTCCCTTGTATAGGGAGTTTCATAACATTGACAAGTGTGCAATCAGGTAATCCTTCTCTGCTATTCTCTCAGTTAAAGGACCAATACAAATCGAGACCAGTAGTGGCAGTACCCCTACTTCTATTCCAGGAGGCCTGGGTTCAAGTCTCACCTGCTCCAGAGATGAGTTCTAACATTTCTGAACATGTTGATTCGAAAATATCGGTTGAATTGTGGTTGGAGAAAGTTATCTTTCAAGTAGCAAGCAAAATTCTCCTTTGGAGCAGGAGGCACAGAACTCAAGATGATTGCATAACTAATTGCAAAAATTCAGTCTGGGGAGCAAGAAAATCATTGATTCATTTCTGTCTCATATGGAGCCAGAGCTGGTCAGTTTTAAGCATGAAAACCTTGTTGATTTCCATCTGATTTTCAGACAAACAAAACTGAAAAGCCGAGATGGTCACTCTAACCACTTTGGAGCTGAGTTTCCATTCCTATTCTTTGGACTCTGAAAGCTGAAGTCAACAAGCCACAACATCGCGCATCCTGAAACAAAGCCTAACAAATTTGGGAAACAGTTCAATCTTCACAAAATTAAAGGCAAAAGTGACGTTTGGTAATTACTTCTTAATGAAGGATTTGTGATGCTCGCAACTTCACTACATAACTTGGAAGGCTTTTGATACTAAATCAACACCAGGAAACTTCTAGAGGACAACATTAAGTATCCTGGAAGGATGAAATAGAGTCATACATCACACACATGATGCCCCATCCCACTCAGACAGGAAGCAAAAGTTACAGTTAACAAGAAATATCTCACAAGCAACTGTATAGGTCTTTGGGAATGGATGCAGCTGGTGTCAGGCTTGATTCTTAAGAAGGCAACAGCAATCAAGGCATTTCCAGCTTCTCACAATTTGAACTCCAGAAGGGAGAATTCCACCCCCCCATCAGGTGTCATCACTGAAGCATTACTTCAGTTGTTAGGCGAAGACAATGCATAGTTTGGGGATGGAAAGACTACTGAGAACTTCTGAGAAAATTAGGAGATGCTGATATCAACCCATAATTCAACTCAACTTGATACAGAACTACCCCTTTTATTGCTATAGGTGCAACTTCTAAGGATTGCGACCTGTGGCCATTCAGATGCAGACAGTTGGAAAGCATAGAGCTGTTTACTATGCATCTTTTTCACTGGCAGAGACTGAAAAGAAATGCAATAATAAATAAATAAATATTAGCTGCTCGATGAGCCTGTGAAGAGTTTTCTGATCATGTTTTTAATCTCCATTTTAAGATAGATGCAGAACAAAACCCTTAATGGTACTTCTAATTTCTAAGGAGTAAGCAAAACTCACTCAATTAGTACAATTCAAAGTAAGGGGTCAGAACAAGACTGGCTCAATGCAAAAGCAAAGTACAAACCAGGAAAACTGCAGAATCCTTGCCCCATAATCTTGGGCAAAGTCTAATCAAGATGATGTAGCTTTTGTCAAATGGAAATCTGTACATCAGTAACCCATGACTTGGCAACAATTTAGAAACTGAACGAAACGAGTAGAGCACAGAAATATGATCAAGAATGTAGTCAGATCAAAAAGGATGCTACAATATCCTGGTCTTATACTGTATTATGAACAGGGAAGACAGCCAATGCAGATGACAGTTTACTCAGCTATGATGAGAGATTGCTCTTTTTGAGAATACAGACACTTGACATATTATAACGTTTACAACACAAAATACTAAGTGAAAGTAAGATGATCTTTTTGGTTGCCAGATCTCTTTCAATTAATGGGAGAGATAATATCAACCTATTTTAACATGTTGCTTGAAGGTCCGCTGTCGAAGGAGTAGGGACTAATTTTCTCCTCTTTCTGGGAGGGAAAATGCCATTAAAAAAATCTGAAGAGACAATGGAGGGTTTCCTAAAACTAGTATGGTCTCTTGTGCAGATGCTGTGACAGTGGAACTAAACTGGATAGTGTACCAATGTGCAATAGCTTATGGTGAAGCACGGGTCCAGAAAGAATGAAGTGAAGAGCCCTGGCTCTTGGTGTTGACCACTGTGCAGAAGGGGAGTGATAGCAAGAGGGGTTGTGAGCTAAATTGTTTGTGTTCTCTAATACAGGTCTTCATATTTCAGAAACTGTCTGCATCTTTATGGATGATCTGCAAGTAACCTCTGAGGAGGATATCAAAACTTCAGGGTGTATTGTTAGACTCTTGCTCCACCTTTCACAAAGCACAGATACAGTGACCTTGGTTGGTATGGAATTACATTTAGAATGGAGATCACAACCTGGTGAGCAGTGGCAGACATGTGAAGGAGCTGATGGAGACAGTCACAGCTGAGGGGCCTAACATTCAGAGGACAATTGGAAACTTTGATTATGCACACAGTGACAGAATTTCCATGAAGGCTCATGTGGCATCCTAATTTACATTTGGCACTTGATCAACAGAGACACTAGAATAAGGAGGTGTTCCCAAAATTACTGAAGTTACAGTGAAAGAAAAAAAAGAGAAACTCAGCATGTCTGGCAGTATCTAGGGAGAAGAAGGAGTCAACATTTTGGGTACAGCGAGGAGTTTCTGAAGAGTGTCTGGACTTGAAACATTAACTGTGGTTACTTTCTGCAGAGACTGCCATAACTACTGAGTTTCTCTTGCTATTTCTGTTTTGTTTGCGATTTCTAGCATCTGTAGCTTTATACTTGTTTTTGACCACAGTTTATTAATTTTCCTTATGCGTTAAGTAGTCCTTTCCAAAATTAAACATGTCCTACTTTCAGGAGCTTAACTACAAGTCTTGAGTTTTAAATTCCTTACAGAATCTAACAGGATTTAACTGACATCTTAAAATTATGCCATGCAGTATTAGGAATATGTCATAGTCACTAAAAGGTCTGGTCTTGATTAACAAATCACTTCAGAGCAGAAACATGAATAACTGTTGAGATATGCTAAAAGGACATAATAGAACATTATGAGATCAGTCTTTTTTGTAGCTTTTTGTGCCCATTTATGTTGACTATTAGTAATTGCTTCGAAACAGAAGTATTGCCAATGACTTCAAATTAATTGCTACCAGCAGAAAAATAACTTGCAGTTCCATGCCAGTAAGAGCATTAAAATAAATAATTTTAATTGACTTACAGTTAGCTATAAAAACTAAGTGATTTTTCTTGGAAAATACTTATGAAGTTATCTACATCATAATTGAGATGAGAGAACTCATATGTCTATTATTATTCTTATATAATCTAGTCTTACTGATTTGAAGTCCAGCCTTCAATTGATTTGAATTGATGGTCCAATTTTTTATCCTAATCGTTTTATGTCTGTGCACGTTATTCAATTATTTATATGGCTAACATTCAATCTCATTCTTCATATTTGTTTGGCAACGAAGTTTCTCTTTGTCTGTAGTCTCCTGGCCTCTTTTGCAGTTCATCAGTTTTAATTGGCACATTTATTGATCACACCCACAATTTTGTAATATTTTACCTCATTTTTCATGAATGGCATCAATGCAAGTCTCATTACTAATGAGATCTTGTTTGCTCAGTTGTGAACACTGGAAGAAAGCTGTGACAATTCTGGCAAACTGTATTTCTGACTGACAAAGACACCATTTCCTGTTCAGTCAGCAATTTGTGAACACAAAACAGATGCAACGAAGTAGGTATTTTATGCTAAATTATAAAAAAAATTGATTACAATCCAAAGGGATCTGCTTATGCATTATCATATTCATATCTAATTTTCTTCAAAGAATGTCACTGACCTCAGCAAGCAGAAAACAAAACTTATCAAATAGACCTACTGCATTTTGAACAGAGGTTTGGGTGATGACTATTTAGAAAGCTACCGCTTCCACCTACCAACATTTTTGTCTTTTTACCACACCTGACAGGAAAGGAATGCTATTTCCCATTTGATAATCTTGAATGGAGACAATCAGCAGCTGGAGGGGAGAAGATTATGCCAGATTATTAAAGATCAACTGAAGTCAACTACCACCTGAGTCTACACGTTGATTCACCGTGATCAGTATTCTACTTGTTTCCTGATGCTGATTCCAAACAACTGACCATTCAATGCACTGGCTACTAGTTTAAGTCTAGAAAGATTACACTTAGAATTCTGTTTCTTCAATTAATAATAGTATTAATAATATTCGATTTGCAGCCATGAACCTGCTTCGCTAAAAGTGAATTTGCTACATTATTCAGTTGTGTTCACTGTCTGCTACCTCTGAAACCAAAACTGAATTTCAGAAATCTTTAATGTCTGTAATAATAAGTACTATTATTGTTACATCATTGATATGGAACAGCACGATTTTAAATTTATTGTTTCAATGTGAGTAACTGTCCGTTGTTTAAGGAATTCAGAGGAATACAAAACTTGATTGGTCCTTTGGTGTGCTGTAGGATAACAACGCATTGCTACACAGTACAGACAGCTGAATTTGTAAGGTCAGATCATTTTAATTATGATAAATTTGACAACTTCACAGATTGTCTTGTGTATCAGGAGTATGTGGTATAACGTGTGGCATGCAAAAAGTCAGCCACTCTTCAAAGTTTGTGGCTTACAATGAAATCAAAGTCACATTTCATAAATTTGAAGTTGTGCTCTAAGCGGTTATACGAAAGGTCCGGAGGCAGAGTGGGAAGGATTATTCTGGTAGGAACTTCAGAACGATTGCACTGTTGAGAATCCAGAGAAACATGTCAATGCTGATTCTCATATTGAACTGTCCAGGCTTGGCATGTATATTCCTACTGTAAATGAAAATTTACTTTGATGCTGCTTCGCTGGGACAGCAAAAAGTTATCATGGACAACATCTGAGTTCATGGAAACATGAACATCCATGTTAATGCAGGACAACCTGCAGGGCCAATACAAAAACATGTTCACATATTTTTCATAAAGATTGCAAGTTAGAAATGTCAAATATGTTCTCACAAAATTTATGCAAATTCAATAGAGAATGGTGTGCAAATTGGGCATGTAAATGACACAAAAATCAAATTTAATCTAAGCAATCAATGAGTAAACTGACAAGATTTTGTTCAGAGTTACTTTTTTTAAAAACAATAAAAATGTTTTTCTGATTTTGCACTGTCATGAAAATTAAACAGTTTTCTTTGGGTTTCCCAACTGGTGAGTTAAGTTAATGCCATTGTCTCAGTGCTTCCAGATGATAAAAGCTGTTTATTTTACATCTGATTACATGTTAATCTGAAGGTGAACATTGCTAGTTTCACTGGCTGCTTCAGGACCACAAAGGAAAACTCCTTCAAAGTGTTTTCGAAATGCTGCCAAATTGGTTGCTGCAGCATGTTAGCACTCCAGCAGCTGCTGTGTCTTCTCCAGTGCATATGTAAGTTAATTTTGGCATTGTTATTTGAGGTTTATTCAGATATAAACACCAATCTGTAGCACAGCAATATCATCAGCAAAGAAGAATTTACATCATTTATCACATCATCATGTGCATAAATCTGGTCTAATGACTCACCATGTTAACAAGACAATGTCATTGTGCAGTCATGAATTTGAACTGAGTTAAATGAAACTTGCCATAATTACTTTTAACGTCAAAAGTGTCACTGAACGTATCTCAATGGCAATGGATGGGAAACAAATGCTAGCCATTCCAGTGATTTCAGGGTCCCATGCAAGAAATTTTTCAAACATTTGCTGTGACTGAGAGTATAACACCTCAACGCTCAAAAACTGGCATCATCTTGAGAAAACTCTTGTAGTAGCGGCTGTGCAAATGACACATTTGAGAAGCTCATTTCCAGAAGCTCAGAAAATGTTCTAAAATGGAAAGGCATCTGTGCACTGGAAGACTCTTATCAGACTGACCGCATACCTTAAGCACACATCTGATAAGAATACTTTCTTTAACCCATAAAAAAATTATATAACTTGTTTTCGTGCATTTTGCCCATAGACTTTAATTGTAGCAATTAGCTGCTAACAACAAATAATTTTTGATAAAATGCTAATAAACACACTGCAAATCATTCATAATTGCTTCTCCAGGTTATTGTTTTATTTTTTCTTAAAATGGTGTATATTTCCCTTAACTGAAAATACTGTAGCCATACTATGCATCATCCAAAGTTGATGTATTGTAATGAGAGGATACATCCATGTAATTAAATTGTATTCAGACCAGACAGTTCCCCTCAGAATTGCATGCAAGTGTAATACTCAACAAGTGCATATTGTGAAGAAAAAAAGCCACAAATATACACACTTCAAATCTCAATTTGAATATGTTGATTAGTCTTACGGTACTTGACTGTACAAAATGAAGTCATCAGACTGTCTTCAATTCTACTCCTCCAGGATGAGAGCTACAGCATCACAACTTACCTAGAAAATAAAGAAAACAAATTGAGGACTCTAAAGCAACTTAAACCAACAAGTTCATATGAATTATTTGGTGGGGTGTAAATAGCAGCATGGATTCAGTGTGTATACCAGTGGTAATAATTTAAAATATATCATTCACTGCACCCCACTGTTGGGATTTGAAGTGGACCATCCCATTAAAACTCTCTTCATTAATCTTGGAATCAAAACGTGTTAATTTCATCAGAACAGGTTTTATTGTAAGAAAAATTATGATGTGCCAAATATAATAGGAAAAGTACCATGTGAATTTGGCATTGCATAAATTTAGTTTTAATCATTAAATCTTTTACTACATCTGTGTGATGAATTTTACTTCTATCTTTGCAAGAGCATGGCTGTCTTTGTCGTTGGTCAAACCTAAATTTTTGCAAAAGAACAAAGCACACGTGTTTAAAAATGCAGTTTTCAATGAGATTTCATGCCATTATGGAATCATCGGCAGCATTTAGTTATTCTATCACATGAACTGTAGCCCATGTACAGGTGATTAAACTTCCATGCATGTTTTAAGGCACACAAATTAATATAGCACAGCACTCACTCTACAAAATAAACACTGCAGAAAATGGTAAAATGTGAGGCTGGATGAACACAGCAGGCCAAGCAGCATCTCAGGAGCACAAAAGCTGACGTTTCGGGCCTAGACCCTTCATCAGAGAGGGGGATGGGGGGAGGGAACTGGAATAAATAGGGAGAGAGGGGGAGGCGGACCGAAGATGGAGAGTAAAGAAGATAGGTGGAGAGGGTGTAGGTGGGGAGGTAGTGCATCCCTAAACCAGCCCAGTTCATCCCCTCCCCCCACTGCACCACACAACCAGCCCAGCTCTTCCCCCCCACCCACTGCATCCCAAAACCAGTCCAACCTGTCTCTGCCTCCCTAACCGGTTCTTCCTCTCACCCATCCCTTCCTCCCACCCCAAGCCGCACCCCCAGCTACCTACTAACCTCATCCCACCTCCTTGACCTGTCCGTCTTCCCTGGACTGACCTATCCCCTCCCTACCTCCCCACCTACACCCTCTCCACCTATCTTCTTTACTCTCCATCTTCGGTCCGCCTCCCCCTCTCTCCCTATTTATTCCAGTTCCCTCCCCCCATCCCCCTCTCTGATGAAGGGTCTAGGCCCGAAACGTCAGCTTTTGTGCTCCTGAGATGCTGCTTGGCCTGCTGTGTTCATCCAGCCTCACATTTTATTATCTTGGAATCTCCAGCATCTGCAGTTCCCATTATCACTGCAGAAAATGGGACTACTGCAGGGATGGGCTATCAAATGAACTAACAGACTTATAGAACATGGCAAAAAGGCAACTGAGTAGTTTTTAAGTGGAGAATTCTGAGCAACAAGATTTCAAACTCATCAGTAATGGGTGAAAAGTGGCAGCATGCCATGTGGAAGCCTATTGTAAGGTATCAACAGAAGGAAACTACAGTGTAGATAAATGAAGGGATTATTGCAAAAAAGACAGCTGCATAAATGGGAAAGACTCTTTCTGTACTCAGGAAGTTTTTAAAAAATAGTTGCTCCCTGAACGTGGCCACACTATGCACAATGATACAATAACTCGAAGAAAAAGTTCTACTTAAACTGCTATACCTTGAACACAGATACACATACATCACTTGGGTACATTCCCTTTTAAATGCTTACAGCAATTCAATTTAGGAATACATTAGCACGAACAAACATAGCCTTTCAAAGGCATTTCCATGGTGCTAACTCTTTTGATTATTCAATTTTAAGGAAATCACTTTGAAGTGAATCTGATGACGGAGAAGACAAATAGTCTTCAAAATAAATATGCAGTCCATTAGTTTATTTTCACAACATTATATATTAAATATTCCTGACATTTAAAAACTCAAAATCCTTAAACTGTACAACAAATCAGGTAGCATTTGAAAGCAAAATATATCACAGAACGACAGAATTGTTACAGTGCAGAAGAAGGCAATTTGGCCCATTGTGTTTATATTGATGCTCTGATTTTGCATTTCACCAAAGGACACCTATCTTCTTCCTATCACTTTTGTGTGTTGTCCCTTTTCAAATAAAAATCTAATCTGTTTTTTTGAGTGCATTGATTGAACTTCCCTCCGCCACAAATTCAGTGGCTTTCAGACATTGCTGAGCATTTCTAGTACTTTTCTGCGAGGGAGGTGAAAAAGATACTGTGTAATACATTTTCACCTATCCTTGCTGTCTCAGCTCATTGAATCAAGCATCTGAAGAGCAGTTAAAGATACAAAGAGTGAATCCATGCTTAATCAGGACTATAAAGTGGGATATCATCCAGTAGAGAGGTAATGCTGTGAACAAAAAATTGGTCACAGCTACAAATTTAATGACATCCTGCCCTCTGAATCTTTTCATTGCAGGCTCCAAAAATGTTTTTTTTAAAATGTGATCACGAAGCATACAGATACAGCTACATTCAACTGCAGAATGTGCAGCTATTTTCAAACAAGTGGCAAGACTCCTGTGCCTTGTCATCATAACCGAGTAAAAGACTCCCAAACCTTTTCATGTCCAACACCCAAAAAATGCAGCAAACAGTGAAAGGTTGCAGGTGATTGGATCATTAAAAACATTGACTGTTTGTTAATTATTAATTTAAAAATGGTGGGCAGACATAACGATTTTCTTGACCTGATAGGCTCATGCTTTCTTTTCGTTTGCTTTGTGGGATCTGTCCAATTTGCATCGTCAAAGTTTAACCCTACATATTGGGAAGCCTGAAATGTAAATTTTGCACCAGAATGTAATAAAAAAACTGCAAGAATTATTCATTGCTGTCGGTGAAACCTCCAATTATGTTCAATCATTTAGGTCATCCCAATTACACATTCTATGTTAATCATAAGTAATCAAAAATCTTTTCTGCCAGCTTAAGTTTGAAAAATATACGAAGTATTGAGGGTCAAATATATACTGTTGTTGGATCCACCCACAATCAAATCTGCAATAAGTATGAAAAATGGCTACAAGCTCATTCAGAATGGGTGAAGTATATTTGTTCTCTTTTGGTCACTACCAGTGGGTTTGGCGATTTGACGGGAGGCGATTCAAGGATCAGTTGCATAATTGTGCATTCATAAACTGAAAATGACATGTATTTGTCATTATTGTGCATTGACTGACCAACAATTTATATTAAAAACCTGGCCACTTACAATCTTGACCATATTGTGATCAATACAAATTAATCCTCTGAATGTCTGTGAAACAAAAGTGATCATAGATGCCTTTAAAACAGTGGCTGCAGTCAACAATTCCCAATTATGTACTGAAGGACACACAGATTGCAGAAAGTTGTAGAACTGCTTCCTTCTCATATTGACCTGTAAGTTTCTCAAATCATGGGTTCACCTCTGAAATGCTGCAATTATTGTTTGATTTGGGGCAAGGGTGAGCAAAGTTGTAGTAATCCTACTGCACTTATACTACCTTAGTACATTTACATGATATGGTTTGTTCTGCGTTTATTTGAATAAGACTGAATATGTTAGAGGTCAAGTAGAGGCAACCCAGGGTTCTCCTTGTTGGAGACTCTTGGTAATGTCTCACTTACGTCTGTTGTGACTGATAAGTTACATCACGGAGAGTGTTTTATCTTTCATTTTCCCCACGTTTCATTGTGTCCGTCCTGAAAGGATCCAACAATAGCAGATGTTATCATTGCTGTCACAGTCACTGTCTTTTTGTGAGCTAAAGGGATTCTCATTGTATGGGGTGGGATCAAATGTCAGGCACCCGACCATCTATTTTAGCCCTTTCAGCCCTTTTGCAGACTGTTTTCTCCTGCTATGAGACATTGGGACGGACTGAACAAGACAAAAGTGGCTAAAATAATTATTACTGGCAGTGCAGGAACAGGATGGGTGGTGAATTGAGTGACTTCAAAGCACAGAGGATATGATTGATTGATAGATAGTCTGGGATGTTGGAGTAGGTCAAAATCACTAATGAAATAAGTGGCATGCAATAGTGAGAGTGGTAAACCATGAGCCTCCGTGGGAATTGATTGCAGTGGTAGAGTTAGAAAGGGAGTGAAGTAGCCTTGAGAAGATAATAGGATTTAGCCTAGTGACATGCAGAAGGTAAGTAACCTTCTTGCATCATGTCTCTATGTTCTCTAACAATGGACACCCTACTAACTTGGCTGGCAACATTTGGTTCTGTGGTTTCCTTTGTCAGTCCTGGGGAAATGGATGTCCCTCCATTCTGCCAGCCCCGTCCGCCAGGACCTTTCCTGATGGGAAAGTGGTGTGCAAACTTCCATCTCACAG
The DNA here is from genome assembly GCF_030684315.1 of Stegostoma tigrinum. Taxonomy (NCBI): domain Eukaryota; kingdom Metazoa; phylum Chordata; class Chondrichthyes; order Orectolobiformes; family Stegostomatidae; genus Stegostoma; species Stegostoma tigrinum. Next base: position 51,111,240 of record NC_081365.1, read on the forward strand.
CCATGTAGTTTGGAATTATACATCAATACACTAAGAACAATTCCTGACTTGCAATGATGCACACCTTAGGTTTAAATGTGGTACTTGCATTGTGGATGTGGGAAGGTTCCGCTACTGGTGACCACTCTGCCTCAGCTGATTGCATGATTGAATGAGGTTAGTGTCGTGGAGACTTGATACATAATTAATAAGCTAAGCCTAAGAGAATTGCATTAGAAAATCACCAGAGCTGAGAGATGGAAATCTTCTGTGAAACTGCAAGAAATTAACATTGAATCAAAATATGGGAATTGACATTCAGTCCACAGTGTGAAGAGTATTATTAGGCTAAACAAAAAGCAAAAAAAACTGTGGATGTTGTAAATCAGAAATAGAAACAGAAACAGAAGTTGCTGGAAAAGCTCAGCGGGTCTGGCAGCATCTGTGAAAAGAAATCAGCATAAATACTTCAGGTCAAAATGGACCCAAAACATTAACTGATTTCCCCTCATAGATGCTGCCAGAACTGCTGAGCTTTGTCAGCAACTTCTGCTTTTGTGTGTATTATTCGGCTATTTGGCTATGGAAAGCAATATGCTTTTGTGAGCATGGCATGCTTCGAGTGATCTGACTGAAGTCAGAGTCTGTGGCCTTTAAAGTCTCACATTGCATGCTAAGATACAGGGATATCATGAACGTTTTTTTTTTGAAGATATACTGACATACCAACTGTGACACCCAGCAAACAACATTGAGCATTAAGCTACCTTGGATGTCTTACACAAGTTGCCCTTCTTCATTTTGAAGTCAAAAAGTGACTGTTGCTATACATTGACCAAGGGAGTCTGGAGGCAGCAGTGCGATCATTATTTATACCCAAAAGATATTGCAAAATTGTTTTATCTATGATCCTATGGAACAAGTTTGTTTTACTTTCAAGATGCAGCTTTTCAAGGAGAAATTTCTGTTGCAAACACATGCAGGGTGCTGTTAATTTGTCACTTTCGCTGAGTTCAGAGAAGGTTCTTAGCTACGCAGCTATCCTCTTCACAAGATGCATTCTATTTATCTGCTCTCTAACCACTTTGTGTTAATGCCTCAATGCAGCCGAATCCAATACTCTCAGAAACTAATCTCCACACATGAAGTTTTCCAGCAGGATCACTGAAGATGATGTGAAATTGTATGGCCATTTTTGTTATTCCACTCTGGTTTTGATTGGGCAATTCGGTCAAGATCTGCAATCAGCTCTCTGTGCTGCTACATTTCCACTTACAGCACACACTTGAATTCTTGCGATGTGCCTCTCAGGGGACATTATATAGAACAGTTTCTAAAACTAGTAGGGGACACAATTATTAAAGCAACACTTCTGAACTTCCTTAATTATATACTACATTTCGAATAACATAAAACAAAACATTGCACCTCAGATAATATAAGTTTAGAAAACTCAGTACAACTTGGAAATGTTTTAGATATTGTATTTGCATAAATTATACAAACCGTGTTTAAACAGTTGTAACACATTCTTTTGCTGATGAGAGAGGAAGATGGTGGGGTAACACCTTTTTGTTCACCTTTTTGGCATCTGCAACAAAATGTGTGTTTGCAAATAATGTTTTGCCTCTTTGGTGATTTCATTCCCTCCCAGTATTAAGTCTTTGAATAAGCATTAAAACAAAAAAAACATGTTTTTTCCACAACACTCCAAAATGTAGACATGATGAAACAGGCTCACTTCCTTGTCTTTATAAACTCATAGATAAATGAAAGTGGATTCTCAAGACTTTTTTTTAGCATTTTGGATTTTAGCAGAAATAGAGAAGTAAACCACTTGTTCAAATTTCAATCTTTTCCAAGCATGCAGTGAAAGGGTCCTCTTTTGCGGGATTTTGGAGGAGAATGGAAGTGAGAAGTCTGTGGATTCCCAGACAAGATTATTGAACAGGTTTTGTTGAGGCAAAACGTTACTGGATGTAAAGGAATGACCCCTGATCACAGCCTGAGTTTACTAGTTGTTGTGCAGGGTCCTCTTCCTTTACTTGGAAGGTTTGGCCCTCCAGCTGCTGCAATCAACTTCCACATCCCATTCCTGGGGCATCAGTTTCACTATTTGAGTTCAATTTCACTCACATGACTAATATTATTATTGTACACCCAGAACGATTTAGAGGTCAAGCCATTGTAATACAATGGGAAAATAGATGCGTTGCTTACACCCACTTATTATAAATAGGTTTCTGGAGAGTTCTCTTTCTAATGTTTCAAAGAGACATTAAATCTTAACTTCAATTTTGGATACCTGCAGATTGTACAAGGTGTTAAGTGCACAATTGGTGTTCCCTTGGTTTGTCCATTCTCAGCAAAGGTTAACCATCCCATCCATGTTCAATCATTAAGAACTTTCTGGAGACTTCAAATCATTTTGAGTTTGTGCAGGATATATAAAAGTCAACTGATCCTCAGTATCTACAATAGCAACATTGCTGTATCTATTAACAAAAAATGGTTCCAGGAGATTCCAAGCCAATCATAATTTTGGTTTTTAAAATTATGCATAGAACATACCTCTCTTGGGTATGACATGGCAACCTACTATCCTATGTAAAAGGTCCTCAAAAATGAAATTACCAGGCATGCAAAAAACAACTGTCCTGTGTAAAATGTAACAATCATGATTAATCATGAAGATTCTCTAACAGATGACATATTGCAGTACATCAAATTTGGCACTATTACACTTGTGACTATACACTTGAAAGAAATTTGATTTCTTTTTGTCACAAGTGACAACTTTCCTGTCTCTGACCTTTAGCCTCCCCAGCCCCATCACTCCCTCTGCCTCCAATTATTGACATCATCTGCCAACTGTACACTCCCAAACCCATCTATGTCATGGGCCATTCTATTGGTGATATAATGCATTGAAACTTTTGGATACATTTTCTTTCAGTTTCATTTTGTTAAGTTGTCATTACAAATTCAAAGCAGGCTTGCCTCTTTTTTAAACTAACACTGCATTGGAGAAAAATGCCTCCCAGTAACATCTAACATGTTGAATACCATCAACTGAATTACTATCTAATGTACTCTAGTTCAGCCAAGGGGAAATGAGAACTTGATGTAACATATCTCTTGGACCACTCTAACAGATGACTGGCTAGGAGCAAATTAAGTATTGCACCTGAACAAAAATATTTAATTGGAAATTGTAAAACAATTTTGGATTTCAAAAAATGTTCAAGCTCATTTCATAATGTTTTAAATAACTTTAAAATGTAACTCATTCTAGTAAGTGCTATTTCTCTGGAATATATTTAAAAGTCTTCCATTGGAAACCACAAAATCTGAAACTTGAAATGGTCATAGTTTAATGTCTGATTATTATAAAGGATCAGTTCACACAGTTGAAGATTCTTGCCACCTTTGCTATGACTGGTTCCAATAACTAACAATTGCTATGTTGTTTGACAATTGTGATATCCAAATGAAGGTGGTCAAATTAAGCCAAGGCATTTGAATGCAGAAACGATGTTGTTTGCCGCATGCTAATTGCCATGTTTACTTGTTGCTAATGCTACTGCAGTCTCAAGGGATGCTGAAAAACAGTACTTCTCAAGGTAATTTCTTGGAAGCAGCAATGCTTCTGTTGTGGTCAGAGTCACTGCTAGAGGCACTGTTATAATATAAAGAGATTCAAGCTGTACACATACTACAATATCACATACTTCATGTCACCTTGGAAGAAATATTCAAAGGAAGTTGCATTATTATCAGTTTTACACATAACATACTTGCATGGCTACTAGCATAATAGCTCAGGTCCAGAAACAGCAGCAACTGGCAGCATAAGGTTATTCTCTTAAAAATGATTGAAAGTTGTCCTAATTGAGTCGCAATTATGAAGTCCAGGAACTATTTTAATAGCATGTAGAGATCAAAAGGAATCTTTCAAAAATTTCACTGAATGAACATATTAAAAACAATTAAAATTCCGACAAATAAATTCAATATTTTAAAAGCCTTGGATACAAAAGTACTGTTGATTCTGTAACAAAGAGGAATGAATTTACAATAATAGATTGTCTTCCATGACCTCAGCACATCCCAAAGCACTTTGCAGCCAAGAAACTGGGTAAACCCTCCAAATTACAGAAGGAGATATTCTACTTCTTTACAGGCTTTGATAACAACAAAAAGGCTTGTTTGATGGTTTTTAACTGGGATCTCAAAAGTAAAGTCAGCACAGCTCATGAAGAGAACAATAAATAGCATCAACAAAGGCTGCTAGTAGATAGACTGCTTAGTCTCTTACAGGACCAAGATGTATTTTGCCAGTTAATGGGCTTTGTGAAATTTACCCATCAATCAGGGAATGACTGGGGACCAGAGATTAAATTGCAATGACTTTCAACTGACTCTTAATGTGCAAGGAAAACTCACACTAGTTTCCTCTGAAGTTGGGTCCTCGAAAAAAAAACAAGGTGAATTCCATAGCACCAGCTGCTTAAGGCATTATACAACTGCTCAAACCAGCTGTCATCCTGAGAGTGCAAGCAAATTAGACTAAGTAATCATGAAAAGAAACACTGTGATAAACAAACAGGAAGAAGATACTGTGAATAGCAATTATAATATTAATTGATATATTACTTGATATGATGCAAATCTAATTACTCTCATCACAATGATGACAAATGATCTGGTAAGGACTCTACAGAACAAAAAATTCTGAGCAGAATAATATTCTGTTGGGAAATATAAAGATGTTGGAGGACAATGGAAAAAAATGGAAACACTGAACAAATGAAACTGCTTTTGCAAGGGCAAGAAAAGAGTGAAGGTCACCATGGTTCCAGAGGAACAAAAGCTGCTTTCTCATTAAAGAGAGATGACTCATGGTGAGTCTAACCTGACAATCACCATATCTTAAGTGAAGGGTCAGGTGTGAGGTTGCAAAGGTGGGGCCTTGACAGTGATCTCAATTGATACAGGACTTGAACCAAAACTGTTGGCATCACTACCCTTCACAAAGAAGGGAAGAAACTTGGCCTTTGTCAGAGCTATGTTTGAAGGGCCATTTTCTCTGCCCTTTAGTTATGAAGCTGAATTGCTAAGTGCTTTCAGCATTTTCTGTTCTTGTTTCGTAACGCCTACTCTATTCCTGCTTCAACAAAAACAAAGTATTGGAGAAACTCAGCAGGGCTGGCAGCATCTGTGGAGAGAAGAACAGAGTAACATTTTGAGTCCAATGACAATTATTTTGTTTTAGATGCTGAAATATGTGAGTACAACTACTGAGAAACACAACCAAATTATGATATTTCACAACATAAATAGAAGCGTTATTTAACAAACAATCTGTGCGATTTAAGGAGCTAATATCTCACTATGGGGTTTAAATTGCTGAAGGCATGGTTGCCAATTTTGGGGGCACACGAAATAGAGGTAGAATAGAATGAAAGTTTCCCATCAGGCATAAAGGTTACATAGACAGGGAAGGGAAAGAGCCTAAAATTAGTTTTAAACTTTGCAGTAGCTAATATAGTTTAACAATGAGTAGATTTGTTGTCTGATAACATACAGGCAGCAGAGATTTTGATGAGCTCAATGTTATAGAAGCTGAAGGCTGGAAGGGCGGCCAACAGAACAATCAAAAATTGAGGTGAGAAAAGCACAATCATTTCTGCTGCATATTACCTTGACTTTGAAGCAGTGGTGGTGTAAATGTAACTTAATTGGAAGTAAAACACTTTGTGATGGAACTCAAAATTCATATTTTCTCTTTCATATTTTGTGGTTTGCAATTCGTATGAGTCAGTAAGGATATTTTTACTTGTTTGGTTGAAAGCCTAAATGCTGCTTTCCTTGCTTACGCATCCCAAGAAAAGCACATCACAGTGAATCACACTGCTGAAAAGCCCACATAAGGTCTTGATGTATCCAGACAATGTTTAAAGCCATTATTTTACTGTTAAGGGCAAAATCTGGGACACTAAGCTTCTGAAAATATTATGTAAATGAAGGATGTTCTGACATTACTATTTCTTACAGAGAAAATGTTAAAGGCAAAAAAAATTGATGGTGCTTTTCCAGTGAAAACAGAAAGGATATGCCAAAACTTTGTGTTTTTGTCTTAACATGCTTCACATTTTAGTACAAGATAAATCACAACTACATTTGTATTATCAACAAACCAAGGGTGCAATGATTTTCTCAAGTGTTACCTCAACTGTGTCATCCCATATACAGTTCACAGAGGTACAATACATTTCCTAACATTCACCATTATATATCACGTTTCTTTTTAAATCTCTAAATCCAAACTGGTACTTTTCTCCTTACACTGTTTCAAACGAACCAACATTTTATTTAATTCAAACCTATTTCGTAACTGTGCATTTCTTCCACTTTATCCATTCTTTTTCCACCTCTCTCTTCATTCATTCCAGAGCTACTATTATTTACCCAATGTTCTGCTTCTGCCCTCTGTTAAGTACAAGAACCAGCTTCTGTCTCATCATTGTACTCTATTTCTCCCTTCCCTTTCATTACCACCAATTGTAACTGATTATTTTCTATCTTCTGAAATTGTATAGCAAGTTATTCAGCTGTATCAAACCACTATGAAAAGGTAAAGTATGAAAACTAACTGGGCCACACAGCACTGGCTTAGAAAGTCAATCTCATGTCTTCCTTACCAGCATTTGGGAGTTTATGCCTAAATTATGATACCTGTCTCATAAATCGGTCAATTAACTGCCTGATATAATCCTTCTCAACAAGTCAAATTGTACAGTCAATGGCCAACTGTTCTCTATCTCCAACCCTGGGTATGTTCTGTTCTATCCAAAGGATTGATTTAAAAGAGGTGGCAGCACAGTGAGCTTTGTTGGGTGAGTGTACTCAAAATTGATTTTCAATATCATGAACTCTTGAGGCACCAGGTCAAAAATGCTGCATTGAAGTATTATCGAGGATAACAATGGAACAATGGTACTTTTTGAGTTCAATATCCATCTTCAATTGTAGCTTGGTAGACATGATTATATTGAATAGTGGAGAAGGCTTGAAGGGCCGAATGCCCTGTCCTGTTCTTATTTTCTTGGTTACTACTGACTGCATTGACCAAGGGCACAGCAACCAGACCGGGCCCATGGCAGATGCTGAGAGAACCGACAAGACGGAATGTCTTATATAGCCTTGTCCTCATTCATCTGTGTCTCAGAGATATATTTTTTCTGTGGCTGTATCAGAAGGAACTAACAGTCCTTGAGGACACTCAACACCCTTTGTTATTCTGCTCAAAGTGATAGATTCAGAATAGATCAAGTAGTTGAAAACTGGATGTCCGTGGAGGCTTTGCCAATATTAGAAACAAACTTTTATCAAACAGCAATCAGTAACATGGTAACTTGGCACATCTCCTTCTCTAATGGTCATCAAGACAGTGAATCAAATCTTGTTCAAATACAAATGTAGGCGAACATGACAGAAACAGCACCAGATACACCCAAAAATGAGGTGACAACCCGATCAAGCTACAACAAAGTTCGCCATGTCAGTTAAACAGTGGAAGACGACTATTTGGATGATGACGGGATAGTGTAGGGGGGTGGGCTTAGATTAGTTCACAGGTCGGTGCAATATTGAGGGTCGAAGGGCCTGTTCTGCGTTCTATTGTTCTGTGTTCTATGTTCTATTTAGGCAAAGCAAAAGTGATTGCACAACTAACAAGTTGGATTAGGTGTCTGTCACCCTACCACATTCAGCCATGGACTCCCTAGTCTGGTTAGGTACTACTTCAATAATACTTGAGAAGCTCCACAACATTGAGAACAAAACAGGCAGCTTGATCACCAGCGCATGGAACATTCACTCCCACTACCACCAGTGTATGGTGACAGCAGTGTGTACCATCTACAAGAGGTCATGCAGCAACTTACCAAGTTCACTTCAACTGAAACCTCCAAACCTGTGATCTCTCCCGTCTCAAGTGTTAATGCTAACAAACTCGTCGAAGTGCAACCACACCAGAAAACTTGCTTAGAACAACATTGCATTTCTTTTACTATCATTGGTCAGCCTCCTTGAAGTCTCACTTTAGCTGTACTGCATGTGAACCTGCACTGAAATAACTTCAGGATAGTGGCTCAATGGCACCTTCTCAAGAGCAAGTGGAGATGAGCCACAACTGCTGACCTTACGGACACATTCACATCCCATAAAATTCTCTAACCTTTCATTGCTAATGCACTTTCTCCTGTTCTTTTATAGCATTTGTTTTACTTCCATAACTTTCATGGTGCCAATTCATTCATTTACTTTTTTCAGGTATTACTTCCAACTAACTTTAAGCACCAACAAACCTGCCTCTATTCCAATGGTACTTGTGCCAGTGATGGAAGTGTTTCTGCTTGTTATATTAGAATATTCTATTCTCCTATGATTTCTCATCAACATTACAATGTTCAGAATCTTTCTCATTCATGTTGGAAGCAGCATGAAGGAAAGAGAGGCTAAGCCTTGTGCAGAAAGAGAACTGTGGGGAAGTTAACAAGGTGCATGTTGAATTTTGACAGCAAGTATTGACAGACTAACTGGAAATACAGACAGTTGAGACCAAATGAATTGTCCTTGAAAGTGACACAACACCTTCTGTGACATTGTTTTTAAAAACTACATTGAAGATTGTTGTTATGAAAGGAAGAACAAGTAATTTTCAGAGACTGTACTGCATTTGATCCAATTTCATAACCTTTATGTACTTTCATTGGCAGTCAGGTTTTTATGGACAAGTACATCTGTCTTTCATTGCTAGCAGTTATGTTTTTTGTCAGAAAGGACAAAGAATGACATTATAATACATGCTGCAGCTTTGAGCTGCATACATAATGTAGAATCTTTAGCTGCCAAGTGCCAGTTGAAACTTTATTTTTTTTTCCCCTTTTACTTCTGTGCCAGCCAGTTTCATGAAAAAAAAACTGGCATGTGATTAATATGAAGAATTAAAATTATTTCATTCAGAAGATTAATTATGTTTGATTATTCAATGTCATTTGATAGGAACTGTCAGAACGTTTGGACCTGTGATGGGATGCACATTTTTTCCAGAGAATTACTTTGCCAATTAATTGTGAATGCTGGTAGTTGTGGTTAATCCAACTATTGATTAGTGCACTGTGACTTTTAAATTGCCTGCTGGCAGAAGTGGCAGAAGCTGTTTTGTAAAATTAGGCATGTTACATTATTGTGGGGAGTCTATATTTCATGCAAATTGATTTTTTAAAAAATTAATGTCATATAAGAGGATTTTGTTCTTCGTAAATATTCTTGTTTTCTCTCCTGATGATTCTAATACTAACTTGGTTGGGGCTCTGTAACAGCTGAAACCTTTAAGACCAATACAGCATTTTTGTTTATGAGTGGAGAGTAGAGTAAATGCTGCATCAATGGCAAAAACAACTTATTATTATAAGGTAATATAATAAAATATGAGTCTGGATGATTTTTATAAAGTGATCAGAGATAATGGGAACTGCAGATGCTGGAGAATCTGAGATAGCAAAGTGTGGAGCTGGATGAACACAGCAGGCCAAGCAGCATCTCAGGAGCACAAAAGCAGACATTTTGGGCCTAGACCCTTCATCAGAAAAATGAAGGGTCTGATGTGGGGTCCAGGCCTGAAACGTCAGCTTTTGTGACCCTAAGATGCTGCATGGCCTGCTGTGTTCATCCAGCTCCACACTTCGTTATTTTTATAAAGTAACTTTGAGTTCAAAATAATTTCAAGCAGCTTGACAGAGAGGAGTTTTCTTTTATTCATTTGTGAGATGGGAACATTTCAGACTAGGCCAGCGTTTATTGTCCATCCCTAGATGCCTTTGACAAAATGGTGATGCCTTCTTAAACCACTGCAATGTATTTGCTGTAGGTAGACTCACAATGCCATCAAGAAGGGAGTGCTGGGTCTTAGACTCATCAAAGCTGAAGGAATGGCGATATACTTCTGAATTAGAATGTTAAATGGCTTGGAGAGGAACTTTCAGATGATGGTGCTCGCATCTATCCACTAGCCTTGCCTGTCTAGATTTACTCATTGCAGGTTTGGCATGTGCATGTCTAAGCAGCCTTGGTGCATTTTGTAGATGGTAATCAGCACAGCTAATGAGCATCAGTGGTGGAGGGACGGAATGTTTGAGATGTGGTGCCAATTAGGGTGCTGATTTGTCTCATACAGTGTTCACCTTCTTAGTGTGCTTGGTATTGTCCAGATATTTTAGCATTTGAACATGGACTGCTTCAGTATCTGGGGACTTGCGAATGATGCTGAACATGACTGAATATCATATCCTGAAAATAACTCTGTTTCTCTCTCCGCAGATCCCCCAAGACTTGCTGAGTATTTTTTTCCAGCATTCTCTGTATTTGTTTCAGGTTTCCTGCATGTGCAGTATTTTGATTGGATTATTGTTAAATAACTGCTGCTTGAATACACTGTTGATGACGCCTTCCATTATTTTACTGATGATCAAGAATTGACTGATGATGTGGCAATTATCATTTTGGACTTGTGTGCAGGGCATATCTGGACAATGTTCCACATTGTTGGGTGGATGCCATTTTTGGAGTTGTCCTCGAATTGCTTGGCTCAGACCAACGCGTAAGTCAGTAGTATTGTCAGAAATTTGTCAAGCCTTTGCAGTGTTTAGTACCTTCAGCCCTTTCAACGATTTCATATCAAGTGAATCAAATTGGCTAACGTTGTAACTTAATGCATATCAGAAATGACAACACTTTGGCCAAATGAATGAACTTAGAATAGATTTCTAGAGGAATGGTTTGTTGGAAGAAATTCCACACAGTGGGAGTAAGGTTAGATTAAATTTTTCAAATACATCAATCCATTTGTACAGATGTTTCAGCCGAGATCACTGAATAAACGTGTGTTGACCAAACTCATGTACAGGACGCTAACTTGCGTTTTTACACAAAATCAGATATATCAGTATTGACCTGGATACGAACCCGGAATCCTCTGATTGGCATCTCTTTGAGGTACACCTGATGTATTTTGTTTTACATACAAAACCACAGTCAGTTTTTGTTTATAACTTTAGTGGAAAGGACAATAAGAGACAGCATGGTAACACAAACAAAATGAGAAAATGCTGGTAATATTCAGCTGGTCTGCAGATTCAGTGAGAGAAACTTGACTTCAAAGGTTGAATTTTGCTTTTCAAGGTCCAAAGCATGGCTTTTGGATGAAATGTATGTCAGGAACTCAGAAATGCTGGAGGAGGCACACCAAGGGTGGTTTCAGACCATAAGAACACAATAAATTGGAGCAGGTGGAGGCCATATGGCCCCTCTGGCCAATTTTATCATTTATTAAGATCATCGTTGACTTCAACATTACATCATTTTCCTCCTTTTCCTCATAACTTGAATCTTGTGAATCAAAAACCTGATTAACTCAAAAATGAATATATTTAGTGACCTTCCATTGGACTCTGGGGTAGATAATACAACAGACTAATGACACTCTAAATACGGCAATTACACCTGATCCTTATTTTTTCTGGGAGATCCATTGCTCTGAAATACTGTCCTTTAGCTCAACATTCCCACGTAAATTTCCTCTCAAAATATTTCCAATCAAGCCTCCAAGAATATTTTGGCCTCAATTTTCTAATGTCTACAGCAGAAAAATCCACACATAAGTTTTGCATTAGGACTCTGTGGGAGTCCTGACACAAACAGAAAGACTGTAACTGTCCAGGGTATTTACATTCCTCAAGGACTGATTAAACAGCCTTGGAGTTTCCATGACAGCGTCTGACATTGAGCTGAAAGTCAAAAACATGGTGAAATGTACAACATACTTATCCTGAAACTGCCACACTGTTTAAAACTTGGTATTCCCTGCCAAACTGAACTGAATACTACAACCGAAAGCCGACTATATCTGACCGTATTCTCTCTCTTTCTCTCTCTCTCTGTCTCTCAACTACTCCCCGAGACCCCACTATCACATGCCTGACTGGACTAACTCTCCAGAACTGGCCCACTCAGATTTGACTAACTCCCCAGACTTGACCTAATTCTATACCGCAACCATCTTGGCCACTGACCAGTTGCTAACCCAGCTACCAAAATGACCGAATGTGACCTAACTCTCTCTCCCACCACCACCCTCTTATTTGACTCACTGAGCCACTCTCAGACTACAGAACTACAGACTTTTAAAAGTATATTTGAATACAGCAGCTAATGTCATTAAAGGAGGCGGGCCCTCTCATCTTCTCGTAAGCACCTACTGTTGCTCCTGCTGAGATTGGGCAGGGGAACTGAAATAATTCAATAGGTTGGGGTGCAGAAGCCTTTACATTTTAAGAAAATTATTCCTCTCAAGCGTGTTGGTCCTGACTTTCATCCTTCTTGCATTTGTCTTTGGACTTATTATATATGCTAATGTTGATAATCAAGTGTGAGCACACTGAGAAACCTCTGTCCATCAGTATTCTGTATGCAGTCTCTCCCCACTTAAATATTTTGATTTTCCATTCTCCCGATCTCAGTGGGTAACCTCAGTTCTTCCCACATTTTATACACCATTTTACTACACCCTTCCCTCTACTTATTTATGCTCTCTCAATACATTTCAAAGAAATATTAGGACATATTTACTGGAATGCAATAGCTAGTGTTGCAAAAGAAAAGGCAATTGCTTATCCTTCCCCAACAGTCCAGTGCTACAAAGGAGCAGCTCCTTGTACACACCATATACCTGGAGAAATCAGCCAGAATTACAGAGTTCTGGTGTGATATACAGAAATTGAAGTGGGGGGACAATCCAGTGGTGACGGCTCACCTCTGAAGATTCAGGCCCTGCGACTTTCTCACATCTTGCTTTTTCACCTTTCTTTATGTAATCACCAAATTTGGCTGCATGACACTATCCATTCATCTGATTTATCAACATGGCTGGTAAACAGTTGAGTCTCAAAACTGATGCAGGGAGTACCCCAATAACCATGTTTTGCCAACCTGAAAATGATCCATTCTATTTCTTGTCATTCATTCAATCTCCTAGTCATGCAAAAATATGATTGCCAACAGACTGAGATGGTATCTTGTGTTGTGAGTTTTATGTGGCAACTTACTAAATGAATTTTAGAAATCTAAATACACTAAGGCTTTCCTTGTTAGCCAACTTGCTTGTTACATCCTCAGAGAACATAAATAAATTTATCATCAAAATTTCCCTTTCCCAAAAATCACATTCTTCAAGTGAATTCTATGACAATTTGCTAAATGTCTTGCTATGGCAGTCATTGCTCCGTATATTTGAGGGTTCCATTTCTGAGAACTCCCACAAAAGATGAAATTTGAGAGTACCAATATTGTTAGAAGCATGTTTTTTTAAAAAAAGCAGATGCCTGAGATTGCCCGCAGATGTTGAATTTTGTTGCTATTCACAGTTTGGCTCAGATAAGCAAATTCACAAATCATGGACTTTAGGAGACAGAGGATTTACTGTCCTTCATTCAGAAATAGCTCCAGCAATTTCCGAAAGACACCTTAGGCTGATTGGTCTGCTTTCTGACATTGCTCATTTTTGAATAGGTGCGTTTGCAAGTTTCAAACATCCGGGACACTCCCAGAACTAGGGAGTTTTGGAAGTTTACAATCAACACATCCACTACCTCTGCAGCCACTACCTTTAAGACACTAGGATATAGAATCAGTAGCTTCTAACATCATTAGTTTTCTTCTTTTACAGGGATAATAATTGTCTTACATGCTTTCTGTTTTGCCCTGCGTTTCTCCGAGGGAATTTTAGAACATTTGAAAAAAATCTTTTGCTAAGCTTCTGCCAATATCTTGTTTTCCAGTATGAAAGCCCAATGATAAATCAAACTGACCAATGTTTGCTTAATCTACTTCATCTTCTTTAAAATACTAATAGAATTCCTTACTTTCTGTTTTTAGAAGATTTTCCATTGTCATGTTCCATTTTCTACCACTTTAATATTTTTGGTCATCCTTACCTATCTGAACTTTTTCCAATTTCTGATCTCTGAATTTTTAAGGCATGGTGCAAATGTTCTTCTGATTTGAGACCATCCTTGACACCTTTAGTTAGACGCTTGGTAGTTTTTTTTTCTTTCTTACTGGAATAAACCTTAATAAATATATTTTAAGTATCTCCTTAAAAGGTCTGCCACTGCTTATCTACACTCTTCAGATTAACTCTATTTTACCAGTATACTTCAGTCAACTTTGACTTCATAGCCTTGGAGATTTGTTTTAATGTTTAAGATATCTGATGCTGAGCCAAGTTTCTCATTTCAAAATAAATGTAAATTCCTACATGTCTTGATTGTTCTTCCTCAAAGGATTCTTTACAATGAGATAATTAATTAATTCCATCTCACCGCATGTAACCAAGTCTAACATATTCCCTCACTCATTCAGCATCATTCTAAGAGGTTGTCCCACGTAAGTTTCATAATCTTTTAACTGCCTTTTAAATGTTGTATTTGCACTAGTCTCCAGCACTTCCTCTGGCAGGTCATTCCATACATGTACCACCCTCTGTGTGGAAAAGGTTGCTCCTTAGGTCCCTTCTAAACCTTTCTCCTCTCACCTTAAACCTGTGTCCTCTAGTTTTGGACACTCTCACCTGAGAAAAAGATCTTGGCTTTTCACTCTACCCATGCCTCTCATGATTTTGTAAACCTTTATAAGGGCACTCCTCAGCCTCTGATGCTGTAGGGAAAATAGCTTCAGCCTATTCAGTGTCTCCCTATAGTACAAACCCTCCAACCCTGGCAACATCCTTGTAAATATTTTCTGAATCCTTTCAAGTTTCATGACATTCCCCTCCAGCAGGGAGATCAGAACTGCACACAGTATTCCAAAAGTGGCCTAACCAATGTCCTGTACAGCTACAACAAGACTTCCTGATTCCTATATTCAATGCACTGACCAATAAAGGCAAGCGTACCAAATGTCATCTTCACTATCCCGCCTACCTGCGACTCCACTTTCAATGAACTTTGAACTTGCACTCCAGGGTCTCTTCGTTCAGCAGAAGTCTCCAGGACCTTATCATTAAGTGTATAAGTCCTGCCCTGATTTGCCTTTCCAAAATGCAGCACCTCACATTTATCTAAATTAAACTCCATTTGCCACTCCTCAAACCATTGGCCCATCTGATTAAGCTTTCATGCACTCTGAGGTAACCTTCTTCGCTGTTCACTACACCTACTTAGTACCTCTGGTTTTTACATCTCTTCTTCATGTTTAATCAGGAAACAGGTCTCAATAAAACTAGATAATCAAAACAGAACCCACTCTACTCACTGTTGTAGATTTACAAAAGAAAACAATAGGTTACACTTAAAAACTATCCACATAGCTACTCCCCTGCTATGTGGTCTCCAGCATAGGTTTTTCCAAGGTCAGGTGTGAATTTTGCTATTTGTTAATTTTTCTTAGAATAAACTCTAATATCCATAGTTATTTGAAACCAAACAGCAGAGACAGAGACAGCTAGCTGTGCAGGTTACTGCTGAGTCAGACAGCTGTGCAAGTTTATTTCTCTACTTGATTCACTTCTCATGTGGTCTCTACCTTTGTCTCTCTTTCTCCCCCTCTCAAAGTGCCAAAGTTCCAAAACAATGCAACAGCTTATATTTGAGGAAATGAGCTCCAACGCTGAAAACGCCGCAATAAAGGTGCAGTTCCTGGGGCCAAAATCTTTTCCCCTCCTCTATTTTGGATTACCCCAATCTTGGATTAATCTTAGATTAATTGCATTACTTTCCAAGTTGTTCTCCTAAATATTTAGAACAAAAGATATTCTTTTGAATAAATGTTTACAATGCTGGAAATAGTGTACAACATCTATATGGGCTCTGCTTGGCTACCTAAATTTAAACTTGAAATTTCTGTATATACTTTCATAGCTCATGGTACTGGATGACAATTTCTTTCAAAACCCAAACTTATGTGGTACACCACAAACATTTTGCAGGGATTTAACTATTTTCTGGGGGATGGGTTAAATATTAACTCATTTGGATTTAGAGTACTGGAAGATAAAATTCCACCAACAGTAAATTTCTTCACATTTATTGTTGTGATAAATCATTATCTTACTAGGTTCATAAAATTAATCTAGAATTCAATCACCATCAATGAATGATTAAAATCTGTTGTTCTGAAAATGGTTGTAGGCTCAATTTTGTTGTCCACATTATTGAACTTTGATCTCTGGAAGGATTTTAAGCCAATATTTTACACCCTGGTTATAAAAAGGCAAAGCTACACCACTGTGGCTCTTGGAGATAAAGGAGAACATTCTTACGAGCACTGTAAGTGTAAAAGTGATGCTCTTATGACAAAAAATACAGTAAACTAGGATGCTGAATCCAGGTTACAGCAGCTTTTACCAACTTAGTTCACAGTGCGAAGCTCAAACACCACTTCTTTGTTTCCTAATGATGGTTACTTTTGATTGACCAGTGAAAAACTGGTACAAATGTTGTTGATTTGACTTTTCAATTGATTATAATTTATAAATGGTACAGCTTGACAATGCTAATTCATTTAGTGGTAAAAGTAATTTGATCAATAATGCAAAGTGAAGGTTTCAAGCAAAATTTCCTTTTACATACTTCATAAAGAAAGATCAATTATTTATGACACTAATATCCACAAACAGGCAATTTCTAAATCCATAATCAATGACAAAATTCCTTCTATGACGTAGGCCAAAAATTGGATATTCTAAATTGACCACAGCTGGAGAAATCAGGCCTGACAGAAAATTGGCCAAGCTAATTTGAATAGCAGCCAGCAGCTTGCAGGTGCAAGGAACAGTGAGAACCAAGATCAAAGAGGTTACAAATGTTCAAGGGAAACCAGTTACAACCAGCCCAAGATAATAAAATGTGAGGCTGGATGAACACAGTAGGCCGAGCAGCATCTCAGGAGCACAAAAGCTGACATTTCGGGCCTAGACCCTTCATCAGAGCGGGGTATGGGGTGAGGGTTCTGGAATAAATAGGGAGAGAGGGGGAGGCGGACCGAAGATGGAGAGAAAAGAAGATAGGTGGAGAGAGTTTAGGTGGGGAGGTAGGGAGGGGATAGGTCAGTCCAGGGAAGACGGACAGGTCAAGGAGGTGGGATGAGGTTAGTAGGTAGATGGGGTTGCGGCTTGGGGTGGGAGGAAGGGATGGGTGAGAGGAAGAACAGGTTAGGGAGGCAGAGACCGGTTGGACTGGTTTTGGGATGCAGTGGGTGGAGGGGAAGAGCTGGGCTGATTGTCTGGTGCAGTGGCGGGAGGGGATGAACTGGGCTGGTTTAGGGATGTGGTGGGGGAACGGGAGATTTTGAAGCTGGTGAAGTCCACATTGATACCATTAGGCTGCAGGGTTCCCAAGCAGAATATGAGTTGCTGTTCCTGCAACCTTCGGGTGGCATCATTGTGGCACTGCAGGAGGCCCATGATGGACATGTCATCTAAAGAATGGGAGGGGGAGTGGAAATGGTTGGCGACTGGAAGGTGCAGTTGTTTGTTGCGAACTGAGCGGAGGTGTTCTGCAAAGCGGTCCCCAAGCCTCCACTTGGTTTCCCCAATGTAGAGGGAGCCACACCGGGTACAGTGGATGCAGCCTTGAAACAACCAGCCCAAGAGTTGTGTATTGAAGATGTGTAAATCAGATGTTCTAGCATCTTGACTGCCTGAGAATGTGCACTCTACACCTCCCAACATGGCAATGGTGAAGGGTGGTGGCATGCTCCCATTGGATGATTTGAACATAACTCATGACCCCATTGGTCAAAGGCCACAGAACATTCTGGAAGGTCCGGAGTGAGTGGTCTGACAATACACACCTTGACACTACCTTGCAGTGAAGACTTGTAGAGTAGAAACACAGCTAGATGGAGAAAGATGGTCATGGTCTATTGGAAAATTGTTGACCTTCCAGTGCAAGGAGTTGACCTCAACCGAGTGTTGCAGGCTGACACATTCCAAGTTCCAGGATGACATGCTGAGGGATGCACTAAAGCTATAGACAGGTAAAGTGTGGAAAGAACAGCATGTAAGATGTTTATGCAAAAGTACAATGTGGGTCCGTTCAGTTATCAGGCCACCCCGATGCTTCATATATGTGTAAACAGTAACTTGCATAAGTAAGAAATTCCTTGGGTATGTTTATTGGAACTGTCAGGAAAGTCAAACTCCAATGTTTGTTTGTTCTCCATCTGTGAAGATAGAACCAAACTGGCTTTTGGAATGAAATTGTAGGAACAGCGAAATGGGTCAAATGTTACAATGATGGCATTAAAATCTTAAAAATTATACCAAGAGATTTTTCTTGCTGACTTATTGGCAGAGTGGAGGAGATTAAACTCTGAAATATTTTCAGAATCAGCATGCATCTGTAAAAAAATGCAGGCTTCCTTGATTTTATATGGTGAAACAGGGTTGATTTAGTTCAGTTGAATGACCTCCTGGATTGCAAAGTACAGCAATGCCAATAGTGCGGGTTCAATTCTGGCTGAGGTTACAATTTTCCTACTCAACTTTTCCTCTCAACAGAAGTGTGGTAACCCTCTCTCATATAAGAGATGAGCCATGTGATTTAATAAGACTTATGGCAACTTTAGCTATATTATGTCCAACAGGCCTGTCATCTCTGCAGATTTTGCTTGTTTGACCATTCAAATAAAATATGGGTCAAGACAGGGCAGTGGCTAGAAATCCTCTGGTCAATAGTTATTGTAAAACTGTAGACAGCTTCTTTACATTTTAAGTTTACATTATTGATACAAATAGCAAAGTGAAAAAAAAGCTCCTTTCAAATATTTATCTGATATAAAGATGAAACAGGAAAGCTTCCCAAGCTGTGGCATTGAAGGCTTCTCCTCGAGTTTATTAATCTAAGCTAACACTGCCCAGCCTTTGACAGAGTGACTGATGGTTCCATGGCACATCATCAATCAACTACAGCTATACTTGATTAACATATTTTATGGCTAATTAATCAAAACTTGCAGAAACTGCTGCTGCTTTAATATAAAGACAAAACTATGTCGCAATGTCAGAGTCATAGTCCTGAATCAGTGGCTTTTCTGATCGTTTCATTTAGAATAACTACAGCACTTATAATGAGTCCTGGGGTTGTTGGTTGGTTCACCGAGCTGACTGGTTTTCAAACAAATGTTTTATCTCCCTTCTTGGTGACATCATCAGTGCTGCGTAGCCTCCAGTGAAACACTGTTGTTATGTCCTGCTCTGAATTTATACGGTCGGGATTGTCATGATGGGCAGTCTTGTTTCCGGTTTTGTACCGTAGTCGTATGTAGACAGGGTGTATATCAATATGTCTGTTAATTGCTTTGGTGGTTGAAAACCAGGCCTCCAGGAATTCTGAGATAACAAGGTGTGCAGCTGGATGAACACAGCAAGCCAAGCCACATCAGAGGAGCAGGAAAGCTGATGTTTCGGGCCTAGACCCTTCTTCAGAAATGGGCAAGGGGAAGGGGGCTCCGAAATAAATAGGGAGATGCGGGGAGGCAAATAGAAGATGGATAGAGGAGAAGATAGATGGATAGGAGACAGACAGGTCAAAGAGGTGGGGATGAAGCCAGTAAACATGAGTGTAGGTGGGGAGTTAGGGAGGGGATAGGTCGGTCCAGGGAGGATGGACAGGTCAAGGGGACAGGATGAGGTTAGTACGTGGGAGATGGGGGGGGGTGAGGCTTGAAGGGGGAGGAGGGGATAGGCGGGAGAAAGGACAGGTTAGGGAGGTGGAGACAAGCTGGGCTGGTTTTCGGATGTGGTGGGGGGAGGGGAGGGGAGGTTTTGAAGCCTGTGAAGTCCACATTGATACCATTGGGCTGCAGGGTTCCCAAGCGAGATATGAGGTGCTGTTCCTGTAACCTTCAGGTAGCATCATTGTGGCACTGCAGGGGCCCAGGATGGATATGTCGTTGGAGGAATGGGAGGGGGAGTTGAAATGGTCCGTGACTAGGAGGTGCAGTTGTTTGTTGCGAACTAAGAGTAGGTTTTCCGCAAAGCAGTCCCCAAGCCTCCGTTTGGTTTCCCTGATGTAGAGGATGCCGCAACAGGATTAGCGGATGTGCAGGTGCTATTTCCACATCTGCGTGATGTGGAAATTCTTCTTGGGGCCTGGGATGGGGGTGAGGGGGTAAGTATAGGGGCAGGTGTAGCACTTCCTGTGGTTTCAAGGAAAAGTACTGGGTGTGGTAGGGCTGGAGGGGAGTGTGGAGCGGACAAGGGAGTCCTGGAGAGAGTGGTCCCTCTGGAAAGCCGACAAGGGTGGGGAGGAAAAAATGTCATTCTTCAGATTGTGGATGGTGGAAGTATCGAAGATGATGCGTTGGATCTGGAGGTTGGTGGGGTGGTTCATGAGGATGAGTGGGATTCTGTTTTGCTTACTATTGCAGGGACGGGGTGCGAGGGATGAGTTGCGGGAAATGCAGGAGACACGGTCGAGGGCGTACTTGACCGCTGAGGGGCGGGGGGGCGGGGGGGGATGTTGCGGTCTTTGAAAAATGAGGACATCTGAGAGAGTCATGAGTGGAATGCCTCATCCTAGGAGCAGATGCAGTGGAGACAAAGGAATTTGGGAATAGGGGATGGCATTTTTGCAGGAAGGTGGGTGGGAGGGGAGGAATTCTCATGCTTGTCTTTGTCTCCCTTGTCCTAGTACTGTAACTTTGTCCCAGAACAAACTGATGTCCTTCTGTGTCAGAGTGTATTGAAACAAGGGAGAATTAGTTGTGCTGCTTTGTGGCGAGCTGGCATTCAGGTACCCTGGTGGCGGGTTTCCTGCCCGTCTGTCCTATGTAGTGTTTGTCACGGTTGCTGTATGCTATTTTCTTGACTACAAGCCTCCTACAACCTCTTGGAATAAGGACAGCACACAAACCACAATGAGCAGAACAAATGTGATTTTAAAAATATCATACAGCAACTGTGAGGTGGCCTCAGCTCGACAATGACTTTGCATTATAAACAGCAAATGATGATTTGATGGAGATAGCCATTATTGGGTAAGACAGTTGGTACTTTCTACCTTGGCGACAAGGCAATGCTCTGATAGATGGGAAGCAACCAATTCATGAGGTTACTGATAAGGATGATGTTGTTGTGCATGGAACTGTTGAAGCCATAATGTATATCTTGACTGGTGACTGTAGCTTTGCAGTATATAGCAATAGAAATCCATTGGCAAATTTCTCAACTTGCACATTCAGGAAAAGGATCTGGTTTCAAGCTCTGTTTCAAAGTTAAACAAGAATGTAAGATGGAGTCCTTAAAAGTGTGCAAATCAATGATGAAACTATGATAAACAAAACTGGCTGGGAGTGCCTTACAGACCAAATTATTGCAAACCCTTTGTTGATCCAAACAGCTCTATGTTTGTGTAAAGCTATAAAAGTGATGCTCATGTAGACAGAAAGCAGATATGTAATTAAGGCGTTTCAGAGATAGTAGGAACTGCAGATGCTGGAGAATCTGACATAACAAGGTGTCGAGCTGGATGAACACAGCAGGCCAAGCAGCATCAGAAGAGCAGGAAGGCTGATGTTTCGGGCCTTGACACTTCTTCAGAAATGGGGAGGGGAAGGGGGTTCTGAAATAAATAGGGAGAGAGGGTGAGGCGGATAGAATATGGATAGAGGAGAAGATAGGTGGAGAGGAGACAGACAGGTCAAAGAAGCGGGGATGGAGCCAGTAGAGGTGAGTATAGGTGGGGAGGTAGGGAGGAGATAGGTCAGTCCAGGGAGGACGGACAGGTCAAGGGAGTGGGATGAGATTAGCAGGTCAGAGATGGGGGTGGGGCTTGGGGCGGGAGCAGTTTCAAGGCTGAAGAGATTACAAGAGAGTTGCAGTGGGAGAGAGATCCACTGAGGTTGTCTCAGAGGGAAGAAGGTCGTGGTAGGCATCCTTAGAAGAGGCTTCGCAGTAGGATTAAAATTGCTTCAGAGATAGCAGGAAGTGCAAATGCTGTAGAATCAGAGCTAACACGTTGTAGAGCTGCATGAACACAGCAGGCCAAGCAGCATCAGAGGAGCAGGAAAGCTGAGGTTTCAGGCTTAGACCCTTCTCCAGAAATGACCCTTTTTGTTCATCTAGCTCTTCACCTTGTTATCTCATGTGATTAAGGTGTAGCTGAATTCCATTGATCCTTCAGTCACTTATTCAGGGTAGGAAATATGTCTTTCCATTTCATATCATTACCATTGGAGTTCCCCAAGGATTTAGCCTCAGTTCCTTTATATTTCTCATTTATCTTATGTTCCCAGATGATATCACCTGAAAAAAAAATTGGTTTCTATGAGAACACTCCGTTCCACCTTAACACCACCTCCCTTGAGCCCAGACATGTGGCCTTCTCCAATGGCCACATTCTGAGCCTGAACTAATCTGGCTACAAACTTTACACTCTGGTTTACTCTGAACTGAACTTACAATGTTATATGGTTTCCAACATAAAATTGACTACTTCCATTTCCGCAGCACTGCTAATCCTGACTACTGCCTCAACTTGCATGCATTTGGAAGACATACCCAAGCCTATATTGTCCATAAACTTGAGTTTTCAATTCCAGGATAGATCCCAAACTTTCATAAACTTGAAGTCAATGAAAAGTCTGCTGCACTCCATCTCCAAAGGCCAAGATCTGCTCACTCATCACCCGTTTTTACTGACTTTGGTTTCCTATCCACAAACTCCTCAATTTTAAAATGCTTTTCCTGATTTTCAAATTCATCCATGGTCACATCATTGCCTATTTTTAAACTTGACTTGTCATTCTTGCTCCTTTAACAAGCCTGCAATTTTCTTATTGATGATATACAATGTAATGTCTCTTGCAGCAAATGTTGCCAATGTCTGCCCTAAATCACTCAACATCCTGATATGCAACTACATTGCAACCATTTCTTCCCTCCATCATTCATCAAAATCCTCGAATTTCCTTCTGAAAGCCTTGTGAATGCATCTACAAATTATAGACTGCAAGGGTTCAAGAAGGTGGCCCTGAAATGTGTTTTACAACAGTAAATACCCAAAATGAACATCAATAATCAATTTCACATACAAATGTATCATAACCTATCAGCTTTTCAACTTTGAGCCTCCAGAAATTAACTCTAATACTTTTTGTTTTAAACAGCCTTATTAAAGGGGCTCCCATTTGGCAGTGATTTTTGTATGTCAACATCCTCATATGTTTCTTTCCTTCCACCCAATGTAGACACGTTTCAAGATATGTGTGATTTTCTCATTCTTACTCCCAAAATGTTTCAACCATTTTTACATCTATTGTTTCAATGTTCAGAAATAGTGGAAACAATTTTCACTTCATGTTTTCTCCTTAAAATTAATGTTCCTCCATCACAGCAGTGATTGGAACCAGGTGGACCTTATTCACTACGAGGTCCTCGATTGCGATTGTTCACCTAGACCAATCAGGAAAACCCTGGCTGACCAATACTAACAGAAGATTTAGTATCTCCTCAAGTTCAGGGGACTGACTCCAAGCTGTCTGGGCACAGTCAGCGTACTGTGCACAAGTAAATTAAGGGTGACTTGGTGATGGGATACCAGTTTCTGTGCAGTTATTACAATCACTTAGAAATCATCAATGAACTAAAAAGTGAATACACTCTTATTATTTACAGATGGTATAAAATAAATTTTATGCTTCATTATGTAAAACAGAAGTTGAATTTTTTAGGTAAATGTAATACTGTCAAATTAACCTGCTTAGGAAGTTCAAGCTATGTGTTCAGGCACTCAAAAAAATCATGTATATTAGATGTTTCTCAAGCATAAAAATTCAGTAATCCAAACAGCTTTGTCTGATAAATTACTAGTAATTCTCACTGATTGTTGTTCTGCATATAATAGTTAAACACAGGGTACTATTTAAATATCTGTCAAGAGCAGGGCAGCAGACAATTATCCTTTATTGATGAGAACCATAAAATAAATTTCATTTGAAGCTGCATTTCTTTAACTAAATCAAATAGTAATCCACTCTATTTTCCATCTTTCCTGATCCCACAACCTTTCCAGTGCCATTCACCCTTATGGATGGAACAATACCCTGTGAGACAGAGCTTTATTAAGATTTATCATTTCTGTTCTTTCACAAACTTTTCTAGTTTTTATTCACCATTATCTCATATACTGTTATTCTGAACTTCAAAATTCAAGAAAGATCCTTTGCTAAAAATCCCCTTATAAATGCATCCCTGAGCAAATGAATTGGAATTCACAAAATCTTTCAATTGTATAATCAATAAAACCCCATTGGGCATGCTTCAAATAATAGCACCTTGCTGTTAGAGATTGTGGACAATGAATATTGATCTCAAAGATTCATGTTATGTAACATTATGTAAATCAAGACAGACAACTTAGAACCAACATATCAGTGCAGGCATGAATTTGTATACTGACAAAGATTTCCCAGTGTAAGTACTGATACATACACATGTATCATTGCACTGCCATTCAGGTTGTTTACGATAAGTGTAGCATTTCTCTATAGTAGTGCTCACAGTGAGTGAGAAAACAGTTAATTAAGAGCAGGATTTTTTGGGGGGAAATGGTAGATAAAATCCACACTATGGATTTATATTAATTATTTTATTAAATCATAGGATTCACTTACACTTAGAGGTTTGCACAAAGGACTAAATCTATACTCCTGAGTGCTTGAAGCATCAGTCAATTGGAAAGATTTTTGTTATCTCATCCAAACCTGTAAGAACATTGTACAAATCCACCAAATCTCCCCTCAACTCCTTTTACCAAAGGAAAACAGGCTGATGCCTTCAAACCAAGTTTATAAAGTCTTTTAAATCTGGAAATATTCTGGTAATTTCTTTTAGCCCTTTCAGGGATATCAGGTGAGTTTTGTCTTGACATTCTTCCAAATTTCTATTTGTGTCCTGCCATAACTTTGGCAAAATAATAACCAAATTTTTAGGAAAATAGCATAATAGTTCACACAGTAGTGACAAGGTAGACCCAATCTTCCAAGGCATCTACCGCACAGGGCAGAATTCTAGTTCATGAATGAGAGTCAATTCATGCTTAATATCCTTCCTGCTAAGCTATGGGATACTTAAAACATATGCTACTCAGAGCATGGTGAGTTAAACACCCAATTTTGAAACATCCTCTGCAACTGCATAATTCAGAACAAATTTTCATGAAATGAATTGAATGAATCTTTAAAAGAAAACCCTCTTTTTTATATAATATGAGCTAATGCATTATGGAGAAGGGTAGAAAAGCTTCCAACATTGAACATCAATAATATTTTCTATTTCTCCTTATGAATTATGATGAGTTTGGTGCTAAAATTAGTCAAGAGGAAAATCTAGTTTCAAAGCAGCTGACAAAAAAAATCAACACCTGACATTATTCATATGGAATATTGTAATATTCAGGATGAACAGACCAAATACTCAGAAGTCGTACTTTACAGTACCCATGTAGGTAAGATATTTAATAAACTCCATCAATGGCTTCCAAAAATACCATGACAGTTGAGAAGATTCTAATCCAGAATTAGCAGCTATTCTGCTTGACTGATATCTGTGATTAGTTCCTGGTATTTATATACTGCTAAACTTGGTTGGCTGTTCCAGCAACAGATGCATCAATGAAGTTGCTCCTAGACAAGGGAGAATTTTGATCAGTACACATACAAGGTGCTAGTATGTGGGCACTGTTCTTGGGAATCTCAATGCAAGCATGCATCAGAGGAAAAAAAATTCACTGTTGGTGATACCAAGCACTGAAATAAAATTAGTTTTGTCATGACTAATGTGGTGCGTAATTTTAGGGCAATGTTTTCAATGTTATGAACAATGGTTCTAGTTATTGAAGTAATTTTATATGATATAAAATAAATATTCAATAATTTTACATCAAATATCCAAATTAAATGTAAATCTTAGACATTCTAAGTGACCGAGCAAGCAGGACCCCAAGATGATTTTCCATATTCAGCAGAGGTTCACCTGCACATCTGCCAATGTGGTATACTGTATCCATTGCACCCGGTGTGGCTTCCTCTACATTGGGGAAACCAAGCGGAGGCTTGGGGACCGCTTTGCAGAATACCTCCGCTCGGTTCGCAATAAACAACTGCACCTCCCAGTCGTGAACCATTTCAACTCCCCCTCCCATTCCTCAGAACACATGTCCATCATGGGCCTCCTGCAGTGCCACAATGATGCCACCCGAAGGTTGCAGGAACAGCAATTCAAATTCCGCTTGGGAACCCTGCAGCCCAACGGTATCAATGTGGACTTCACCAGCTTCAAAATCTCCCCTTCCCCCACTGCATCACAAAACCAGCCCAGCTCTTCCCCTCCCCCCACTGCATCTCAAAACCAGCCCAGCCTGTATCTGCTTCCCTAACCTGTTCTTCCTCTCACCCATCCCTTCCTCCCACCTCAAGCCGCACCTCCATTTCCTACTTACTAACCTCATCCCACCTCCTTGACCTGTCCGTCTTCCCTGGACTGACCTATCCCCTTCCTACCTCCCCACCTATACACTCCTCTCCACCTATCTTCTTTTCTCTCCATCTTCGGTCCGCCTCCCCCTCTCTCCTTATTTATTCCAGAACCCTCACCCCATCCCCCTCTCTGATGAAGGGGCGAGGCCCGAAACGTCAGCTTTTGTGCTCCTGAGATGCTGCTTGGCCTGCTGTGTTCATTCAGCTTCACACTTTATTATCTTGGATTCTCCAGCATCTGCAGTACCCATTATCTCTGATAAAATGAGCTGTTCTCTTAGCACTTGGTATAACCATTGCCTAGGAATGTATTCAGTCCCTGAAATGAAGCGAAAAATTACAGTAAAATAGTTACATCCATTTAACAGTTCAGTCCCTAATCCTAGTTCAGAAAGTTGGCATTTACCCATACTTATGACTAAAGTGAATGATCAGTGGGTAATTTTACAACACCCTATTGATGTAGGCAATTCTGCCAGAGGGAAAAAAAAAGACATTGAAGGATTTCTTCTCATTTGCAGCAGTGGAAATACTTAATCTCTTTCATTCATGTGTGTTCTTTCAAAATTTTGGCAGCAACCATCCTGAAAAACTACATAGTTTCTGCAAGTGATTAATGCCATTGTTACATTGTTCTTCTTGGCTGTTAATAACATTTTTGCATGTGATTGTTACATCCTAAAGTACAAGAGATTCAAGCATGGAATTGAAATGGAGTAATCATCAGCACTGAAGAGTACAAGAAACTGTTTTTTTCATTGATATAAGCTTTCTCTGAAGTATTTGTTCTTTGTTGGTCTAGCTTATGTCTGCTATTCAGAAGGCAGGTAAAACTTATCATGGGCCTTTCATAACACATATTAGTGAAATGCATAGTGTATGCTAAGTATTTGATTTCATTGCAAATATACAAATACTACTGAAATGGAGTCCCGGTTAAAAATTACTTTAAAATACCTGTCAGTTTTGTTTATTTTATTTAAATTATTCTAGTGATCAGGTGATCAATGACAAACCATGTCACAACTATTACTTTGATATTTTCTATGCTTTTTAAAATATTATCATTCAATATACTTTGTTTTGAATATCCTGTGAGTGTGAATCAACCATTAATGCCAATGTCTTGAAAACATACCTTGCAAAAGTGTACCAAGTAACTTTGGATGTGAAAAATTAATTTCAACTTTCACACAAGTATGTACAATAATTATTCTCTTGACAGTACTCTCAATATCAAATCTCTTTCCTGAGAGACATGGCAGTTCATTTTCAGGTTGGCCCCACTTGGCATAACTCACACCAGAAACTGAGTGAAGTTGGAGGCATACAAGTCTTCATCCTTCTACTCCTTGACTCTGAGCAGTCATAATTTCCAACCCATATTAAATGCCCGGAATATCTTATTGTAACTGAATTGTTCCCTCAGAATTATTCAGTATTGTTCCAACACCAACACGGATATAAATCTACTCGATATCATCTTCACTAAAACTGCCTATTGTAGATGTCTCTGTCCATGGTAATTACAGGCAGGAGTGACTACCAGATAGCCTTTCTGGAATCACAGAATCTCTACAGTGTAGAGACAGGCTATTTCGCCCATCAAGCCTGCACTAAGCCTCTGAGGAACATCCCACACAGACCCACAACCCCACCTCATCCCCATAACCCCACATGAGGTTTTTACCATGGCTCACCCACATAGCCTGCACAACCTTTGACACAGGGCAATTTTTAGCATGGCTAATCAACATAAGCTGCACATCTCTGGACTTGGGAAGAAACCGGAGCACCTGGAGGAAATCCTTGAAGATATGGGGAGAATGTGCAAACTCCACACAGAGTCACCCAAGGCTGGATCTCTGCTGCTGTGAGGCGGCAGTGCTAACCACTGTGCCGCCCAGATAGGGAGAATTCTATCATCCCATTGAAGGTACCACCTACCATGTTGGGCAGCACTGCCACCAGTCTAAATCAGATAGATTTAAAATGGATCCAACAACTCAGAACTGTTCCTCCATGATGCTTGTTGTGTACCAACAACAGCAACAGATCTGCACACAACCGCAATGTGCAACATTCTGGTGCAAAACAACCTCCACTCGACCTTTACCATCAAACAAGGTGATCAACTTCTAGTTCAGTAAAAAAAAATGTGGGAAGCTATGTTAGAAGCTATACCAGATATCCTTGAAAATTCAATTTCAATCTGGTGAAGTTACAATACAGCACTGCTTGCATTCTCAACAGCTAAAGCAACAATCAAAGCCAAAACAATAAGCTAGAAGCTCAGCAGTCTGCGCATCCAATCATAAATCGTGGTGAAAAATTAAACAATTAACAAGTGTAGGAGATTCCACAAATATTTTCATCCTTAATAATGGCAATGCCCAGCATAATGCTGTAAAAGATAAGACTGAAACATCTGCAGCGATCTTTAGCTCTCCCACCCTAGTGAAAAGACTTTGCATATTCACCTTATCCATGACCCTCATGATTTTATAAGATCATCACTCAGACTCGATACTCCAGGGAAAATAGTACCAGCCTATTCAGCCTCTCCCCACAGCACAAACCCTCCAAACCTGTTAACATCCTTGTGAATCTTTTCTGAGCCCTTTCAAATTTCAAAACATCCTTCCTATAACAGGGATCCCAGAACTGAACACAGTATTCCAAAAGTGGCCTCACCAATGAGTTACAACAATGTTACACCAATGTTCCAATCGTATCATTAGCTCCCAACTCTTATACTCAATCCACAGACCAATAAAGGCAAGCATACCAAATGTATTTTTCACTTTCATATCTACCTCCAACTCTACTTTCAAGTCTTCCAGATTACACTTCAAAGATGGCAGGGTTTCCCATATTCTTAATGGGACAGGGCAGTAAAAAGAATGTCCTTTAGCCCAGGAAGCCAAGCAAATAAAATTGCCATAACTCCTGAAACATTGGCAATGGTAAATGCTATTGATTCACTGATGTATTTGTAAAATATTCCACAAAATAACCTGTACAAGGATCAACCTGAGAAAAGTTTACCATTGAATGCCATTTGGATCATCATTCACTATTGTGTCAATACACAATTGACAAACATTGTTGCTGAGAAAAGGTTGAGGAGTCACAATGTTCTCATAAAGGAACTGACGAAAGAAAAAAGATTGCAAAATAAAGTGGGTTGGCACAAGTCACCAGTGGACAGACCATTTCACAAAAAGAAAATGCTTCCTCCAAGAAATTATTGAATTTCATTGAAGTGGGACATGTCATGTGAGTTACTACAAAAAAATGAAAAATATGTTTCGCTCACTTTGTGTCCATACACTTTGTTCAAAGCAAGAAATATCAGTGGGATATCAGTGGTTGATTGCATTCGTTGCATTCGTTGGAACATTAAAAAAATAACTTTTATTACCAGTTCCAAAGAAAAGAGTCATTGGGCTCAAAACATTGAATCTGTTCTTCTCTCTTCACAAATTTGCTGAGTTCAGAGTCAAAATCATATAGCACAGAACCAGACCGCCTAGTCCAACTAGTCACGCCGACCACATTCCCAAACTAAACTAGACCTTCTTGCCTGCATTTGGCCCATATCCTTCTCCTATTCATGTATTTAGTCAAATGTCTTTTAAACATTGTAATTGCACCCGCAATGACCACTTCCTCTGGTAGTTCATTCCATACACGAACCATTCTCTGTGTAAAAGCAGCGCCTCATGTCCTCTTTAAATCTTTCTCCTCTCACCTTAAAAATATGCCCCCTAATTTTGAACTCTCACACACTAGCGAAAAGACCTTTGCTATTCACCTTATTCATGCCCCTCAAGAAAGAACAGTACAGCGCATGAATAGGCCATTTGACCCACTAAGATTGTGCCAACACACGATGCCTTTCTAAACTGAAAATCGTTTGCCTCTTCATAGTCTCTATTACTCTATTCGTAGCTCACTCATATATCTGTCAAAATGCCTCTTAAATGATGCTGTGGTATCCATATCCACCACCACCTCTGGCAAGGCAATCCAGTTCAGAAAAGATTTACCTGACTGATACCTGGAATGGGAAGGGGCTGATGGTCTTCTGGAGCAAGGTTGGACAGGATGGGCTTGTATCTGCTGGAGTTTAGATGAGTCAGAAACAACTGGATTATACATACAAGATCTTGAGGGGTCTTGACTCGATGGGTGTGGAGGGGATATTTCCTCTGAAATAGAGATTCTAGAATGACGGGTCGTCACTTAAAAAGGTGGGAATTTCCACCAGAACTTTGTTTTTATTGTTTATAATTTTGTTTTTAAAAGGTTTCATTGAAAAATATAGAATATACATATTAAAAAATTCTTGCTTACTTTTCTTGAGGCTTTTTCAAAGTTACTTATTTATCCATCATCAAAAGGTTTTTTTTATTTATTGTGAAGAGGGAAATCTATTCATACAGCAAGTATTTCAGCAGGGGCATGGAATTAATTGATGAATTAATTGAGTGTACAAAGACAAAGGGGAAGCGGCGGGGGGGCGGGGGTGGATTTGTTATGTATGGAGCTGCAAGGCAGAGTGGTGTGTTCTCGTGGCACAGTGGGTTGTCCCTACCTGGATGCCAGGGTTAGGTCTGCGTTCCAGTCCCACCTGCTCCGCAGAAATGTGTCATATCATCTCTGACAGGTTGATTAAAAATTTCTTAACACAGAGTAGCTGTGAAAAGTAACATGGGTGTTGGGGGTGAAAAAATATTCAGTTGTATGTGATAGCACTTCTGGATATAAAAATCATGACAAAGTAGTTAATAAACTTTATCCTCAGAGAAAGGTGTTTTGGTTTCTTCTGACCGACTGATTTGGATTTGAACTGGCATCCTTGTTTATAAGTCATTAAAAGCTATACACAGCTGCAACAAGCAATTAGGAATGCAAATTATACATTGGCCTTCACTAGAATAGGATCTGAATACTCCAGTAAAGAACTCTTCCTAAAATTGTATAATGTTTTGCTGAAACTGCACCTGGGATATTATGCACATTTACGCTCTCCTTACAGAAAGGATATGCTTGTTATAGAATGAGTGCAGTGCAATTCACCAGACTAATTCCTGTGATGTCAGTAATATCAGTTGAGGTAAAATTGGGGAGACTGATCTTCAGATTCTCCGGAGTTTAATTGAATTGAATTGAACTTAGTTTATTGTCCCATATACTCAAATGAATACAGTGAAAAGTTTATATGTCAACACTTACAGTGTTATCTTAGGTATAAAGGTACCTAGGTACAACTTTTTTAGTTACAAGATCTTGGAAAGTAAAGAAATAAAATATACAGCATTGTTCTGAACTCATATTTTTGCAATGATCTTCTAACCCATCCCAAGCTGGCCCATAGCCTCCAGAAAAATGAAAGGTGATCTCATTGGAACGTACAAAATCTTTACTGTGCTTGGCAAAATAGATAGAAGAAGAATAGTTCCCTGGCTCAATTGTCTAGAACCAGAGGACCCAGTCATCAAACAAGAGGTCAGCTATTCAGAACTATGACAAGGAGAAATTTATTAATTCACCAAGTTGTGTATCTTTGGAACTGGCAACCTCATAGAGCTGTAACCATTCAATCATTGAATATATTCAAGACAGGTCAATAGATTTATTGATATTAAGGAAAACAAAATGTGGGGATAGTGTAAGAAAACATATTTAAGATAAAAGTTCAGCTTGAGGTGCCAAAAAGCTGACACATGTTTCTATTTTTTTTTACATTCTTCATGGGTTGCTCTCCATTTGTCTCGATGATGGAAACTCCAATAGCACTCCAGATTCTTTACATGATCCAAGATGAGGCAGCTTGCTTGACTGACACCCTATCAACCACCTTAAGTACCTACTCTCTCTACCACTCATACTGAGTGGCAACAGTGTGAGCAATCGACAAGATGCAATGCAATTCTGCACCAAGGCACCGTCCAAATCCAGAAACACCATAAAGAGAAGCAGAAGCATAGAAACACCACCATATGCACCTTCCCATCTAAATGGTTAATTATCCTGATTTGTAACCTCATCAATGTTCATTCATTTATGGGTCAAAATATTGGAAATGGCTTGTTAACAACACTGATGACCCAACAAAAGAGAACTGATGCAGTAAGAAAACACTTTACTGTCACATTTTCAAGCACAGTCAGGTATGGTCAATGAGTTCTAGCCTAGCTACTGATACTACATCCCATGAATGAATAATTTTCTTTCTAAAATGGCATTTATCTGACTTTAAGAATTAAGATTTTGATTCAATCTAAGTCACTTCTACAGAAGACTGTTTAATTTAACAGTCAAGAACATTACAGCACAGAAAGTGACTATTTAGCCCACCATGTCTGTTCTGGTGGTTGAATAAAAGGTATCCAAATGGCTGCCAATTTCTTAAAATCCGCAAAAAAACACTTTTCCTTCAGATATATCCAATTTTGAAAGTTAGTATTGAAACTCTTTCAATCACTTGATGAGGATTCCTTTCCAGATCAGAAAATGAAGCAGAGCAAAAAATCCTCATCTTGCATTTCCTTGTTCAATCAATTACAATTTCTTTTTGTTGCCTGGTGGCTGAATCTTCTTTTACTGAAAACAGATTCTCCTTTGTCATATCAAAAATACTCAGGATCTTGAATACCTCTACTAAATTCTGTCTGCTTTCACAGGAATAGCCCCTGCTTCTTCAATCTCTCCGATGTACCTGGAGTTCCGTTTCCCTGATTTAAAAAGAAAACTCTTGTTCAACCACTCTAAAATCTTGGCATCCTTCCTTAAATTTTCTCCCTATAATTGACCTCAATATTCCACTTGGGCTACAATAGTTATCTATAAAGATTTAACATTATCTCATTGTTTATGAACTCTGCCTCTGTTAATCAAACAACGGAAATAATTTACTTTGTTTTACATTGCCTTCTCAATGTCCCTAAAAATGAAGTGAAATTTTGGCATTTATTTGGTGCCTTTCACGATCACCGGTCATCTCAAAGTGCTTGACAGCCAAAGAAATACTTCTGAAGCACTGTCATTGTTGTAATGCATCACCTTCCAAAGGCTTGTGCATACGCATTGCAGGTCTTGGTACTCCTGTACAGCTTTTCAAACTGTGTAATTTAGTTTGTACTGTCTCTCCTCATTCTCTGTCTCAAAATTGAATAATTTCACTGTGTTAAAATTCGATCTGTCTGTTCATTCTCACAGTCTGTCTAGTTCTCCTGACAGTCTGTTCCTATGCTACTCACCGTTTTCTACATGAGTGAGTTTTATGTCATCTGTAAATTCTGAAACAAAGTCCTGCGTAACCAAGTACAGGTAATTTCTGAAAAAAAATGCAGCAGTGCTTCTGACACTGAGCACTGAAGGAAAATGTGTATACTTCTCTTTGTTTCAGAAATAAATATTCACCATTATTTTCTGCTTTCTGTGTCTTAGCCAAATCCTTGTCCACTCTAACACCGTCACTTTAAATCCATGGGCTTCCATTTTTCTCAAAAGTTTACTTCGTATTTCCAAAAAAAAACTGTTTGGTAGTCCATGCACACAATAATCAATTGCTTCACCTTCATTAATCTGTTCCAAAGAACTTGATCAAATTAGTCAAACTCAATATGCCTTGAATACTGGAGTTACTATGGTTTGCAACTAGTCACAGGGAATCGGAGACAATGGGATCTGCAGATGCTGGTGAATCCGAGATAACAAAGTGTGGAGCTGGATGAACACAGCAGGCCAAGCAGCATCTTGGGAGCACAAAAGCTGACCCCTTGGGTCTAGGCCCGAAACTTCAGCTTTTGTGCCCCCAAGATGCTGCTTGGCCTGCTGTGATCATCCAGCTCCACACTTTGTTAACAGGGAATTGGATGCTGGTTCTCTGGGAACATCACAGAAACTGCTTTTTGCAGAAGAACCCTTACTGTATATTGCTGCAATTTTCATTTTAGCTTTGACAGACAGGTCTTCTTTACTACCAGTCAATTCATGTAATTCAGTTCATTGGACTGTATATTCTTGAAAGACCAGCACTACTGTCAAGCAATCAAAACTGGAATGTTAAATATAAAAATCGGTTTGCTGGAAATAGTCCCTGAAGACATGTTTGTCAAATTTGATTACAGCAGACTTTTGAAATCAATGAAGCAAAACTAACCAAGAATATATTTTGAGCTTAGAAAATAAATTAATGTGGGTTCTCAATGCCAGTTCCTACATTGTATAAATACATTTTTGACATTCTAATGCACGCTGTTTTTAATCCACATTTTTTCCCTCTAAAGACTGAAGCATTTTATCATTTTTTGCATGTTGTTTCTCAGTGTACAATTTATATATTTAATAAATCATTCAAAATCCGGATCACCACAAGACAGTGCCCCATACACAATAACCTTTGGCTAAAGTAACATCCACTTTTATTCTATTGTCTGTGTTTCATTCTTGAGGTAAAAAGCTTTCCAGCAGTCTCTTTAAGGGCTCACTTCAAAAGCCATTTCAAATTAATCCAGAGGCAACTGTATTAGGTGTACATTATTCTTAAAACTGAACTTCATGTTTTGAACCTGTGGAATTCTCTCCCAAAGGAAGCTGTTGGGGCCAGTTCATTAAAAAGGGCGAGTTGGACTTGGCCCTTGGAGCTAAAGGGATGAAGGAGTATGGAGAAAAATATGATGTGGGATACTGAAATTGCACGATTAGCCATGACCATATTGCGTGGTGGTGCAGATACTAAAGGGCTAAATAGCCTACTCCTGCGCCTGTTTTCTGCGTTTCTGTATTTCTGGTCGATTGGTTCCTTGTCCCTTTCCAATAACAATCTTTACCTCCTTTTTTATCTTCAGTGAGGATCAATTTTGTAGATCTACAGAACTAGAGAGCCAACGACTCATTTAACAGTAATGCTGTGTCAGGAAGGATAATTCATGAATCTCAAAGAATTGCACCAGCTGTAATTTCAGGTTATCAGTCCAAAAATGGAGGAATTAAAGCCCCATTCTTCCAATCAACTATTTAGCATTGTGACTTCTCCACTGATAAGCTTAGCTCAACACAAGACATTTTAGAAAAATGAAACTCTTGACATTTCTACCTTACATGCCAATATAATAATCTATAATTCTTCAAATAGAAATAACTTGCTATGTTCAAATTGTTGGCTGCATTTTTCAGTTCAACAATCATTGCAGTTTTTCACATCTAACGCATTGGTTGGGAAACTGTTACTTCTGTTTGTGTTATAAGCCGGTTACAATACAGAAGTCAAAATAGCTGCAATAACATCTAATGGTTTGATTTACAAGAATGAATGCAAATCTATCACTATTTTGATTTAACCATTTTCTTGATTTTGCAAGGAAACAAAGAATATGCTGGGAGTAAGTATTTAATGAGTAATACCAACTGGAAACAATAGAGTCAAAGGTAACAAAGTGTGGAGCTGGATGAACACAGCAGGCCAAGTAGCATCTCGGGAGCACAAAAACTGACGTTTTGGGCCTAGACCCTTCATCAGAGAGGGGGATGGGGAGAGGGTTCTGAAATAAATAGAGAGGTGGGGGGGAGGCGGACCAAAGATGGAGAGAAAAGAAGATAGGTAGAGAGGAATGGGGGGATGTAGGGAGGGGATAGGTCAGTCCAGGGAGGACGGACAGGTCAAGGAGGTGGGTTGAGATTAGTAGGTAGGAAATGGAGGTGCGGCTTGAGGTGGGACGGGGGGGATAGGTGAAAGGAAGAACAGGCTAGGGAGGCGGGGACAAGCTAGGCTGGTTTAGGGATGCAGTGGGGGGAGGGGACGAGCTGGGCTGGTTTTGGGATGCAGTGGGGGAGGGGGAGATTTTGAAGCTTGAGCCTCTGCTTGGTTTCCCCAATGTAGAGGTAGCCACACCGGGTACAGTGGATACAGTATACTACATTGGCAGATTCTCCACCATCTGCAGTTCCCATTATCTCTGATAACAATAGAGTCAAGTCAGGTACGGGAGATAATTACTTGCATGAATTTCCATTTATAAGAACAATCCTTACAATCTAAGTAATGACAAGCTTCTAATTGTTGTGGTATGAAGAATGTTTACTGCTGTTGGTTTGTAGATATCTTTGACCTAAAATGCTTAGAATAATTTTATGGTTCAATTTTGTAATTCCTCCTGCTTCAATATTGTTTGTGCCTTGAATCCCCAAAAACTGAAAAACATTAATCAAGCATATTGTGTGACTGTCAATGACATATTTTTAACAGATGTGAATAATTGAATTGATATTTAAAATTATAAACAAGAAGAGCAACAAATGTGTTTTGGGATTATGGTAATAGGATGTAATAATTGAACTGAAATTACTGGAACCAGAGAGAGATTAAAACAATTTTTGACTTCATTATCTCTGCTTTTATGAACACTTGGATGTTGTTTGGTGACATACTTCAGGATGATTTTTAATTGACCATTAAAAACATTGTGTCTGTGAATAACACAATTCTATTGAAGGCCAAGCAGCATCAGAAGAGCAGGAAAGTTTGACATTTCGGGTTGAGACCCTTCTTCATCTTGACCCAACATGTCAAACTTTCCTGCTCCTCTGATGCTGCTTGGCCTGCTGTGTTCATCCAGCTTCACACAGTGTTATCTCAGATTCTCCAGCATCGGCAGTTCCTACTATCTCTGTAACAATTCTATTGAAGTTCGGAACAAAGGCATGTTTTCAGGGAGGTAAGAGAGGAAGAGAGGCAGAGGGGATAAGGAAGGAATGCTTAGGGTCTTGGCAGTGAAAGGCATGGTGACCTATCATGGAGACATAAAAATCTGGCATACTTAACAGCCAGAATCAGAGGAACACAGGTGTCTTTAAGATTTCAGAACCCTTACATGGTCTCAGAGATCAGGTGGGGCAAGCTGATCAAGGAATCAAAATTCAAACAAAGAATTTTTAGAGACAGTTGGAACTGCAGGTGCTGGAGAAATTCTGAGATAACAAAGCGTAGAGCTGGATGAACACAGCAGGCTAAACAGCATCAGAGGAGCAGGAAGGCTGATGTTTCGGGCCTAAACCCTTCTTCAGAAATGGTCTAGGCCCGAAACATCAGCTTTCCTGCTCCTCTGATGTTTCTTGGCCTGCTTTGTTCATCCAGCTCTGCACCTTGTTATAAGAATTTTTCAATCCTGATATTGCTTTAATGGGAGATACTACAGGTCCACAAGCACAGAGGTGACAAATGAATGAAACCAGGGGCAGGATTTTGGAATTTAAATATCTCCTTCAAAAGGGCGGGGTGGGGTTGCAGGTATGGGCTGGTAGGCCAGGAAGGTATTAAGCTTTTTGCCTGGAATCAATTTTCACACAGCTGGCCAGTTCCTGATGTGGTGTGTGTATTTCTACAGTACCCTTAGAAAGGGAATTCCAGAATTTTGATCCAAGAAGGGGGAAACACCAATATATTTTGCAAGACATGGATGATGTGTGGCACATTACAGCAGTGCATTTTGTAGATTGTTCATGAAGGGAGTTAAATTTAAGATGGTGGACATCTGTGTCAATGAATGGGCTGCTCTATGATGCATGATGTTGTGTGCATGATTCATACAATGTACAGAGTAGGTATTCAGGAGATGAGTTGTTCATCACAGAATTCACAGCCTCTAATAAGCCTTGGCCATTATAGCCAATATTATAGCTCTTATAGTCAAGGTATTGGACCACTTATGTCTTTGGGATGATGTTGGCATGTGTTCAGCAATGGTAATAACATTGACTGTCAAGAGGAGGTTACCATGTTTGTTGGAGATGGTCATTGTCTGGCACATTAGTACTGCAGTTATCACTTCTCAGCCAAGCATAGTTATCTATGGTCTGAACAGCTTCAGTAATTCAGAAATTCCTAAGGAATCTGAACGCCTCACTCAAAGGCAAACATTCTCATTCGGACCTCTCTGACCTTATGATGAATGGAAGATCATTAATTAAGTTGTTGAAAATAGTTTCACTGTGTATTACCCCAATAATCTGATTGAATGATTGATGGTTTATTGCCACACATACTGAAGTGCAGTGAAATGCTTTGTTTACGTGCAGTACAGGCAGATCATAGTCAGCAAGGTTGTACAGATCGAAATGATTTAGACATTTCCATTGTTACATTGCACAGGGCGAGCACGAGATGAGATCAACATTAGCAAGGTCACCATTACTTGAGGTTAGACAGTCCATTCATCAGTCTAATAATGGCTCGGAAGAAGCTGTTCCTGAGCCTGCTTATGCACATTTTCAGGCTTCTGTATCTTCTGCATGATGGAAGAGGTTGTAGGAGATCATTCCCAGGGTGGGATGGGCCTTTAATGATGTTAGCAGCCTTTCTGTGACAGTGTAAATGGAGTCCATGGATGGAAGGTTGGCATCCTTGATGGTCTGGACTGTACACACCACCTTCTGTAGTTTCTTACAGTCTTGGGCACAGCAGTTGCCAAACCAAGTTCAAGCAAGTGATGCCAAAGTATCACCGACACATTTCCAGCCCCACCAGAGACTAAACATTTTGCACCACTGTTACATAGCCATCAGAGGTGCCTAATGCTCCATCCCACACCCACACTTTGGAAAATAAAATCACAGCACTGTGTTCCTCCTCTCTGCTTCCACGCAGAAGCTGAAACAGAAGAAGTCTTGGCGAAAAGTAGTACAGTATTGGTCTGAGGCATTGGAAGACTGTCTCTGGGACTGTTTGGAATCAACGGGACTGGACCATATCTAAGAGTTCAGTGGAAATCCTAGGCAAGTATGCCACCACAGTATGGGACCTCATTCACAAATGTGTGGAGAACTGCATGCAAAAGAAGTCAGAGTGTTCCCGGACTGCAAACCTTGGATGAATCAGGAAGTTCACTCCCTGCTGAAAACCAGACATGCAGTATTCAAGTTGGGTGACCTGGACCAAAACAGGAAGTCTAGATATGACCTCTGCAAAGCCAAATGGGAGGCCAAGAGATAATGTGAACTGCAGATGCTAGAAAATCCAAGATAACAAAGTTATGAAGCTGGATGAATACAGCGGGCCAAGCAGCATCTCAGGAGCACAAAAGCTGACGTTTCGGGCCGAGACCCTTCATCAGAGAGCTCTGATGAAGGGTCTAGGCCCAAAATGTAAGCTTTTGTGCTCCTGAGATGCTGCTTGGCCCGCGGTGTTCATCCAGCCTCACCCTTTGTTATCTGGGAGGCCAAGAAGCAGTTTTGGACCAAGTTAGAAGCCCAAACCTACCAAAGACACTCGGTAGCAATGCCACAGCTTCTCCCATCAATTACCATCATTCTTATGCTACGTATGGTATCAGCCAATGAAGTTTCTCTACTGAGTCCAATTTTACTCAGATTCTTTGATGCTAAACTCAAGAACTGGCGCTCTAAGCAGATCACTAGATTTCAGCTCCTATACCTATGTTTCAAGCAAGGCTATCATGAAATCTGGAATTAAACTTTCTTGCTAAATTCAAAACTAAGTATGCAACCTGTTTTTAGTGAGGAAGTGGCACTTGAAAACACCGTTGAAGACAGACACCATTTACTTTGTTGATGATTCAGGATCAACTGAAAGATTAGATACATTCCACTTTGTGAACAAGACATCCATGGGGATTTTATTGACTTTGACGCACAGATGTCACTGTTGCAACCTCACTGGAACAGCTTGGTTCAAGACATGGCTAGTTCTGGGGAGAAACCTTCAGTCGTAATGCCAGGAAAGCGAGTTTGCAATATATAAAGTGCATTCATTTGAATTAATCAAATTTGCTGAAGAGTTGTTTCCATTAAGATGGGCACCTAAATGAGGTGAGATAGATCAACCATGGGCACTTCTAGCTGGAAATGTTTGCAAGTGTTTCAGTCTCAGGTCTCATCAACCTGCTCGACTTTGTTGTTACTGAGGGTTGGGATACTCCTTCCCTGTTATTTTGTTCGTTATCCAGTGCCACTCAAAACATAATGTGGCAATCTTCCAGAATATTCATTGATCTATTGGTTGGGGTTGCTGTTCTGTCTATTGCATGTTGCTTCCACTCTTTACCATGAAAGCAACTCATTAGACAGTGTCCCTTGTGTGAAGACACAACTTTGTGTCCACAAAAATATGCAATGCTTGCATTGGCATGGATAGAAGATTTACCTCTAACAGGGTTCAAGCAAGTTCAACTGTAAATACCCTAAGGCACCAATGTTATTATCCCAGCAGATCCTACCATCCGAAGAGTCAGATTCCAAAAGGAAATCAAGCCTGATAAATTTATTTTTGTTGTTTTTGTTATTTATTTCATTATTTTGATGGTTATTAACTGAAAAATATTTACACTAGGCTACCGATTTTTTTTTAAAACGGCAGAATGCTGTTTGTTATACAAAAGAAAGAAAACAAAGCTGGATAAGTCATATTATGTGTCCTCTACATTGGGGAAACCAAACGGAGGCTTGGAGACCACTCTGTGGATCACCTACGACTGGTTCACAACAAACAACTCCCTTTCGTGAGCCATTTCAACTTCC
Organism: Stegostoma tigrinum; assembly: GCF_030684315.1. NCBI lineage: Eukaryota > Metazoa > Chordata > Chondrichthyes > Orectolobiformes > Stegostomatidae > Stegostoma > Stegostoma tigrinum. The sequence continues at coordinate 51,152,364 of NC_081365.1, forward strand.
CCTCCCACTCCTTGGACAACATGTCCATCCTGGGCTTCCTGCAGTGCCACAACGGTGCCACCCGAAGGAGGCAGGAACAGCATCTCGTATTTCGCTTGGGAACCCTGCAGCCCAATGGTATCAATGAGGGTATAATTAGACAGTTTACAGTTAGACGGATTTGAAAATGTAATTTTATTTTTAAAATCTAGTACAAAATCTCAAATCGAAAGAAAGTATACTCTTATCTTAACTCTAAGATTCTAGTTAACTGACATCTTCCTGCATTTCTTTCTTGGGCCAGAGAGGAAATTTTATGATCCCTCTCTGGTTCTGATGGCATGAATCTGATAAATACTAATGGCCTAACTTTTTCTAATTTGACATTCACATCACACAAATGCCAGGCTATGACCATCATGGACAACAGACAATCTAATCACCACTCCTTGAAATTCAACAGTGTTACCATCACTGAATCCCCCAGTATCAACATAGCTGGGGTTACCACTGACCAGAAACTCAACTGAAGTCACCACATAAACACAGTGGCTCTGAGAGCAGGTCAGAAATTAGGAATACTGCATCGAGTAACTCACCTCCTGCCTCATCAAAGCCTGTCCACCATCTACAATGATGGAATACTGCCCACTTGCCTGGATGAGTACAGTTCCAACAACACTCAAGAAGACTGACATCATCCAGGACAAAGCAGCCCGCTTGATTCGCACAACATCCACAAGCATCCACTCCCACTAACACCAACACTCATTAGAAGTAGTGTGTACTATCTACAAGATGCACTGCAGAAATTCACCAAAGATTTTCGGACAAAAACCTTCCAAACCCAATGACCAGTTCCAAGTAGAAGAACTAGGGCAGCAGCTATATGGGAACACCACCACCATCAAGTTCTGTCCAAGCCGCTCACCATCATGACTTAGAAACAAATCACATTCCCTCTCTGTCGCTGAGTCAGAATCCTGGAATTCCTTCCTTAATGGCATTGTGGGTCAACCCACAGCAGGTGGACTACGGGTGTTCAAGAAGGCAGTTCACCACCACTTTCTCAAAGGCACCTGGGGATGGGCAATAATCACTGGCCAGCCAGCAACACTCACATCCCACAAATGAATATTTTTTTTCAAACACTGAACAACCTGAAGTTTTCTATTTTAATCTCTCCTGGCTTAGAAATTGCACAAGCTAGAGAAAATATAAATGAGATGTAACTTATCTTCTTCTAACTGAAGTTAACAAAGTCTGCTTGGAAAAATAGCTAAAAGTTTCCTTCTGAACTCAACTCATAATTTTTCTCAACTGAACTGCAAGTTCTCTGTTCTGAAGTAAAAACAGAACTAAATGACTTAATATGCGTTCACTGTCTTTCATAATCCCAACTATTTTATTCCTTGAAGACCCGAGGAGTTCTTCCAAGCGTGTATTCGTAAATGTTTGCCTTTTTGAAAGAAGAGCATTACGATTCTGACCTTTTTGTTTAAAGAAAACTTCATTGCACTAATTCACATCCATATGCCACTCTTAAGTAAAATAATCCAAACTCTAAAAATGACAAAAGTATTTTACACATTTTGCATCATACCAGTGCAAAACAGATTTGGCAGCTCTGAATTGTTCATTGGATTTGATAGAAGTATGGTTCAACAGTGTCAAAAATAGCATCAGAATGTCTAAGACGGATTACAACAAGCTGTTTTAAATGTTAGAATAATAGTTCTTAAGACGCAAGTACTGGAAAATGTGTTTAGAATAAATGGATAGTTGATGATCAGCATGGGACTCAATCGGCTGAAGGGCCTCTTTCCATGCTGTAAAATCTCTGTTACTCTCTGAAAGATATCATTTTCCATTTCAAAACACCTGGACATTAAGTACAAAATCTAAATCAGGCTTTCATCTTCTATTATGCTCTAGAATCTCTTGAGAATGACTGCATCTGTACCACAATTTGAATGCCTCTATACACCAAAAAATTTCAGCCAAAGAATCATCGCCCCAACTGTCCACTCTCAATCCTCAGCAGAGTGATGGAAGAATCTTGCTCTCAAATGCTACTTCCTCAATTCACTGACTTTTAGCTGAGGTTCCCCAGAGCATTTGATCTCATTTTAGCCTTGATCTAAATTTGGACAAAAGAACTAAACCCCAGAAGTGAGATGAGAGTGACTGCCTTCACATTATTTCCCAATGTAAGGCATCAAAGAATTTGAACTAAACTGGAGTCAATGGGAATCAAACAGCGAACTCTTCGCTGTTTGAAGTCATACACAGTACAAAACGTAGGTTGTTGTAAGTAGGTAGTTTTAAAAAAAGGTAGTGCTGGAGATACTCAGTAAACCTGGCAGTATCTGTGGATAGAGAAACAGAGCTATTGTGAAGTGTCTTACTGGACTTGAAATGTTGACTCGGTTTCTCTTTCTACAGAAGCTTGTCGAGTTTCAGGCTTGTTGAGTTTCTCCAGAACTTCCTGTTTTCTTTATTTCATATTTCTAGAATCTGCAGTATTCTACTTTTACTCAGGTCGTTGGAGTTGTTGTAGATCTATCATTGAAGTCCTGTTACAACAGTGCTGAAGTTTGTCAGGTTAGAGTCTGAGGTTCAAATCACCTTCAGCTCCTTTCAGAGCTTTCTGGAAGATTTTTGATGAAAGAAATACCACAAATAAAGCACTTACGTTAGTTAACAAGATAAATTAGGAGAGGCGGTAGTATGCTGGTGATGTCACTGGATTAGTAATCTAGATATCCTAGGGACACGGGTTCAAATTCTGCCATTGAAAATGCTGAAATTTGACACCTATAATTAAAAGGCTGGCCTAATAACGACTGTGTGACTGCTGTTAATTGTGGTAAAATCCCATTTGGTGTACCAACGCCAGTTTTGGGAAGGAAATCTGTAATCTTTACCTGGCCTAGACTACATGTCTCTCCAGACTGCAGCAATATTGTTGTGACTTAACTGCTCTGGGGCACTAACTGCTGGTCTAACAAAACTCTCATCCAATGAATAAATTTTTAAACATTCACTGTAGTACTTATATACAGATTACATTAACAATGATGCATAATAATTATTAAGGACCAGCCACAGTTAAATCATACTTGTCTCCACAAGGAAGCTCAGTCAGAATCCAGTTGTGACATGTGTGAACTTTCTCCAACTGCCTGATGTACCACCTGGCTGCATTATATATCACAGTAGGCTAGTGCACAGGTTAACATTTCATATCTATTACCTTTTAAAACATTCACACCTTCTCAGACACAGAAGCAGCCGTGTTCATATATAGTAAGACATTCACAACATCCAAGCTTGATCAGTGGCCAGGAACATTCATGTGACAGAACTGGGAGGTGATGACGATCTCCAATGATACAGAATTCAACCATTTCTCCTTGGCATTCATTCATAGCTGCATTCCCAACCATGCATATCGTCATGGTACCATTGATTGAAATCTTAACTAGGCCAGCATTTTAAATATTATGTTTTCAAGAGGCTTGGAACTTGGTGGTGATTGACAAACCTACTGATTCCCTAAAGCCTGCTCTCCATGTACAAGGTATAAGTCAGAAGTGTGATGGCATACTGCCTACTTGGTTAGACAAGTGCAGCTCCAACAACACTCCAAAAGTTTGATACTATGCATGACAAAGTAACCCTTTTGATTGGTATTCTCATTCATGGACGTCAACGTTTACTCCCTTCACTGCCAAAACTCAGTGGCAACATTGTGTACCATCTGAGAGGTACAGCAATTCACCATGGTTCTTTCAAAAGCAACTTCCAAATCCATAATCTCCACCATCTAAATGGCCAAAGGTAGTAGATGCACAGGTCACCACCGTCAGCTAGTTCCCCTCCCACTCACAGACTATACAGACTTGTAGGATATCGCTGTTCCTTCACTGTCACTGGCTCAAAATCCTGAATCTACCTTCCTTACAGTATTGTGGAAATACCAAGCTGCCATGGACTGCAGTTATTTAAGAGGGCCATTGCAGTCTTTTCTTTTAAAGACAATTAAGAATGGAAAATAAATGCCCATAAAACCAGTAATGCCCATACGATTGTGAACAAATACAAATAATTCACAAATGAATTCTCTAACAGCAACTCAATACTGTAGATTTTCAGTGATAATGGGAACTGCAGATGCTGGAGAATCCAAGATAACAAAAAGTGTGGAGCTGGATGAACACAGCAGGCCAAGCAACATCTTAGGAGCACAAAAGCTGACGTTTTGGGTATAGACCCTTCATCAGACAGGGTAATGGGGAGAAGGAACTGGAATAAATAGGGAGAGGCGGATCGAAGATGGAGAGAAAACAAGATAGGTGGAGAGGAGAGTACAGGTGGGGAGGTAGGGAGGGGATAGGTCAGTCCAGGGAAGATGGACATGTCAAGGATACAGGATGAGGTGGTAGGTCGGAAATGGAGGTGCGGCTTGAGGTGGGAGGAAGGGATGGGTGAGAGGAAGAACAGGTTAGGGAAGCAGCGAAAGGCCGGGCTGGTTTTGGGATGCAGTGGGGGGAGGGGACGAGCTGGGCTGGTTTTGGGATGCAGTGGGGGGAGGGGAGATTTTGAAGCTTGTGAAGTCCACATTGATACCATTGGGCTGCAGGGTTCCCAAGCAGAATATGAGTTGCTGTTCCTGCAACCTTCGGGTGGCATCATTGTGGCATTGCAGGAGGCCCCTGATGGACATGTCATCTGAGGAATGGGAGGGGAAGTTGAAATGGTTCGCGACTGCGAGGTGCAGTTGTTTGTTGCGAACTGAGCACAGGTGTTCTTCAAAGTGGTCCCCAAGCCTCCGCTTGGTTTCCCCAATGTAGAGGAAGCCACACCGGGTGCAATGGATACAATATACCACATTGGCAGATGTGCAGGTGAACATCTGGTTGATGTGGAAGGTCATCTTGGGGCCTGGGATAGGGGTGAGGGAGGAGGTGTGGGGACAAGTGTAGCACTTCCTGCGGTTGCTGGGGAAGGTGCCGGGTGTGGTGGGGTTGGAGGGGAGTGTGGAGCGGACAAGGGACTCGCGGAGAGAGTGGTCTCTCCGGAAGGCAGACAAGAGTGGGGATGGAAAAATAGCTTGGGTGGTGGGGTTGGATCGTAGATGGCGGAAGTGTCGGAGGATGATACGTTGTATCCGGAGGTTGGTGGGGTGGTATGTGAGAACGAGGCGGGGGCTGGGTGTGAGAGATGTGTTGCGGGTGACGCGGTCAAGGGCGTTCTCGACCACTTCAGGGGGAAAGTTGCGGTCCTTGAAGAATGTGGACATCTGGGATGTGCAGGAGTGGAATGCCTCATCCTGGGAGCAGATGCGGCAGAGGCGGAGGAATTGGGAATAGGGGATGGAATTTTTGCAGGAGGGTGGGTGGGAGGAGGTGTATTCTAGGTAGCCGTGGGGGTCAGTGGGCTTGAAATTGACATCAGTTTCTGGCTGGTTAAACTTATGTCCATTTCAAGCCCAGTGACTCCCACAGCTACCTAGAGTACACCTCCTCCCACCCACCCTCCTGCAAAAATTCCATCCCCTATTCCCAATGCCTCCGCCTCTGCCGCATCTGCTCCCATGATGAGGCATTCCACTCCCGCACATCCCAGATGTCCACGTTCTTCAAGGACTGCAACTTTCCCCCCGCAGTGGTCGAGAACGCCCTTGACCGCGTCTCCCGCATTTCCCGCAACATATCCGTCACACCCTGCCCCCGCCTCAACCGCCCCCAGAGTATCGCCCTCGTTCTCACATACCACGCCACCAACCTCCGGATACAACGTATCATCCTCTGACACATCCGCCATCTACAATCTAACCCCACCTCCCTAGCTATTTTTCCATCCCCACCCTTGTATGCCTTCCGGAGAGACCATTCTCTCCGCGAGTCCCTTGTCCGCTCCACACTCCCCTCCAACCCCACCACACCCGGCACCTTCCCCAGCAACCGCAGGAAGTGCTACACTTGCCCCCACACCTCCTCCCTCACCCCTATCCCAGGCCCCAAGATGACCTTCCATATCAAGCAGATGTTCACCTGCTCATCTGCCAATGTGGTATATTGTATCCATTGCACCCGGTGTGGCTTCCTCTACATTGGGGAAACCAAGCGGAGGCTTGGGGACCGCTTTGCAGAACACTCCGCTCAGTTCGCAACAAACAACTGCACCTCGCAGTCGCGAACCATTTCAACTCCCCCTCCCATTCCTCAGAACACATGTCCATCATGGGCCTCCTGCAATGCCACAATGATGCCACCCGAAGGTTGCAGGAACAGCAACTCATATTCTGCTTGGGAACCCTGCAGCCTAATGGTATCAATGTGGACTTCACCAGCTTCAAAATCTCCCCTTCCCCCACTGCATCTCAAATCCAGTCCAGTTCTTCCCCTCCCCCCACTGCATCACAAAACCAGCCCAGCTTGTTCCCTCCCCCCACTGCATTGCAAAACCAGCCCAGCCTGTCTCTGCTTCCCTAACCTGTTCTTCCTCTCACCCATCCCTTCCTCCCACCTCAAGCCGCACCTCCAATTCCTACCTACCACCTCATCCCGCCCCCTTGACCTGTCCATCTTCCCTGGACTGACCTATCCCCTCCCTATCTCCTCACCTATACTCTCCTCTCTACCTATCTTGTTTTCTCTCCATCTTCGGTCCGCCTCGCCTGTCTCCCTATTTATTCCAGTTCCCTCTCCCCATCCCCTTCTCTGATGAAGGGTCTAGGCCCGAAACGTCAGCTTTTGTGCTCCTGAGATGCTTCTTGGCCTGCTGTGTTCATCCAGCTCCACACTTTGTTACTGTGGATTTTCAGGCTTTCTTTCAAGTTTTGTTGCAGTTTTAATGTTCAGGTTTTTAAAAAGCATGATCATTGTACTTTAGTTACTGCTTCTTGATTTTAGTTCAGGGACAGTGGTAGAGATATTAGTGCGTAATACACATCAACAACTCTCAGATCTGATTCTTTTGCATCTGTTAACAACAGCAAATCAAGTGTAGCAAATTTATTTTCCTGATACTTATAATCAAAGTAAAATATCTCAATAGTTGTGGCCCAATGGAGTAATTCATGATGAAGACATTTATAATTTTTTTTGTATATTTATTGATACACAAATAACATGCAGAATACTTCCTTGAATTAATGTTAAGAAACAAACATGAAAAGTCACATGATTAAATAAGGTTAATTGCTGGAAATATTGCTTTCAAACCACAGCGTACTGAACAGTGTGAAGCTATTCCAAAGAGGCATTTATTAACCGTCAATATTTAATAAGAAATGGGGACTGGACTCCAGCTGGAAAACAAAAGCCTTAAAAAAATTGCACTCTGCAATTTTTCATTCAATACTGGAGAAGGACTTTAAATTCCTCGAATTTAAGTTTCCCCACACCCCTGAAAGCAATCTGAATAGTGATACTAATTTCTCTTTTATTGAGCCAACATTTTTGCCTCCACATTTTCTTATAACTTTACCCAACCTTTTGGACAATTGACGACTACTTAGAATCATATGTGCATTGGCTGTCTATTTAACACTGGAATTGTAGGTTACATATGCGGTGATATATAGTGGTATATGGAAGAACAGATTTTAAGAATACTACAGCATTTTGGGGATGTTTGCTCGAACATTTTATTTTCATCTGCAAAGTTGCTACATGGAGATTCACACGGATGATCCCTGGAATTGTAGATTTAATGTATGATGAACGGCTAAGGATCCTGGGATTGTACTCATTAGAGTTTAGAAGGTTGGGGGAGATCCAACAGAAACTTACAAGATAATGTATGGTTTAGAAGGGGTGGACGCTAGGAAGTTGTTTCCGTTAGGTGAGGGGACTAGGACCCGTGGGCACAGCCTTAAAATTAGAGGGGGTAAATTTAAAACTGAAATGAGACGACATTTCTTCAGCAAGAGAGTGGTGGGCCTGTGGAATTCATTGCCACGGAGTGCAGTGGAGGCCGGGATGTTGGATGCCTTCAAGGCAGAGATCGACAAATTCTTGATCTCAGAAGGAATCAAGGGCTATGGGGAGAGTGCAGGGAAGTGGAGTTGAAATGCCCATCAGCCATGATTTAAATGGCAGACTGGACTTGATGGGCCGAATGGCCTTACTTCCACTCCTATGTCTTATGGTCTTATGGTCTTACATTAGCTGAGTTCAGCATTTTTAGTAGCATGTGCTACAAACTTAAAAAAAAAACAGACCAGCATCTTGGAGAGGTTGCCAAAAATGTTGATTTCTTTGTACAAATTTATTTCATAGAATAGAATCCCCACAGTGTGGAAGCAGGCCATTCAGCCCATCATGTGCACACCGCCTCTCTTAAAAATATTCTACCAGGACCCACCACTGTACCCTGCATTTCCCATGGCTAACCCACCTGGCCTGCACATTCCTTTGGGGCAATTCAGCATGGGCACTCCGGTCATCCTGCGCATCTTTGTGTTGTGCGAGGAAATCACAGCACTTGGAGGACACCCACGCAGACAAGGGAAGAATGTGCAAACTCCACACAGTCGCTTAAGGGTTATATTGAACCTGGGTCCCTGGTGCTGTGAGGCAGCAGTGCTAACCACTAAACCACTGTTCTCCAATATCTCACCAAGGTATATATTTTAGTATCGTATTCAATAGTAAAATCCCCAGATTTTTAGAACATGCCAGCATTTTGCAGATTATAGGAGGAATTGTTGGTAAATTTGCAGATTATACCAAAATTGGTGTTATAATGGACAATAGGGAAGATAATCAAAGAGTACAATCGCGCCTTGATCACCTGGGCCAGTGGCAGAGGAATGGCAGATGGAGTTTAATTTAGATAAGTGTGAGGTGTTACATTTCAGTAAGATAAGTCAAGGCAGGGCTTACACAGTTAATGGTAGAACCCTGGTGAATGTCATTGAACAGCGAGACCTAGCGGTGCAATTACAATAGTGTCATCACAGGTAGATGGGGTGTTGAAGAAGGCGTTTGGTACACTTGCTTTCAGCAGTCAGAGCACTGAATAAAGGAGTTCGGACTCCATGTTACAGCTGTGCAAGACATTGATAAGGCCACAGATGGAGCACAGTCCTGCTATAGGAACAATGTCATTAAATTGGAATGGGTGCAAGAAAAGACATACCAGGATGTTACTGAGACTGGAGGGCTTAAGTTATAAGGAGAGGCTGGAGAAGCTGGGATATTTTTCCCTACAGCCGCAAAGACGTGAGCAGCACAGAAAAGTTGAATAGCCAAGGTCTTTTCTCCAGGATCGGAAGTCCAAAACTAGAGGGCATAGGTTTAAAGGTGAGAGGGGAGAGGTATAAAAGGGACTGAAGGAGCAACTTTTTCGACACAGACAACGGCGCATATTATGGAACACGTTGCCAAGGAAGTGGTAGATCTGAGTACAATTACAACACTTAAAAGATATTTTGATGGTATATGGAAAGGAAATTTGAGGGACATGGGCCAAACACAGCCATATGGGACTAGTTCAATTTAGGAAATTTGGTTGGCATGGACAAGTTGGGCCAAAGGGTCTTTTTCTGTACAGTATGATTATTTTCTGTTGGTAATGAAAGGTTGTTGCAAGTTCCTTTTTTAGGCATAAATGTTACTAAAGGTATATGAGATACAGCGTGAGATGGCTACTCGATTTACAGAAGTTCATGACACAGCAGGATCAGTCAGTTAGCTCTGATGAAGGGTCTAGGCCCAAAACGTCAGCTTTTGTGCTCCTGAGATGCTGCTTGGCCTGCTGTGTTCATCCAGCTCCACACTTTGTTATCTAGGATCAGTCAGTTAGATGGCTGACTGTCAGGAAAGGTACAAAGATTATTCAAAAGCCTCTGGTGTCTATTCCTCTGTCAAATATAGATTCAGTTTTTGGAATGGTTGAAGGGAATAGTCTCTTTGAGGGATATGGAAGAGGCAGTCAGTTAATTGACATGAGGAATGATTCTTAGATTAGGCAGTAGTTTTATGCAAGGAAAGTCATGTCTCACAAACTCGATTGAGTTTTTTTTGAGGAACTTACCAAAAATATTGATGAGGGCAGAGCAGTAGACATTGTTTTCTTGGACTTTAGTGAAGCCTTCAAGGTTCCGCATGGTAGACTAATTAGTAAAGTTAGGTCACATGAAATTCATGGTGAGCTTGCAAATTGGATTTATATTTGCTGAATAGCAGAAGATATCGTGGTAGAGGGTTGTTTTTTGGGCTGGAGGCCTGTCACCAGCGGTGTTCCACAGAGTTCAGTTCTGGGTCCTCTTTTGTTTGTTATTTATATAAATAATTTGGATGAGAATATTGAAGGCATGGTTAGGAAGCTTACGGATGACATCAAAATTGGTGGGATAGTAGACAGTCTAAGATTACAAAGGGATCTTGATCAAGTGGGTCAATGGGCTGACAAATGGCAGATGGAGTTTAATCTGGATAAATGCATTTTGGTGTAACAAATAAGGATTGGATTTATATAATGGGAGAGCCTTGGGTGGTTTTGTAGAACAGAGGAGCCTCGGAGCTGATATATAATTAATTGAAGTTTGCATCTTATATAGACAGGGAGTTTAAAAAGTCCCAAAGAAGGGTAATACTCGAAACATTGACTGCTCCTTTCCTCCATATGCTGCCTGGCTTGCTGTGTTCTTCCAGCCTCCTGTCTGAGTACCTGGATTCCAGCATTTGCACTTTCATTGTCTCTAACTGAAAACATTTCAACCTGACAATAGCCATTATTCTCAAAAACATTGTTTTTGAAGCAATTAAATGAAATATCAAATATTTTCTTTCAGATTCTTAAAAGTGGATAATAAAATGAGAGGATTACACAAGATAGGACTTCTTCAAACACATATAAAATTATGAAAAAATGACATAAAAATGAAACACTTTAAAAAGACTATTAGCGTTACTCCCCAGACCATTATTATCTTACTTTCAAACATTCTTCTATCCAACACACACACCATAATCTAGAAAATGTACCAACAACAATGGGCTATATTCCAACAGGGTATCCACCCTCAGGTTTGTTTTATTTTTAACCAACGTGTTGTGCAAGCAGAGATAAACTAGGGATCTTTTGCTGTTCTTACAATGCTGTTGAACTGTGCTGAAGTGGTATTTCCACTTGCACAATAACATTGATACTGTATCCAACAATTATTGGGGAGACCGGAAGACTTTCTCAAGTATATTACATTTTCACAATCCTGAACATCAAGTACACACACATGCTTACTTCTGTGGTTGTAGTATTATATTTACCCAGCTGATGGCACCATTATACTATATTGTACCGAGCAACCTGATCAACTTAAATTGGAAGAAATTACCCCAAGATCAACCTTCCCTCTCATTTGACTCTTTAATATTATGGTCGGAAATCCATTGTTATGGTTAAGTCTTCAAACTGAGCTTCAACGAAATTCACACAAGTAGATTCTCCAAATGCTCAGCATGGAGACTATACTTTCCTTCCAAAGGGTCATGAAGAGCTTGGGTTCAATGTGGCAGGGTGAAGGCTTTGCAGTCCTCCAGCATGTACAGGGAGTAGAAAGCATTGATTGCAAGTCTTGCCTCGTGCAGCAGTGTTGCATTGAGGATATTGTCTGGTCTGTTTATTCTGTTTAAAGGTACTAATCAAACTCATTGCACATCTCCAGGAAAGCACTTACCTGTCATTCCACAAAGACTGACAGATCACTCATCTCATTGTATTTTGCTGAACACAAAACTTTTGCTACAGTAACTTACAAAACAGCAGGCAAACTTCAATAGTAACTCATTGCCTTTTAGATGAGGATATGTAAAGGTACGAAATCAATTTCTTCCTTCACAGTTATGGTTGATGGCATCAAAGCAATGTGGACTACCTTGGAGCATACGGCAGCGGATAAAATTGGTTTCTTAACTGCCTTGAGTGAATGGAGTCAATGGATAGAGAAAAAAACATTTCACTTCTTTTAAAATGCACCTTTGGTCTAACACTATCTTGACTGAAGCTTTTGATACATACAGTAATGATGCAAACTGGCACTGCAATATGTGCCAGCTGCAGTAATCACTCTGTTAGCACCATTTCACTCTGAATTTGTCCTAACTGAAACTAAACCATATTTCCAGGTGTACATTTGGCACAAAAGAAATCAGTACAGCATTTAACTGCAGATGATTTTTTTTAAAGAAACAAATTTTGCCATAAAAATAGGCCATGAGGAAGTCAAAAATACAATGGATTTCCCCCATTACACTCTCTTCTGCTTCCCTTAGGATTGAAATCCAAAATGTTCAAACTGCGAAACACTGAAGCATGATTCTCATTTAGTATTGTCCAGTACACTCACTCCATGAGGCCAATTGGACAAGTCATGTGATGGATTAATAATGTTTATTTGTAGAACCACATAATAGTGAATTACTTTAAAGCGGCTGCTTCAAATACGGATATGGATGTAACTCACTGGACCAATAACTGTCACCTGTCTAGCAGCAATATAGCCAGGGACGAGAGTGAAAAATCCATTAAACTACAACAACATTTATCAGAATATAGTTCAGTTGTTGGGCTCCTTGTGTCCAAAAACCTGAAGGGTGACTTTCTCAATTAAACAAAAAAAAATCCATCTATATGTTGTACTCTCATGTTGAGCATTTTTGCAGGACAGTTGCGGTGCATGAATACTGGACAACATTATAAAGCTCACAATGAGTTGTGCTATGAAATGTGAGAGATGAACCTCTGATGACATTATGAGTACTTAGTTCTGCCAACAAGTTTCCTGATTATGGCCGCATGAAATACTTTGCATAAAAGTGCAGTGGGTTAAACACATGACCTTGAGATTTCTGAAGAAGGGTCCTGACCGGAAATGTCAACTTTCCTACTCCTCTGATGCTGTCTGACCTGCTGTGTTCCTCCAGCTCCACGCTGTGTTATATCTATATCTCACCTTCAGGCTGTGGATGTGAAATTTTCATCTTGTTCAAGGAGATGGGGTTCATCTCCTGTTCAAGAATCATGAAGTGTTTGCCTGTCACAATCAAATTCTTAGTATGCATGCAACAGCAGTCTAAATCTGTCACAATGGTCAATAACACTCCTGAGTTGATGCAAATGCAAAAGGTTGCAAGGGTCTTTCTGGGTGGTTATTCAGCAGGGTAAAGGGAGCTTTATTCTATATCTAACCAATTTGAATTCAATTATTTTGCATACCTTAAATATAAAATTCTTTGACCAATAGCAATCCAACACATTCATATTAATTTTCCCTCCAATCTTCCACTGCATTTTTCTTTAAACTGATATCCACTGTAGAATTTGAGGAATGACTGTGTTCCATTCTGATATCAACACCAATGCTCTCTACTGTCTATGTCAACTTCACCAAAAGATTAATGACTATAATTGCATCAGATTGAATAGAGTGAAAAATCAATGCTAATTTTCAGGATATCAATTAATCAATCAACCAATAAACAGCTTTAGGCAAGGCCTGTTTCAGGTAAATCCAGAATGAAACCCATTTGATTGTCATTTGAAATATAAACTTTCTTAAAACAAATGATAAAATGCAGATTTGTTTTAAATTGATAAAAAAATTGAGGAATACAGCTGTTTACTTTCAGCATCCAATATGATGGAAATATAATGGTCAACAGTCGGAACGTTTGTTCTAAATAGACAATATTCAATTCAAGTTGCTTCCTGCCATTAAAGCTCAGATTCCTTTCTAAATTTTGTACAGTAGCATTGAATCTTCATCCTCGCCATTACTTAAATTCTTGAGCAATCAAATTTATGCATTTTTGTAAATGAAATAATTGTACTTCGGATTAAATTTTGTCTTCTTTTCGATAATATGACCATATCCATGCAACTCAAAAGCTCACTGTTTGCTGTATGATCAAGGTAGTACATTTATATCAGATCATAGACTGTGCACTGATATAGAGCAATTTTAGTATTGTCTCCCCCATCTTCTCCAGCAAACCCAATTTATTGCAGTAAATGAATTATGACATCTTCAGTTTAAGATCAGAACAGTTACATTTCACTCAAAATATTGTCATGAGTATATATGTAACAGTTTCCCACGCAGTCAAAATATGTTTAGGTTTTCCTTGGAAATAATTAACAACATATCAATGTTTTGACATGATCATTACAACAGTAAGATCACAGATCGCAGCATTTTACTGTGTTGTGAATCACTGAGTTTGTCAGGAACAAAGTGCATAGTAATGAAAGTACAAGGAATAACTTTGACTTTGGAACCATAATACCAACAACACCTTGGAAGTTATGCAATACTAATTAATACTCATAATAGTCTGATGTCAAGCAATATATCGATGATAGATGCTAATATAGTACAAGTTTTTAATTTGCCATCAAATAATCTTTCACTTTTTTCGAATAACAGGATTGACAGAAAGGAAATTTTTAGTGCAATGACCTCCTCTATATAAGATCATTTTATTGCTGGTGGATTAGTTTAATGCTAGTGCACCTGTCAGAATATGGTTGCAAAACAAAAGTTAAGAATAGGTTTACCAGCTTCCACTTATGCTGCATGTTATTTACCGTAAATGACTATCTTAGTTATTTTTGAATACACAGGACCATACAAAGTAAAGATTCCTGGTGTTCAAATTCTATGATTTGAGAATATTTTCTATTATCTTCTACTAAACATGCCTCTCATATTGCATTGTGAAATCAGTGATTTCAATTTCAGATTGCCTATATATTTTTATTCATTTAGGGAAGACGTGTCGCTGGTTCAGCCAACAATAATCATCAGAACCTAACCACACTGGAGAGGGTGGTAGAACTGCATTCTTAATCGGCTGCAGTTCTTGAGGGGTAGTACCCTCCAGTGCTGTTAGGAAGAGTAACATGATTTTGAATGAGACATGGTGAAGGAACAGTAATATAATTCCAAGTCAAATAGGTATGTGGCTAGGAGGGATGCTTGCAGGTGATGATGTTTCCATGCGTCAGTTTCCCGTGTCCTACTAAGTGGTAGAATTCCTGGGTTTGGAAGGTGCTTTAGGAGGAGTCTTGGTGAGTTACTGCAGATTGTACACATTGTTGCCACAATGTTCAATAGAGACGGCAGTGAATGTTGAAAATAGTGAATGGTATGTCAATCAAGCATTTATTTTCTTGGTGCCAAGCTTCTTGACTGTTGTCACAGCTGTACCCATTCAGGCAACCAGAGTATTTTATCATATAGACATTGTAAGAACTGCTGATGTTGGAGACAGAGGCAACTCACTGCGGAGCTGAAGAAGCACAATAGGTCAGGCCACATCAGATGAGCCGGAAAGCTGACATTTCGGTCGGGGCCCTTCATTTCTGAAGAAAGGTCCTGCTCCTGCTTTCCTGCTCCTCCGATGCTGCCTGGCCTGCTGTGCTCCTCCAGCTCCACACTGTCTTATCTCAGTATTCTATCATAGTTCTGATTTGTGCCTTTCAGATGATGGACAGACATTGGGAGATATGGGTGAGTCACATGCTGTAGAATTCTGGCCTGATTTTGTAAACACAGAAGTTGGTTGGTTTTGTAATGCTAATTATAAAGAAAACAATTAATTTCTAATGAAAAAGTGTAAAGTTTGATTTGAGGAAGCAGCTTTTACAAAGCTCAAAACTGTTAAGAAATAATTTCTAAGATTGCACTTTAAACATTTTCAACCTCACAGCAGCAATTTTACTATGGTAGCTGTAATAGCTTTTAGAAATCTTGGAAAATGCTTCAGGCTATACACACTGTATATAAATTCTGTTAACCACCAATGGCTGGTACAATAATAAGTATTTCCATCCTCATTCGAATGACTGCCAAGATTGTACATTGCACAAACTTCAATGTACATATTTGTACAAGGCAATCTTCTTTTGAAGAAAAAGTGAGTTGAATAAGTCTCACTGTCTTGCCTGAAACAAACACATTTGCATGATTTAGAATGTTAAATCTGCATCTGTGTTCAACGATACATGTTTATTGGATTAAGTAGAGAATCTGATTCTCCTTTTAACTTTCCCATGCAGGAATTTATGCAGATTCTAAGCTGCATAAAGGACCAGATTTTATGAAATAGTGTTAGGATTGTACAAAAGATCATTAACATTTAAAGAAGAAATATGAACCCTAAACAATTAATTGACAGAATTACACCCACCATGAGATTTTGTATCTTTAATGATCCCTCTTCGAGCTTGTAATGGAGCCATAAGGTCTGGAGGAAGGGTTGTAGATAACATTAGCAGTATATTTTCTAACCACGAGAATGCTATAAAGTAATAAAATGTGAGGCTGGACGAACACAGCAGGCCAAGCAGCATCTCAGGAGCACATTGTGCTCCTGAGATGCTGCTTGGCCTGCTGTGTTCGTCCAGCCTCACATTTTATTATCTTGGAATCTCCAGCATCTGCAGTTCCCATTATCTCGAATGCTATAAAGTGTTGTTTTGAAAGTATAAATAAAATTGTTCACATTTATGTTTGAACCATTGCCAGAGAATACCATGTTGTCATGGATTGAATAAAGTTTTAAAAATTTAATAAAAACAAAACTTTATTGTATTTAATGGGGAACTAAGTAACACCACCAACTTAACACTACAGAGTATCAAGAATTTTGCTGTGAACTTAATTCTAATCTTTGCATGCCTCTGCTCCAAAAGGGATCCCCTAGTTTATGAAATTTAGAAGATTATTCACTTTTCCCTGGCTTGGTCTAACTATCATCTGGAATTAACTTTATTTATCCTTGCTTTTTCAGCTTTCTCCAAGGTACAAGATTTATGGGGATTCTTCCATTAAATGATTAGCTAAGTAATTCACAATTTCTTGAAACATTGGACAAACCTGCAGTCTTCAAAGATGCCTCTTTGCTTTTGGCATTCATAGACTATGTTTTTCCACAGTCTGTTCTCACTGTTCCTATGCAGCTCTTTCCAAACCATTCAAGCTGATTGCATCAATCACAAGGTCTTGGGAGGCAGATAGCAGACCTCCTCCACTAGCTGCAAACTCAACCAAAACTTTCAGGCTGTTCTTTTCTTTGCTCATAAAATCCAAACGGAGGAGAGCCCCATCTGCATTCAACATGATAAAGTTAGAATTTTCTTACTAAATTTTTCATGGTACTTACAATTCAATGTGTTGCAGCATATACAAGGCCAAATTTGTAAATGTCTCTCTGTTCCCAAACTGAAATGCTTGATTCTATCAGTAAAAATACGTTGATAAATTACACAAAAAGGACTTTCTATCTCTTTTTTCAATTCCATGACAATGTGGTATTCTCTGGCATGGTTCAAACATAAATGTGAACAATTTTATTTATACTTTCAAAAAACGCTTTGTTTTCTAACCATATGAATGATATAAATCAATAATGTTATCAACAACACTTCCTCCAGACCAAACGGCTCTAATACAAGCTCAGAGAGTGTTCATTTATTGTTTAAGGTTATTGTTCTTATTATCAAATTTGACCTTGGAAGACAAAGTTGTTTGATTTGCATTTACATTAGTGTTGTCATGTTGTCATTTTTTAAACCAATTTCTCAACCTGAATCTTATATTTTCTGACAGATAAAAGTAAAATTCTTAAAATTAACAGCTATATTTTAAAACGTCTGAATTATTTTCAGTTAATAAAATTGCAATATTTCTATCTATTGGATTGGAAAATATTATGGATGAGAAATACATTCAACTGAAGTATAAAAAAATTGGTGAATATTTTAAAAAAAACTTAACAAAGCGAGGATATCATCCAATTGAAAATTATAGTCTACTGCACTGAAATAGATCTATACCTTATAATTTACTGATAGAGCAAAATAGGTCTTATAGAGATAAATATTTTTATTGGAAACCAGGTGCTCAAAAGCTCAATTCCAAAGAAAAAAAGTCAAGAAAATGGTTAGAGCTCAGGCCAAACAGTGTTCAGGTGCAGCAAAGCTGTTGACAGATTTTAAGATACGATTTTTCAAGCAGAATCACAAACTGAACTTGTGCCCAAGAGACAGGATCTCCATGATGTCAATACAAGATGATCAGGACTGGCGATTAAATACACTAGTTAAAATAGCAGTATCGGAGAAGGCATAAGAATGTAGCCAGAGGATACAATCACTTTGGTGGCAGTGGAGACTTCGGCAGATTTTTCTAATGATCAGATTCAAACTGTGTTTGCGACAACAGTTAAAAGTTATATGTTGGGACTCTATAGGACCCGCAAAACAGCAGACCCCAAAGGAGTCTAATGATTATTTCCACTGTGCCTGGGATTTTGATCAAGTTTCAACTTAATCAGAGAATTATGAGAATTTTGCCGCATTTAGGCTAATGGTAAACTAGGAAAAGGTCGACAGTTAAAGGCCTAATCTAATGTCTCGGTAACCATTAAAGTTTTTGCCAATAAGGAGTCCCCTAAGTAAACCTCCACCAAAACCCTCAAATTCTGTAGACCCTAACATGCCCCTCTTGTGCACTGTTGGAATTGGCAAATCCCCAACCTATACTACCCCCTCCGCAACAAGACCCAATAGCCACCATTTTCTCTCATAACTGGAGAACATCCCTTCCCCCGACACACACCCGAGGACCCAACAATTGCTCTCCTCCTGGTACCTCTGTCCATAACCAAACTCCCACACGCTGATGCCTGCTTCCCCTGCCAACTTCATCACAAGCAGATATGTCAACCCTCTCTCCTGCTCAATACACCCTGCCCTGTTGCAGGACCCAACAACTACCCCTACCAAGGGATCCCAAAGCCCCCTCCCCCCCGCCACGTACAACACTGGCCCTTTTTCCTGCTGGATCCAATCCCCTTGTCCCTGGCTACTTTCTGGTAGCTTTCTGCAGCAGTATGCGTCAGAACCAACAAGGTGGCATGTCATATTGCATTTAGTAATGAGTAAAAGAGCAGTTCGACTCAGGTAAAAGTCTGTGCATGAATATTATCTCAAAGAGATCATTTTATGACGTTCAACATCAGTTTTATGAAATGAGATTCAAGATTTAAGGAAAACAACGGGAAGGGCCACCCATTACCCACCCAGAAGTGATAACAGCAAACACAACCTTGTCCACCATGGAATAGCACCTTTACTGGTACCTGAGTTACTAGTCAAGCTAAAATCTGACATCTTCTGTGAAAGTATGTTTCTGTGAATATGGCTATCTCCAGCATACATTGATCATCATCCCTGGGCATGACCTTCTGGTAGGACAGATAATTCAAATGTGGAAGCACAGTGTCATCGCATTGGGAAGGAAATACTCTGGAATTTCTCAATATTGACTCAAAACCCCATGAAATTTCATGGCATCAAGTCAAATGTAGGCAGAAAGTTTACAATCTATCACCTCGCCTTAAACGATCCTTAGCAATCTGTCTGTCTGTCACATTTGCAACAGGAGTGGTATCTGCCGAATCCTTGCGAAGACAAAGTTCCACTTTCTCATTGACAACATCCTCCATTATACTGTATGGCACTACAGCCATGGTAAATGGACAGATATCAAACAGATTTAGAAATGCAAAATTGGGCATCCATGAGGAATTCTGGGCCAGCATCAGAAATGGATTCTACTACAAACTGCAAACTCATTTCCAGATTACGCCCCACTCTACCGTTGCTAACACTGGGCAATCCTAATTCAAAGAAGAGTGCAGGAGGTCATGCCAAAAGTAGTACTAGGATTACTCTAAAAATGAGATGCCAACCTTATCAAGCTATAATACAGGATTTCTTGCATGCCAAACAGTGGAAGCAGCATGCAATTTACAGGGCCAAGTGATGGCATAACGAACACATCAGATCTAAGCTCCACAGTCCTGTCACATCCAGTAATGAATGGCAATGGACAATTATACAACTTAGAAAGGGTGGAGACTTTACAAATTTTTCTATTCTCAATGATGAGATTGCCCACCACATCAGTACAAGGACAATGATGTGATATTTGTGTTCATCTTCAGCCAGACTGCTGAATGGATGATACGTCTTGACCCCTCCCAAAGTCCCCAAAATCGTAGACGTCATTCCTCTATTCAATTAATTCTGGGTGATATCAAGGAATGGCTGAAGACACGGTACACTGAAAATGCTCTGGACCCTGATAAAATTCTGATCCTGAGGACTTGTGCTCCAGAGTTAGCTCCAAGCCAAGTTGTTCCAGTGCAGATAAAACATTAGCATTTGTGTAGCAAAACAAAAATTGCCCAGGTATGCCTTCCATTAAAAAAAGGGACAAATCTAACTCGATCAAGTATTGTCCTATCAGTTAAGTAAAGGAACAGCAATATTGTTCCAAGTCAGGATTGTGCTTGACTTGAGAGGGAACTTGCAGGTGTTGGTATTTCTAAGCATTTGCTGCTCTCGTCCTCCTAGGTCGTGCAGGTCATCAGATTGGAAGGTGCTCAGAAGACTTTTGATGAGTTGTTACAGTGAATCTTCTCAATGGTATGCATTGCTGTCACTCTGATTTGGTGGAAAGGAGTGGATGCTGAAGAGCAGAGAAAGTGAAAAACAGAATATCGCAAGGAAAATAATAATGAATCAGTGTTCAGGATAATTAATATGAGCAAAATACCAATAATAATGATAATAATGCAGCAACAACTTTGCAAGACCTGAGAGTGTCCATTCAGAGGTTTTAAAGAAATAGGTGAAAGCATTGCAGTGTCCTACATTCCAAAGTTCTCCTAACATTTCAAACTTTCCTTTAGAGTGGAAAATTGCACAGGTCACTTCATTAGAGACAAACAATGAGAGATTTAATTGTGGAATTATTGCCCAATTACCCAACAACATTTGTTGGGGAAAACAGTAAAGTCTATAATTTAGAAGAGAACAACTATAAACCTTTAAAATGCGCAGTCAATCAGCTCGAAACTGCGTTGATTTGTAAATGGTAGATAATCCCTGGCAACCAAATTGATGTGAAGATTATTTTTTAGAATAAGGGACAGTTGAATATCTATGAATGTTCGAGAGCATTTGATAAATTTGCTCTTTACAGACTAGAGATAAAAGTGAATTCTGTATAATTAAAGACAAATTACTCAAGATTGGATAATTGGTTGAATGGCAGGGTACAGAATGTAAGAATAATAGACAATTACTCAAGTTGGCAGGATACGACTAGTGGGGTTCTGCAAGAATCTGTTTTGGGGCCTCAATTACTCACCACATTTATTAACAAATTGACCGTCGAGATAGAAAACCACAAGTCTGAATTTGCCAATGAAACAATGTTAGCAGTGTAGATGGAGAAATAAAATTACAAAGATATATTTACAGAGATGGTGGCATAGTGGCAATGCAAATGGCCTTGTAATTAAAAATAGTTGTGCAGTACTGCTTTTCTATAAACAAGATGCGAATCCAAAGTAGTAGAAATTTTGCTACAATCATACAAAATCCTGAAAAGACTTTCCTGGGACATTTTTGAGTAGTTTCTGGCACCACAATTTAGGATGGGATATCTAGGCTTTAAAAGAGGGTAGCATATATTTGCTAAAATTATACCCAGACACCAAAGCTTACATTAGAAAGAGAGATTACACAAAATAGCATAATTTCCCTTGGAAGTTAAACAGTTAAGATGTGATTTGAGATATTAAGGGAATAGATGATGTATTTAGAAGCAATTTTTGCCGCTTGGAGATTCTCGGAATCTGAAAATTAGAACCAGGCCATTTCAGGAGTTAAAATTGAAAGTCTTCTATACAGCAAGGGCTGGTGGAGGTTTGCATGTTCTTCCAAAAAACATCAACCAATGCTAAATCAGTTGTCGTTTTTAAAGCTATTTTTGTTCAGCAAAGATATTACGGATAAGGCATTGCTAAACCAGAGAATCATTAAATGGTGGAACAAATTTGTAGAGCAAAACACATTAGTTGTATTCTCAAAAAAGTGTGGTTTGTTTTTAAACTTCAGATCAATTTTATTCACAGAAAAAGTTCAGCATAATGGTAACTGGATAGCAGGGTCTGTGTCAAGTTCATGGAGATTGGTTTGAACCAATTTAATGACCAGATACCGGTATCATCCCTCGATAAATCTGTCTGATTGCAATAGGAATCAATGTTTGACTTCTGGGCAATATTGCAGCTTTGGGTCCTGAAGGATCCACAAGACCAGATGTCGGCATGAAAATAAGGAAGTTATGGGAATCTTGGCGCTGGGGAGAGGGAAGGCAGATGAAGAAGGCTGAGGAAGGCCATAGATTTCACTGTCGGATGGTATGGAACACTTCTGCTTTGCCAGGCCTCAAGGAAGTCCCATACGGTGGCTCAGTGGCTAGCACTGCAGCCTCACAGCATCAGGGACCTGGGTTCAATTCCAGCCTCGGGTATCTGTCTATGTGGAGTTTGCACATTCTCCCCGTGTCTGCGTAGGCTTCCTCCGGGTGTTCTGGTTTCCTCCCACAGTCCAAAGACGTGCAGGCTAGGTGGATCGGCCATGCTAAATTGCCCGTAGTCTTCGGGGGTGTGTGGGTTATAGGGGGAGGGGTCTGGGTGGGATGCTTCAAGGGGTGGTGCAGACTTGTTGGGCCCAAGGGCCTGTTTCCACGCCGTAGGGAATCTAATCTAAATCCACATTTTTTCTTGAAAAGAAACTTTCTCAACCTTCTGCACAATATACTCCAGCAAGCATTTTTAGGAATTCCGCATTTGCCTGTGATGAGAAACTCATATCATGCCTAAAAACGCATTTATCAAATCAAAAATACATGCTTAGGCAGCACAGCCACAGTGGAAACAACACAATTTCTATTTTAATTTGTGTACATCGTATACTTGTCAGTCAGGTTGGAAGGTGTGAGTTGGTAGTTAGTTGACTGATGTTGTAAAATACCTAGATACTTTGGAAATTAGACAGATTGCATAGATATGTCAAAATTTTAAAGTATCTTTTTAAAAATTCTTTATTATTTTGTGAGCCTTTATTTGTAGCAGCTACAATTTAAAACAATGACACAGAAACACTGATGTATTACTGTCAGTGCATTTTTCCTCACAAGGACATTTTTCTGCTCATGGCACACAAGCATGGCATATATAATTAATTTAGAGAATTTGAATTGGCTCAATATTAAAACATGAACAAACTGAATCAACATTCACTCCTATGGGACAATTCCTTGTTTAGACCTAGGAGACAAGCTGTCAACAATACACATGGGAATCATATTGGCTGCAGATGGCCATGATAAGAGTGGGCAAGTAACACTACAGATGGGACTCAAAGCCTGACACAGGCAGCAGACAGATGGCAAAGATGTTGTGAGACAGCAGGAGATGGGTTTTAGTGACTGGAACCAGTTTTCATCAAGGTGAGCTGAAACACCAAACCTGGCAGATTCACTTAATGTTATCTGATGTTACATTACATCACAAAATGAAGCATAGACATGTGTTATTCCTCTTCTGTGTCATTTATATTTCAGAATTGCTTTACTTTGTGCAAGACGAGTTGTGGGTGCAGTGCACATTAACATCTAATTCATAAACACTGCATCAGATTCATTTAACTCTGATTGACTTTGTGTTGTTGGTTCTTGAGTATATATGGCATATCTCTGCAAAAGTAACTTAGCTGGCCTCATTTATCCACACTTTTCCCCAGAGCCTACAATTATTTTCTGTTCAGATAATTATCTAGTGCACTTTTGAAAGGCAAGATTGAATCTGCATCCACTATATTGTCAATGCTTTTCAGATCCTAACCAATTGCTACACAAAATAAGTTCTTTCCTCTCCTCCTGTTGGTTCTTTTGTCACCAACCATAAATTTTCTTTTGAAAACTTTTCTTCAAAACATCAGAGATGAAAATGTGGAGTTGCTCGTGGGCACAAATAATGAACTTGTTTTCAAGAAAGACAGAGAGAGATCAGAATAACAACTTTACTCCTCAATTTGATAAATCACAAAATATGAGTCATCCATCCTACTGTTGTGGAAGAATCTTCTGGCAGTCATGAGGTTGTCAGGAGTGGAGAGGACTTCAGTGATCCACTCAGGTCAAGAGAGCGAGTCACATGTGATAATATGGTTAACAGTCAATTATCTGTCCAATGGCAAGAGCCAAGATGAAACATTTGGCAGGGACAGACAGAATCCCTCAAGGGCCCAAGTGTTGCAAGTGCCATATTTAGAGGGCAAGTGGACAGGCATTTACTCCTTACATACCAAAAGCATCCTTAGGTTCTCTGAGTGGGTGCCGTCAACTACTTCAAAACATTCTGATACTTATCCCTCCAGAAAACTGCAACTGTTGTTTCACTTGCTTTTCAGCAGCATGTCTCAGAGAAGACCATTCCTGTCCATAGTTCAGCTGGCTCTTTCTGCAGCTTTTCCTCTAAGACATCGAGCAAAGGAAGGAGATTCTGCTTCCCAAGGAATGCAACAGTTAGGCCTTTCATCTGACTGAGGTAGCCTGACATTTGTTGCAGCATAGGTCAGCAATCTTGGGGTAGACTAATCTTACTTTGACAAGGTGAGAACTTTCTTTTTGTATTTTGAAAGAATATGATGCATACAAACACAATTTGAAAAATTTTGAAAGACTTAACAAAATACAATCCCATTTAATCTAACTCCATCACGTTTCAGGACAACCACACCAGAAAGAATTTGTCTATCTATGACATCTATCTGTTTAATGTAACTGTTTCTTTCAAATCCTCTTCTTGAGTGTTTGATAGCTTCTTCCTTGATTGTTCATAACAGAGCTCAGATTTTCACAGCCTCAAATAGCCCCTTAAGTGTTCTAGTTGGAACTTTTAAGCTAAAACCTCAATATTGAGGTTACTTATCTCCGAACTATTATGAACTATTTATTTTCCTCAGAAGAAACTCTTACTTACTTCAAATGTAACACCAAGCAGGACTTCTACAAACTGAAAGTAAAAGCTTACCAAGCCCTGAGTTGACCCTAAATAGAAGACTCAATTTGTCACTCTTATAAATGTAAGCAAGCTAACGCAGTCCAATTGTAAACTCTCATAATGCAAATCCAAATGCAAAAATTCCCATCATCGTTCTGGGAACTCTCTCATATACTGATTTTAAATAGTAGCTTCAGAAATGCTGACAAGTTAATTATTAAGCCACTTCTTACACACTGACCAAAACCCACAAGCCCCTCATTCAATATTTAAACCCATGTTTTTAATTCTCTGGTAGGAGGATTGAATGAATATCTTTCTGATTCTGTATGCCACTCATAGGTTAAAGTGGTCATTATAAAACAGTAGCATAGTAAATAAATAAATAAAAATGTGGTTAATGCAAATTGAACTGTGACAACACAGCAAGAGTGTGAGTTAGCATGAGAGGTTTGCATGTGGCAATTTTTACCATCGCACAATCAATAATTAAAAGAAAAACATCCACATAATCTGAGGGCATATTGTGAATATATGACATATACCAAACCACAAATTACGATTTCATTTCATTTCAT
This sequence comes from Stegostoma tigrinum, assembly GCF_030684315.1. NCBI lineage: Eukaryota > Metazoa > Chordata > Chondrichthyes > Orectolobiformes > Stegostomatidae > Stegostoma > Stegostoma tigrinum. The sequence continues at coordinate 51,177,868 of NC_081365.1, forward strand.
TATTGTGTTTCCAAACCTATGTACTCTGCTTTCTAGAAGATGAATTTTCAAGTTTGCCTCCAAGTCACATGCCATTCTGACATGCAGCTACATTGTTGTTTGTTTATTGTTGCAGAGTCAAAATCCTGTAACTCCCTTCTTAGCGGTGCCATGGGTATACATATACCACGTGGCTGCCGAGTTCGAAAAGGCCTTCTCAAGGTCAATAAATGCTTGTCTAGCCAGCTCTCCCACATCCTCTGAAAAAAGTGTTTTAAAAATTTGGAATCAGAATTGATGGTTCAATGTCAGGCTGTTCAGATGGTCTGTGATTTGTGTTTGATGGCACATCAATAAAAAAAGCTATTATACACAAGTTTATAGCAAGAACCTGAAGTCATGATATAACATCTATCTTGAAATTGAAACAGCAGATGGCAAAAACAATTTGAAATGCAGAGCATCTCCAGGAAGTAGATACTGATGTTCAGATAAACCACTGTGTGAGGCAATGGGAGAAGGATGGCAGATATGACAGTTATTGAGTGACAAGTTGGTGCATGTGATACTTTTAAACTGTAACAGGACATAGAAGTCAACAGACGTCCAACAAACAAAGGCTTGTGCAGCCCCAGGTAACTGTAAAACTGCAATGTTTTGAAGATCATAGGGGGCATAATTGTCATTTTTCAGGATCATTGGTCAACTGCATAATTCCGAATAAGATCACCAGTAATCACTTTATTACAATTTGAATAATTAGCAATGTTCTTTTACTCTCACTGATCATAAATGTTCATTTTTTTTTTGGCTGAGTAGGAAACTGTAGAGCAACACCAACCAGAAATTCATATTCACAGTGCAGAAGGAGGTCTTTGACCCATTGGGTCTTTGCTGATACTGTAAGTACTAACTTTATCAAAGCACAGTTTGCTCTTTATCAAGGAATAGTTAATTGTTAAAAATGTTAATGCATCCACAGAGAGGTCAATCAATCTGGAGGAAACAGAAGACAAGCAACATAACACTGCCATTGTTGCCAACGTCTCAGCAGAAATGATTTATCAATGTGTGGCTTCGTTCAACTTGTAGCATTGTACTGTCCAATCATTTAGGCAAGTAATGAAATAGAAAAACAGAGTGCCACAGCAATGTACTCAGAAAGAACCCTCGATGCGTCACTTGCTGCTTCATTTGTTGCCTCAATCCCTGAGTGAAATGGCAAATTGTTCAGTGAGGTTGCAGTGGTGCTTTTGGGAGTGGGGTGGGGGTCATCAGGATGACCAATGGAACAGGCAGAGACAGGCTTGACATGAGGTGGACAACCGGAAATCTCTGTCACAGCAACATGATCTTACGGTTGTCATCTTGAAATGCAAAAATGACCTAGTGGCCATCTTTGCCAACTGCCTTAACGTTGGCAAGATACACAGTGAAAAGAGGGCATGGGAATGAAAAACACAGACTCAGAGTTCACTTCCTGAAACTGCTGAACATGACATATTGAGCAGAAGGCTGTAATCTGTCTGATTAAAAGATAAGCCTCTGTTCCCCAAGCATGTTTTAAGCATCATTAGAACACAACAGCAGGCCCAGGAGAAAAATACAAGCATGAAAACAAGATAGTAGATTAAAATGGCAAGTAATCAGAAGTTCAGGGTCATGCTTGCAGACTTAGCTGAGCCCTTCTGCAATCAAGTGGCCCAGTTGCATTTATGCAGAGGCGGCTACATTCTAAACAGTGAACACAGTACTCTAAAATAAAGAACCATCTCACTTGGAGGTGGTGGGAATGGTTCAGGTGTTCTTTTGAATGTGGAGGTTAGTGGGGTGGAAAGTGATGAGAAGAGGATCAATTCACTATTTCTGGGAAAGAGGGGAAGGGTTGATATCAGAACTACAGGAGAATAGGTCAGACATGATTAATGGCTCTGTTGATCACAGCAGCGTTTATTTCCCAGAGTGAAAATTATTGCTTGAAACTGTTTTCTGATGAACTGACCTCAAGCTTACTGCAGCTGAGTGTGAATTCTCAAGAATTTCTTCCTACTTTTTCCTGTAGAATGACCCTGCCCAATAAAAATCCATCCATTGTTTCCATGGCAGTTATTGACTTAATCTCCTCGAGACAATTTCTTTCCACACCTCCTCACTTTGTAGGGCCCCAATATTGATCTGTCCTAGCGAGTTTTGAGAAGATTTGTAGCTCAGGTTGGGGTTCTGGATGTGAGTTTGCTCACTGAGCTGGAAGATTAGTTTTCAGACGTTTCGTCACCATTCTAGGTAACATCATCAGTGAGCCTCCGACGAAGCACTGGTGTTATGTCCCGCTTTCTATTTATCTGGTTAGGTTTCCTTGGGTTGGTGATGTCATTGCCTGCTCCTTTTCTCAGAGGATGATAGATGGGCTCCAAATCAATGTGTTTGTTGATGGAGTTCCGTTTTGTCTGTTTGGGTTTGTTGCTGAGAAATCGGCGGACTATGTTCATTGGGTACCGTTCTTTTTGAATACACTGTATAGTTGATTTTCTTCTGCTCTTCGTAGTACCCTTACTGGCATAACATTCACAACAGAGGAGGAAAACAACAACAAACTGCCATTCCTAGATGTCACACTAGAGCGTACAATCAAAGGGGAACTTCAAACCAGCGGCTACAGGAAAACAACACATACGGACCAAATACTGAACTACAGGAGCAACCCCAACACCCACAAACGAAGCTGCATTAGAACATTATTTCAACAAGCCACCACACACTGCAGCACAGAGGAACCACAAAGAGCAGAAGAAAATCACCTTATTCAAAATGAATGGGTACCCTATGAACACAGTCCGCTGATTTCTCAGCAACAAACCCAAACAAACAGACAAAACGGGCCCAGAAACCATAACCTCTCTCCCCTACATCAAAGACATTTCAGAAATGACTGCCAGACTACTCAGACTTCTTGGCATCAGGGTAGCCCACAAACCCACCAACACACTAAAACAGCAGCTAATGAACATAAAAGACTCTATACAGACAACAAATAAAACGAACGTCATCTACAAAATACCTTGCAAGAACTGTGACAAACACTACATTGGATAAACAGGCAGAAAGCTAGCCACCAGAGTACATGAACATCAACTAGCCACAAAACGACATGACCCACTATCACTCCTATCCTTACATACAGATGAGGAAGGACACCACTTTGATTGGGACAACACATCCATCCTAGGACAAGCCAAACAGAGACATGCACGAGAATTCCTAGAAGCATGGCATTCCAACCGGAACTCCATCAACAAACACATTGATTTGGAGCCCATCTACCATCCTCTAAGAAAAGAAACAGGAAATGACATCACCAACCCAAGGAAACATAACCAGATAAATAGAAAGCGGGACGTAACACCAGCGCTCCACCGGAGGCTCACTGATGATGTTACCTAGAATGGTGACGAAACGTCTGAAAACTAACCCTCCTGCTCAGCGAGCAAACTCACATCCATTGATCTGTCCCTCATCTATATTTCTGGCTTCCTCCACTGAGACACTGCTGTTCTTATGGACAGCCAGAATGAGCAAAACAATCAGATGACGTGCAGCATATGTGCAAACAAGGAACACAATGCATTATCACTGAGGTCAAGCAGATAGTGCAGAAAGAAGATAAGAGTGGCGCTGAGGCTCTATGAGTTCCACCTAGTCCAAGCCTGAGGCCTACTGCCTGGACTTCCCTTCAAAAACACAAAGCTCTGATGGACACAGCAGAGAACTATAATCAGGGATACCCAAGCTGGAGATGCACTACAGTGAGTCACCAGCTCGGTCCAGCCATTTGAATCTTCATTTAGAAGCTCAGCATATGGAATCAATGACTCCACATATTTCAGAGAATCCCTCTGCACAAAACTCTCTCGCTGTCTCTGCCTGACTGTCTGCATCCATGATGAAAACAATGAAGTTTCCCACTTTCCTGAAAAGTCCACCAGTGACGAAGGTGAAGCAGAAATCATACATAGGCCCCGAGGTACTCAACTGGCAATCTGCCTAATATAATTAGCTGGTCAACTAGCAAGGGTATAACTCAAAAGGAATAATCTCATTATTTAGGACAATGGATTGGATTGACTATGCAGTACTTATTTGGTAAACAATCTGTCTATCCATAAATTGTTTTCCAAACATTACATAACTGTAACTATGTTTACTTATATCTTACCAGTTCTCGTATATCCAAAATGTAACATTAAGTTTTAAAATTGCTGATAAATAGTTGTTTACGCATGACCCCTATCTGCCTTCATCTTGATAATTCAGCACAAAATGATCAATTAATTCAGTATATCATTGGTGTCCAAATCCAAGTTTTGACAGATAAACAGACAAATTTGATCCAAGATTAAATGAAAAGCATTTTGGGAAATATAATTCAATCCTTTGATTTACATTGGGAGGTCAAGTCCAAACAATTGCAAATGTGGAACTAAGTAGGTGTATTAAAATATTAATCTGGTTCCTTGGCAAGTACTTCATATATTACAGCAGTGATTATGTTTCAAGAAAGTAATTAATTGGATGTGAAGCATTTTGAGAGGTAATGAAGTCATGAAAGATGCTACGTAAATGCAATTATCTTTTCTATGATTCCAAATTGCAGTGTTCTTATCTTCAGTTGACAGCACTTCTGCATCTAAATAACTTCAAAACTTAAGCACACAAATTTAAGTAAATGCTCATGCACTGTTGTGAGAAAGTGCTCTATTATTAGTGATGTTGTCCTTTGGGTGTGATGGTTTGCATAAAATCAGTCTCTTTAGTTCTAGTGAATTGAAAGGATTCCAATAAAAATGACAGGAATGCCCTGACCAATGTTCTTCTCTCAATCAACAAAAGAGATCAACAGATTGGTTACATTATTGCTTCTGGAGACATTTCTAAGCATAAAATTGCTTAGTGTTTGTCAATTAAATAGTGACTACATATCAAAAGTTTTGAATGGGATGTTTTGTAATATAATGAAGAATGATCTAAGTGTAAATGTCCCTTTCTTTCTAACCCTTTTTCCATGCACTGCAGAATACTTGACAGGTACTATTGTAATCGCGAGCTACAGTAGAGCATTTCTCATTGTTGTTCATTAATTGTAGTGCTATGATGATCTCAAGATCATCCCACAGCTTCCTGTTACGTATTCATTTTACTTTCTGTTCATGGTAATCAAGCTACAGATTATTTACTGCACAGACACCAGCATTCAACTAGCCCAATTCTGCATCAGAAAGGGTCAAGGCCCAAAACGTCAGCTTTCCTGCTCCTAAGATGCTGCTTGGCCTGCTGTGTTCATCCAGCCGCACGCTTTGTTATCTTGGTTTCTGCTAGTATTCATGCTGCAGACAAGACTCATCTCATCTAACCCTTTCAATATACAAATAGTATCTCAAATCCAGTATTCTTGAGAATGAAGCTGTACAGGCTTTTGTATAGCTCGAGATTTTGGAAATGTGGGATGTGCAGTTCAAGTGAAGCCACACCAAGATGGGTCAAACTTTTCTTTTAGTGTGGTATGGAGTAATGCACAAAGCACAAGCAAGCTAGTCTGGAGTTCCACCTTGCCAACATAGGACCTAAATGAATTGTCCAATTATTTTCCTAATTTTAGTCCATTCAAATGAATTCAAGTTAAGTCATAAAAGTGTCTGCTGCTTCAGACCCCTCCAGTTTTCAGTTATTTGACATAAAATACTTCATATGTACATCTTTCTGCTCCTTATGCACTTTTTGAGTTTCAGTTTAAATGCATTTTTTTTCAGCTCAAACTTTTCCATGTGCAGACAAGTTCCACGTTTTAACCTGTGTGAATTCTTTGCTGAAGGTATTATCTTATGTTAATGACCTTTAAATAGGAAACTCAAAATAACAGAAAATTATAGCAGCGAAGGAAAGTTTATAATATGAAAGCAGCAGTCAATATAAGCAAACAAAGGAAAGGAGACTAATTACATGGAAGGTGTAGTGGGACACAGCTCATAACATAAGCTAATGGCATATTTATTTAAAACAATGGATTGAATTGACTATGCAGTACTTACTTGGTAAGCAATCTATCCATCCAAAAATTGTTTTCCAAACATTGTTATGTGCATAATGAAAGAATAAATCACTAAGCAATAAAGCTAGAAATTGCTGGAAACACTCAACATGTCAAGCAGTATCTGTTTAGAAAGGAACATGAACGTTAACAATGCCCCTTGATCTTCTGTTTCTTGTATTTTATGATTTCATTTCAGGTTTCCAGCATCAGCAGCATTTTGCTGTTTAATCATTTGTACCTGAAAGGGGATATAAGTGTTGAATGCACAAATTGAATTGTCTACATGGACAGGGACAAAACAGTGAGAACCACACAGTATTTGACAATGTCATTTGGTAAATTTTTAGAGAAAACTAGGCATTTATTTTTAAATGAAAAGTTGTCATTTCCTCAACCTCACTGAAATCTACTCTCTGACATTTGAGAATCAATTCTTCACTTCTTTGAATTTTGAAACTTCTGCCTCTTTGAAACTGAAGAAAATCTTTTGCACGTCCGTGTTTAAAGTAATCTCCCACAGCATAATTTCACTACAACCAAGATAAATGATTAGTAATGAAAATCTTGATAAACAGTGCAAAATTTGATTTCACATTATTCAGTGCAGTGTTTTACCTGCTATTTTGGCATGAACTCTTCTTCTCTCAGAAGGAGTCCACTCCTATTCTTCCAATTCATGCCCCTCTCCAGGCTGCTCTTTTGTCTGATGCCTTCACCAGAGAGACCTCACCAATCAGGCCCCAGATGATCAATGGAATTACCACCCGCCCTCAGCCACATTGCCCAATAGCATCCCCAAAACCCCTATTCCCACCCAGCTCTCCAGAGGCAATGGCCAGAAACATGAGCACACCCCAGCGAACACCATTTCCCCGCACCCGACACACAAAAACACACACACACACACACACAGACACACGTCAAAACAACGCTGACAAAGTCTTTCATCACTCTCTGACCTGCCAGCTTACAGAAAACCTAGCAGCAACCCTGCACTGTCCCATTGATCATGACTCATTACATGCTGCAGGAATCCTGACAGCACTGCCACCATCTCAGAGAGAGAGAGAGAGAGAGAGAGAGAGAGAGATAGACTCAGAGACAGACAGACAGACAGACACAGATAGAGACACAAAGAGACAGAGGGGGGCTGGCGTTATGAGACAGAGAAGACAGAGAGAGAGAGCGAGAAAGACGATGAGTGACACAAAAACAGAGAGAAATCGACAGAGAGAGAGATCGACGCAGAGAGACAGTGACAGTGACAGAGAGAGAGAGAGAGAGAGAGAGAGAGAGAGATGGACAGCGAGGTGGAAGGTTCGGGAATGGAGGGACAGTGAGCCCAGCCAAGACTGATGACCCAGTCAAGAGGATGAGGCTGATGTCGCACAGCCCTTGAGTAGAGTCAGAGGTCAAAGTGAACTATGGAGGCAGTGACAGCTCGCGAGAAAGACTATTGCAGATCCCTCAAAAAGAAACACTACCAGTCAGCAGCCAAGAACAAATGATAGCCCCTGCAGGTTGCCCAGAATCTAATAAGCAAATAACCCATTGCAGAAACTTTGGCCAGCAGCCCACACTCTAACTCTCCCTCAGTCTACTCTTCATGGCTTCACTACAAGAGATATTGTAATCAGTATGTTACATTATATTTTATATTCATCTAGTTCCAACACTTTCTCTCCACGTAGACCTCTCCCTCTGGCCTTCTACCTGCACTCAATATGTTTATTGAGAACTGTTGATGTGATATTGGTCACCTCAATTTCTCTCTCCCTCCCTCCTCACCAAATCCAATTTATCTTTCTCTGGACTGAATGCACTCTGGGCTCTTAGGTGGAATCCTGACTCTGTTATTAAGCCTGCCGATAAGGGTGGCGCTGTTGTAGTCTGGTGTACTGACCTCTACTTGGCAGAGGCTGTACGCCTGCTCTTAGATACTTCCTTCCTGGGCCATGACCGCACCATGATACATCAGGCTATTGTACCAACTACAGTAACTGGCCTCATTACATCTGGTGACGCCACTCCCCATCCCCCACTGCCTCCAAGCTGACAGACACCCAGCCCACATGCTCACTTCTATCTCCTTCCAAAAATCCACAAACTGGACGGCCTGGGCTAACACATTTTTTCAGCCTGCTCCTGCCCCAGAGAACTAACTCTGATATTTTTTTCTTCACAAATGCTGCCAGATCTGCTGAGCTTTTTCCAGCAACTTCTGTTTTTGCTCCCATCCATGGATTCCATTTACATTTCTTGTTGCTGCTGCATCATCAAAGACCCCTCCTACCCCAGTAATGCTGTCCTACAACATCTTCTATCAGGCAGAAGACACAGAAACTTAAACACACACACCAACAGATTCAAGAGCAGCTTCTTCCCTGCCATTATTAGACTGCTGAATGGAGTCTCTAACTTCAAATAATGTTGATCTTGCTTTGCGCATCTCCTGTGCCTCGCTGTGTCTAACTACCCTATGATCAGTATGTCATTGTTTGCTATGATGTACCTGTACTGCTCCAAAACAAAGCTTTTCATTGCATCTAGGTCCATATGACTACAATATATCAAATCAAATCAAGTCACTTCCTCTGTCAGCCATCATTTTTCCTTCTATTCATGCTGGCTTTCCCATTGCCTCTCAGTTCAGTACATGACATTAATTTTATGCCCCCCATCAATGAATGTTGGTAACATTGATGCTGCTTCCCCAACTCCTGTTCACATAATAGCTCCTCTCCAACGCAAGTCCCATTCTCTGTTGCAACAGCAATTAGGAATTGATAACTGCATTGAACAGAAGAGTGGGAAGATAACATTACTTTAGTGCAGGAACAAGGACTTCATGTTGGAAATATTGACGGTCAGCAATGAATTTTTAAAAAAATGCTCCACGGATATGTGAATATTACCTGGTCTTTTCGAATTCCAATCAATTTTCTTCATCATTAGTACTCATGAAACAATTTTGTGGGAAGAGCCTGCAGCACTACACATGCATTAGCAAATACTTTAGCAGTGTTTGACACTTCATTACTTCTGCACCTCGACTTCTTGCCACATTGTCAGAAATGGAAATGTTGCCTAAAGTACTCTGGTGTACAAGAAATTTCAATTATTTCTGAATTCAGCCACATTTTGATCAGTTTTAATAACAATGCTGAATGTGATAAGCCTGCTTATTATATTTTGCAACCAAGTGTACTGGCTTAGATTTTGTTGTCAGGGAAAACGTTCTCTATTAATTATGCTGACAGTTGCCTCTTTTTCTTGTGGGTTTCTGACCGGTAACCTCACACCTGACCCAGCATTGCACTAGGATAGGGCATTCGTAGCAGATGCTAACATGGCAGAAAATAAGGCTCTCCAAAAGACTGAATAATCCTCACTGCAACACAGACGTGCGTTTGAAATCAAACCCCTGCCAGAACGGGGATGAGAAATAGACAGGAGCTAAAAGTCATGGTCTACTGTACCCACCAGGCCATTATACTGAGATAAAAAAAAGCAGGGCCACTTGTTCCAACAAAATGCGCATAATTGATAAGGGCCTATAAAGATCTGCTAACAAAGGCCAATTATGAATTTACAGTCGGCCTCCAGGTTCTGTCACGTGGCAGGACCTAGTTAAGCTAACTGAAGGTGGTTCCCATAGTGATCACAGATAATGGGAACTGCAGATGCTGGAGAATCCGATTCTCCCTTCTCTGATGAAGGGTCTAGGCCCGAAACGTCAGCTTTTGTGCTCATAAGATGCTGCTTGGCCTGCTGAGTTCATCCAGCTCCACACTTTTTAAATCTCGTGGTTCCCTTAGTTGCAGGTCATTGGCAGAGGAGAGGGGAGAATGCTCCAAAAAGACCCTCTTTGTTTGCATTGGTGTATCAGCAGCTGCAGTGATAAGTCATACTTTAGTGGGATACTCCCATTCCACTGGTGGTTCAGCAACAACATTTTTTTTAATTCTAATTTATTATGTTTGAGGAGACAGAACATCCAATTTGAAGCAACCTAACATTGCCTTGAGGAAGAATCCCTCTGGATGTCCTGTTTCAAGCGTCTATCTGCTGTCCTTAATTGGATGATCAGCCCATCTTCTTGTTATTAATTGTCTGCTCCTGGGAAAATTGCATTGAATGTTTTTTGTACAGGGTAGGCTTCTGTTTCACATTTCAGCTTGACAGCTGGTTTCTGAAGCCTGCATAAGAAATTCTGCACACAGAGTCTAAATCATGATTTATGAATTAAATACAAAACATGTATGGAAAGTGGGAATAAAAAAGCAAAAAAGAGGGAGGGAAAAGAAAGGCAGAAAATCTCAGGGACAGATTTTTTTGGTCCCAATTTGGAACTATGTGAAATTAGGCAGGAGAAGAAACAGGTGCCAGAATGCAAATCTAGAAATCTACTCCTACTTCTGACTCTGATGACTTCCGGCAGTACAGAAAGGGAATGGTTAGGAACCCCAAATTGTTACTGTCTAGTAGTTTCCATGATTCTGAAAGTGGACATTACAGAACATTCATCTGTGGCCACATTTTGGAAGTATTTCTCAGTTCTACCAACAGAGTACAGACATAAAACATAGCTTGAAGGCAAGCAGCATCTAAAAGGGTGAGTGATTAAGAATGCAGTTATCTCCATTGTGATTCTAAAGTCTAAATGATATCTACGTTAACTAAAGTGAGTGACGACTGTGCTGTGATTAGAAAGGCTGAGTCACTATTAAATAATGCAGCTGCCAGGTTGTTGTTTCTGACAACTGGCAAGTTGTCAAATGAAAGAACGGCTTTGTAAAAGTGCAAAAGTATTCCATCGAGCTGTCAGGATAGAGTTGGGATCATAGTGCCTGGGAAATTTCCAACTTCAAATTGCCACTTCCATGATAAACACTCAGACTTAAGTCTTCATTAAATTCTGAAGGACTTTCTGCAAAACCAAAATTTCATAGCCAGAAAAGTTGTTTGGCAAAAATTGTGAATGATCAAGGTATTAAAAACTTATTGATGCTTGAACTCATATACCCTTTTCTACTGTTTGTGGTGAATTATGATGTAAGTACAGCAACTTCACACTATCACGGTGTTAAATTTATCAGCAAGTGGCTGATGCAGCCCATGGAAGAGCAAAATAACTAATTTATGTATTTAACTAATGATATGTATATGTCAGAAGTTACATTCTGAATTATGCTGTAACTACTACAAGCACTATAAGCTCACTAACTGTCATTTCAACACAATTGCTGAATGACTGATGCTGTTTTCCCTCTAAAGATTAGTGAAAATGTACTGGAAATACAAATGCACATGGAGGAAGTAGGCTGGTTTAGAGCAAGCTCACCCAAATTTGTTACGTCCTCATCATCCCTATCTCATGTATTTCTCTTCAAGCATGTTCCTACCTTTACTGAGAAAGCCTCTGATGTATTTCTGCAAAGTGCAGCAGCTGAAAAAAACATTTAGCCCTGCAAAGTTTGGATATAGATTAGTTGAATGCAATATCACAATGCTGAGGTAAGTTATTTTTTCTGCATTTATCTTTAAACACTCTGTTTGATCCTCTTTACTAAGTGGAAATTGTTGAATATTAAGCAAAAATAGAGAGCCTGAGTTTTAATTTGGAAAAGGACTTGAAGGAACAGTGTGTTCTTCACAACCAGGAAACATGTCAGCCATTTGATTAGTCCAAGCACCTTTACTGCTATAAATCAAAAGGATGTAATAAAATCCTAAAACTTGTGCCTCTTCTTTTGAAAAATTGGGAGGGGAAGGCTAACAGTCTAATTGTAAATTGCAGTGGAGACAAGTTAAGGAAACAGAAGCAAATGGAATAATATTGACATGTAATTGTTCAGTGTTACATTCTTTCTTCATAATTCTTTATTTACCTTCCTGGATGAAGCACACTGTCTTTTATAAGAAAGAGTTGGAAATAGCTCAAAATAATAGAACCCAATAAAAAATACATCTAAATTGGCAGTGTGGAGGAACAGAGGGATCTTGGTGTGCAGATACATAGATCCCTTAAAATGGCCACCCAAGTGGACAGGGTTGTTAAGAAAGCATATGGTGTTTTGGCTTTCATTAGCAGGGGGATTGAGTTTAAGAGTCGTGAGATCTTGTTGCAGCTCTATAAAACTTTGGTTAGACCGCACTTGGAATACTGCGTCCAGTTCTGGGCGCCCTATTATAGGAAAGATGTGGATGCTTTGGAGAGGGTTCAGAGGAGGTTTACCAGGATGCTGCCTGGACTGGAGGGCTTATCTTATGAAGAGAGGTTGACTGAGCTCAGACTTTTTTCATTGGAGAAAAGGAGGAGGAGAGGGGACCTAATTGAGGTATACAAGATATTGAGAGGCATAGATAGAGTTGATAGCCAGAGACTATTTCCCAGGGCAGAAAAGGCTAACATGAGGGGTCATAGTTTTAAGCTGGTTGGAGGAAAGTACAGAGGGGATGTCAGAGGCGCGTTCTTTACACAGAGAGTTGTGAGAGCATGGAATGCATTGCCAGCAGCAGTTGTGGAAGCAAGGTCATTGGGGACATTTAAGAGACTGCTGGACATGCATATGGTCACAGAAATTTGAGGATGCATACATGAGGATCAATGGTCGGCACAACATTGTGGGCTGAAGGGCCTGTTCTGTGCTGTACTGTTCTATGTTCTATGTTCTATGTTCTAAATGTTAGCATGATATTATAAATACTCTTCAATTTTCATTTGGGATACTTGCTTATCTTTCCACCATGCAAATTACTACTGTTTTCAGTTTAATTTTTGATTAACAGCCTGAGTAATTTTGGACAGTTCCATCCCGATAGGTTTTCCAGAATGCTTCGTAAGCCCTAACAATCAGTATACAATTCCCGTCTCTTGCTTGGACTCATCTTATGGTGTGTGAAAGACTCAGAATGGCAGTAATAAAACACATTTAAAAATTTGTTACCGCTTTCCACCAACCCCATTCATGCATTTGCTCATATTGATTTTTTCGCTGAAATTAAAACCGAATGGAAATATGCCCCATGACATTTTTTTTAAATTACTACTTACTGTAAAATATTTGGCAATGAAATTCTGGAGCAGCTGCTCTCTGAATAATTACTCAGAGCACTGGATCAGAAGAGTTTTGCCCATACTCACACATCCAAAAACAATAAGCATCTGTTCCTCATTTTAATATAAACAAATATAGCAACTCCTGGACAGCATCCATAGTGTGCTGTTATAAATCCTAAATTATCACAACTAAAACAAGCCACACAATATTTTGCTGAGAACTTTCTACAATCTTCCAATTATTAGGGTGTTTTTAGGAGCGTAATGTTACATTCTCAACTGCCATAAACAGTTGTTCGAATTATGTCACTTTCTTATTGGCTGACTATTTTCTTTCCTTTTTTTCCCTCTCTGCATTGCATGGACAACTTTATCTCTGCTTATTCTTTCTAGGCCACAAATACCACACATATTCTATCCTGTTTACTGTTCCCACTTTACCCTCAGGTTTGACAAAGGTTCAACAGTGTACTGGTTTCCTCTCTGACCTACCTCTGACATTCTGATTCTGCTCAAGTATCGCTTGACACCTTACTTCCAGTTAGGATTATTATTCTAACTTCAGACCTGTTGGATTTCTGCAGCCTAACAACAAAATAGCAGGGAGCTGCTTTCCCTTCATTTGACCTACAAGTTTATCATTCTGGTCTGCTACCCCTTTTGCTGACCTATAACAAACAAAAGCAATGATACCTCTGTGGCCATTTGTGCACTATTAACATCTCTTAGCGGATCTTTCCCACTGAGCTGCGGATACAATAGCAGCCATACACAATTTTCTTTCTTACATTATACCTCATTTCCAATTTGTTTAAAACTGCTCCAATTAATTCAGTTGTACAAGTTGTATCCTTCACAAATCAAAAAAGCCAGTCAACTCCATTTTGGCTTTTATGTCATTATTTTCTAAAAATAGCCATTCGTTGTCTCACAATAGCCTTTCTTTGGGTAAAGAACATTGATTGTCTTATATCCTGCAAGTTCCTTGCAGACCCATCTTACAATCTTTATGGGAACTCTCTAAGATTTGGTGGTATTTTACCCAGAAAGTTTAAGGGTCATTTTGTCATTTTCACCTCTATCTCTTTACATTTGTGACGTTCATTATCTATTTCTGTTCTGTCATGATACTTAGAAGTCCAATTAACTTGTTAGTACTTATGGTGATCTCTCACAGAGTAAGTACTTTCCAGGGAATGCAAAGGTAATGTTATTACCGGACAAGTCTGATAGTAAACTGACTCAGAGATAGTAGGAACTGCCAATGCTAGAAAACCTGAGATAACAAGGTGTAGAGCTGGATGAACACAGCAGGCCAGGCAGCATCAGAGGAGCAGGAAAGCTGATGTTTCGGGTCTGGACCCTTCTTCAGAAAAGAAGACTTCTGAAGAAGGGTCCAGACCCGAAACATCAAATTTCCTGCTCCTCTGATGCTGCTTGGTCTGCTGCGTTCATCCAACTCTACACCTTGATTGCAGGCTGAAATGTGACTTGATATGGTCATGTTTTGTTCTGATTTTATTTACTTAACAAGTTGGTCTTTCATTGAAACAAAGTGATACAATGTTGCAGATTTGGTTTTAACAGTAAAACAAAAATTTATTACACAAAACAAATGAAGATAAAATAGAATACATCAAGTTATTTACATTTAATTACAATTTGAAAGGTTAGCAAAGACAATATAAAATATAACACGATTTATAGATTTAACTTAAACTGTTTCTTTTCCATTCTTAGTCTTACAAATTTGATAGTTTCTTCCTTGATTAGTCACACAACTCAGCTTAGACTTTCCAAGTTTCAAATAAACTCTTCAGGGTGAGAATCAAACACGTCTGGCCTGGAAATTTCCATCTAAAATTCTTAAACTACATAACCTATTTCTTGACAGCCCTAAACTATCTCCTTCCTGATGGTAAAAATGTTTCATGCAATAACTTCAACCAGGATGTCTACCATGCAAAACGAAACCTGCTCCCATAAATCCAGCATCGGTAGTTCTTACCATCTCTGCTCCATATTATGGGCTTTTCACCCGAGAAAAACATTCAGTTCCTTCTACATAAGTTTTTCAATGTTTACTTTGTCTGCTCATAAACACTCTCCGAAAGCTAACAATTCTCATTGTCAGCCTCTCATATGGTTTTAAAATAGCATGGTTCCAGAAATACTTGAGGCATTATTGAGTTATTGCTTTGTGGGATTGTATTCTGCACTTACATTGCCAGAAAAAAAGCTTTATGCTACATATAAGCTTTAAAAGTACCATGAGGGGCAGTAGACAGAGCTTCAGCTACTTGGAATGTGACAAGCACAGTAATTTGCATATTTGATTTAGTAGTAGTCCTCAGAATAATGACCACATAATGGCCAAAATAATCTGCCCTCCATATCAGTCCATAATCCAAGTCAATTCTCCCTCAGCTGCAAGTGATGGCTGAAAAAGAAAACAGTATTTATGTCCTTATATTTCAAGCTGTGATTCATCACCTAAACTCAACACGTGTATAATGTCTTTCTGTTGCAGTTTTATGAAATCATTATTGAGGATGCTTTTGGGATTATGCTTGGCTTTGAACTCACCATGGCTTACAAAGAACTATTCTACCAATACCCCACTACTGACAACAGCACTATGCTTCAGATCAAAAAACACTGAAAGACATCTTTGATTCAAAAATTTGCAAAGGCATTTTGCAAAATCTCTGAACAGTTTCATAATGTTGATTCAGTGTAGCCTGTAGATAAAAGAAAAATTATATTAAAGCTGAATTTTGGAGGGCTGGCTTCTTCTGCAAGATGCATGCGCAGATTGCTCAAAATACTGCTATGTACAAAAAAAGGTGTGATTTAGTCCAGTGGCATAATGTGAATGTTTTACTGCTGACATGAGTCTGTTGTATACTTTAAATGACAAAACTAAACTGCTTAAAAACATCACCATAACATATTTTCACATTTGGTCATCTAAGATTATGTTAGCTTTAGTCATAAAATCAACTATAAAACAACAAACTCAAGATTTGCTTTCGACCTGGGCCATTTGGCTATTTTCCCTCATGAAAAATTTTTTACAACTCACCTCAATCAAACAGAAGATATTTTAATTCCACATGCCCTTAATCAAGTTAAAATTGTTTCAAAAATAAATCAGTCCTACATTACATATCCACCTGTTCATTTTTGGCAGGATGTGACATGATGTTTAATATTACTGCATGAAAACAAATCACGTGCATTTCTAAACTACACAACTTTCCCTCTTTAGGTATGTATCCAGACCTATTTTACGGGTGTCAAACCACCTATCTCCTTTCAAAGGCTAATGCCCATTCGTGTGATCTTGTTAATTGTACAAATTAAGGTCAGAGGTCCACAATTTGAGGTGGGAGGCACTCAGTAGTTTGATTATATTTCAAAGTTATCACCCTGGCAATGACATCTTAAATTGAATAAGTTACATTGACATTTCTAGTTTCATTAATCAACCGCCAACTCACAAAATATTGATATGGAGGTGCTGATGTTGGACTAGGGTGGACAAGGTCAGAAGTAACATGATACCAGTTTATGGTCCAACAGTTTTGTTTGAAATCACAACCTTTCAGAGTCTGCTCCTTTATTAGGTGAAGTCACAAAACACTGAAAGTGTCCCTTTAAGTGTTGTTTATTGATTTATAGCAAAGTATTATGAGACACAATAGAAGTCTTGTGACACTGAGTTTGGCACCTCTACCTCTGAGCTGGAAGTTTTGAGTGCAAATGCCATCTTTGGCATAATAGCCGAAAAAGATGAGTTCATAAGGTGCTCAAACAGGTTGAGAATCAGTCTACAATTCTTTCCAACAAACTCTAACACACCTCAATGATCAGGCAAATCAGTAAGAACAGGAGTTATTTCTAGTCAGTCATATGACAGTAAAATCTTGGCAGCCTTTACTATCACGACCCATGGCTTCTGACTGCAGGTACCTGTTGCCATGGCAACTAAACACAACACAATCATTTCCATCTCAGGAATTAAATTTATTTCAAGATACTGTGTCTCTATCATGCAATGGCTGTCACATTCACTATAAACGCATAAGGTATTTGGTTCAAAGTCAGACAGAAACATTGTGAAGAGCCACGTAATGATACTGAGATTGGGCTAAAAGTCAGGAGCCATACATTTGTAATCTCTTGCTTTGTTAATATATCTAAAATGGAGCGAAAAATAACATTTAGTCTTCTTCGTCAAGTTGTTTATGGAGGTTTCACATCACTATAATCATAGAATTCATGGTAGAGAAGGATTGCTTCATGCTCAAAGTTGGGAAAAAAAAATTCATTTTTTAAAATGGATGTTTGAAGTTTTGTGGATTATGGCTTATGTGAAGAATGGCTGAAAGCAAGCGTACATTGTCAAATGATGATTACCTGCTGACATTCTCAGAGTTTAAACCGCATGATTAATTGAACAATTAAGTGAATGTTTGAATATGGACTACTTTCCTACCAAACAGGAAACAAAGCATGGCCTTGGTATTTAGTTTGCTAACAAAATTAAAATCAGAATCAAAGCATTTTGCGAGGTGTAAGTCCATCAGTCAAATACTGAGTAGGTTTTGGCTCTTCTTTTAGGTTGCATAAATGAATTTACCAAAAAGATGACCTCCTAGATAACTCTGAAACATAGTCAACATTTGATAGATTTTGCAGAGGGACAATTCCATGGAGAATTTTAATAATCTGTGTAAAAGACTGTAGAAATTCAATTTGGAAATTCCTTACTCAACTGCTGGTCTAGATTCTGAAGAAAAAAGATTCCCTATTGGAACAGTTGTCTGATGCTTTGAAAATATTTTTGAGTAAGAATCATTTCCAGCAGACTTGATAGCAGAAATAGAGGGTGTACACAACAATAGCAATATTTCAATATCATCTGGAAAAAGGTTGCAGGTGCCAGAAGAAAGGAAGATTTGGAAAGAAATGAGAATGAAAGTACTTTCAGTGGATCTGCATACTGGAGCTGATGACATGATTCAAATATCAGTAGAAGACAAACGAACACCATTAATGCTCAGTGAACTGTGCTTCAGGTGTGGCTCAAAATATAGATATGCAAGAAATTGCCCAAGAAAGAACAGCAGAGTTTTTGGAACGATGCACCCCACAGAAAATTTAGATGTTGAAAATGATCATGATCAGCGTGGTGTCCCAGATACCAGAAGCTTCAGTCCAGTGATGATTGTATAAGTCTTATGAGTTAGTTCGAAGAGTTAGGAGTTAACCTCTAGTAATGCTTCACTTTGTGAATAAATCCAAAACTGGGTAAAAGGATTAACTTGTGGTGTCTTCCTTCATCAACCAGGTGTATCAAGTTTAAGAAGGAGTACAGGGAGTGAAGCTGTAATGTACCATTTAATTCTTTAAGTATCAATATCTTCCAACCCACTCAGACTTTAGAGGAACTAAAGCAGCTGTTCCAGATTTTCTAATAATTCTTGGCTTCAGAAGGCCAGGAATTGCCTTGATAACTCTTTCTTGAAATATTTCCAATGCATCTAAACCCTACTAGAATCTGGAGGTTGGTAGGGTGGTGTGTTCTGGGTCCTCTTCTATTTGTGATTTTTGTAAATGATTTGGATGTAGGAGTGGAAGTGTGGATCAGTAAGTTCGCGGATGATACAAAAGTAGGTTGCATTGTGGATAGCGCTGTTCTAGGTTACAAAGCGACAATGATGGGATGCAGAGCTGGGCTGAGAAGTGGTAGATGGAGTTTAACCCTGAAAAGTGTCAAGTGGTTCATTTTGGAAGGACAAATTTGAAAGCAAAATTCAGGGTTAACAGAAAGATTCTTGGCAGCGTGAAGGAGCAGAGGGATCTTGGGGTTCATGTTCAAGTTCCCTGAAAGCAGCCACCCAGGTGGATAGAGCTGTTAAGAAGGCATATGGTGTGTTAACTTTCATTAATAGAGGAATTGAGTTCAAGAGCCGTGAAGTTATGCTCCAACTATCCAAAACATTGGTTCAGCCACATCTGGAGTATCATGTCCAGTTCTGGTTGCCTTATTACAGGAAAGATGTAGACATGTTGGAAGAGGTGCAGATGAGATTTACCAAGATGTTGCCTGGAATGGAGAGAAGGTCTCACAAGGAAAGGTTGAGAGACCGAAGGCTTTTCTCTTTAGAATGACAAAGGATGAGAGGTGACTTGAAACAGGTATGCAAAATGAAGAGTTATAGATAGACTTTTTCCTAGCTTGGAGGTAGCTATTACGAGGGAGTTCCAAGATAATAAAATGTGAGGCTGGATGAACACAGCAGGCCAAGCAGCATCTCAGGAGCACAAAAGCTGACGTTTCGGGCCTCGACCCTTCATCAGAGAGGGGGATGGGGAGAGGGAACTGGAATAAATAGGGAGAGAGGGGGAGGCGGACCGAAGATGGAGAGTAAAGAAGATAGGTGGAGAGAGTGTAGGTGGGGAGGTAGGGAGGGGATAGGTCAGTCCAGGGAAGACGGACAGGTCAAGGAGGTGGGATGAGGTTAGTAGGTAGATGGGGGTGCGGCTTGGGGTGGGAGGAAGGGATGGGTGAGAGGAAGAACCGGTTAGGGAGGCAGAGACAGGTTGGACTGGTTTTGGGATGCAGTGGGTGGGGGGGAAGAGCTGGGCTGGTTGTGTGGTGCAGTGGGGGGAGGGGACGAACTGGGCTGGTTTTGGGATGCGGTGGGGGAAGGGGAGATTTTGAAACTGGTGAAGTCCACATTGATACCATTAGGCTGCAGGGTTCCCAGGCGGAATATGAGTTGCTGTTCCTGCAACCTTCGGGTGGCATCATTGTGGCAGTGCAGGAGGCCCATGATGGACATGTCATCTAGAGAATGGGAGGGGGAGTGGAAATGGTTTGCGACTGGGAGGTGCAGTTGTTTGTTGCAAGTTGAGCGGAGGTGTTCTGCAAAGCGGTCTCCAAGCCTCCGCTTGGTTTCCCCAATGTAGAGGTAGCCGCATCGGGTACAACGGATGCAGTATACCACATTGGCAGATGTGCAGGTGAACCTCTGCTTAATGTGGAATGTCATCTTGGGGCCTGGGATAGGGGTGAGGGAGGAGGTGTGGGGGCAAGTGTAGCATTTCCTGCGGTTGCAGGGGAAGGTGCCGGGTGTGGTGGGGTTGGAGGGCAGTGTGGAGCGAACAAGGGAGTCACGGAGAGAGTGGTCTCTCCGGAAAGCAGACAGGGGTGGGGATGGAAAAATGTCTTGGGTGGTGGGGTCGGATTGTAAATGGCGAAAGTGTTGGAGGATGATGCGTTGCATCCGGAGGTTGGTAGGGTGGTGTGTGAGAATGAGGGGGATCCTCTTAGGGCGGTTGTGGCGGGGGCGGGGTGTGAGGGATGTGTTGCGGGAAATACGGGAGACGCGGTCAAGGGCGTTCTCGATCACTGTGGGGGGAAAGTTGCGGTCCTTAAAGAACTTGGACATCTGGGATGTGCGGGAGTGGAATGTCTTATCGTGGGAGCAGATGCTGCGGAGGCGGAGGAATTGGGAATAGCGGATGGAATTTTTGCAGGAGGGTGGGTGGGAGGAGGTGTATTCTAGGTAGCTGTGGGAGTCGGTGGGCTTGAAATGGACACCAGTTACAAGCTGGTTGCCTGAGATGGAGACTGAGAGGTCCTGGGAGGTGAGGGATGTGCTGGAGATGGCCCAGGTGAACTGAAGGTTGGGGTGGAAGGTGTTGGTGAAGTGGATGAACTGTTCGAGCTCCTCTGGGGAGCAAGAGGCGGCGCCGATACAGTCATCAATGTACCGGAGGAAGAGGTGGGGTTTGGGGCCTGTGTAGGTGCGGAAGAGGGACTGTTCCACGTAACCTACAAAGAGGCAGGCATAGCTGGGGCCCATGCGGGTGCCCATGGCCACCCCGTTAGTCTGTAGGAAGTGGGAGGAGTCAAAAGAGAAGTTGTTGAGGGTGAGGACGAGTTCAGCTAGGTGGATGAGAGTGTCGGTGGAGGGGGACTGGTCGGGCCTGCGGGACAGGAAGAAGCGGAGGGCCTTGAGGCCATCTGCATGCGGAATGCAGGTGTATAGGGACTGGACGTCCATGGTGAATATGAGGTGTTGGGGGCCAGGGAATTGGAAGTCCTGGAGGAGGTGGAGGGCGTGGGTGGCGTCACGGACGTAGGTGGGGAGTTCCTGGACCAAAGGGGAGAAAATGGAGTCCAGATAGGTGGAGATGAGTTCGGTGGGGCAGGAGCAGGCTGAGACGATGGGTCGACCAGGGCAGGCAGGTTTGTGGATTTTGGGAAGGAGATAGAAACGGGTCGTGCGGGGTTGGGGAACAATGAGGTTGGAGGCTGTGGGTGGGAGGTCCCCTGAGGTGATGAGGTCGTGAATGGTGTTGGAGATGATGGTTTGGTGCTCGGGTGTGGGGTCATGATCGAGGGGGCGGTAGGAGGTGGTGTCGGAGAGTTGGCGTCTGGCCTCGGCGATGTAGAGGTCAGTGCGCCATACTACCACTGCGCCAGCCTTGTCTGCGGGTTTGATGGTGAGGTTGGGGATGGAGCGGAGGGAGCGGAGGGCTGCCCGTTCTGCGGGGGAGAGGTTGGAGTGGATGAGAGGGGTGGAGAGGTTGAGGCGGAGTGTAGTTTTAAAGTGAGTGGAGGTAGAGAAAGGGGACACGTCAGAGGTAGGTTCTTTACTCAGAGAGTGATAGAGGCGTGGAATGCATTGCTGGAGAGGGTAGTGGAGTCAGTCTCATCAGGGGCATTTAAGCAGCTATTAGGTAGGTATATGGATGATAGTATAAGGTAGGGTTGCAGGTTAGATAAACCTTAAGATTAGGGTAAAAGTTCGGCACAACATGGTAGACCGAAGGTTTACAGGTTCTGTGCTTTACTGTTCCATGTTCTATGTTCTAAACATAGGGTAGTAAAATTTTATAATATAGCACAGAACTAGCCTTACCATTATCTATCTAAAGTGAATGCAACACATTCCCATTTCTAGTCCAATACCTTCCAGGTGCTCTAAAATCCCCAAATTGCTCTTATTGGCAACTGCTTACCAATGGGCAAATGTTTTTACAATATTATGAATGATCATTTCTGATCTTTTTATCTATTTTCTGTTTCTGTCAGTGGGGACCTTGTGCAATTGTAAGCCTATAACACAACAATCTCCTTAAATTAGCAAACTTGCTTATCAGAGACAAATTTATTTTTACCTGCCCTTATATGCAGCCCTATGTTGTCTGCATTAAAATTCCTCCTGTCATGAGTGATGCAAGAAAATCAGTTTCTCTTACAGTTTAAATATTTTATTTCAATTGCATTTACTTTTTAAGTCTATGCCAAACTATCATATTTTTGATTCCTAGTATCTTTACAAATATGACTGTATTCTTCTTATAAGGTTCCTTGTCACTATTATATTATTCTTGATTCTTCTGTTCTTAAAAGGATTACTTTATTTCTTAACTCTTTCTCCATTTCATGTTTAGGTAAGACTGGTTTGTTCATTAAGTTTCCCCAATGTTACCATTGTTCTAAAAAATAGTTTTTTTTCCAAACATTGGCATGACATTCTTTGAGTTGCTTTCAAATATGGGCAATGAGTTGCCCAATTCTAGTTGCCTTGAGGAAATGGAGTCAAATACATAGCCTGGAGTTACAATTACATGGGGCATGTAAGAGCAGGTAGGATGGTAGATTCCCTTCAAATTGATGAACTAATTGTACTTTTTAAACAAATTAGTGGCTTTCTCGCTTACCTACAATTGAGCAGATACACTGAATTCAATTTCCCAGTTTTCTCAAATGAGTAATTACTCTGGTATCACAAATGTTCTGCTGTTTTGTTTTCACAACATTTGGTTTGAAAGAATATCAGATCTAACTGTGGAATGATTTTTAGATTCAATATTTTAACAGACCTCCAGGTAATCTTGTAAACAGCTAGGTACCAAATAAAACATAATCTCAGCAACAACAGCCTGACAGCATGGTCTTTATTTTCAACAAAACATTGCCTACATTCTGATGAATTTAGTTGCATTTCTTCCCCTCTCTTTTGGTTATATTTAACTTTGACTGTTCAATGCTCAGGCCATTGAAGCGCTCCACGATTATCATAATAAAATGTCCCACAGCGCTTCTCACCAGCCCAAGCAGTACATGCTTGCTTGCATGTTGACAGCAGTCACAAACCATCAAATTTAGGCCTTATCCATACAATTTTGCATTTTATTCTTTTGTTGCACTGTCTACCTTTGTTATTGTGTGATTTCTTATCAATAATGCAATTTACCAGCTCTATTTTTATTTGTTAATCCTTGCAATATATTTTATGCTCAAAGTTGCAGTTCTTGGAGAGTCGCTGCTCTCAGCATTGTTTCTGAAATGGAAATGGTTTACATTTCTTATGTAATCCAATTTTCTTTGCATTTCTAAAATAATAATTGAGCTGATGTTTTGAATTGATATGATGGAGGACAGGTTCAGATCACAAAGGAAAATTTTCAAATGAAGTTCTTTTTCTTTCGACTTTCATACCAATGAATTTTTTGTATCCACCCCCTTTTTTCTATTGATAACCTTTTCCTAATATACTCCAATCCAACATGGCACTTTATTTAATTTGCTTGAGCTTTTTGAATTGGTGAGAGCAATGCTATTACTGTGGTGCACACAAACTTCTAAAAGTCATTTGATAAAATGCCATGCAAGAGACATGTGACCAGTGGTGTAATTGTTGCATTTTAGGCTACAGAAAGGTTAAAGTGGTATTCTCCCAAAGACGGTGTTAGGGTCCCTGATCTATCAATTCCATAATATATGATTGACCTCATCCTTGATGCACAAACCATAATTTCAAAATTGGCCAATTATACAATACCTTTAAGCAGTGGAAACTGTGAGACAGGCTCACAATGTAGAACTCCGATACTACTTATGTTTGCGGAATGGCAATCAGGTGGCAGAGGAAATTAAACTTAAGTGTGAAGTTAGAAATTTGGATAAAAAGAATCCAATGAAACAATACAAAATGAAAGATATAATTCTAAAGGGTATGCAGGAATAGCTGGACTTTGATGCATACGTGTATAAAGCATTGAGAGTGGCATGAATGTTGGTGAGAGTGAACAATATTGCATTCTAGGCTTTACTGCTAATGACATAGAACAAAGGTAAGTAAGTTATGTTGAATTTGTTTTATATACTGGTTGTTCAACCAGAGTACTAGATCTTGTTCTGGACACGAAATATTAGCAAGGATGTGAAGGCAGATGGTGTAGAAAATATTGAAATGAACAGTCACAAGGAAGGGACCACAGTTACATCGACAAACTGGGGAAGGTGTGCCAGTTTTATGTGAAAAGAACATTGAACAGAGGTTGAACTGAAGTATTCAAAATCATGAGGGATCTTAAAAGAGCAGACGGGCAGAAAGAGTTCCATTGGAAATCCAGCGGGCACAGATCTATGATAATTAGCAAAAGGAGTAATGGTGGCAGGAGGAAAAGCTTGATTAGTTGAATTTATTTTACTGATGCAGCAAATAGCTAAGATCTGGAAATACAGTATCTGAGATACATGTTCAATAGAAGCGTTCAAGAGGAAATTGCATTATTAGTTGAAAAAGGAAGAATAAGCAGGACAATAGGGAGTAGGCATGGGAATTGTACCAAGTAAATAGTTCCTTCAGTGACACAGCAGTCTAAAAGGTCTCTGTGCTATGATCAATCTGAAGTTAATGTTCAGTTAGATGTGCTCCACTGTTGCATTCAATCTTTCTTCCCACCCAATCTCCCAATTTTACTCAGCCACCAGTGTTTCATTCAAAGATTGAGGTGGGGGTCAGAATGTAGAGAAAAAGAGCCAAGTATCATGTTGTGAGATTTCTACATTTAAATTTGATCATCATGTAGACGGATGTTTCTGCCTAAGTTTAAAGTTTCCACAATTTACATTAATAACACTGCAGTAACATAAAGAGATTGAATCAACACAATTTGTGAGCCTGGATTCCTACATATTAATAACTTTACATAGGGAGAAAAGATATGAAGTCCTATTTTATCTTTGCTTGCTATATGCTAATTTGCAATTACACGTCTGATGAGATCCATAAACAGTATGGAGATTAAATTTAAATGAATTAGCTTCAAACATCTTTAAAAATCTAGAGGTCACCATTTTACTTTGAAATGATCTGGACATTTTGTTTTAAATTTTCAAAGCAATATTCATTAACTTATGTGCAATAACATGAGAAGCAGTTTATTTTATACAACTACATTGACTCTTAGTCTCAGTGTCTTTGGTTATAATGTTTCCTGTTTGTTAAGACTTGGTTTGTTATCCTGGACATAATAATCTGCAGTGACAATTACAGTATTTTTTTTCAAGATTGGATGATCCATCTGCCAGCCAGTTTTGCTTAATTGAGTGCAAAGCATAATTAAGACAAACAGCTGCACATATTATGTCTGAACAATCAAATTACTGGAAGACGTTTTGAAAGGGACACTGAATGTGATAATATTTGATTTTCTGGAGACTGTGATTATTAAAACATTTCTTCCCTCCAGCTTGTTACCAATTTCAAAAAAAGACAAACTTTTTGTGCCTCCTGCCTGACAGAAACATAGGGGGGGTGTCATCACCTGAAAACAACTCATCATAGGTGACTCCCCTTTCCACTGTCACTTTGCTTGTCTTCATTTTGCTAGTGTGCTCTGAATAGCCAGAGGATGTAAGTCTAATTTAGACATTTCACACTGACTCTATAGAGCCAACAGAATCACAGTGTTACTTTAGGGATGAGCTCATGAGAGAATCTGGGAGCCATGACCAACTGATGACAAGGCTGAACAGAAGTGGACAGATACGTTTTCAGGAGGATCACTCTCCTAAGCTTCGAACTTCCTCCTCCTGTTCTATCCAAATCTCTGCGAGCACTTTCTTTGCCGTGTCACAGATCAGAGCAAATGTTCAGCCTCATAAATAAACTTCAGATTTTCATCATTGTTTGGAAAAGATAAATTAACTGGAGTGTGAAGTGATATCCTCAGATGCATGTATAGAAATGAGTGAATATTATATTTCGTCTTTTTAAGTTCCACAATACCTTAAAATAATTTTAAACTTTTTTTTAATGCACTTCGTAGGAATATTGTAAAATAATGACACAGTGATATCAGTTGATGTTAGATCAGTTGTAATGTTCATTGCCCCCTGCATTAATTTCCAACTTCGGATTTGGAGGTTTGCATTGCAGAAAAAATAATTAGAAGGAACATTGGTCAATTAGTCAAAATCTTGGGCAAAGGGTCAGCTAAGGAGTGTCTTAAATGAGGAAACTGGAGCTGATGCAAACCAGTGTAATGTAGATTTGTGTATGAAATTCTCAAGATTAGGGTCTAAGGTTCTAAGATTCTGAAAGCATGACCATTAGTGGAAGAGCAATTAGGATCAAATAAAGATAAAGGTGTAAAAAAAGTTATTGTACCATTGGAAAATATGTCAACATAATTTTTTGTCTATGTTGGAGCTCAATCAACCGTTCATAACAAGACACAGAAACAAAGTTGCTGGAAAAGCTCAGCAGCATCTGTGAAGGAAAAGAGAGTCAATGTTTCGGGTCCGGTGACCATCAGTTCTGAGGAAGTGTCACCGGACCTGAACACCATCAAAGACACCAAGATAGAAGAGGATGAAATAATGGTCTCCTTTGACGTAACAGCCCTGTTCACATCCATCAACATCAACCTGGCCAAAGAAACACTGACTATACTGTTAGAAGAACAGAAGACACATACACCAGACACCACCAACCTCATCAGCAAAGACAACATCATCAAGCTAGTGGACCTGTGCCTCACCACCCACTTCACTTTCAATAACAAAACCTACAGACAAACCAACGGTACACCCATGGGATCTCCGATGTCAGGGCTCTTAGCAGAGGCAGTAATGCAGAGACTCGAACAAACAGCTCTGCCAATCATCCAACCCAAACTTTGGGTCCGCTATGTGGATGACACCTTTGTTATCACTAAACAAAACAAATTAGAGGAAACATTCAAGACCATCAATAATATCCTTACTGGCATAACATTCACAAAAGAGGAGGAAAACAATAACAAACTGCCATTCCTAGATGTCACAGTAGAGCGAACAGCCAATGGGGAACTTCAAACCAGCGTCTGCAGGAAAACAACACATACGGACCAAATACTGAACTACAGGAGCAACCATCCCAACACCCACAAACGAAGCTGCATTAGAACATTATTCCAACGAGCCACCACACACTGCAGCACAGAGGAACTACGCAGAGCAGAGGAAAATCACCTATACAGCGTATTCAAAAAGAATATGTACCCTATGAACACAGTCCGCCGATTTCTCAGCAACAAACCCAAACAAACAGACAAAACAGGCTCAGAAACCATAACCACGCTCCCCTACATCAAAGACATTTCCGAAATGACTGCCAGACTACTCGGACCCTTTGGCATCAGGGTAGCCCACAAACCCACCAACACACTAAAACAGCAGCTAATGAACTTAAAAGACCCTATACAGACAACAAATAAAACGAACGTCATCTACAAAATACCTTGCAAGAATTGTGACAAACACTACATTGGACAAACTGGCAGGAAGCTAGCCACCAGGATACATGAACATCAACTTGCCACAAAACGACATGACCCACTATCACTCGTATCCTTACATACAGATGTGGAAGGACACCACTTTGATTGGGACAACACATCCATCCTAGGACAAGCCAAACAGAGACATGCACGAGAATTCCTAGAAGCATGGCATTCCAACCGGAACTCCATCAACAAACACCTTGATTTGGAGCCAATCTACCATCCCCTGAGAAAAAGAACAGGAAATGACATCACCAACCCAAGGAAACCCAACCAGATAAATAGAAAGCGGGACATAACACCAGCGCTTCATCGGAGGCTCACTGATGATGTTACCTAGAATGGTGACGAAACGTCTGAAAACTAACCTTCCAGCTCAGCGAGCAAATTCACATCCAGAACCTCAACCTGAGCTACAAATCTTCTCAAAACTCGCTGAAACATTAACTCTCTTTTCCTTCACAGATGCTGTTAGGCCTGCTGAGCTTTTCCAGCAACTTTGTTTTTGTTCCAAACTTATGGCACCCACATTATTTTGGTTTTTATTCATAATGAGCCTTCTGCAAAACAAATATCTGGCCATCTGTTGAATCTGCAGTGTTGATCAAATTGTCATATGGTCTGCCCTGTCTGCTTTGAAATCCAGCTTCAGTCGATAAAGGAGAGATTTCTGAGGGCATTGATCAAGTTTGGTCAAAGACCTTTAAAGGTCATCTAAAGTTTTCAAGCATATGTTATAGATGAAAACGATGGAAAGGCAGAGGGATTTACTGAAGGAATTCTAGACCATAAGGTCTAAGCTGCTGAAAATGTGCCCATGCAACATGCAGCGATTAAAACTGCAGCTGTGCACAAGGCCCTAATTGTGAGAGTGTAGGTATGTTAAGAGCTTAAAAGGTTGAAAGAAATTACAGAGATAAGGTTGTAGAAGAATTTGATAACAAGTCTGAGGAATTTAATGTTTAAAGCTAATTACATAAATGAACAACTATTATTTTACAATATTGTCGGATGAGGAATATTGACCGGGACATCCTGTTCTTTTCAGAATTGTACATCGTGATCTTTAATGTCAAATGAAATTCTGAAAAGCTTAGCTTTGACATCCTAGCTAGATGACAACACTTGCAAAAATGCAAATCTTTACCATTCTGGAATAACAATTTCTGCATGCTTAAATTCTGGTGCACAGCTGCAATCTGTAAACTGTTGACCAAGTGAAAAAAATTAAACTGATTGATCACTAATTCTTCTCAAACTGACTAGCTAGCTAGGCTATTTCAGAGACAAATTAAGCGTCAACCACATTGTGGTGGGGTCGCAGGGTCACACGTAGGTAAGAAATAGTGCATGGAAAGGACAGCAGATTTCCTACTTAAAAGGACATCAGTGAACCAGGCGGATTTTTACCATACATATTTCAGTTCATATCATTCTCTCTTTCAGCAATATTTCATGCAAGGCCTAATTAGCTGATAATGTCTTTAGTAGATGCTTTTCCTTTACATGTTGTCCAATAGACAACAGACAGAGGATAAAATCAAAATCAATTAGCTTGGATTGATTCTCTTTACATTACAATAGGCATTTTATCAACCATAATTAGAAGTACCAATTCAAAAAAATGCATGTAGCTGCCACGGCGCAACAGTTTCAGTGTGTTGTAATCTCCACAGCAGACATTCAACAAGCCATCTAGCTCAAACTGTTACTAAATATACTTCAAATTGAGCCTTGATGTGTGATAGCTATTTTTAATTCAACTATACCCAAGACTATGATAAAAACTGCCTTTAAATAACTAGATATTCCTCTGACCAGATGTTCAGAGTTTTTTCCTCTCTGCTTGGGAGGCAGATGGGACTGGGATAGAAATATATTCTGTCCTGTTGTCACATGGAGAAAATGTTGATGGTGATGGGGCATATACTTCAGTCAGTAGCAGTTATGTTCATGAATTGATGGTAGTTAGGAATTTCAGAAGTTTAGTCAAATGAATTTGAAGGAATGTCAACATATTTGTAATTTCTAATGATGTATGAATTGACGGGCAATGTGGGGGTGATAGCATTTCATTGAATTGGTACAGTTATCTCCCTAGATGATAATTGTACATGGTTATACTTTTGAAGTGGTTAATTTTCATATTATTTTGATTCAATCCATTCTATTGATGTCATTCTATGGTTGGAGGACCACTCTGTGGTTCGACTCTAGCTTTTGAAGTGATCAGATATATGTATTTACTTGTTATCGGAGAACAGTGTCTCTCTGAAGATCTCTGACCACTAATCACTAAATAGGCTCATGACATAGGGAGTATGGGACTGCAAAATACCAGTGTCACTAGTTTTGCAAGTTATGCTGGATGTTTAGCATTTGATACGAGGAGGGCCAATTTCATTTGCTTGGAAATGAATTTGGCCAATTAAATTGGAATCAAAGCAAAGTTTAATTGAACTTCTGGCTGCTTTTCAAATGAAGACATTTTCAATATAATTAAGCTACACTGTTATGTCTGAGAAGAGTAAAGGCACAGCTCCTGGATGATGAAACAGTTCGCGTATCACAGATCAAAAAATCCCGACATTCGGCCCATCAAGTCCACAACAACCCTTTGAAGAGCATATCCTTGTAACCCTACCCTTCTATGGCTAACCCACCTAACCTGCACATCCCTAAACACCAAAGGCAATTTACCATGACCAATTCACTTAACCTGCACATCTTTGGATTGTGGGAAGAAGTCCAAACTGGCACAGGGAGAATATACAAGCTCCACATAGCCAGTCGTCCGAGAATGTAATCAAACTCAGGTCCCTGGCACTGTTAAACATCAGTGCTAACCATTGAGCCACCATGAAATGTGTCAGAACTTCTGAGACCAAAGCTGAATATAGGAAGGCAGAGGTGCTATGTAAAAGAAATTGACAGACAGAAAGAAAAGGATAATATGCGGGCAGTTTACAAAAAGAAATTCAGAAGTCTTCTATAGACTTTAGCAGTAAAAAGTAAGATGATGGCTAGAGCTGACTTGGGACTTTTCAAAGGGAATCTCTCTATAGGTGCAAAGATGTACCTACAAGGTTCAAAAATACTTTTCAGCTGTCTTTATCAAGAAAAGAAATGCTGCCAAATTATAGTCAAAAATGATGTTGTTCAGCACTGGATGGATTAAACACTGATTAAGCAAAATAAAAAATAGAAAGGCTGGATGTACTGAAAATTGTTAAATCACCAAAATTTGACAAAAAGCATTTAACGACACGGAGGAAATTGAAAAGGTACTGATCATACTCTTCCAATCCTTTTGTCGAAATCAAAGATTGTACCAGAACTCAAGAGAATTGCAAATGTTTCTTAAGTAAATTTTTCTGCAGTTGCCATCAAGAGCAGGGTTTTGAAATTTTGATTATTCACTTTCTGATTTATGGGATCCACAGTTCTTTCAGTTTTGCTTCAGAACTGCTGTTTTATCTGATCTCTAGATACATGAAAACAATAGGCAAAGATTACACTTTATCATTCTAGGCCACACTTGCAGTAAAGTAAAATATACTCTACATTTTTAAACATTGGGTCAACTGATTGAATAGGTTTAAACATAGATTTAAAACCTAAGGGGCAACTTTTTCACACAGAGAGTGGAATGTGTATGGAATGAGATGCCAGCAGTAGTTGTGGGAGCTGATACAATTACAACATTTCAAAAGCATCTGGATGGGTCAATGAATAGGAGGGTTTAGAGGGATGTTTTTTCAAATGCTGACAAATGGGACAAGATTCATTTAGGATATCTCTTCGGCAAGGACAAATTGGACCAAATGGTCTGTCTCTGTGCTGTACAGCCCCATGACTCGAATTACAACATTGATATTTGACATAATAGTTTGCCAGTTGGCAAAAGGAACAATTTGGCAAACACATTGTTTGAAGTGCCAATCACAACATTTCAGGATTCACCTTAATGACCTAGTAGGTCCTCACTTAAGGTTGTGATTTCATTCCTGAAAAGTGCAACTTTAAGTGAAAGAACTTTCAACAAATCCCATTTTCTAATGAGAACAAATGAAAAGCTACAGTTCAATTATGTAGGTCTGTACATATCAGAAAAATATTATACTTTTAAGTTGAAATACTTTATCATGCAAAATTCATATATTTGTAAACAAAATAATATTCAAAACAAAATAGATTTAAAAATCTAAAGGAGCTTTTTTTTTACTCATCTCCCTCTTGCTACTGATTCAATTGTACCTCAATCCAGCTATTTCCCACATATCCCACAGTCTGATCTCCTAGCTTGCTGCAGGCTCTTCCTCTCACTGACTCTTCATTCATGCCATCCACCATTAACTAATCAACTTCCTTGCTGCCGACATCTGATTGCTCCTTGTCGGCTCTCTTACTGATCCTCTCCCTTCCCTGAATCTCCTGCTCTCCAATTCTCTTACTTGTTACTTCCAGTTCCTTAGCCCTTACTATAGATGAGAACTCTAAAGATGAGGACTGGATAGGCAGAAGGAACAGGGAAGTGAGATGTTAAATGAAAGAGATGCTAAATGAGATCAGCAAGAGGATGAGTCATGGAGTAGAAGAAGATGTAAGCCAGAGGGCCAGCAGTGAGAGGTGCGACAAGAAGGGAGCAGGAGAAGTCACTGTTCAGGGGAACTGGCAGCAAGATAAAACATCAGGGAGTGGGAGAGGGTGCTTCAGAATAGCACGAATTTGATCAAGGAGTCCTAGATTAGACCAGCTCAAAATGGCATTAAACATTCTTTCCATACTTACATTTCATTTATTGTATAAAATACATATAAAAATGACCAGTTTTTCTGATGAAGAGTCTAGGCCTGAAGCGTCAGCCTTCCTGCTCCTCTGATGCTGCTTGGCCTGCTGTGTTCATCCAGCTCTGCAGCTTGTTATCTCAGTTTAACCTTTAGACTGGGTTCTTGTGGGGCTGTTGGGGTGCCATCCCTTTGAAGTCATATGCAGTTCAAAAGGATGATAATCTGCCTTTACAAAGAGTTCTTGATCAAATGGCTCGATGGGCTGAAGAGTGGGAGATGGAGTTTAATTTGAATAAGCACGAGGTATTGTATTTTGCTAAAACAAACAAGGGCAAGATGATATAATAAATGGTATGGTCCTGGGTAGTGTTGTAGAACAGAGAAATCCAGGGGTTCAGGTGTATAGTCTTTTGAAATTTGCGTCATAGTTAGACAGGGTGATTAAGAAGACATTTAGCATGCTTGCCTTCATTGCGCAGACCTTTGAACATAGGAGTAGGGACCTCATATTGAGGTTATACAGAACATTAGTGAGGTCTCTTTTAGAGTGCTATGTATAAAACTGGTGGCCCTCCTATCAGAAGGATAGTATTAAATTGGATTCTGAAAAAAAAAGCAGGATTTTTCCAGGAATGGACGGTTTCAATTATAAAAGTTGGCTTTTTCACTGGACCGTCGGAGGATGAGAGATGATAGAGGTTTATAAAATCATGAGGGGCATAGGTAGGTGAATAGCAAAAATCTTTTCCTTATGGTGGGAACTTCAAAACTAGGGCGCATATTTTTAAGCTGATTGGAGAAAGTTTTAAAAGGACATGAGGGACTACTATTGCAGAATGATTTTTGTGTGGAATGAACTGCCAGAGGTAGTGGTGAATGCAGGCTCAGTTACAGCATTTAAAAGACATTTGGATAAGTACATGAATAAGAAAGGTTCAGAGGGATATGGGCCAAATGCAAGCAGGTGGGAACTTGATCGGTGTGGACTAGTTTGACCAAAAGGTCTGTTTCTATTCTGTTTAACTACAATACTCTACTTTCTCTATATTCTCCAAAGAGATAAAAATTGTACATCATAGTAAAGTCAGTATAGCCCTACTCTCTGATTAAAGAGAGACAACCAGTGGTGGTTTGACTTGAAGGTCACCATACTTCAGACAAGGGGAGAGCTTGAGCAGAAGAAAACTCTGTGGTTATCTCAGTGTTAATGGGAACTGCAGATGCTGGAGAATCCAAGATAATAAACTGTGAGGCTGGATGAACACAGCAGGCCCAGCAGCATCTCAGGAGCACAAAAGCTGACATTTCGGGCCTAGACCCTTCATCAGAGCTCTGATGAAGGGTCTAGGCCCGAAACGTCAGCTTTTGTGCTCCTGAGATGCTGCTGGGCCTGCTGTGTTCATCCAGCCTCACAGTTTATATCTGTGGTTATCTCAGCTGATGCAGAAATTGAAACCGCATTGTTAGTGTCATTCTGCATAACAAACCAGCCATTTAGCCAACTGAGCTAGCCAACGTAACACTGAAAGAAAAATTGGTTAGAATTAGGATTAAGAGATTAAGTATAATTTAGGAGCAGGAAAAATGAAACATTTGTTGCAACTACATTAGGAGTAGTAATCTGATTTCTCTCTTTATTCCACTCCAGGACTGCTGATGATGAACTTGGAAATCTAAATGGGATGAGAAGCTGCCAATTCAGTATAAATTTAAATATGTGTATTTAGTGTAAATATAAGATTTAGGAATTCAGTTTAACTTTATATGTAAGACTTAAGTCAATTACAATCACATTTAAGACTGTCAAGCTAAATTGTGGATGTGAGTTTGCTCACTGAGCTGGAAGGTTAGTTTTCAGATGTTTCATCACCATTCTAGGTAACATCAACAGTGAGCCTCCGATGAAGCGCTGGTGTTATGTCCCGCTTTCTATTTATCTGGTTAGGTTTCCTTGGGTTGGTGATGTCATTTCCGGTTCTTTTTCTCAGGGGATGGGAGGTTGTCTTCGAACGTCATCTACAAAATACCTTGCAAGAACTGCGACAAACACTACATTAGACAAACAGGCAGAAAGCTAGCCACCAGGATACATGAACATCAACTAGCCACAAAACGACATGACCCACTATCACTCGTATCCTTACATACAGATGAGGAAGGACACCACTTTGATTGGGACAACACATCCATCCTAGGACAAGCCAAACAGAGACACGCACGAGAATTCCTAGAAGCATGGCATTCCAACCGGAACTCCATCAACAAACACATTGATTTTGAGCCAATCTACCATCCTCTGAGACAAAGAACAGGAAATGATATCACCAAACGTAGGAAATGACATCACCAACCCAAGGAAACCTAAACAGATAAATAGAAAGCGGGACACAACACCAGTGCTTCGTTGGAGGCTCACTGTTGATGTTACTTAGAATGGTGGCGAAACATCTGGGAACAAACCTTACTGCTCAGTGAACCAGCTTACATCTGGAACAAAATAGAGACCCACTCTCTTGTGGACCGAGAGGAGGAGAGCGCTGTGTTGGAGGTGGAAGGAAGACGTCGGGTCGGCTGTGCACCCTTGCAACCAGTGGATCTTAATGCTGGCTTCGGCCTAATGCTGGTTCAGGGGAGCAGCCAACCTGTAACGATGGGTGCGGCAAGTGCTTGTGCCCCAGGTCAGGGGGTCCGGAACACCATCTGTGTTTCTGTAAAGAAGGTGGATGAAGGTGCACCTGTGGACCGCGCCTTCTTCGTGAAGAGGGTCCTGTTGGACTGTTGTGGGTTCGCTGCTGCGGACATTTACTGCCTGCAGGATTTCCCTGGAGGAGGTTTTTATGATGTGACCTTCAGGAGTGCCAAGCTTTGCAAATGCTTCCTGGAGGTTTTCAAGGAGAAAGGAGGTGAGGGCCCCCTCTCTGTATTGACTGCTGTCCCGCTGTTTGTGATGCCAGCACAGAGGAGCCGTATGGTGACAGTACACATGTACAACCTGCATGTGCCAGCAGTTGATGTCCTGACCTTCCTTGGAAGGTACGTGAAGGTGGAAGGGGGCCTAACTGACATCATGGACCCCTTTGGCATCTGGGCCAGAAAGAGGCAGGTCAAGGTGACGCTGACGGTGGGTGCGGACGGGAACGTCGTACACCCACCGTCCAGCTTCGCGATCGGCAGGAGCAGGGGCTACCTGGCCTATGCAGGGCAACCTAAAGTATGCCATGCCTGTGGTAGGACAGGTCATGTGGCGGCCAACTGCGAAGTCACCATCTGCAGGAACTGCAGGGAGGAGGGACACCTTGCAAAGGATTGCCCACAAGAGAAAAGCTGCAACCTTTGGGGGGAAGCGGGCCACCTCTATAGGGCATGCCCGCAGTGGGGGACCACCTACGCCCAGGTCGCCGGCAGGGGCAATGCCGGGCCATCCCCCCCGGAGGAGAGGAAGGCACCAGGGCCCTGCAAGGACCCCACTAATGTGCAGGAGGGCCAGGTCGTGCAGGAGGGCCCAGCCCCGCAGGATGGGCCCGAGGCCAGCAAAGGGCCCCTGCAGGCTCCGCTCCCCGCCGACAACCTGGAGTCGATGGAGGCGGCGACAGGCGACCCAGGGGAGTGGACGACAGTCCGGAAAGCGAGGAGGAAGGTGCATCGGCGGGCCCAGGAACCGCAACCATCAGGTGGGAAGAGGCAGCTACAGGGGTGCTATAAGAGCTCCTCTGACGAGGGGGATTCGGAGAGGGCCCACCCGAAGCAGAAGTTAAAGATCTCGAGGGGGAAGGAAAGCAGCACCCCGCTTCCAGGTGACGGGAGGCGTCCTGAGGCTCCCTCCGACACCCAGTCAAGTGCCGCTGGAGCACTGGAGGGCCCCCCGGAACTTCCAGGCGGGAAGGAGGAAACAGCGCGTCCCCAGCCTGACCCAGAGCCTGACTCTCCTGCCTCCATACCCCCGACGGGGGGAAGCCACCTGGAAGGCAGCATGGACGGTTTCCTGAGCACAGAGAGCATCCAGCAGTTAGCCCGGGCAATGGGTATGAAGGGACAGATGGAGGGGCTGGACCTTGGACTTGGGGAGGGTACTGTGGTCACTGCCCACAATGGGGGTACGAGTTGCGAGCATTAATGTGCGCAGTGTCAGGTCCGCCGCAAGATGTGTGTCCACGTTGGCCTACCTGACCACTGTCAAGGCGGACCTCCTGTTTCTGCAGGAGTGCGGGGTACCGCACCTCAGCAGGTACGGGAAATGGTCCGGCGCCTGGACCTGTGGGCCTTCGATCTGGTCGGGGGGTAACGACTGTCGCTACTCTGGCCTGGCTATTCTGCTGCGGGGGCGTGACTTCACCATCTCTCAAGTTCAGGAGGTGGTCGGGGGGGGGGCGCTTCCTCGTGTCTGACGTCACCTATAGGAACGCTCCCCTGAGGCTGATCAATGTGTACGCCCCAGCGGTACGGAGTGAGCGGTTGGCCGTCCTGCAGCGGCTTCCACCCCTGCTGGCTACGCCCAGGCTGGTCATCCTAGGCGGAGACTTCAACTGCATCATCGATGCAGATGGAAAATCCGGCGTGGGGGCAGCGGGTGGGGGGAGTCTACTGGACGTCACGTCCAGATTCCTGATAGGCACGGTGAAGGACGCCAAGCTGCTCGACGTCTTCTGCACCTCTGCAGACGGAGCGCAGCGGAGGTACACCTGGTCGCGGCCAGACGGGTCTATCCGCTCAAGGATAGTCTTTCTGTTTGTGTCGCGGGCGTTCTCGGTCAGGTACACCGGCGTCGAGCCGGTGTTCTTCTCTGACCACTGCCTCCTGCTGGCCGACTGTCACTTACAGGATGACCAGCCGGCCGGCAAGGGGACATGGAAGCTCAACACGACTCTGTTGACCCCAGAGAACGTCGAGGAGCTTAAGAGGGAGTACGCCGGTTGGAGAACCGTGAAACCCCTCTTTGAGTCTCTGGGCAAGTGGTGGGAGACGGTGAAGGAGAACATCAAGAGATTCTTTGTCCTCAGGGGTGTTGGGAAGGCGAGATAGAGGAGGGGAAAGCTGTCGCGGCTCCAGAAAAGGGTGCAGAACCTGTTCCTTCTGCAGTTGACGGGGGTCGACGTCACGGAGGACCTCTGCGAGGTGAGGGGCCAGCAAGCCTCGCTCTTCGCCGCGGAGGCCTCCCGGATAATCTTCCGGTCCAGGGTCCGCTCCGTGGAGCAGGACGAGACGTGCTCGCGTTTCTTCTTTCAGAAGGTGCACAAAGAGAGCTCAGTGCTTAGCCGGCTGAAGGAGGATGACGGCTCGGTGACGTCGTCTCGGCCCGACATTTTGAGGATCAGCAGATCCTTCTATGCCAGACTGTACGACACGAAGCCCACGGACAGCACGGCCTCTGAGTCGTTCCTGTCGTCTATCACGGAGGTCTTAGACAACGGCACGAGGGAGTGGCTGGACCGGCCGATATCCCTGGATGAGCTGACCAGAGCCCTCAAGTCCTTGGAGAGGAATAGGACTCCCGGGAGCGACGGCTTACCGGTCGAGCTGTATTCCGCTCTGTGGGACTTGGTCGGCCAGGATCTGCTGGAGGTGTACGATAGTGCGCTTCGGGCAGGGGAAATGTGCAAGTCCATGAGGAAGGACATTATCACCCTCATTAACAAGAGGAAGGGGGAGAGGGAAGAAATTAAGAATTGGCGTCCCATTTCACTATTGAACGTGGACTACAAAATCCTGGCCAAGGTCATAGCCAACCGGGTCAGGTCTGTCCTGGAGTCGGTGATTCACCCTGACCAAACCTGTGCTGTGCCGGGCAGGAAGATCGCTGAGAGCCTTGCGCTCATCAGGGATACAATCGCCTACGTGCAGGACAGGCAGGTGGACACCTGCCTCGTCAGCCTGGACCAGGAGAAGGCCTTCGACAGGATCTCTCATGCTTACATGAGGGACGTCCTCTCCAAATTGGGGTTCGGGGAGGGCATCTGCAATTGGATCCGGCTGCTCTACGCCAACATCGTTAATGCAGTCTTGATCAATGGGTGGGAATCGGACAGTTTTCCTGTCAGACCTGGAGTCAGGCAGGGCTGCCCGCTATCTCCTGCCTTGTTCGTGTGCTGTGTGGAGCCCTTCGCCGCATCCATCAGGAAGGACGTGAGCCTGAAGGGCGTGACTATCCCAGGCAGCGGAGGCCTTCAGGTCAAGACCTCCCTGTACATGGACGATGTCGCCGTCTTCTGCACCGATCGTCGGTCAGTGAGTAGGCTGTTGGACATCTGCGGCCAGTTTGAACTGGCCTAAGGTGCCAAAGTCAATAGGGGCAAGAGCGAGGTCATGTTCTTCGGGAACTGGGACGACTGCTCCTTCATCCACTTCACCGTCAGGACAGACTAACTGAAGATGCTCGGTGTTTGGTTTGGTGGAGCTGGGGCGTGCACTAAGACTTGGGAGGAGCGTATCACCAAATTGAAGCAGAAGCTGGGCAGGTGGACGCTCTGGTCCCTCTCCATCGAGGGTAAGAACCTGGTTGTCAGGTGCAAGGGGCTTTCGGTACTGTTGTATGTGGCGCAGACCTGGCCTATTCCCTGGACCTGCGCCGCTGCGGTCACCCGGGCCATCTTCCACTTCATTTGGGGGTCGAGGATGGACCGGGTCCGCAGGGACACCATGTACAAAGACCTGGAAAATGGGGGAAAAGGGCGTGCCGAACGCCACGCTCGCCCTGATGGCCACCTTTGTGTGCGGCGGCATCAAGCTGTGCGTAGATCCTCAGTGTGCAAACACCAAGTGTCACTACTTACTGAGGTTCTACCTGTCCCCGGTGTTGCGAAGGATGGGCCTGGCCTCGTTGCCGCGGAACGCTCCGAGTAGTTGGACCGTCCCGTACCACCTGTCCTTTGTGGAGAAATTTTTGAAGGGAAACACCTTTGACCACAAGGCCGTAAGGCAGTGGTCAGCACGTAGTATCCTTGAGACCCTTCGGGAAAAGGAGAGGGTGGATCCCGTCGTGTGGTTTTCCACGCAGACTGCCAAAGTCATTTGGCAGAATACCTCATCGCCAGAACTTTCAAACAAGCACAAGGACATTGCTTGGCTGGCGGTGAGAGGGGCTCTGCCAGTGAGATCCTTTATGCATGCCCGGAATCTCTGCGCCACCACACTGTCGATCACCTCCTTCTGGAGTACGCCTATGCGCAGGAGGTCTGGAGGGGGATGCAGTGGTATTTGTCCAGATCCGTAACGCGGGACTCCGTGCTCTACGGGCTGTTTCCCGGGACGCACCCCGAGACCAACATCAACTGCGCCTGGAGGACCATCAATGCGGTGAAGGACGCTCTTTGGTCTGCCAGCTGAAAGAACTGACCCCGACCGAATGTTGCAGACTGGCGGACTCCAAGGTCCAGGACTACGTGCTGAGGGACGCGCTAAAGCTTGGGGCAGCCGCCGCCAAGGCGCGGTGGGGAAAGACCACGGTATGAAACCCCTCATCCCGAATAGAAAAAAGGGCCCTATCTGGTAACTGGGCCCAGCTAGCGCCTTCCCCAACTGGGACTGTGGGGGGGTGACGACTGCCGGGGTATTTTCTTTGCTTTGTTTTTTTTTCTTCTTTGTTTGTTTTTTTCCTTTAGTTGGTGTATGTACCCCCTGGGTAACCCGGAGCGGCTTGCATGACTGGGTAGGTGTATAAATGTTTTATTTTTTGTACATCTTATGAATAAACTATATTTTTTCAAATAAAAAAAAGTGACAAAATGTCTGAAAACTAACCTTCCAGCTCAGTGAGCAAACTCACATCCAGAACCTCAACCTGAGCTACAAATCTTCTCAAAACTCGCAAGCTAAGTTGTCTCTAGGTGTGGCTAAATTCAAAACAGTGCTAGGTATGAGTATACTGAAACAAATTTCACAGATGTAT
Organism: Stegostoma tigrinum; assembly: GCF_030684315.1. Taxonomy (NCBI): domain Eukaryota; kingdom Metazoa; phylum Chordata; class Chondrichthyes; order Orectolobiformes; family Stegostomatidae; genus Stegostoma; species Stegostoma tigrinum. The sequence continues at coordinate 51,218,310 of NC_081365.1, forward strand.
AAGCTATTAAAACTAGTCCAACTGAAATTATGTTGAAGGGTCTAGGCCCAAAACGTCAGCTTTTGTGCTCCTGAGATGCTGCTTAGCCTGCTGTGTTCATCCAGCCTCACATTTTATTATCTTGGAATTCTCCAGCATCTGCAGTTCCCATTATCTCTCTCACTCTTCAAATTGGCTTCTTTGTGCGAGAACAGTTTGTGGTCAATCTGTGATTGGTCAAATAGCGTATGCTCAATTGCCATTTGATTCTTTCAAAGGAAGTGATATCTGAGTAGAATCACATCCTACTGTCTGCTGATTTTATCCTTTCACATGCCAGCCACTTTGTCATATTGTCCATTTTATAACTGCTTAACTGACCAACCCATTTGATCTTTACCAAGGTAAGGTTCTATCTGTTCGGCAACATATGTGGAACAAAAACAAAAGTTGCTGGAAAAGCTCAGCAGGTGTGGCAGCATCTGTGAAGAAAAAAATAGAGTTCATGTTTCGGATTCAATGACCCTTCCACAAAACCTGCTGAGCTTTTCCATCAACTTCTGTTTTTGTTCTTGATTTGCAGCATCCGCAGTTCTTTTGGTTTTTATTAGGCGACACGTGTGTCTGGCTATAGAAAATAGTGTCACTTCTAAATGGTTTAATTTAATGTCTCACTTGTTGAATTAAGTCAGAATTATTAATTATTGGAAAACAACTTTGTCTGACAATCTTTGTTGCCGAAAAATGCCTTAGCATTTGATTCCTCACATAATCATTCTACCAATGCTCCTTAATTCTGATAGAAGCCCAGTCCAAATTACTGGTTTGTCTCTGAAGTCTTGGAACAGAGAACAGTACCACAAGTAACAAGCCCTTTGGCCCAAAATGTCTCTGCCTTCATGATGCCATTGAAAACTAATCCCACCTGCCTACTCAAGTTTATGAAACAAAACCAGCTGTTTAAAGCCAAGCTGACGATACCTAATAAGTCCATTCATTTCCAAATGCAAGTAAATCCAATCCCTAAGAATTTTCTTCAACAATTTCCCTATCACTAATATAAGGTTTATTGACCTGCAATTTTTTGGATTATCTCTGTTGCTCTTTTTAAACAAAGGAACAACTTTGGCTAATCTCCAGTCTTATGGGACCTTGACTGTTCGTAAAAAGGATACAAATATCTCTGTCAAACCCTCAGCAATTTTCTGCCTTCCCTCCTTCAGTATCCTGAGATTGATCCCATCAGACCCTGAGAACTTATCTGCCTTGATGGTTTTCAAGATATCAAAACTACGTCCTTCTTAATAGCAACATGCCTCAAATAATCAACATATGTCTCACTAATCTTACTATCATCCATGTCCTTCTCCTTGGTGAATACCATTGCAAAGTTCTCATAAAGGACCTCAGCCACTTCCTCTGACTCCATGCATAAATTCCCTCCTTTATCCTTGAGTGGCCTCCCCTTTCGCCCAGCTGTCTTCTTTCTCTTAAGAAACTTAATATGCTTGAATGGTGCTACTGCGTCTGCTTCCATCATTACCTCTGGCAGCACAAGCCAGGCATTCACCGCGCCCCCCCATGTAAAAAACCTTCCTCACACATTTCTTTTAAACTTCCACCATTCGCATCTCCCAGCCCCACCCCACACCTTGAACCTGTGTCCCCTTATATTTGACCCCTCAACCCTAGGACAAAGCTTAATATTTTCCACTCTATCCATGCCATTCACAATCTTCTAAATGTCTGATCCACTGAAAACAAACCCAGTCTATCCAACCCATGTTCATAGCTAAAATCCCTCATACCAGGCAACATCCTGGTAAACCTTTTCTGTACCCTGTCCAAAGCTCCTCCATCTTTCTGGTAGTGTGATGATGAGAATTGAACACAATATTCCAAGTGTCGCCTAACTGAAGTTCTATAAAGCTGCAGCATAATTGGCCTGTCCTTACACCTTACACTTCCAATGACGGCAAGCCTGCCATCGGCCTTTTTTTTACTATCTTGTATACTTGCACTGTCACCTTCAGTGACCTGTGGAGCTGTATACTCAGATCCCTCTGCACATTGTATAATTTCTACCTGTGCTTGACCTTCCAAAATCATAGCCTCACATTTGACCAGAATAAACTCCATTTGTCATTTTTTCTGCACATGCCTCAACTGATCTATATGCTGTTGCATCCTCTGACAATCCTCCTCACTACCTGCAACTCCACCAATCTTTGTATCATCCGCAAACTTACTAGTTAGCTGCATTTTGGAAATCTGTCACCCTCACCTGGTCCGGCCTACATGTGACTCCAGACCCACAACAATGTGGTTGACTTTCAATTGCCCTCTGAAATGGCCTAGCAAGCCCTTCAGATGTACCAATTGCTCTGAAGACTCAAATAAATGGAATTGGATGGATCACCTGGCTTCGACCTCGGCACCGACAAAGATAACGGCAGAAATAGCCCTGCCAACCCTACAACATCCTCCTCACTAACATCTGGTGGGTGGTACCAAAATTGGGAGAGCTGTCTCACAGACTTGACTAGCAACAGTCTGACATGGCCACACTCACAGAAACATTCCTTATAGACAATGACCCAGACACCACCATCACCGTCCCTGGATATATCCTGTCCCACCAACAGGACAGTCCCAGCAGAGGTGGTGACACAGTGGTATACAATCAGAAGGGAGTTGCTCTAGGAGTCCTCAACATTGAATCCTGACCCCATGAAGTCTCATGGCTTCAAGATAAACATCAGCAAGGAAACACACTGCTGATTACCACATACCATCCTCCCTCAGCTGATGAATTAGCACTCCTCAATGTTGAACAACACTTAAGGGAATCACTGAGGATGGCAAAATGCATTTTGGGTGGGAGATTTCAATGCCCACCACCAAGACTGGCTCAGGAGCAGCATTACTGATTAAGCTGGTCGGGACCTATAGGACACAGCTGTGAGACTGAGTCTTCGGCAGGCGATGAGGGACCCATAAAAAGGCAAAACATGCTTGACCTCATCCTTACCAATCTGCCAGCTGCAGTTGCATCTGTTTACGACTGTATTGATAAGAGTGACCATCGCACAGTACTTGTGGAGATGAAGTCCCGCCTTCACATTGAGAACAACCTCCATCATGTTGTGTGGCACTATTACTGTGCTAAATGGGACAGACTTCGCACAAATCTAGCAACTCAAGACTGGGCATCCATGAGGCACTGTGGGCCTGTAAAAGCAGCAGAATTGCACCCCAATACAATCTGTAACCTCATGGCCCAGCATATCCCCTACTCAACCATTACCATCAAGCCAGGGGATCAAGCCAGGCTCAATGGAGAGTGCAGAAGGGTATGCCAGGAGCAGCACCAGGCATACCTGAAGATGAGGTATCGACCTGGTGAAGCCACCAAACAGGACTACTTGCACACCAAACAGTGAAAGCACCAAGTGATAGACAGAGCCTAGCAATCCCACAGCCAACAAATCAGATTTAAGCTCTGCAATTCTGCCACATCCAGTCATGAATGGTGGTGGGCAATTAAACAACTCACTGGAGGAGGAGATGCCACAAATATCCCCATCCTCAATGATGGAGGAGCCCAGTACATCCGTGCAAAAGATAAGCCTGAAGCTTTCACTGCAATCTTCATCCAGAAGTGCCAAGTGGACAATCTATCTCAGCCTCCTCCAATAGTCCCTAGTATTACAGATACCAGTCTTCAGCCAATTTGATTTATTCCACGTGATATCAAGAAATGGTTGGAGACACTGGATACTACGAAGGCTATGGGCCCTGACAACATTCTGGCAATAGTGCTGAAGAATTGTTCTCCAGAACTTGCCACTCCCCTAGCAAAGCTGTTCCAGTCCTATTACCAACACTGGTATCTACCCAATGATGTGGAAAATCGCCCAGGTATGTCCTGCACACAAAAATGACAAATCCAACCTAGCCAATTATTGCCCCATCAGTCTCCTCTTAATCATCAGCAAGGTGATGGAAGGTGTCATCAACAGTGCTATTAAGCAGTAGCTGCTCAGCAATAACCTGCTTAGTGATGCCCAGTTTGGGTTCCGCCAGGGCCACTCAGCTCCTGATCTCATTACAGTCTTGGTTCAAACATGGACAAAAGATCTGAATTCCAGAGGTGAGATGAGAGTGACAGCCTTTGTAATCAAGGTTGGATTCGACCAAGGGTAGCATCAAGGAGCCCTGGCAAAACTGGAATCAATGGTCATCAGGGGCAAACACTCCGCTCGTTGGGGTCATCCCTAACACATGGGAAGAAGGTCGTAGTCATGGGAGGTCAATCATTTTGAGCTTCAGGACATCGCTGCAGGAGGTTCCTCAGGGTTGTTTCCTAGAACCCAACCACCTTCAGCAACTTCATCAATGACCTTCCAGCCATCATAAGGTCAGAATTGGGAATGTTTTCCGATAATTGTGCAATGTTCAGCACTACTCGTGACTCCTCAGCTACTGATGCTGTCCATATTCACATGCAACAAGATCTGAACAATGTCCAGGTTTGGGCTGTCAAGTGGCAATGACTTTCATGCCACACTAATGCCAGGCTGTGACCATCACCAATAAAAGATCATCTAAGCACCGGCACTTGACATTCAATGGTGTTACCATCACTGAATCCCCCATTAACAACATGCTAGGGTTTATCATTGACCAGAAACTCAACTGGACTTACCAGACTAACAGATTGGCTACAAGGGCAGGCCAGAAGCTGGGAATACTGCAGAGAGTAACTCTCCTCCTGACTCCATGAAGCCTGCCCACAATCTACAGAGGACAAGGCAGGAGTGTGATGGAATACTGCCCACTTGCCTAGATGAGTGCAGCCCCAACAACACTCAAAGAAGCTTGACACCATCCAGGAGAAAGCAGCCCGCTTCATTGGCACTGCATCCACAAGCATTCACTCCCTTTACCACCAACACTCAGTAGCAGCAGTGTGTATTAACTACAAGATGCACTGCAGTAATTCACCAAAGATTCTGAGACAGCGCCTTCCTTAACTACAACCACTTCCATCTACAAGGACAAGGCTAGCATGGGAACACCATCACCTCCAAGTTCCTCTCCCAGTCACTCACCATCCTGATTTGGAAATATATCGCTGTTCCTTCACTGTTGCTGAGTCAAAATCCTGGAATTCTCTCCCTAATAGCATCGTGGGACGACCAACAGCAGATGGACTGCAGTGGTTCAAGCCAGTTCACCGTCACCACCTCAAATGCAGCTAAGGATGGACAACAAATACTGACCAGCCAGGGACCCCCACATTCCACTAATAAACAAAAAAAATCCTTTTTACATGCTTATGAGATGTGGTAGTTTGCTATTATCGATATCAGATTTAAGAAGTAGAGGCGATATTAGGTATCCTATTTGATTATTGCCTTTCAAATGTTCTACTGTGTTCCTAATCACAAAGTTCACATATATCGTGGGCAGATACCAGAAACAGAATATTACTCCCTGTTTGTAATCTGTATTGGTTTTAGAACAAAATGTGTATTTATGAAATGCGGCAGCACTTTATTCGATGCTTCATTTTCAAGGCATTTGAAATGACACAAACTCCCATTTGCAGATGTAAATATTTCACAGTTCTTCTCCTCAGTTCTGAAGATTCATTTCACAATTTGGGGAATCCTGATCTGGACTGAATCCACAGGGAGCTTTATCTAGGACACTCATATCACATTGCAAAATGTAAACAACTTATTTCTCTCAATAACACTCAAGGCTTCCACTGTTTTAACTGTGGTTGTGAAATGTCAGTAAGTATAACTGGATGGGATATACAAGCGACGTGAACATGCTGTTTCAGGATCCTTTCTGGTTCTACTCTGAGTATATCATTTGGGTTTACTTCTGTAACTGTAGTAATTATAATACATCTGGTCCTAGGTTCCTGTACAATTGATCTCCTTTTGTGAATATGGTATGTGTTGCCAAATCAGTTATTTTTTTTTCCCAAGCACATCCTCCTCCCCTTTTATTTGGTCTCCACGTTTAGCATTAGGATTCAATGCAAAGAATGGTAAATTACTTTTAAGTGATAAAGCACAGGCTGATGTAACATGTTCCTTGTATCTAGATAAATGTGAGTGACATTTATTTCAGAAAATCTAACTTGTGTGCAAATTGAAGTGGGCAGTCAGTGGGATTAATTGGACCTAATTGATCATTCAAAGCTTTTAATGCTGAATAATCAAAAGGATGTCTGTCTGTTACATTTGTACAACTGATTCCTCTTTGTCCCTCTCCAACCACAATGAACTGTGCTGTTCTGATAGTAGGAGCAACTGGAAATGTTTCATTTTGGCACCAATCTTTCCAAACAAAGCTTGGATTGCAACACTACAATCACTCATTGTGACAGCAACTACGATGGCTTGCTGTTTTCCCAACATTTTAAGAAGTTTCCTGATTACTTCTTGACAGGGACCATGATAAGCATCCCCCTGTGATCTGAGTAACTCCTCTCGCTGCGTAACACAACCATTTTCTGATTTCTATTTTACCTTTCCATTCCCTTATGTCAGAGCAGCAATATGTTCTTCAGTTCCCTGCGGCTTATGTCCCAGCCTGTGAAGAATTTAATCGTTGCTGTTGTACAAATCCTGTACAGGCTGATAGCTGGTTATGTAAAACATTTAGCTGCATTCCACTAATGCTGTGACTTCTCTGAGTTTTAATAATGTCACCATCACACCGACAATAAAAGTATATTGCAAGGCACGATGAGGTTAAGGCCTTTTTCCCTTTCCATCGCTTAGCCAGGACCTACTTCTGCATGAATGATTAGATTTCTTTCAATGAAATAGTGTCCCATTTTTGTATATATTCTCCTTAAAACATCTGCACGGTATTTGTACTAAGTATAATCCTTATTTTGTCTTCAAATGCCTCGCACATACTTTCTTTTCTTAATCTTTGCACAGCATTCCTGAATACTTCTAAAACACTCCACTTGGTCAGTTTAATCTGCTTCTAAAGATTGTTTTTTTTCATAAAATCACTGGACAAAAAGAGGTTCCTACATTTGTAATTCTTGCCTTAACATGTTATATTTAGATCTCAGTTTCAACACCAATTGTAAGATTTTGGATTTCAACTCTGTTAATTGCAAAACTACATAGAACAAATTAAGAGAGGCAAGATAACAGCTGTTGTGGCACAATGGTAGTGTCCCTACCAAAAGGCTTGGTTTAAAACATCACTTGCATCCTGTTCAAACTTTATAACATGTCTGAACAGGATGATTGAAAATATCTAAAAAAATCATTCTGAAGTGCCTCTGCAGAGTCTGTCTAAATAGAAAATCAGCCCAGGTACAAGTGTACTTTTACAAGTTTCACAAATGTATTAAGTTATCAAAAGCATCACAAAAGAAGAGTCAGCCAATAAATTTTGTAGGCTTAGTTGATACACAATGAGATACATTTCCTTAATTTTAAGCTAACTGGGAAACCTCTTCTCTCTTTCGTTATGTTGACTGAAGTTTTCCTTCTGCCTTCTTTCTGCACACTGTGTTGCTAAGAACCAGGCCTCATTAATTCTGATTGACCATTATCCCTTAGGCATAATCAGGAGCATTGGAGCTCTAATTCGCTTATTAACGTATGTCTAGTGCATGAACATTTCATGGCCACATTGGGGTTGGGTAGACAGTGTATGCTCAATTTCTAATGGTTTCTTTAAACACAACAATAATCACTTGCTGCTATCTCTAAATTCATTCTTCCACTATCTAAGATTGTCCTTTTATAATGAATTGTCCATCTTAACTTATCAACGCCATAGATTTTTACCAACATAAGGTGGAACCAATACCATTCATATAACATAGTATTTGAAACAATGAAACAAATAGGATAAACTGAGAATGCAAAACTAGGTGAATGAGTAAAATTTGGTAGCCATATCAGAGGATGCAATGAATTGGGATTGGAATCTTGAAGAGTACAGGATATTTACAAATGGCCAAAAAATACAAAACAAATGTAACAATGGCTCTGTCAGTTAATGATGGTAGTAGCACAATAGAAAGGAATAGCTTTACTTTAGGAAGCTGAAATGTGAGAACAGTTCGAATTGATTTGGGAAGTGATAAAGGTGAGAAGTCACTTGTGGGAATGTACACTTGGTACACATTCCCCTAACAGCGATCACACAGAAGGATGGGATTCAAAGGGAAAAAAAAATAACGAAAGCTTGTCAGATAGACATGGCAATGATCAGGGGATATTTTAACCTACATGTCTACCAGAAAAGTCAGATGAGCAAATGTAGCCGCAATGTGGAATCTACAGAAGATAGGATTAATTATCTTGCAGTTAAGGAACCCCTTCAGTCGCTGCAACTATGATATATTTCAATTTTACATTCAGTTTGATGGACAAAGGAGTGGGTCCAAGATGTATTTCAAACTCAAGTAAGTACATTATGAGGAAATGAAAGCAAGGCCAGCTAAAATAAATTAGCATACTAAAGAACTGGTTAATAGGATACATTGACAGACATTTGAGGGCATATTTCAGAATATACACAATAGCTACATTACAAGAAGTAGGAAAAATTACAAGGGAGGGTCTCACCATCCATGCTGAATGTAAAAGCTGGTAAAAGCAGAAAGAGAAAGCTTATAATTATACAAAAATAGCAGGCAAGTTGGCTGATTAGGCAGAATATAAACAAAAAGCGAAGAATGATTAAACATTAATAGAGACTAAATCAAAAGTTTGAGGAAAAACTAACCAGAAACACAAAAAATAGACAGCAAAACTTCCTGTAAGTATTTCAAGAATATTTAACAAAGTGAACATTCATGATGTAGAAAGTCAGACTGTAGAATTGACACTGGAAAGTAATCAAACAGCACATGAATTGAACAAGTCTTTCTATCAGCCTTCACTATAGAGGATGTAATCCTCCTATAGAGGAAAGAAGCAGCCATACATCAGGAAATAGAAGACAGGGAGGAATTCATGAAAATCATATTCACCAGCGAAGTAAATTCATAGATTTGCTGGCTGACAAGTACCCAATGCCTGATGGAATTTACCCTATAGTATAAAGTGGCTCGTGAGATAGCTGATGTATTGGGCTTGATTTTTCCAGAATTCCCTTGATTTGGAGGCAGTCCTATAAGATGAGAAGATAATAGAACATAGAACATTGACCAGTACAACACAGTGCAGGCCCTTCGGCCCACGATGTTGTGCTGAACTTTTACACTGAACCTAGGGTCTGTCTAGCCTCTAACCCTACCTTATACTGTCATCCATATGCCTATCTAATAGCCGCCTGAATGTCCCTAATGAGGCTGACTCCACTACCATCTCTGGCAATGCATTCCACTCTCTGAGTAAAGAACCTAGCTCTGACGTCTCCACAATATCTACCTCCACTCACTTTAAAACAATACCCACTCATAATAGCTATCTCCACCCTCGGAAAATGACTCTGGCTATTGACTCTATCTATATCTCTGATCATTTTGTACACCTCAATCAAGCCCCCTCTCATCCTTCGTCATTCTAAAGAGAAAACCCCTAGCTCTCTCAACATTTCCTCGTAAGACCTTCCCTCCATTCCAGGCAACATCCTGGTAAATCTCCTCTGCACCTTTTCCAAAACTTCCACATCTTTCTTGTAATGAGGTGACCAGAACTGGACACAATACTCCATATGTGGCCAAACCAAGGTTTTGTGTAGCTAGAGCATAACTTCACGGCTCTTGAACTCGATGCCTCTATTAATGAAAATTAACACACCACACATCTTAACAACTCTATTCACCTAGATGACAGCTTTCAGTGAACTGTGGACATGAACCTCAAGATCCCTCTGCTCCCCGACACTGCCAAGCATCTTTCCGCTAACCCTGTATTCTTCTGTCAAATTTGTCCTTCCAAAATGAATCACCTCACACTTTTCAGGGTTTAACTCCATCTGCCAATTCTCAGCCCAGCTCTGCATACTGTCAATGTCCCTTTGTAACCTAAAACAGCCCTCTGCACTATTCACACCTCAACCCACCTTCGTATCGTCTGCGACCTTACTAACCCACCCTTCCACTCCTATATCCGAATCATTTTTTAAAAATCACAACTACAAGAGGACACAGAACAGATTCTTGTGGTACACCACTCATAACTGAACACCATGTTGAATATTTTCCATCTACTACCACCCTTTGTTTTCTAAGGATCAGCCAATTCTGAATCCAATCTGCCACATTCCCCCTATTCCATGCCTCTTTACTTTCTGCATGACCCTACAAAACGCCTTACCTAAATCCATGTACACCACATCCACTGCTCTACCTTCATCCACATGTTTGGTCACCTCTTCAAAGAATAATAAATGTAACTCCTGTATTCAAAAAATGGAGATAGAATGAAGAAAACTAGATAGCAGAAAACAAAATTATGGTTATTATCATTAAAGAATTTATAACAGGGCACCTCGATAAGTTCAAGGTAATTGGCAGAGTCAACATGGTTTTGTGAAGGGAAATTGTCTTTGACGACTCAATGATATTGGTTTTGCATTTTGTCATGGAGGAAGATTGAGTATCTTACAGAAAATAATGGGTCATTTTTGGATTGTCAAGATGTTCGAATGAGTGGCTTAATCCTGTTTTGATTTTCTGTATTTTTTTTTCATGTGTACCACAGAAATTGGTGCTGTGACCTCAGTATCACAGCTTAAAAATCAGGGATAGCACACTTAAAAAGATGAGGAGAGGTTTTGTTTTTTGCATCTGTGGCAATCATAAGACAAAATGGTGGAATCTGAGTCCTTGAGTATTTTTTAGGGCGAGCTAGACAGATTCTTCTCAAGCAAGGAGTGAAAGGTTATCAGGGTAGGCAAGAATGATCGATCTGAGATTGCTATCAGATCAGCCATGATTTTGTTGAATAGTGGAGCAGACTCAAAAGATTGAAGGGCCTACTTCTGCTCTTGATATGTATGTTCATTAGACCACTGACGCAGCTGCTCAGAAAATGCAGTGTCACTTCCTTGTGATTAATTATTATCCTTAACGTCCCAAATTGTGCACCTTAAAACATCACAAATACAAAACTATAAAACTCATGATAGAACCTAACTTCAAAATAAACCAATATTTGCACACAAAAACCAATGATGTTACTTTTGAGATAGTAGGAACTGCCAATGCTGGAGTCTGAGATAACAAGGTGCACAGTTGGATGAACACAACAGGGCAAGCAGCATCAGAGGAGCAGGAAAGCTGACATTTTGGGTCCGGACCCTTCCTCAGAAATGGGAGAGCGGAAGGGGGCTTTGAAAAAATAGAGAGTTGGGGAGGCGATGCTAGAAGGTGGATTGAGGAGCAGATAGGTGGAGAGAAGAGGGACAGGTCAAGGAGACGGGGATGACACCAGTAAAAGTGAGTGTAGGTATGGATTTGGGATGGGTTTTGGTCAGTGAGGAGGATGGGGCAGGTAGGTGGGAGGGAAGACGGACAGGACAAGGAGGCAAGGATGAGGCTCATCGGTAGGAAGTGATGGTGGGGTTTGGTCAGTGAGGTCAGAGGAGCAGATAAGTGGGAGAAAAGATGGACAGGTCAAGGAGGTGGGGTCAAGACGGGCTGGTCTTGAGATGAGGTGGGGTGGGGAGATTTTGAAGCTTACGAAGTCCACATTGAGACCATTTTGAGAAAGATCTCGGAGAGAAGCAGAGATAAGTCTGTTTCCTTGTATCAGTCTCTCATGGTGGTTTAAGATAATTTTTCTGAAAACACCTAGCTAGCCATTTAGTTCCAAGCAATTAGGTAGGGGCATTAAATGCTGGCCCAGCCAGTCCCACCCACATCCCATGAACTATTGGAGTTGAGGGCTCACTGCCAGCCAAGTACTTGCTTCAACTTCGGGCAATAAGGCACTGTGCCAATTGACTCTGACTCTGCACAGGCGATGAATATTTATACCCTTGAGTAGTGTGAGGCTTTCAGCGATCTGCATGCTGGGTACAGCAAAGGTCAGGTCAGAGTGGATCACCAAACCATCATCTTGAGATGAATGTCGGAAAATATTCCTTATGATCTCTGCTGTCATACAGAAACCTGAAAGTTTCCATTAACTCCCTACAGTGCAGCAGCAGGCCATTCTGCCCATCAAGTCTACACCGAACCTCCAAAGGGCACACGACCAAGACCCACCCCTCCATGCTCGCTCTTTAACCCTGCATTCCCTATGGCTAATCCACCCAACCTGCACATGTCTGAACTACGGAAGGAAACCGGAGCACCTGAAGTTGTGAGCCTGACAGCCCCTTTCAGTTATTGTGATGATGCAACACAAAAGAAAAGAAGTATCCCAATACTTAAAAGGAACTATAAAAGAATATCAGTTTGCTGTTAAGGAATGCGGGAGGAAAGAAGTTTTGAAAATGTTCTGCCTATGTTTAAAAAGCAGAAAGGTATAAGATGTATCCAGCCAAATATTTGTGATGGGGGAAACTTTAAGAAGTTTTCCACATCAAAATTACTTGAAATAAAAGTAGAAAATGAAGACTCTTCAAGGAAAAATACCAGTTTAAAAGATTACCACTGTTTCTCTCTCCACAGATACTCCCAAATTTGTTGAGCTTCTCCAATGCTTCATTCTTTTTTCCAATTTCCAGTGCCTACAATTTGGATTGGAGATGCATTCTCCATTAAATGGAGATCAGCAGGGACTTGTTAAGAGTTTTGTCTGCCCAAATTGATTGAGTTCTTTGAGGAGATGGAGAAGTTTAATGCCGTGCCTCCAGATTTTCACGTCATTTGACAAAGTACCAAATTATTTGAAAGAAACATAAATTGCTGGAAAAGCTGAGCATGTTTGGCAGCATCTGTGGAAAGAAATCAGGGTTAACATTTTGTATCAAGCAAACCTTTCTCTGTTAGCCCTGATTTCTTTCCACAGATGCTGCCAGACATGCTCAGCTTTTCTAGCAATTTCGTTTTTTTTAAAATCAAAATTAAGTTGCTTGGCATTAACTGGGTGCTTTTGCACAAATTCAAAATTGGCTAGAAGGCAGAGATTAGTGTTTTTGAGGAAAATGTGGAGGCCTATTTCAGATGGGTTGGTATTATGAGAATGACTCTTTTTGTTGCATATTAATGACCAGAACTTAATTCTGATATAGTTTCAAGGTGTCAGATGTGGTAAACAATGTGGAACGAAGTAACAGACTTCAGGGGATCATAAGTTTTCATATTTTGCAGAAACTTTTTTTTATACTTGTCAACATTGGTCACTTTTCATTATTGTAATGATTGTGATTAAGCTTTTACCTTGGATCATTTGTAGTATCTTCAGGAAATTGCTTAGAGTTAATTTCATTATCAATCTCACCGCAATCAGCTGCCTTCTTGTTTTGTTCACTTCTAAGTTGTACATTTGATGTATTAGACCTTTTGCTTTCACTTACTGAGACTTCCACATATTGTTTCAGTCAGTACAAAGGAAAATGCAATTTTCTGATCTTCCAATTTCGCAGAGTAACTTGGGTGGCAGACGGGTTGAATCAATACTCGGTGGAGAAACAAGAAAATATAACTGCAGTAATTTTGTGGAGGGGTTTTTGTTGGACAATGACAAAAAACTGCTTCTCCCATTTGGCTCTTCTGGGCCATTCCTTTCCTCCTACTCCCCTCCTTTGATAGGCTTGCCAGTTTGTGTGCTTGAAGCAACCCGGCTGAAAGCAAGAATCAAGGGGCAATTGTGAAGAACTGCAGATAAATTTATACATGCAGCACTTTCATGTATTAGACTTTTTAATGAAAAGCCTGTGTCGGTGTAACTCATAATCAGTAGCATCTCAAAGTGAGGAGGATGCTTATTGTGGAATATAGCTTGCGGTGAAAACCTGCGCATTGTTGTCTTTTAATGTGGGTGCCATTGTTACACCTTGAGGTACCTTTAACTTTGGCTGGCGAGAAGACTCTCCCACATTTGCTGCATGCCACAAGCATATTTCCAGTGATTTACTAGTTGGCAATCAACGTGTCTGCATGTACTATGAATGTACCTTGCATGACCAATAGTTCCCAGAGCAAGACTCTATCCCAGACTGTTATGCTCATGAAGTAAAAATCAAGTCAAGTAAAACTGTTATGATGTCTTCAAGAAAGCAAATTGCTGCAGCAAGGAACAAAATAACAGCAAACACTACGCACCATTGAATATCCATAACAAATTTCTTTGATAGCGGATTTACAGAGCAGACATTCACTCTAGAGGTGTGCAATTCAAGTCAGAAGCTTCCAAGCTCGATCCATCAACCTTGGTAAGTAAAATTTGCGACAGTAGAATGGGTACGTAGAACATAGAACAATACAGCGCGGAACAGACCCTTCGGCCCTCGATGTTGTGCTGACCTGTGAACTAATCTAAGCCCCTCCCCCTACACTATTCCATTATTGTCCATACGCTCATCCAAGGACTGTTTAAATGCCCCTAAAGTGGCTGAATTAACGACATTGGCAGACAGGGCATTCCACGCCCTTACCACTCTCTGGGTAAAGAACCTGCCTCTGACATCTGTCTTAAATCTATCACCCCTCAATTTGTAGCTATGCCCCCTTATACAAGCTGAAGTCATCATCCTTGGAAAAAGACTCTCACGGTCCACCCTATCTAATCCTCTGATCATCTTGTATGTCTCTATTAAATCCCCTCTTTGCCTCCTTCTATCCAATGAGAACAGACCCAAGTCCCTCAGCCTTTCTTCACAGGGCCTGCGCTCCAGACTAGGCAACATCCAGGTAAATCTCCTCTGCACTTTTTCCAATGCTTCCACATCATTCCTGTAATGGGGCGACCAGAACTGCACGCAATATTCCAAATGAGGCCGCACTAGCGTTTTGTACAGTTGCAGCATGACATCACGGCTCCGGAACTCAATCCCTCTACCAATAAAACCTAACACACGGTCAGCCTTCTTTCCAGCACTATCAATCTGGGTGGCAAATTTCAGGGATCTATGTACATGGACACCAAGATCCCTCTGCACATCCACACTGCAAAGAATCTTTCCATTGACCTGGTATTCTTCCTTCCTATTGTTCCTCCCAAAGTGAATCACCTCACATTTATCCGTATAAACTCCATTTGCCACCTTTCAGCCCAATTCTGCAGTTTATCCAAGTCTCCCTGCAACCTACAACATTCTTCCACACTGTCCACCACTCCACTGACTTCAGTGCCATCTGCAAACTTACAAACCCATCCACTTATGCCTGCGTCCAAGTCATTTATAAAAATGACAAACAGCAGTGGTCCTAAAACAGATCCTTGAGGCACACCACTAGTAACCGGACTTTAGGCTGAATATTTTCCATCAACCGCCACTCGTTGCCTTCTTACAGAAAGCCAGTTTCTAATCCAAATTGCTAAATCTCCCTCAATCCCGTGCCTCTGTATTTTCTCCAATAGCCTACCATGTGGAACCTTATCAAAGGCTTTACTGAAGTCCATGTACACCATGTCAACTGCCCTTCCCTCATCCACATGCTTGGTCACCTTCTCAAAAAACTCAATGAGGTTTGTGAGACACAACCTGGCCTTGACGAATCCATGCTGACTATCTCCAATCAAATTGTTGCTTGCTGGATGATTATAAATCCTATCACTTATAATCCTTTCCAAAATTTTTCCTACAACAGACATAAGGCTCACAGGTCTATAATTATCTGGATCATCCCTACTGCCCTTCTTGAACAAGGGCACAACATGTGCAATCCTCCAGTCCTCTGGTACTAAACCTGTAGACAGTGAGGACTCAAAGATCAAGGCCAAAGGCTCCGCCACCTCCTCCCTAGCTTCCCAGACAATCCTTGGAAAAATCCCATCTGGCCCAGGGGATTTATCTATCTTCACACCTTCTAGAATTGATAACACCTCCTACTTACTAACCTTAATCCTTTCAATTGTAGTAGCCCGTAACTCAGTCCTCTCCTCTACAATATTCTCCTGTTCCTCAGTGAAAACAGATGAGAAATAATCATTTAGCACCTCTCCAATTTCTACAGGGTCCACACACAACTTCCCACTTCTGTCTTTGACTGGCCCTATTCCTAACCTAGTCATCCTCTTATTCCTCACATACCTACAGAAAGCTTTAGGGTTCTCCTTTATTCTACCTGCCAATGTCTGCTCATTTCCCCTCCTTGCCTTCTTAAATCTCTCTTTAAATCCTTCCTAGCTAATCTGTGACTCTTCATCGCCTCATCTGAACCATCTCGTCTCATTGTCACATAAGCCTCCCTCTTCCACTTAACATGAGATACAATATCTTTAGTAAACCACGGTTCCCTTTCCTTATCGCTTCTTCCCTGCCTGACAGGGACACATCTATCAAGGACACGCAATATCTGTTCCTTAAAACAGCTCCACATTTCGATTGCCCCCATCCCCTGCATTTTGCTAACCCATTCTATGCCTCCTAAGTCTTGATAATTGCATTATAATTGCCCTTCCCCCATCTACAACTCTTGCCCTGTGGCATGTTCTTATCCCTTTCCATTGCTAAAGTAAACGTAACCGAATTATGGTCACTCTCTCCAAAGTGCTCACCTGACACTAAATCAAACACCTGGCCTGGTTCATTACCAAGTACCAGATCCAGTGTGGCCTCCCCTCTTGTCAGCCCTTTGACATACTGAGTCAGGAAACCCTCCTGCACACATTGGTCAAAAACTGATCCATCCGACGTACTAGAGTTATAGCATTTCCAGTCAATAAAATTGAATAAAATGGTACAGATTGGAATCAATCCAACCATCTCCAAATACAGTTTGGAAGTGGCCATGAGGGCTGCTTTATGTTTTTAACATGCTTGCTTTGGGTTTCTGAGACTTTGTTCCAATGGTTTTGTAAAATACTAGGCCCTCTATCTCCCCCGACATCCCTTCACCCTTAATAGAACTGTTCTGTCAACTCATGCCCCCAACATATGGCATTTTATTGACCTGTGCTAACTCATGTAAACCTATGCCTCCACACTTTAGCTTTTGCCATTACACACTCCATACCAACTAACTTAATATTCAACATCGGCTGGCCTTGGTTGCTGTATTGAGATGAAATAAAAGGATCAATATATCTATTACAGCTTTCATTGTAATGAGCGAGCAAATGTACAATATAAATCCATTCAAAACTAAGTACTTTTAAAGAACCTGTTCAGATGTATTATAGCATAGCTCTGAGGTAGGCAGGACTTGAATTCAGAACTTTTGTCTCAGGGTTAGAGATGCAATCACTGCAGCACAAGACCCCTAACATTCAATACTTTAACAAACCCCTCAAGTTCTTAATCATTTATCAAAATAGTTTTCTATTGATAACCCATATCAAAGATTTCTAATCCTTTCATAACCTCTTTGAGCTGCCAGATAAATTGTGAATTGCAAACCCCTTCTCGGAATTATTCTCAATGATATAATGATTGCTCTTGTGGTAATAATAAGAAACAATTAATGCAATTATTAGAGCAGATTTTCAACTTGCAATGATACTGGTAGGTTACTCCTTTCAGAAACTGGGAGGGAAAAAAGTAAAAGGAGGTGGCATGTTTGTCACTGCAGAACAGGAGTCCATGTAGAAAATCAAAAATAGTAGTAAATAAACCATGTAATGAATGTGAGAACCACTGTACTGAAGAATTCCTGGATTTTGTGTTTTGAAAGCACATTCTGTTATCTCTGTCAAGTATTTTGTTATGGCAATGGCATGGGTGGTGCCACAGGTAGTGCATCATTTAAATAATCCACTAGAATTATTTCGTAAAACATTTTAATTCTTCAGCTCGGGAACCTCAAAAATGAATACATTTATAATAGGAACTATTGGAGAACATCATTAGCTTATTCATTATTTCCACACACAGGCACCTCCCTGCACATAACAAATCACTAAAATTGTTTTCACAGAAATTAAATCAATGTTTAGTTAATGTTAAATATTTAACCAGTGAAAGGAAGTTCGATAAATAATGATAATCAACTAATAATCAACTCAATTTTTAGCTACCTCAGTCACTATTCCCCTTCCAATGCCTCAAACCACACTTTTCAGCAATCGATTTTTTTTTATCTGAGCAGTGTTTGTCCTTTGATTTTAACCAATTTTGCAATGAAATACTTTATACTGATGGGATGCCTTCCTCGAGAATGAGTTCAGGAGTTCATGCTTTTTACTGGTGTCAACACTATGCAAGTTCCCAGATTAATGCCTAGATTTAAATGGGCTGAACGGTTATCTATGAATATCACCAATACTTACTTCATATATATTTCTTGTGGACAGAAAGGCAATTATTGAGAGTGTCAGCTCCAGCAAGGCCTCCATAGACCCATTGTATCTTGTAAAATCATGGAGATGAATTTCCAAAGATAAAAAGTTGAGGCTGCACCCAGGAATTCTTTTTTCAGTCTGCAGTGGTTGTGGAAAGGCTCATCTGGCACAAAGATTCATTAATTGTTTGTACATCAAAATCAACAGGTGGCAGGTAATTTACAGGGCCAGAAAATATAATGATTAAGCATTGGACATCAAAAACATTTTGTTTAATAGTTGTCAACTGTCCTTTAGATGAATTTATTCAGTCCATTAAACATCTTGCTTAAGTCCAGTTTCCAGGATTTACTTTAATAGTGACAAGGACGGTGGTTTTTTAAAAAAAAAATCTCTTGCATGGATAACTTAACAAAAACGTATACTTTGACCATGGAACTCAAACATTCACTGCATCTCTATAACTGGCTCAATGAAGGTTTTATGTTTTATTTGCACCGCGGGTAAGAGGGAGATATTCTTGCCGTAATATTTTAGACAACTACTAAAGCAGCAATTTTATTAAGACATAATGGTTTATAATTATTCCAGAACCAGATTAGGAAAAGATTATTTCTTCTTGTGAAATTGAAACAACCCAATACTAGACAATAATCAACAGATACAAATTAGAAACCTACCAAAATTCTGAAGGAATATCCCTCAATTGTTGGAGTTATATCTGGTGCACAAAAGTAGCTGTAATTGTCAGAGGCTGTTCATTGTACTCACAGAATATTGCTGCAGGACTTCCCAAGAACAGTATTTTTGGTCAAACCATCTTGAATTGTATAGAAAAGCAAAAAAAAAAGCTGGAGATCGCAGCAGGTCTGGCAGCATCCATGGAAATAAGGCAGACTAACATGTCAAGAATATATCACCCTAATTTTATCAGTAAAGTTACCTCCATCATAAGGTCAGAATTGGAGCAGTTTTCTGATAATTGAACAGTGCTCAGTTTTATTCACAACTGTTCTGATAGTGAAGCAGTTCATGCCACCATTCAGCAGGAATTGGGACACATTTAGACTTGAACTGGCCGGTGGTGAGTAACATTTGCACATTAAGTGCAGAATAATAAACATTTTAAACTAAGTAAAGCCCACTTATTTTCCAGTGATCTTTAAGATATCACCATCACTGAGTCATTGCTATAACTAACTTGGAAATCACCACTGATGATACACTTAATTGGATCAGCCAAGTTAGAATAGTGAATCCATGAAAAGAGTTGAGGCAGAGTATTCTTTGACAAGTGGCTCATGTCTTGGCTGTTCCCCATACCTTAAAAAGAACAATTCAGAAGTACAACAAAAATAATCTCCTGAGAGTGCAGTGAAAATTTGGCATTATCCAGTCCAAAACAAACCTCTACGATTTAGCTCAATATCTATACCATTTGCAACTGGCACATAGAGCATACGACAGCCGCAATCTGCAGAATACGTAGAAATATAGAATGGTTACAGTAAAGAAGGTAATTTGGCCCATCCTGCCAGCTCATGGTCCAAAGAGCAATTTCACCAGTCCCAATCGCGTGCCCTTTTCCCATAGCTTTGCAATTATATATTTTTTCCTTCAGGTTTTATCTAACTTTCTTCCAAAATCAAAGATTGGATCTGCCTCCACCACAATCTTAGGCAGTGCTCTCCAGAGGCATAACCATTTTTGCAACAAACTACTTTATACTGATGGAATGCCTTCCTCTAGAATGAGTTCAGGAGTTCATACTTTTTACTGGTGTCAACACTTTCAGAGTTCCCAGATTAATGCCTAGATTTAAATGGGCTGAATGGCTATCTATGAATCTCACCAGTATTTACTTCATATATGGATGTGAGTTTGCTCGTTGAGCTGGAAGGTTAGTTTTCAGACGTTTCGTCACCATTCTAGGTAACATCATCAGTGAGCCTCCGACGAAGCGCTGGTGTTATGTCCTGCTTTCTATTTATCTGGTTAGGTTTCCTTGGGTTGGTGATGTCATTTCCTGTTCTTTTTCTCAGGGGATGGTAGATTGGCTCCAAATCAATGTGCTTGTTGATGGAATTCCAGTTGGAATGCCATGCTTCTAGGAATTCTCGTGCATGTCTCTGTTTGGCTTGTCCTAGAATGGATGTGTTATCCCAATCAAAGTGGTGTCCTTCCTTATCTGTATGTAAGGATACGAGTGATAGTGGGTCATGTCGTTTTGTGGCTAGTTGATGTTCATGTATCCTGGTGGTTAGCTTTCTGCCATTGTCCACTGTGACAAACACGACATTGGACAACTGAGAAGAAGAACAGGAAATGACATCACCAACCCAAGGAAACCTAACCAGATAAATAGAAAGTGGGACATAACACCAGCGCTTCGTCGGAGGCTCACTGATGATGTTACCTAGAATGGTGACAAAACATCTGGGAACAAAACGGCAAGTTCAGTGAACCAGCTTACATCTGTTACAAAATAAAGACCCACTCTCTTGTGGACCGAGAGGAGGAGCGTGCTGTCTTGGAGGTGAAAGGAGGACGTCGGGTTGGCTGTGCATCCTTGCGACCAGTGGATCTTAATGCTGGCTTCGGCCTAACGCTGGTTCAGGGGAGCAGCCAACCTGCAACGATGCCTGCAGCAAGTGCTTGTGCCCCAGGTCAGGGGGTCCGGAACACCATCCGAGTTTCTGTAAAGAAGGTGGACCAAGGTGCACCTGTGGACCGCACCTTCTTTGTGAAGAGGGTCCTGTTGGACTGTTGTGGGTTCGCTGCTGCGGACATTTACTGCCTGCAGGATTTCCCCGGAGGAGGTTTTTACGACGTGACCTTTAGGAGTGCCAAGCTTTGCGAGCGCTTCCTGGAGGTTTTCAAGGAGAAAGCAGGTGAGGGCCCCCTCTCTGTATTGACCACTGTCCCGCTGTTTGTGATGCCAGCGCAGAGGAGCCGTATGGTGACTGTACGTATGTACAACCCGCATGTGCCAGCAGTTGATGTCCTGACCTTCCTTGGAAGGTACGTGAAGGTGGAAGGGGACCTAGCTGACATCATGGACCCCTTTGGCACCTGGACAAGTAAGAGGCAGGTCAAGGTGACGCTGAGGACCTCGAGGGAGAAGGAAAGCAGCGCCCCACTTCCAGGTGACGGGAGGCGTCCTGAGGCTCCCTGCGACACCCAGTCAAGTGCCGCTGGGGCACTGGAGGGCCCCCCGGAACTTCCAGGCGGGAAGGAGGAAACAGCGCGTCCCCAGCCTGACCCGGAGCCGGACCCACCTGCCTCCACACCCCTGACGGGGGGATGCCACCCGGAAGGCAGCACGGAACGGTTTCCTGAGCCCAGAGAGCGTCCAGCAGTTAGCCCGGGCAATGGGCATGAAGGGACAGGTATAGGGGCTGGACCTTGGACTTGGGGAGGGTACTGCGGTCACTGCCCACATTGGGGGTACGAGTTGTGAGCATTAATGTGCGCAGTGTCAGCTCCACCGCAAGATGTGTATCCACGTTGGCCTACCTGACCACCATCAAGGCGGACCTCCTGTTTCTGCAGGAGTGCGGGATACCGCACCTCAGCAGGTACGGGAAATGGTCCGGCGCCTGGACCTGTGGGCCTTCGATCTGGTCGGGGGGTAACGACTGTCGCTCCTTGGGCCTGGCTATTCTGCTGCGGGGGCGCAACTTCACCATCTCTCAAGTTCAGGAGGTGGTCGGGGGGGGCGCCTCCTAGTGGCTGACGTCACCTATGGGAACGCTCCCCTGAGGCTGATCAACGTGTACGCCCCAGTGGTACGGAGTGAGCGGTTGGCCGTCCTGCAGCGGCTTCCACCCCTGCTGGCTACGTCCAGGCCGGTCATCCTAGGCGGAGACTTCAACTGCATCATCGATGCAGATGGAAGATCCGGCGTGGGGACAGCGGGTGGGGGGAGTCAACTGGACGTCACGTCCAGATTCCTGATGGGCACGGTGAAGGACGCCAAGCTGCTCGACGTCTTCAGCACCCCTGCAGACGGAGCGCAGCAGAGGTACACCTGGTCGCGGCCAGACGGGTCTATCCGCTCAACGATAGACTTCCTGTTTGTGTCACGGACGTTCTCGGTCAGGTACACCGGCGTCGAGCCGGTGTTCTTCTCTGACCACTGCCTCCTGCTGGCCGACTGTCACTTCAGGACGACCAGCCGGCCGGCAAGGGGATGTGGAAGCTCAACACGACTCTGTTGACCCCAGAGAACGTCGAGGAGCTTAAGAGGGAGTACGCCGGTTGGAGAACCGTGAAACCCCTCTTTGAGTCTCCAGGCGACTGGTGGGAGACGGTGAAGGAGAACATCAAGAGGTTCTTTGTCCTCAAGGATGTTCAGAAGGCAAGAGAGAGGTGGGGAAAGCTGTCGCGACTCCAGAAAAGGGTGCAGAACCTGCTCCTTCTGCAGTTGATGGGGTTCGATGTCACGGAGGACCTCTGCGAGGTGAGGGGCCAGCAAGCCTTGCTCTTCGCCGCGGAGGCCTCCCAGATAATCTTCCGGTCCAGGGTCCGCTCCGTGGAGCAGGACGAGACGTGCTCGCGTTTCTTCTTTCAGAAGGTGCACAAAGAGAGCTTTGTGCTTAGCCGGCTGCAGGAGGATGACGGCTCAGTGATGTCGTCTCGGTCCGACATTGAGGATCAGCAGACCCTTCTATGTCGGACTGTACGACACGAAGCCCCCGGACAGCACGGCCTCTGAGTCGTTCCTGTCGTCTATCATGGAGGTCTTAGACAACGGCACGAGGGAGTGGCTGGACTGGCTGATATCCCTGGACGAGCTGACCAGAGCCCTCAAGTCCTTGGAGAGGAATAGGACTCCTGGAAGCGACGGCTTACCGGTTGAGCTGTATTCCGCTCTGTGGGGCCTGGTCGGCCAGGACCTGCTGGAGGTGTACGATAGTGCACTTTGGGCAGGGGAAGTGTGCAAGTCCATGAGGAAGGGCATCATCACCCTCATTAACAAGAGGAAGGGGGAGAGGGAAGAAATTAAGAATTGGCGTCCCATTTCACTTTTGAACGTGGACTACAAAATCCTGGCCAAGGTCATAGCCAACCGGGTCAGGTCTGTCCTGGAGTCAGTGATTCACCCTGACCAAACCTGTGCTGTGTCGGGCAGGAAGATCGCTGAGAGCCTCGCGCTCATCAGGGATACGATCG
Source organism: Stegostoma tigrinum (assembly GCF_030684315.1). Classification (NCBI taxonomy): domain Eukaryota; kingdom Metazoa; phylum Chordata; class Chondrichthyes; order Orectolobiformes; family Stegostomatidae; genus Stegostoma; species Stegostoma tigrinum. The sequence goes on from NC_081365.1 coordinate 51,241,808, forward strand.
CCTACATACAGGACAGGCGGGTGGACACCTGCCTCGTCAGCCTGGACCAGGAGAAGGCCTTCGACAGGGTCTCTCATGCTTACATGAGGGACGTCCTCTCCAAATTGGGGTTCGGGGAGGGCATCCGCAATTGGATCCGGCTGCTCTACGCCAACATCGTTAGCGCAGTCTCGATCAACGGGTGGGAATCGGACAGTTTTCCTGTTAGATCTAGAGTCAGGCAGGGCTGCCCGCTATCTCCTGCCTTGTTCGTGTGCTGTGTGGAGCCCTTTGCCGCCTACATCAGGAAGGACGTAAGCCTGAAGGGCGTGACTATCCCAGGCAGCGGAGGCCTTCAGGTCAAGACCTCCCTGTACATGGACAATGTCGCCGTCTTCTGCACCGATCGTCGGTCAGTGAGTAGACTATTGGACATCTGCGGCCAGTTTGAACTGGCCTCGGGTGCCAAAGTCAGTAGGGGTAAGAGCGAGGTCATGTTCTTCGGGAACTGGGACGACCGCTCCTTCATCCCCTTCACCGTCAGGACAGACTACCTGAAGGTGCTGGGTGTTTGGTTTGATGGAGCTGGGGCGTGCACTAAGACTTGGGAGGAGCGTATCACCAAATTGAAGCAGAAGCTGGGCAGGTGGACGCTCCGGTCCCTCTCCATCGCGGGTAAGAACCTGGTTGTCAGGTGCGAGGGGCTTTCGGTACTGTTGTATGTGGCGCAGGCCTGGCCTATTCCCTGGACCTGCGCTGCTGCAGTCACCCGGGCCATCTTCCACTTCATTTGGGGGTCGAGGATGGACCGGGTCCGCAGGGACACCATGTACAAAGACCTGGGAAATGGGGGAAAGGGCGTACCGAACGCCACCCTCGCCCTGACGGCTACCTTTGTGTGCGGCTGCATCAAGCCGTGCGTAGATCCTCAGTACGCAAACACCAAGTGTCACTACTTACTGACGTTCTACCTGTCCCCTGTGTTGCGAAGGATGGGCCTGGCCTCATTGCCGCGGAACGCTCCGAGTAGTTGGACCCCCCCTGTACCACCTGTCCTTCGTGGAGAAATTTTTGAAAGGAAACACCTTTGACCACAAGGCCGTAAGGCAGTGGTCAGTACGTAGTATCCTCGAGACCCTTCGGGAAAAGGAGAGGGTGGATCCCGTCGTGTGGTTCCCCACGCAGACTGCCAAAGTCGTTTGGCAGAATGCCTCATCGCCAGAACTTTCAAACAAGCACAAGGACATTGCTTGGCTGGCGGTGAGAGGGGCTCTGCCAGTGAGATCCTTTTTGCATGCCCGGAATCTCTGCATCACCGCACGCTGCCCTCGAGGTGGCTGCGGGGGGACGAGACTGTCGATCACCTCCTTCTGGAGTGTGCCTAAGTGCAAGAGGTCTGGAGGGGAATGCAGTGGTATTTGTCGAGGTTCGTCCCGAGCAGCTCCGTGACGCGGGACTCCGTGAACTACGGTCTGTTTCCAGGGACGCACACCGAGACCAACATCAACTGCGCCTGGAGGACCATCAATGCGGTGAAGGATGCTCTTTGGTCTGCCCGCAACTTGCTGGTCTGCCAGCTGAAAGAACTGACCCCGACCGAGTGTTGCAGACTGGCGCACTCCAAGGTCCAGGACTACGTGCTGAGGGACGCGCTAAAGCTTGGGGCAGCCGCCGCCAAGGCGCGGTGGGGAAAGACCACGGTGTGAAACCCCTCGTCCAGAATAGAAAAAAGGGCCCTATCCTGTACCTGGGCCCAGCTGGCGCCTTCCCCAACTGGTCAGGGGGCCAACGGGGACTGTGCGGGGTGACGACTGCCGGGGTATTTTCTTTGCTTTGTTTTTTTTCCTTCTTTGTTTTTTTCCGTTAGTTGGTGTACGTACCCCCTGGGTAACCCGGAGCGGCTTGCATGACTGGGTAGGTGTGTAAATATGTTTTATTTTTTGTCCATCTTACGAATAAAGTATATTTTTTCAAATTAAAAAAAGGTGATGAAACGTCTGAAAACTGACCTTCCAGCTCAGCGAGCAAACTCACATCCAGAACCTCAACCTGAGCTACAAATCTTCTCAAAGCTCGCTTACTTCATTTATATTTCATGTGGACAGAAAGGCAATTTTTGAGTGTCAGCTCCAGCAAGGCCTCCACAGAGGCATTATATCTTGTTAAATCATGGCAATGAATTTCCAAAGGTAAAACATTGAGACTGCATGCAGGAATTATTTTTAGTCTGTGGTGGTTGTGTAAAAAAACCCTTTTCATGACCATAATATTTTCACTAAATGCCTTAAATTGGCATCCTCTTGTTCTTAATTTTTCTGCCAGTGGAAACAGTATTCTCTTCTGTACTCTGTCTAGAACTCTACAGTGTGGTATCTCACATTGTGCATAATACTCTAGCTGAAGCCTAACCAGTGTGTTACAAAGATTTAACATAAAATTTACTTTTATTATCTTGCTTCCTCTTTATATAAATTACCATCCCATATTCTTTCTAACTATTTCCTTGTTTTGTCCTACCTGTTTGAATAATATCTGCGCATATACCATGCGACCTTCTGTCTCTGAAACCTTTCTCAAATGATTTCCTTTGTTTTGTATCGATTGACTTTTGTCCTTCCTACCAAATGGATCATTTCAGACTTGTGTGTGCTGATTTTGAACTGCCATTTGTTCTTCATTCCACTCGTCTGTTTGTGCACTCTTGAAGTTTATTGCTATCCATTTAACAATCAAAATTTTGAGTCATCCATGCTGGGAAACACCACAATATGACCTTCTTTAGCCCTTCCTTTCATCCAAAAACAAATGGTCACTACTATTTCCTGTGACTCATACACTTTTAAATTAAAGCTTCTACTGCCTCTTGTATTCCATAAGCTTCAAGTGTGTTTGCAAGCCAATTACATTTATTAAATGCCATTTAGGACTTCAGAGATGGGCTGCGGTAACAGACATACTTTTGAGCCAGGAGGCTTAGGTTCAAGTCGTACCTGCTTCAGAGGTGTGTGATAACACCTGTGAACAGTTTGATTCAAAATAGCCAGAAACTAGACATTAGCTCATTGCAACTCATGGGCTTTACCGATGTGCATGTTGGCTGTTTGGTTTCCAATGTTACAACAAAGACTTCACTTCATAATCATTTCACTGATGGTGAAATTGTGTGAGACACCTATTCATCTTGAAATGTAAGCCTTTTTTTAAATAAACTCTCATTAACCTTCTTCATTACCTTAATAAAGAATTCAATCAAGCTAGTTAAATTAATTTGACTTGAACAAATTCTTGCTGGCTTTCCTCAATTAGTCACAATTGTCCGTGAGTCCATTAATTTTGTCTCAAATTATAGTTTGTAAAAAGCTTCCTTATTATGAAGGCTGTAGCAATGGTAGATTTCCTACCAGAAAGCCTGTGTTGAAGTCCTAACTATTCCAGAGGTGCATCAAAACATATTTAAATAGGTTGATCAAAATATCTAGAGTGAATGGTTTGGACTTATTGGATTTATCCTTCCATCCTTTTTTGAAGTTGCTGGAAAAGCTCAGCAGGTATGGCAGCATCTGTGAAGAGAAATCAGAGTTACTGTTTCGGGTTCATTTCTGAGGAAAGGTCACCGGACACAAAACATTAACTCTGATATTTCTTCACAGATGTTACCAGACCTGTTGAGCTTTTCCAGCAACTTCAGTTTTTGTTCACGAGCAGTTCTGAAGTCTATGGTTACTTGGGACGTTTACAGGCTTCTGGCTGCAGTCCAACTGTTTAATAATTTTACAAGTGCTTAATTTGGTGTACACAGCTGGTTTGAACAGTCTGTTTACGTAGTGCATTTTACAGGCTATTCACCGGCTCCCTATTATTATATAACATCTTGAGTTTTGTTCATCTAGTGACTAATAAGTAAGGAATCTGACGGCAAGCTGATATAGGGAGGGGGTGTGTTGTGAATTGGTAGAAAGTGATCACACAACTGAATTGCATATGGATGAGCCATTGTTAGTTCTATGCAATATTTGTTTGGAAATTAACATGTACCTACCCACTCTGAACTCAGCCTGCCTCCATTAAGCCCATTTTTGTCACCATTTTCTTCAAGAGATCCAGTTCTAGAATTTGCCTCACTAGTTTATCACCCTCTCGCTTACTTTTGAGCTATGTTTACTCAGTTTCGGAGAGAACTTCAAAAATGCATTGGTAACAGAAATATATGTTCTTCTTTACATTTTGATAAAATGGACCCAAATCATGACTGAACCCCTACCCTCAATGAGTCAGTAAAAATCCCAAACACTCAGTAATGAAATTTGAATTTCACTTCATTTGAAAAGTAGTGATTTGAATATCACTTCCTACATGGCATAACACCTCTCTTGTTCAAACAGATGCCACCCACTCACCCACTATTGCTTACAGGGTCATTGCTGTTGCTTAGATCAAGGACGGATGTTTTTATATTCAAATACTAACTGAATTAAACATTCAGCTGTAAACTGTAGTGCCTGAAGTGAGAAAATTCTTTGATGGTTGTGTACAAAAGTGTGATATTCCTGGATTAAAGTTTGCCAAAGACAACAATATAGCAAAACTCCCTGCAAATGTTTTTGCAAACAGTGATTTAGCTATCAAATGTCAAGCTGAGAATACTAATTTTTCCATAGGTTGAAAATAACAAGGAGACAGCTGGAAAAGGTAAATTACAACATTAGATGCAGAGATTTTTTTCAGAAATCACCCAGCAGGGTACTAATATCTGCATGAGTGTAGTTAAGAATTTGTTTAGAAACATAAAACACTCAATGGCCTAACACAGTCTCTGTAAACACACATTTGGATTTTGCTGCATCAGTGAACTAGAAGTTTCACTTTATAAACAAGCTAATCTGTAAATAAATAATTCAGTAGCTTCCAGCATAACAGTTTAAACACAGAACTAAAACGAGCTTCCAAATAACACACATTATCTGAAAGAAGTGTGAATTGGATCATTTCACTCAATGCTCACCAATTCAGCAGTATGAACATTTTAATACACTGTATTTGACTAATGTTCCTCTTATGCTAAAGCTTTGTTTTGTAACAAGGTTGAACATTCAAATCTGCATTTCCTAATGCAGTAATATTGCACTAGTTGCACATCAGTACTAAATTCTCTTATTCTGAACATGTGTGCACATTGCACAAAAATAGAATAAGTTGCATGTTGTGTTTGTGCATGAATTGAAATTGCATGCAATGTTTGGGTTAGCAGAGTAGTTTGATAATTTCACTCGTTTTAACAAGTCTGCAGAGGATGGGGAATAAACTTATCATTTTTGTTTCAAGAGCAGCTCACAATTTCACTCCGCCCAAGAAATTACTGCTGCCAGAGCTAGGCTTCTGGTTGCACAAATCTCAGCAGAAGAAAGCAGAAAGAGCAATATATTCAAATTCACACTGTATATAATTCTACATATGTTATAAGCACAGCAAAGGCAGCAAATGTGTGATAGTAGGGGTGAAAAGAACAAACAACCATCTTTATTTCTGACTAACAGCAAAACATTGTCAGTTACAGAACACTAAACATAACTGTTGCCAAGCAGACCAGCTGTTGTTCTAATAATGCCTAATTTTACAATCTGCACAAATGTCTCACCATCACCTCCTATAAATTGCTTCTCACACTAGAGTTATAATTGCAACAAAGGCCAATTCATGTATATTTTGCACTGAAAGGAACAATTCTAAGCAACAGATCATATTTTCCTCCATGAATAATAAAGAAAAAGTAGTTTTTCCATTAAAATTTACAGCCACTGAACAAAAACAGTAAGAAGACATTTACAGCTGTGTCGTTTGCAACAATATGCTCAAAAACGTGAAAATCAGTCCTGAAGCATACGCAAGATAACTATATTTAAATAGTGAACAATCCAATTAACTATGACAAATCTTTGGGTTTTTTTGACAATCACTGATAGTGTGCACAAATTATTGATCAATGGTTAGAAAAAGAAAATCACTGTGTGGACTAGGTTTGTACTCTAATAGGAAGACAAAAAAAAATCGTTGGGGTGTGTGGCTACCAACAACACAAGAGAAAAAGAGGACAGATACCAATGCATGAAGTATGAAATGGATAGATCCTGCATTTGTGCAGACAATTTCTCAGTAGTCCCAGTACCCCACAGCCATTGAAGTACCTCTGAAATGAACTGCATGCAAGGAAAATGTCACAGCTGATACGTATATAATACAAATTTGAAAGTCAAAACTTTTGTGTACAAAAAAAATCTATTTGGGGTGAGGAGGTGAGGGAAAATATGGCTTGTGACACTAAGAAATTACCAACTCTTCTTCAAATAGTTCACATCCATGAAAGGACAGATAAAGATTAATATTTCATTCAAAAGACATCTTTGCCATGGTGGAAGTATTCTCTTAATAGTCTGGAAAAGAAGTTAAATGGTTTGTGTCCTACTCTGGGAAACTCTTGGGGGAAAACATGCAGGGTATTTGTAAAACCATTTCCTCGTGTGCTCACTGATTCTTGCTTCATACCAATTCTGTCATGGTGAGTAACATGGTGAGTCATGGCCCAAAGTTCACTCAAAATTACTCTGGGTTCAAATCAAATTTTGTAGTCATTGCTGTTCCCATTTATGCACCTGGGTTTCTGAAGAATGTGTGAACAAGGCAAATCAGTTTGTGGATTTATTGTGGTGCAGGGACCTTTTCACAACCAGGTTTAAATTATCTTACAACTTTAACTGTCAGGTTATTGAAATAACTTCACAGGGGCCGGTGTCGCTCCACCCAGCCACCCTTTATTTACATAAGTTAAGTCGGTGTCACTGGTTCATATCCCTCAGAACCAGCTCTCAGATTGTCAGAATGTCTGACACTGTGATTTTTACCTGTCAACCAGGAGTCTCTGATTGGATGAGATTAACAGCCTCAATCAGGGAACTCCTATTCTGTGAACTCCATCTGGCTGAAATCTTTATAATTATTATGGTAATTGTTACAATGATTAAGTATGTTTTCAAAGCTGTGGTTTGAATTTGATACTGATTTAGTGCCCTGACATCTGCTCTACCTTTGAACTACTCTTCCACTTTCTACTATGTGCAGAACCAATGAGCCATATAAAACTGCCAAGTCTTTGAAATGTGTATGATTTTTTCTCTATGAAAGTCAGGCATTTAACAGTGTCTTTGAAGAAAATTGCCTCCTTGCCTTTTCTTACTGAAGGATAAAGAAGTGAACTTGCGCTTGGAGGTAGAGAATATGGGTGAGATCCTAAATGAGAACCTTTCGTCAGTATTCACCCAGGAAAAGGATATGGAGGATAGTGAGATTTATGCAGAGTATGCTACTATGCTTGAGCATTTTGAGATCAAGAAAGAATTGGTTTTGGGTCTCTTGAAGAGTATTAGAGTGGACAGATCTGAAGGGCCCAATGGTATCAATCACAGGTTATTGAAAGAGGCAAGACAGGAGATTGTGGGGGCCTTGTATTCTCATTAGCCACTGGAGAGGTCCCGGAGAACTGGACAGTAGTAAATGTGTTCTTTTATTCAAGGAGGGAAACAGGGATAATCCAAGAAACTACAGACTGGCGTGTCTCACATCATTAGTTGAGATGCTAATGGAGAAATCTCTTTGGGATAGGTTTTACTTGCATTTGGAAAAGCACAGCCTAATTATGGACAGTCAGCATGACTTTGGGCACAGCAAATTACATTCTACTAAGTTGACTGAACTTTTTGAGGACGTGACTGAGGCAATCAATGAGGGTAGGCAAGTGGATGTTATCTATAAGAATTTTAGTAAGGCTTTTGACTAGGTCATTCATGGTAGGCTCATCCAGAAGAGTCATATGCATGGCATCCATGGTGACTTGGATCCATGTGGATTCAGAATTGCTTTGCCAATAGAAAGCAGAAGGTTGTAGTCCAAAGGTGTTTTTCAGGCTGGAGGTCAGTGACTAGTGGTATTCTGCAGGGCTTCATACTGGGAGTTCTGCTGTTTGTGATATTTTTAAATGAGTTGGATGAAAATGTAGATGGGTGAGTCAGTAAGTGGGCAGACGATACAAAGATCGGTAGAATTGTGGACAGCGTAGACGGTTGTCAAAGGATACTGCGACATATAGCTCAGTTGCAAATATGGAGGGAGAAATGGTAGATGGTGTTAAATCCATGTAAGGTGGTGCAATTTGGGAGATCAAATTTTAAGGAAAAATATACAGTTAATGGCCGGACCCTGAACAGCACTGATGTCCAAAGGGATCTTGGGGTTCGAGTTCTGAGCTCCCTGAAAGTGGCCATGCACGTAGATAGGGTAGTAAAGAAGGCACATTGCATGCTTGCCTTTATTGGTTGGTGAATTCAGCACAAGAGTCAGGATGTCATATTGCAGCCTTATAAGACTTTGATTAGGCCACACCTACAGCATTACGTTCAATTCTGGTCGTCACATTACAGGAAGGATGTGGGGTGTTTGGAGCGGGTGCAGAAGAGGTTCACCAGGATGCTGCCTGGATTAAGAGGGTATGAGCTATAAGGAGAGGCTCAAAAATCTTGGGTCGTTTCTCTGGAGCAGCAGAGGCTGAGGGGAGACTTGACAGAAGTCTATAAAATTATAAGATGCATAAATAAGGTTGATGGTCAGAATCTTTTTCCCAGAGTTGAAATGTCTAAGTTCAAAAGAGATGCGAGGGCAAGATTTTTTTTTACACAGAGTGGTAGGGGTCTGGGACATGCTGCCAGGGGTGGTAGTGGAGGCAGATACAAGAGGATATTTCAGGTTTGTATGACACTACTCTTTTGAATGCATATTCAACATTGGTTGGATGCTTTCTATTCCAGTCTGGCAGCTTGTGCAGTAGTTGCAACAACTTTGAACATTATGCCCTTGTGACGTTTTGTATGGGTGCTGTACTTGTCATTTTTGCTACCTTCACCTGGGCACTTTGTATTCTCTGCTGTTGCCGTAGCAATAATGTCGAACATCAGCAATTATGTTGCGAAACCATGCCAATGCATACACTTTCAGCTGATAACAACATACAACCACAATTCCCTACCAAAGCTCTGTTGCCACATTTGACATATCCTGATCTTAACTCAGCTAAACTAAAGTCTTTACTCTCAACTGCCAATCTTAGGTACATTTTAGGTGCTGCAAAATTTAATTAATTTGCAGAACCTACAATTTCTAAAAAGAGCTTTTGTCTGGTTCTGCATGCACCTGAATTTCTTTCTACCCCCATTTCTAAACTCCTTTCCATGTGTTACTGTGGATTATACACCCCAGCTTTCTGGATTCGCAAAGATAGAATGGTTGACAGATTTAGACTTGTTCATATGACCAAGTTAAAAATATTCTACATACTGATAAAATTGCTCATCCACAAAAGGAAATTAATGTTTCACTTCATTGGAATTTTGTTCCATTTTTGTTCACATGTTTAGTTTGGTTATGTCAGTATCAGAGAAGTTCCATCAGGAAAGAGAGATAAAATTACCTATTTCTTTCTTTTTCCTTTGTTCATATTGTATAATCGGTGTTTAGGAAGGTCTTGAGTTGATGTGGATTATCTCTTTTGTATCCAGCCCTTACAGTCAGGGAACATTTAGTTTTGTTTCTATTAATCTTAGGATAGGAATACATCAGTCCAGGAACTGCCTCAGATCTGTCTTTAAAATCAGCAAAGTTGATATCAGCAATGTGCAATTTGCGAGAATCAACTAAAATGCACTTTAGAAGAAACAAAAAATTATGAAATACAAGCAGCCAGAAATTTTAATTTGTTTTGTTTAACTGATTAAATTCAAACTTGACATATTGACACTGACTGGTCAGATCATTGCTCTGGAGGGTACAGCAAGGATTGGCTGTCTTCACTGCACCTTATTCATTGAGTAAAGAGTTACGTATGGACTGTCAGGAATAGGGCTCTGTGTGTGGGGAAATACATGTTCTAGAACATGCAAACTGAATCAAACTGTGATGCTTCAACTCTTACGCAGGATTATTAATTACTTTTTATTTCCATAAAGAAAATCATGTCCAAAACTTGAACTATGCTCTGAAATTTTACATGAATGGATTAGTTCAGACAAGTCATCACCCTGCCTGACATAATCTAAATCACATGGTGTGCAATATAGTTTGTCAGTCATCAGCCAAAAAGACACAAATGAGAATAGCGATATGTGAGTTTCAGTGCTGATATGATACCAAGAATGAAGGTTCTATATCTCCTTGAATGTACAAATTGTTTTTCTCTCCTAAAGTATAATTTTTTCTTATTTATCAGTTCTGGTAAGTTGAAGCTAAAATGCTTCAAATTCGCGTTTCTTTTCAGTAATGTTATAAGTTCTTTTTTGTTTTGCTTTGTACAGTTGGATGAGAAAATAATGAAAGGAGTTGAAAACTACTTGAGAGCATACTTTGTCCATCATTTGGGCATTTGAGTGAAAAAGATTCAATTCATCAGTTTGCTATGGGTTGGAACTCGTAATTGCTACTTTCCTCCTGTTAGATTTTATCAATGAGTATGCTTAATTTAACAGGGAGTGCTATTTCAGTGAGGCAGATGTAAATGTCATGCTTGTATGAGGCTTAAGTATGACAGATGCACAGTAACCCACACATCAAAAATGTAATAGACAAAATCTTTTTAGTTAAATCTATATATTTGTACTTTTCCAGATTGACAGGGAGAAGTAAGAATTTGTTAATAATCCATCATGTTTATCCAACTTGTTGAAGCTTTATACAAATGTTACTCACAAAATTGAAGAAGGGAAGTTAATGGATTTAATAGAGATTTACAACACTGAAGGAGGCCATTTGGGCCTTTGTGCCAGTCAATCAAAATCTGACTACTCAAATCCAATTTTTCAGCTTTTTGCCCATAGGCCTCGAAGTTAATACGAAAAATGTCAGCATTTAAATATTGCCTAAATGTTTGGAGCCTTTCAAACTTCATCAACCTTTTGGGCTGAGTTCCAGGGTTCCATCACCGTCTAGATTTTAAAAAAAATTCTTTTCAAATAGCGTCATAACTTTTGACCTTTCATCTTCAATTAGTGTCCTGTAGTCATGAACCCCCATACTCATGGAAAAATAGCTGCTTGCTATCCACTTCCCATAATTTTATACACCTCGATCAGTTCCATTCTAACACTTACTCCAACTAAAGTAGCTACTGCATGAAATCTTTCCTCATACCCTCCAAATGCAGCATCCTGCTAAATCTCCTGCACATCTTCTCTATTGCTATCACAGCCAGCCTGCAAATGTAGTGACCAGAACTACATGCAGTATTCAGATTGTGGCCTAGACATTACTTTATACAGTTCCAGCTTATCCACTCTGCTCTTATATTCTGTGCCTTGGATCATATGTCAAATAGTTTGACTAAATATCCTATGTAGCCTCTTGATCCTTTATTTACCTGCCGTGCTGTGACTTTCAGTGACCTGCAGATATACACAAGATTCTCTGATCTTCAGTGCTTTCCAGGGTTCTACCATTCACTTTAAATAATCAATTAACAAATGGATATTGGTAAGCTAGGTGAATGGGTCAAAATTTTGGCAGATGTAGTTTAATGTGGATAACTGAGAAGTTATCCATTTTTGTCAGAAGAATAAAAAGGCAATATATTACCCAAACTTTAAACTGCTTCAGTGCAGAGGAAGCTCATACTCAGGTACAACAGGTAATAAGAAGGACAAGTAGAATTTTGGCACTTATCTCTCAAAGAATGGAATATAAATGTAGAGAAGAGTTGTTGCAATTATATGAGACATTGGTCAAACCTAATCTGGAGAACTGTGTATAGATTTGGCGCCCTTACTTAAGGAAGGATGTAACTGCACTGGAGGCATTTTAGAGAAAGTTCACGAGATTTAATTCCAGAGATAAAAGACTAGTTTTATTCAGCGGGATTGAACAGTTTAGACCTATACTTACTGGCATTTAGAAGGATGAAGGGAGATCTAATTCAGATATCTAAGATGCTAAAAGGGATTGACCAAGTAGACAGAGAGCAGATGCTTCCCCTTATGGGGCAATCTAGAAAGCGAGATCATAGTTTTAGGTTAAAGGGTGGAAGATTTAAAACAGAGATAAGGAGTAATTACCTCTCTCAAATGGTTGTGAAATTATGGAATGCCCCAGAGAATGGTGGATGCTGGTATACTGAGTAAATTTAAAGAAATGATAGACAAGTTTTTAATGGGTAACAGGTTAATGGGTTACGGGGTGCAGGGAGGACATTGGAGTTGAGGCTGAGATGAGATCAGTGATGCTCATATTAAATGGTGGACAGGCCTACGGGCCTGAATTGTGTATTCCTGCTGTTCTGATAGTGCAATTCCTTGTCTTGTTAGCCCTCTCCAAGTGGAAGACCCCACACTCTTCTGGGTTGAATTCCTTTTGCCACTGCTCTGTGCAGCAGACCAGTCCATTGATACCCTACTGCAGATTACAACCATACTCCTCACTATTTGCTACCTACCAATTTTCATTTCATCTGTGAGCTTTTTGTTCGTACCCCTTAAATTTAAGCCCAAATTATTAATGTACCTGACAATCAGGAAGCGCCCAGTTCTGAGCCCTGCAGTTACAGAAATACCCCTCCATTACCACTTCTTGCCTTTTGCCTCTCAGCCAACTTTAGATGCAACATGCACTTTGCCTTGGATCTGTGGATCTTATTTCTACCATGAGAGATCTTGTTGAAACCCTTGCTTAAAATCTATACAGATCACATCAAACACAGTTTTTACATCGAAATTTAATGTTTCTTCCTCAGAAGATTTGATCAAGTTTCAGTCAGACAGTGGTAGGAATCTGAGACTTATTGCCTCTAAAGATGATGGAGGCAGAAACTCGCATAACATTTAAGAAATGTTTAGTTGTACATTAGTGATGCCAAGTCATTCAAGACTATGGGAAAAATGCTGTGATAGTAGAACTAAAATAATTAAATGGCTTCCTTTTGATAAGTACAATCATGATAGGCTAAGTAGCTTTTCTTCAGTGCTATAGACCTCTATGACTCAAAGTACGACTTTCCCTTAACAAATCCAAGCTGACTATCCCTGATATATCCAAGTCTCCCCAAGTGCAGATATATTCTAGCCCTCCAAATTATTTCAAATAACATCCCCTCTATTAAGGTTGGACTGACTTTTCACCAATTTCCTGTTCATAGAATCAGGCCCTTCAGCCCAACAAGTCCACACCAACCCTTGGAGCATCCCCCCAAACCCATCCTCCTATAACCCATACACTCCTGAACACTACAGGCAACCTAGCATGGCCAATCCATATAGGCTGCACATCTTTGGACTATGGGACGAAACTGGAACATCCAGAGGAAACCCATGCAGACACAGGGAGAATCTGCAAACTCAGCATAGACAGTCACCCAAGGCTGGAATCGAACCCAAGTCCCTGGTGCTGTGAGGCTGCAGTGCTAACCACTGAACCACCGTGCTGCTCTAGCTCTTTTTTTTGTTTTAATAATGGGATTATGTCAGCAGTCTTCGAGTTTTCAGATGTCTCACATTTGGCCATCACAGTTTGTAAATTACTGCCAGGATTCCCAAAGTGTTCTCCTTTGCCGCACTCACAGTGGGATAATCTCATCTGACCCTGCCAATTTATCCATTTGTAATGCTGCTAACCTCATTGGTGCCTTCTCTCTATGTAAATTTATTCTAATATTTCACAATCCATGACCCTCATGTCTATGCTGGCACATCATCTCCCACAGTGAAGATTAATGCAAATTATTTATTGAGTATTGTGTGATATCTTCAGGGTCCATGCACAGATTATCTCTATGTTTCCAAATGGGATCTCCTCATTCCCTAGTTATTCTCTTGTTCGTTAAAGAACTCTGTGGGTTTTCCTTTATTCTACCCACTAATACTTTCTCACGCACTCTCTTAGTTTTTTTTCTCTAATCTTAAGTTTCTCCCTGCACATTTTTTCCTACTTCTCTAAGGACTCTTCCATATCCAGTCCTCAGTCTTCTCCTTTTCCTTCATCATCTTAATCTTGAGGCTGTCTAACCTTGGTCTCACTCTTGGTCTTAACGGGAACACATTGCCCGATAATCTCTCTATTTCCTCCTTGAATGTCCCCCACTGCTCTGACACGGTTTTATCTACAAGCAGATATTCCCAGTCCACTTGGGACAATCACATCTTAGTAAATTTAGCCTTTCCCTCGTTTAGAATTTTTATTGCCATCATTCTTATCCCTTCCCATATCTATCCTCAATCTAACCGAGTTACTGTCACTATCTCCAACATGCTGCCTTATTGATATGCCTGGCCTCATTTCCAAATATTAGATCCAGAACAACCCCCTCCCTTGTTGGGATTTTTACACACTGTCTAAAGAGGACATTGAGTCTTTAAATTCTCACATATTTATTTTCTGTGTAAAGATATTAAACTGTAATTACAGTTTTAAATTATATCTGTGTCCAGTCACAGCAGACATGAAGAGACAAGAGAACATGGTATACTTGGATTTTCAAATTGCACCTAATAAGATTGCCTACTGGAGGCTGATGAGGAAAATTCAAGTACTTGCGGTCAGAGGTAATGGGTTGGCCCGGCTTAAGGATTGGCAAACAGGCAGAAGAAAAAACAGTAGGAATAAATGAGTCATTCTCATGTTGGCAAACTACCACAAGGATCACTACTTTAGCCCTGAATGTTCGAAATCTGTGTCAATGATATGGAGGACCAAATGTAGTATTTTCAGATTTACATATGATACCCAGCTAAGCAGGAACGTGTGCCCTAAGGAGACGTTGCCGTAAAGCAACTTCAGGAGGACTTGGACAGACTTAGTGAGCAAGCAAGAACACGGCAGATAGAGCATCATGCAGAAAAATGACAGCTTATCACTTTGGAAAGAGGAACAGATAGAAAGGGCTGCAAGGTGTAGATGTACAAAGGGACTTAGACGTCCTTGTCAATAAGTCACTGAGAATTATTTTGCAGGTGCAGCAGTTACTAAGAATGCTAATAAAATGTGACCCTTTACCCTCTGATGAAGGGTCTAGGCCCGAAACGTCAGCTTTTGTGCTCCTGAGATGCTGCTTGGCCTGCTGTGTTCATCCAGCCTCACATTTTATTATCTTGGAATTCTCCAGCATCTGCAGTTCCCATTATCTCTGATCCCTTTACCTTAACAGGGTTTGAGTACAGGACTAGTGAAATCCTGCTTATATTGTATAGAACCTTGGCTCAAAGCACTTGGATCAGTGTGTGCAATTCTGATCTCCTTACTTCGTGTAAAATACAATTTCCAGAGAGGGAATGCAACGAATATTCACCGAATGACAGATTGTTCCAACATGAGAATTAGGGCAATCGTACCTGTGGACTCTACAGCTTTAAAGAATGGGACGTGATCTTCGTAAAAAATAATATCTACAAATATACTGAAAGGGATGGACAGGGTACACACAGGTAAGATGTTTCCCACGCTTGGGGAGTCGAGATTGACAGGGTACAATTTAAAAATAAGTTACATGTCTTTTGGAACTGAAGTGAAGAGCAACCTTCTTTTAGTCAGAGAGTGACGAACCTTTGGAATTCTCTCCCCTAAAAAGCAATGGAAGCTCATTCTTCAAAGATGTTTAAAGTTGAGATTAGCAGGTTTCTGATTACTGATGGTCCAGGGGTTGCAAGCACAGTCCCATAAAAAGTACTGAAGTGTTTGACCAGCCATGACTGAATTAAATAATGGAGCATGATCAATGTGCTCAATAGCCAACATTTTGATGTTACTATTCTTGCAGCTATTAGTTGGGAGAAAGAGCAACCCGACAGTGTGTCAGTGAACTGCCTTTTTATTATAAGCAAAATGCAGCAGATGCTGGAAATCTGAAATATGTTGCCAGATCTGTCGAGTTTCTCCACCATTTTTCTGTTTTTATTTGATATTGTCTTTTATTTGTGATGTAATTACTGAACATGACTTACTATTATAGGAACAAGAGGATATTTTTTCAAGATTAAAGTCAATTCACAAGCTTTTTTAAATTAAAAAATGGATACCTCATGCTTTACTAGTATAAATAAATTTATTTCAAGAGTTCTGCTACTATCACCCCAGGGTAGCTGCAGAGTCCTTATCTCCAAGAATGTGTAAAAACTATCTATTTTAATCTATAATGTTTAATAATTCTACTGGCAATATCACTTTAGATTTGACTATGAGCAGAATCATCTCAGCCCCTGAAAAGTTTGAGCAATAGTGAGTCAGTAGGGAAAATATCACAAAAAAAAACAGAAAAATCAGACTCTTGACGTTGAAAACCAAATTTCAGTTTTGCATATTAAGTTTAAATCACTAGATAACTGTGAGCAGCCTGGTTACATGCATTATTATCTCATTATGACCTAATCAGACCATATTTATATGCAAGTTGCTATTTTCTCAGGCAGTGAAGAGAAACTAGATGGCGATAATGTCCTCCATGTAACTCTGAGCAAAGACCCGGTGACTGTGCCAACATCCTCCCCAGCTATTCAGTCATTCCCAACAGCCAAGAACAGCAACTTTCGTCAAACCTCAACCACAGAGGCTGGCAATGGACAAGAAGCAGACTTGTCACATCTGCACTGCATAACTGGAACTCACCTATAATAGTTTACCACTTCAATGCTGCACTTTGACACTTATTGGAATGCTTCATCGCAACACTGCTACCAGTCACTTTTGTGACAGGCACCCATCTCTTAAATCGAAATGGCTTGCATCTCAAGGGTCTCAGCTTATTTTTGTTGCACCCAATCATTTTGTGCTTACTTGCACGCTCACAGCATAAGACTATTACACAATAAGGCCACAAGATGTTGCAGCAGAACAAGGCCATTTGGCCATTGAATCTGCTTGCCATTCAATAACACCAAGTCACATCTGATGATCCTCAATTTAAGTTTCCTGCCTTATACCCATAATCCTGGATTCCCTTAACTATTTCATCCTGAAAATCCTGATTAAAAATTTGTATCTCAACCTTCAATATTCTGAACAATCCAAACTCTATAGGCCTTTGCAGCAAAGAATTCTGCAGATTCACTACCCTATGGGAAAACAGATTCTCCACATCCCTGTTTTAAACGTGTATCCCTCATTCTGAGATTATGCCCTCTGGTCCTAGATTTTCTGACAGGAGAAACAGCCTCTCTGTTTCTACTTTGTTAAGCCCCCTCAAAATGTGACATGTTTCAATCAGGTCTTCTCTCCTGATTCTAAACTGAAATGAGTACAAGCCCAAAGTATTCAATCACACCACATGGAAAAATTTCCAAACCCAGTGTCAACTTAATGAACCTTCTCTAGAATACTCCAAAGTTAGTTCACAAGACAAACAAATCTGTTCACAGAATTCCAGGTATGCTCTAACTAGTGTCTTGTATAGATTTATCAAGGCCTCCCTATTTTTATACTCCTTTCTGCTTAAAATAAAAGTCACCATTCCATTTGCCTTCTCTATTACCTGTTGAACTTCAATACTAGCTTTGTGTGATTTACACATGAAAACTCACAAATCATCTGTGCTGCAGTTTTCTGCAGTCCTTCCCAATTTAAATAAATTGGCTGTTTTATTCTTTCTAATAAAGTGCACAATCTCATATTTCCCAACTCATATATTTTCTATCTGACAAGTTTCTGCAGTGTCCCTCTGCATCACAAACCTGCCATCCAGTCAGCTGAGTTCTTTCTTTTATATATTTTGTCATCTTTTGTTGTTTCTTAAACACTTCTCCAAACCTCTGATTCACCACTGATCTTTGCTACATTGTACGTTTCTTCTTCCAATTTGATGCTGCCTTTAACATCCTTTGTGAAACATGGTTGGCTTATCAAGTTTCTAGAATCCTTCTCTGACACTGAGATACATCTTTACTGTGAGTTAAGAATTATTTTCTTAATCGTCAAGCATTGTTCCTCAATGGTCTTTTCTGTTAAACTCCTTTCTCAATTTACTTCAGCCAAATCAACTCTCATCCCCATGTAATTACCCATATTTAAGTTGAGAACTATTGTTTCTGACCTAAGTTTTTCACTCAAATTGAATGCTAAGTTCTACTGTGTTATCATCATTATTCCCTACATCGTCTCTTACTGTTAGATCATGAATTAAACTTATTTCATCATACACTAACAAATCCAAAATATTCTGATTGGATCCACAACATATTGTTCCAGAAAACTGCCCTAAATAAAATCTGTGAATTCCTCCTTATAGCTACGTTTGCCAATTTGATTTTCCCAATCAAGGTGAAGAGTAAAGTCACCTGGGATTAATATGCCGCTATTTTTTATACATGCCCTCAACATTTCATGATTTATTCTCTGACCTACAGTTAGGGGCCTATAGAATATGCTGACTAATGTCTTCTTCTCCTTTTGCATCATATGATCCAAGATCAATGTTTATTAATGTCCTTTTTCCAGCAAAGTAACACCATCACCTTCCCCTTCCTGCTTGTCCTTTCAACAAGTCACATCTCTGCTTTGCATTACTTTTTTTTTGCATTGGCACCTTATTTAGCAACTAACAGCCCACAGTATTTCTGTCTTGCTATGCCTTAAGTGCTGACACACAACCAGGTAATTTGTCATTTTTGTCATCTGTGATTAGTTAAGGAGGCTGACATGATGTTAAACAGTAGTGGCATGCCAATATCGCACTTACTGCATTTTGCTAGCAGCTTACAAAGCACGCACTCTGAATGCTCTTCACAAATTTATCATGACTCATGAGCGGCATGTGGTTAGCACCACTGCCTCACATGGCCAGGTGCTCGGCTTTGATTCCAGCCCATGTGAGGTTTGCACATTTTCCCACG
The DNA here is from genome assembly GCF_030684315.1 of Stegostoma tigrinum. Lineage (NCBI taxonomy): Eukaryota > Metazoa > Chordata > Chondrichthyes > Orectolobiformes > Stegostomatidae > Stegostoma > Stegostoma tigrinum. Next base: position 51,260,680 of record NC_081365.1, read on the forward strand.
CATGCAAAGGCTTCTGTTGGGCGCTCCAGTTTGCTCCCACAGCCCAAAGGTGTGCAGGTTAGGTGGATTAGACATGGGAAATGCAGGCTTACAGGGATAGGGTAGGGGGGTGGGTCTAGGTGGGATGGTCTTCAGACCATCAGTGTGGACTCATTGGGACAAGTAGTCAGCTTCCACACTGTAGGGATTCTTTAATTTCATGATTCAAAGTTAAGGAGATTTGACCCTCAGTTAAATCAAGGGGAGCTGTCATCATTTGGGCTATCAGTACATTAAGTCATGGGTATCATTTGATATCAGTTCAAGGGCTAGGTATTTACCAACTGTCAGCCCAGTCAGTCACAGTGCCACCAGCCCAAGGATTAGAGATAAGTGAGTGAGGGAATTGCAGATATCAACTAAGGGCCTGGTCAATCGTCAGTCAGAATTTTATTTTACGATGGGTTGTGGTCAGTCCAGACTGTCACCAAAAGTGAAACAGATTTTTTTCAGGGGCCACTGCTGCACTGAGGAAGCTAGAGCAGCCAATTGTGGAGATTGGAGAAGGTGCTCTAGGGTGCAGATGGAATAACAATTCTGCACTAGTGCGCAGGAGGGATGTAACTCAACATTAAACATGTTGTAGATGGTAGTGTATAGTACTGCAGGAATGGAGGTTATCGCTCACCATCACCTTACCTTCAATGAAGGAACAGTGCATAACAATATTTGGCTTTCCTGAGTTGTGTGCCGGGGTTGAAGGGCCAACCTGAATAGATGAAGAGTTCAATAAAATATGAAAATGTAAGGGGGATCAAACTCAATAAGGTTGACAGAGAGAGACATGAAGATATGAGGGGGTCACCTAGACTGACAGATTGCGCTTCATGGAATGAGTTGCTGGTGTAATCTGCATCGCATTCCATACTCCACAAGTGTGAAATGGAAATTAAATGGCTACCACTACATCCAGAGTTGGTGAGATAAGTGTATTTTTTTCATATCTCAGGGAGCAGTCCATTGTGATGAGCAATGTGAGTTCCCTGGACCAACAATTAACTTAATCAGTTATACACAATACAGGTTAGAGACAGGCAGCAGGTAAATCATATAAGTCTGCATGTGAATTTCATGCATCACCAACTATGTCAACAGTTCAAGCACATTGCAAGGTCCTGTCGCCTGCTCAAGTTCAGGAGGAGCTCAACTCATATCTTGGACTATAAAATATCCTTGCCAATTCTTAAATGCAATCTGCCTTTTTTTAAAGTAATGCAGGGGACTGGGATGGATTTTGGGGTATTTGTGGGGGTGGGAGGAAGATAATTTCTATTCTAAATCTGGCTAGTACACTTATGATCTCTTATCGTATGTGTACCAAATGGTTTGTGCAGCATTCATCTGAATCAGGTCTACATTGTAAAAGATCCATCCCATATAGGCATCCTAATGCCCTTCTTGTTGAAAGTCCCTGTGTCCCAAATGATTAAAAGATTTATTGGTACCATCGACGAGATTGTTGAAACCATTGGAACCATTCTGAGGATGCGTCACTTGAACCAAAGTTTTAACTCTGATTTCTCTCTACAGATGCTGCCAGATTTGCTGAGGTTTTCCAGCAATTTCTCTTTTTGTTACTGGACTAAAAGCATCCATAGAAATCGATGAAGAACACTTGCATTTAAAAGTCCAGGACAAGCAGTTATCTCAATCTGTTGTGAAGCAAGTTCCGGATGCAGATTCTACAGTCAAAGTTGGCCTCACAATGTAGTGAAAATACAGAAGACCCACAGTCTCCCATAGAATGTCCTGCAGTTATAGATATACACAGTATAGGTAGGGATTAGAATGCCATGTGATGACACTCAGCAGATCCATAATGCAAAACTTTCCTCCACTGCAGCCAATGAAAGCCATAAGCTGATTTCTCAATACGGTATTGCCATAATTAAGGTCTAGGGGGTTGCTGCAGTACAATACAGCAGAAGACACCACTTAATCCTTGTATGCTTTGCTCCAGATGACTGGAGAATGCAACAAGACTTTGTGACAGATGTTGCAGATTTGTGAAAGCCACTGTAATGTACCAAGTAGGAAAATGAGGACATTCAGCAGAAGGAACATCACCTTCACCATTTTACAGTGCAACAGCATCATCAACTATGGCAACTCAAACAGAACTTGTGTGGCAATGTTTTCTATTGGGTGAATTAATCTTTCACTGATTGTAAATTTTCTGATGTGGCAGGAGCCAGAGTCCCTTGTTTAATCTCAAATGCAAATGCAGTCTACTGTTCCATCTTTCCTTCTCCTGTTATCTACTAAAAGTTAAGGTTGCAAACTGATGGAAACCTTCATAACATCTTAGGTTGTCTCATTCAATCATGACAATGTTAATGATTGAATGGGTATTTTAGAAAAATATCTATCTTTCAGATGAGGATAGAACATCACGTGGCATTAAGGATAGTTCAACTCTCTACCTTTGTTTTTGTCACTGCAGCTACAATGATGATTTATGTATAGCTAATGGTGAAAAGTGAACATATATTTACAAACTTGTTAATCCATTTGCAACATTTCACCCATGCTACCTATGTGTGCTTAGAAGGTTTTCTTTCTCCTTTCCCTACCACATGGTCTAACTTGCAGTCCAGGTGTCTGCAGCTGGATGGAGAGAGCCAAACACTCTGCTGAACCTGGTCTTCCTTGACAGTCAGCAACTTGTCCATGAAGCGAGCTGGAAGCTAATAGCTAATACCATGGGGGTCTTCAGCTGCCTGGGGCCAAACAAGTGCCTGGTACTTGGCAGTCCTCTAAGTCCCAGTAACGTGGGGCATTTATTCCTCAGCCAGTGGTAGCTGCATGACAGTGATTTGCTCACCTGAATGAGCTCCTGCCTCAAATACAGCTAAAATACCCAGTGAAGTATCAGTCTCCGAGCTGATGGAGCGAGCTGGAGAGAGTCTTGCAGATGCTTCCTCTGAGGATTTCTATATTTTCTTCCTCGGAAGTGAAGGGGTATTGCTGGCTGGATGGGTTGCTCTCTTCAGCATGGAGACTGTGCTTACACCACTGGTGCATCCAGAAGCCAAGAGAGGGAATGAGTTGTGATAAAATGGTAGAAGCTTGGGAATGTGAAGCATATATTCACAGTACTACCAATGGGAGAACATCACAGCATTTGACAATGAATCTTACTTGGTTTCCAGGATATAAGCGGTCACTGTCTTTTATGATGAGCTCAATGATTCTCAGATTGTATGGGGTAAGGAAATGAATGTTGGGCAACCACTACCTGTCTTGGCCATATCTGTTCTATTGTGGGTTATTATCTCCTACAATCACAAAGAGACTGATGAATGAGATGAAAGTGGCTTTGCACAGTTCTTCATATTGGGGCAGATAGTGAGAGGCCCCATGTGAATGCGTAGGCAGTGCAAGTGGTATGCAGGATTGATGGGTGAGAGCAAATGCGGAAAGATGCTGCGTATGAGTGATACATCATCAGCCTTGGTGGGAGGTGAACGCAGCAGCAGAGTCAGAGTGATGCAAAGAAAAAATGTGAGGTGCAGACGGTCATTAAACTTTTTAAGGCATTGCTCAGTGTTCCTCTGGACCATGAACTGTGCACTGTAGCATCTATCGGTCTATTCCTCCTGGACTGTGTGTGTTTGGAACTAGATAGATCTTATGGACTATGAGATCCTTGTTTGGAATTGTTAACCTGGACTAATCAGGGAGCCCTGGCTGAAAGATATAAACAGGGGATTCAGAGTTTCCTTACTTCAGGGACTGACTCTGAGCTGCTTGGCCACATGTACTGTGCACATGTAACCAAAGGGTGACTTAGATTAGATTAGATTCCCTACAGTGCAGAAACAGGCCCTTCAGCCCAACAAGTCCACACCACCCCTTGAAGTATCCCACCCAGACCCGTCCCCCTATAACCCACACACTCCTGAACATTACGGGCAATTTAGCATGGCCAATCCACCTAGCCTGCACATCTTTGGACTGTGGGAGGAAACCGGAGCACTGGTGGAAACCCACGCATACACAGGGAGAATGTGCAAACTCCACACAGACAGTTGCCCGAAGCTGGAATTGAACCCAGGTCCCCGGTGCTGTGAGGCTGCAGTGCTAACCACTGAGCCACCGTGCCGCCCTCAATAGTGACGGGATATTGACTTCCGTGCAGTTATTTCACACTGAATCTGTGAAAGGCAATTCGTGGCTTTCACAATTTGATATTTGGTACAGCTGTGATTAAATATGGTGCCGGCGATGAGAAGCCCTGAAAATCCCAAAAGTGGCAAATATTTCCACTGCTGGTGAGAACAGTACAGCATAAGAATAGCATCACAGGGGTGTAGGGTGTATAGTGCTTTCATAATGAGCACCATAACATTGCATCAGAAAATGCAACGGGTCTCACAGAGAAAAAACCCTCCTTGAATGTCCCTGAAATTGACACTTGGCCAAATTTTTGGAAAATTCAGCCCCGTGTGTATGTCAAACACTTCCATCAAGTATAAACTGTTGAATCATATAAATGTATACTGGCTGAGCAGCTTTGGGAAGCAAGCGAAAATATTTTTTAATTAAGCTAGTAATTATATCTCATAAATGATTCATGAGGATGAAAATACAATACAGATATTAAAAGAACTCAAAGCTCGTTGACAGTTGGTGTCTGAATTAATGCCACGCTTGGGACAAAATGGCAAACAACATAAAAGCCTTTCTAAGCACATATATGCAACAAAAAAACTGTTTATGTAATTGCTTTAAGATACATTTCTTACAATCAAATGACAGTTGTAGTTAAATTGATTATTATTTCTTTATTTTCACAGTTGCTGGAACTCAAGCCTCTCAAACTAATCAAGTTCTGATCATTCTCAGCTATTTGTTTCAAAATGTGCAAGCAAATGATGCTGAAGATTCTTTGCCCTTGGAAGCAAAAGTTTGGTTTGAAAATTTGCAACATGACATGAAGTAAAACTACAACCATTTTTATTGACTATCTGCCAAGCTGCTTAACAAGTAAAATGGGAAAATGGTCAACTTATTGTGCATAGTTTGTTGGCTTGGATTTGTAAATAATCTTAGTACTTCCAAACAAATCTTCAATTTGACCAATTAAATAGCAATACTTTACACAAATAATTTAAGTCGAGAAAAGTAATTTTCCATTAAAGCCAATCACCACATGCATAGAGGAAAGAGTTGTACTCATTCTGTCAACATTTTTAAATCCGATTATTTATTCCACAAATTGCAAAGCTCATGAAACATGCTGCCCAAAACATATATCAAAATACATTTAACTTAACAACTGGGAAAAACTAACAGAGGACACAAATAAAAAAATTGCTGATGCCAAATTTTGCAAGTTCCAATGTGTCATTTCACTGACAATCTTATCTGCTACCTTTATTTTCTGAGAAAAGCAGCACCTACTTTGAAATGTAAATTTTAATGACAACCAAGCAGCATTAGTCAATGGCATAATTAATTGGTACATCAATATGTTTTGGTGGAAAGAGGAATGTCTTACAACCAAGTTACAGCCAATTTCCAATTGTGGTTCTACCATCAGCGTATATGTGAATGCTCCAATGACTTCCCATTAAGCATGAAAAAATGGCAATTCAAATCACACAAAGCTATTTCTGTTGGCTCAAACTGCTGCAGAAAAAAATATGTTGCAGTCAACTGGCTGTCAATTGAAGGATGGTATTGGCATATGGGACCATAGAGCACCTAAAGAGGCCAGAAGAGATAGTCCAAAAATGGATTCACAACCCATTGTTAAAATAGAGCATGCAAGATGACAATATTAGTTTAAAAATGATGAGGAATTTACGTATGGAATATCATTATAAAATAAAGCAGAGACTAAATGACTTGAGGTCTTAACATGAACCTTCCTATTTCCTTCTGAGCCCCTGTCACCACAACCAACACCACGCACCCCCGCCAACAACAGGGAGAGGGTCACATGGGGGGTGGTTAGTTGATAATAATGTAAAACCTAATCCTAATTTGCCATACATGTGATTATGATTTCACTGTGCTTGTTTTGATGGCATTGGAGCAATTTATTTTGGACAGGCAGGTTTCCAACGATGTGATAAACACAGTAGCTGCAGGGAGCATGAGGAGCCAGATATATGTTTTTCTAACAAGAGGTCTGTCCAGTTATGCCTCCACTGTAGTTGCTTTTCCATCAGATCGCACAATACTTACATGACTACCTCTCCATGTAATCCAAAGCTCCTCCTCCCTCCCATCAAACAGTCCCACTTTGGGCCTTCTAACCATGGTTTAAAATTCTAGCAGATGGCCTGCCTTTAATCTTCTTGTTGAGCAGGGAGGAAGCAGTATCCTGCTTTGAGATTTAGTAAATGCTCCGCCTTTGTATTAGTTCTAAGTTTTCATTTCACAGGCATGTATTTGTATTCATTGGACACCAAATATCTGTTTTAAGGCCAAACATGGAATACTGCACCCAAAACATCTTAAGCTGTGAGAAAATTAGAATTTAGTATCTTTCAGTTTATGTAGCCATGCAACTGTCAATGTTAATAATTTTCTGCCTTGACATTATCACTGTTGCAGCTGAGTGCGAAGAATAATCAAGCAGCTGGGATTTCAGCTATTACTCCAAGAGTAAAGTGCTTGCAAGGCTAATAGCAAATGTTTTCCATTTTCATAAATATAAAGTTATGCTGGATATTGCAATTGTGTTTTAATTAGAAGGCAAATCATTCAAAGTGAAAAGAATAGGGGTAAAAATCTGATAAATCAAATAATCTCTACTGTTAAAGTGGGCAACATTCAATAAACAAAGAATATGTTCATAATTCAGATTGTTTATCTGCAAAATAGAGGAATACTGATGATCTGTGCCATTTGCATATTCACCTCTGCAGCGCCATACGTATCTCCTCAAATCTTCTATATCTGATTAATATCAGCAAACTGCAAATGGGGTCAAAGCAAGTCTTCAGGGTTATCAGACTTTGTCTCAGCTTTCAAAAATAGCAAAGTTTTCTTGATGCCACTTTGGAATACATTTTTATGCTTGATGCCCTCCCCCTGGAATTGCCATTCATTGTCCACAAAAGTTTAGTTACTTTATGATTAAAAAAAACATGTATGTGCTTCTGACAGCCCCAGATGATTTTCACTTTAGGTGATATCATTAATGGAGATGTCACGTAACATCACGAAATCATCTTGAGAGAATTTTTCTTGAAGTGTTCATTCAAATTTCATTTTTTTTCAAAAAATTTCAAATGTCTGCTTATATTTAACACTAAACTACAATACTACACTACACCAGTAATAATATCTCTAAGTCAGAGAACTGTCACTGACTGCAATCTCAAGAATTAAACAGTTGGGGACAGCAGGGCATAGGATAATGTCACTTTGCGGACAGATGCATGATTAGATTAGATTAGCTTCCCTTTAGTGTGGAAACAGGCCCTTCGGCCCAACAAGTCCATACCGCCCCGGGTCCCTAGCGCTGTGAGGCTGCAGTGCTAACCATTGAGCCACCATGGCTGGATACTGATGTCGAACACTGAAATAAATACTGCGGAAGAAAGATTAAAAATTTAGCACAACTACTAGACTTCCAGAAAATTATATTCTGTTTGTAAAATTTCCAATTTTACTGGAAAGTTCACCTTATTTATGGATTTCTGAAAATTGGAAGTAGTATTTTAGCACTGGAGTTTTTTTTTCCATCAACACAATTTAAATGACAACTGTTCAAATCAAAATGTACTTAGTTATGTACATAAGAATCAGACTTGTGCACAGGCGCTTGTAGCCAGATTGTGGCTACTTACCTTAAAATAAAAGGATCAGATCATTTTGCAGCAGATCATCATTATTAATCACAGTAGCTAATCCTGCCTCTGCACCTCGCCCAATGTTTTAAGCTCACTCTTAAGCCTGAATCATTAAGTCTACATTTCTCAGGTATCACCTTTAATTTCCATTTTCGCAGAGCTTGTTCAACTTGAAGAACAAAAATCTAAATGAACTGCAGCTATACATTTCAACAATTTTATTGGCCTATTCTGAACTGAAGTGTATTGGGAAGTTTGATGGTGAAAGAGTTAGAGGAATGTAAAAGGGTGTAAATTAAGATATGAAATAGAGACAATGGGTCCAGTCTGGATACAGTAGGATAAGTTGGAAGATGTACAGGTGGGTCCCTGTCAGGTTGGAAAAATTGTCTGGGGCTTTGAACAGAGTTGTGAGGGGTGCTGTAGGGGCAGGAGTAGCACCTCCCTTGATTGCAGGGAAAGATATCGGGTGTGGTGGGGTTGGTGGAGAGTGTGGAGCGGACAAGGGATTTGTGGAGTGAGTGGTTCCTACGAAAAACAGATAGGGGTAGGGGGGAAAATATCTCTTTGGCGGTGGGGTTGGATTGTAGGTGGCAGAAGTGGCAGAGGATGATATGCTGGATGCAGAGGTTGGTTACGTGGTTATGCGAGGATCAGGGGTCTCTATCCTACTTTTGTTGGGGGAGGGTGAGGGCAGAAATGCAGGAAATGCAAGAGGTGTCATGAATCAATGGAGGAGGGGTGTTGTGATCCTTGAAATAGGGGGACATCTGGATGTCTGGGATTGGAGTGCTCCATCTTGGGAGTAGATGCAGCAGAAGCAGAGGAATTGAGAGTATGGGATCGCATTCTTGCAGGAGGGAGGGTGAAATGAGGCATTTGATGGTGTGGTCAGGTTTGGAACAGAGAGAGCAGATTTTGATGGTGAGGTTGAAGGTGGGTTGTTGAAATGACAAGAAACAGGGAGGTCAGGGTCATTCCTACTGTCATGGTGGAGTTGTAGAAACAAGCAAGGAAGCATTTGTGGAATTCGGCCCTCGTGGAACAAATGGATCAAATAGCAGTGAGGGAACATTTAGGAGGCAATTTATGAATATTGTATTGCAAGGCTTAGGATGGTCTTGATGAATGACATGCAAGAGCTGACTTTAATGTGACAAGAACACAGCAGTGCAGTGCACAGGGTGACAGGGAACAAGACACAAAATCAGAAACTGCTGGAGAAACTCAGGAAGTCCAGCAGTTTCTGGGAAGAGAAGTCAGAGTCAACGTATCAGGTCCAGTGACACTTCTTCAGAATCTGACTCTACTTTCACTCTATAGATGCTGTCAGAACTGGCTGTGTTTCTCCACCAATTTGTATTTTAGGTTCAGATTTGCAGCATCCATTGTTCTCTTATTCTAATCAGAAGAGAGTGGCATAAAAAATAGAATTTAAAATGTAGGCCCCTCCAAAGAGGTTTAGGCACAGTCAAGGTATATTCCCTCGAACTGAAAACAACTTAAACAACCAATCCAAAGTTCCTTGCATGACAAAGAAAAAGTATGCATTTGATGGGTGTAAGGCAGATATATAATTTAGAATCAACAGGAATAGCAAAGGTTTAGGAGGGACATGAGAAAACAAACACGAGTGGCAAAGAGGAACTATGTGAGAAGACTAGCAGATGACAGAAACAGAACTTCCACAATGGATAAAGCAAGAGTGTATTAGCTTCGAGACCAAAAAGGGGATTTATACATGGAGGCAAGGCCATGGCAAATGTTAATTAATGTTTTGTGTCATTTTTGTTCAAGAATAGGATGCTGGCCAATCTCTGTCATTAGAATTTTCAAAATAAATAGTCAAATGTCTAGGATATATTAAGCACTTTTAGTGTCGACTAGGCACCAGAATTAGATCAGATACATCTGAAGATTTTGAAGGAAGGAAGTGAGCGCTGAAATTGTGTGGGGGCACTAGCCATAATCTATCAGTGTTTCCCCAGACTTGTGGAGGTGCTATAAGACTAGAGAATTGCAAAAAATTACTATCTTGCTTGAGAAAGGTCTGAGGATAATATAAGCAATTATAGCACAGATAGTTTAACCCACTATGGACAGAACCAATGTGATATACAAGATTCCATGCAAGGACAGTGACAAACATTGCATAGGATGGACAGGAAGTAAACTGGCCACAAGGATACATGAACACCAACTAGCAACAAAAAGATAAGACCAATGCTCACTCATGTCCATTCACACGGACAGGGAGAATCACCAGTTGAGTTGGGACAACATCAGGATGCTACGGCAGGCCAAAAAGAGACAAGCACGGGAATTTCTAGAGGCCTGGTTCTCCATCAAAACGGCCATGAATTCGACACATAGAATTAGACTCTTCATACACACTACCGCGAAGAAAATCCGAAATGAGGTAACTAATTCCAACGGACCCCAGAGTTTAAATGCCAAGCAGGAGAACACAACAGTGATTCATCGGAGGCTGCACTGATGACGTTACCCAACAGGGTAACAAAACATCTGCAAACTAACAAAACAGCTCAGCAAGCAAACCAACCACAGCATCTATGATCCGAGCTAGAAATCTACTCAAGAACCTTAGTTTAACTTCAGTAATGGGGAAACATCTGGAAATAATTATTTGGGATAGAATCAGTAAACACATGGAAAATGACAAAATGAATAGAAAGAGTCAGTACAAATTTCTAAAGAGGATATCGTATTTAATTAATTTGTTGGATTCACATAAAGATGCAGTAGTCCACTAACTTTGCAGTAATCAAATTTTAGGTTTTTCCATGTCTTTGGTATCTCCACTGCAACGTCCTTCTGAATAACTATCTCATCTAATCTGACTACATATACAATCCATCTAATCTCTCAATTTATTCCCAGTGTCAAAGAAGGTATCTCTAACAGCATTAATGTCCTGTTACTTTCTCTGCTCCATCCACATCAGACAAGAATAAAATAATATCATGTGAGACCAGGCTATAAAAAACAGGGACGTCAGTCACAAAAAAGTTTGTAACAGAGAATGGTGTTGTAGGTATCACAGTGACATGCTGAAAGTGAAATAGAGAAATAGTAGAGCAGCAATTGCCTTGGGTTATGTGCTTGTCACAAGGAAACCTTGAAAGACCACTCAAAATGGAAAGCTGGATGAAGCATATAGTGATTAACTGTACTAAAGTGACATATAAATTATTCACAAGAAACATTGAAGCGTGGTGTCATCAAATAGAAATCCAGAATTAATGTAGAACATGGAACATCTGGATAAAGATTACACTTCTGCAGCTGTGTCATCTGCGGGAAGATAACGCAGTCTGAGTCAGAAGAGTAGACTCTTTCAAGATCAAGTTCTAGCTAGTAATTAAAGAATGACTACTGCCATAATTTTGCAAACTAATATTAAGATATCTGCTTTGTGTGTGTCGAGCTGAATGCACTGGGATATTAGCACAGAAACAGTATCTTACAATCCAAGCATGTCAAAATTCTGGTTGAACAGTCAACAGGAAATCTGTTCATCCTCAAACCATGTGAGCTCTCCACTGCATTTGATTTGCTTTTCCTATATGATATTGCATGTATTGCTGTTTTAAAGAAATTGTTGAGGACCATTTATTTTGAATACTAATGTATCAACTGAAACAGTGGGTAGAAATATGAAACATTAATGTGAATATTCAACATTACACATGAATGTAATTAACATTCGTGCACTGACTTAATTTCACAGTTTTGTGCTTCAGGTTTATTTTGTTGTTTGTTCAGAGTTCTGCTTTTTGTTCTTATTCTCTACCTATTTCTCCAATTTCTTTCAAATGCCTAAAAGTATTCCTTAAAGTTTTCTCTGTGATCATGATGCCGTTAGCAATTTTTTAAACTTGATTTTGCATATTCCTGTCTTGAATCTTATGGTAAACTATTTACATCAGAGTCACAAACAGAAAAGTAATTTTTAAGAAAAATAGTTGTTCCATGAGTTGCAAAACAAAGTTGTTATCAGAAATTTCCACAACTGTTTTTGATTTCATGATTTAATACGAAAAAGCTGATGCAGTTTTGAACTTGGGCCCCAGTGGATTCCAGAATCTAAAAATAGATTATTGTGCTCTTACTTTATCATTTTATGACAAAAATAATATTGCAGTAACTGATCTCTTTTTACATTTTATGATCTTTTTACATTCACAATGGAATTGCAGCTAAGTGACCTATTCCTGCTACTGAAGTACTGCGATCTCAATAAAAAAACATTATGCTAGGAAACTAAGACACATTACTGTCATGAATTTATGCTTAATTTCATTTATAACTTTCACTTCTGAATTAAAACTTGCAGATTTCAGTATTGTCCTTGATGTTAGCTGCTTCCCATGAGAAGGTGAGTTGCTCACAAAATTGATGCAAAATTTATTAACGTAACAAAAAGAGGTGCAGAAAATTAACCTTGCTCGGTCATTATGCATAACCACATGCCATTGGCGTAAATGTTTTGCTGCAGTTAGCAGTATAATGTTGTTGATAATCAATAGAAAGTAGAGTGACAGTGGCCAAATGTTTCCCCTGCATCCCCTGGAAATCAGAAGTTATGGAAACATGAGGGTATAGTTTGGCAGAAAATAACATGCAACCTCGATAACAGGAATTGACACAGTGTCCTTCCCATCAATTAAAAATAGCTATTTGTCCATATGCATTATCTACTCAAGTGAGTAGATTTTTACAGCATTTGAAACAGGAAAAATAAAATATCAGTTTATAACTAATAGAAACAATACATAGTCAGGCGCTAAAGAAAATTAAATTATTCTGATGTATAGCTAATGTTTCTCCGAATAATCAAGGCAGTAAAAAATTTCAATACATGAATAGTGAAAGCCAATTTTGTGAATTTGGGTTTTGAAATATTTTTAAAAATAATAATAGAGAAATATGACACCAGGTTAGTTAAAAATAAACATGCAACTCAAAAGTTTCAACACAAGTAATAAGATTTCAGATTTATTGCAGGTATATAAAAGTACAGTGAAAATGTTTTCTCATGTGAAAAATGCAAGTGTCGCCATCCTCCAGTGCCATCTTGAGACACTGAATGTTGGTGGCACGGTGGCTCAGCAGTGGTTAGCACTGCTGCCTCACAGCGCCAGGGGCTCAGGTTCGATTCCATCCTCAGGCAATTGTCTATGCGGAATTTGCACATTGACGACATGGGTTTCCTCCCACAGTCCAAAGATGTGCAGGCTAGGTGGATTAGCCATGGGAAATTGCCCGTAGTGTTCAGGGATGTTTCGATTAGGTCTGTTATAGAGGGATGGGTCTGGTTGGGATGCTTTGAGGGTTGACGTGGATTTGTTGGGCTGAAGGGCCTGTTTCCACACTGTAGGGATTCTAAGATGATGCAAGATTTTACTACAATTGAGTTCATCTTTCCCTCTTCTCCTTGTTACCCTCTGTTACTCCTCCATTTGTTTTGCTTGACATCAGCTAGGGTCTCCATAACGGGCTTCAGGGTCATGGTTATGGGCTCACGTCCACCATCTCTCCCAAAAGACTGCGTCTGAGCTACACCCATGGGCCTGGTCTCACACCTCCCTGTTCCTCCTCCGATGTTCCTCCAGATTCTGGCTCTGTGCTCTTCCACCACCACGCAGAAGCCTCTGCAACATCAGTGCTAAAGCCAGCCATGGATCTGGGGTTGTGCAGGGCCTAGCTCCGACTGATCCCTTGTGGAAAAAAAAATCGCAGAAAGACAATAATGTTTTCTCATTTTGAGGCTGTGTTTCTTTTTCACGGAGTTGCATGGTATGTGCCCTGTTATGTTAATGTGGTGAGGCTGCCAATTATAACGCCAATGGGCAAAGGTTGAACTGGGAACATTGAACATGCAATGACATCTTCATGAAAGGACATTAAAATGAAAGCCTGGAGAAGCAAGCAGCAGGCTACAGCTGCCGAGGTTGTCTTTTAAATGATTAATTTTGCTGATCACTTTTTGGGCTGAGGAGGACAGAATCTCAGCTGCATAGAAATGAGGCGCGATTTGCTAGTAGTGAAGTGCAAGTACATGGGCATAAGTAAATTGTTGCTTAACAGCAACACTTAAAACTTGCTAACCCCCAATACTGAGATTCAGATTTATGCAATCATTCTGTAATTTCTCAATTCCACACCTCTCATAGGCTGGGAAAGTTCTCCACAATATTTATCTCATCTCTATATCATTTTTCTGCCTATTTGTACATAGGCACAGCTAGGTTAATGCCTCTTCTCGATGGGAGGCAATAATCTAGTGGTATTGTTACTATAATCGAGAGACCCAGATAATATTCTGGGGGCCCACGTTTGAATCCCACCATGGAAGATAGCATAGGTTGAATTCAATTATTCTAACCAATCTGAATTGAAAATTCTAATAGTGATCCAGAAACCATTGTTGGCTGTCAAGAAACAAAAAATCTGTTTTACTAATGCCCTATTTTAAAGGAAGTAAACAGCTGTCCTTACGTGTTCTGGCCAACTTGTGACTCCAGACTCACAGCAGTATGGCTGATTTCTTAAACAACTTAGCAAGCCACTCAGTTGTATCAAACTCCGGGATGTCAAAAAAAACTGAATGGATTACATGGCATCAACTACCACACCAGAACAACAGCCCTGTTGACCCTGCAACGTCCTCCTTGACAATATCTGACAGCTGGTGCCGAAATTGGGAGAGCTATCCTGCAGACAAGTCAGGCAAAAGCCCGACTTTGTTATTATCATCAAATCAAGCCTTGAAACATCCCAAACAATGTCATTCCCATCCCTGAATATGATGGCAAGTCCAACCTAGCAGAACTGGTGGCACAGCGCTAGACAGTTGAGACGAAGTTGGCTTACGAGCCCTGAACATTGACTCTTGAACCAATGAAGTCTCATGACAACAGTTCAAAGGTGCAAAGAAATCTCCCTCTGATTACCATGTATTGCCTCCGAAGCCCCACCTCGTCTGATGATTCAGTCCACCTCCATGTTGAGCAGCACATTGAGGAAAGACTGAGGATAGCAATGGTACAAAATGCACTCTGGGTATGGGATTTCAAAGTCCTCCACTGAGAGTGTCTTGGAGCGCCACGACGAACCAAGCTGATTGAGTCCTAAAGGAGACAACTGCTAAACTGGGTCTGCAGCAGCTAGTGAGTGAACAAACATGAGGGTAAAACGTACTTAACCTCATCCTCAACAATCTGCCTACCACTGATGCACCCAGCCATGACAGCATCAAAAGACTGACCACCACATAGTTCTTGTGGAGATGAAGTCCCATGTTCACAGTGAAAATACTCTCCAATGTGATGTCTGCCATGATCACCATGCCAACTCCAATAGGATTCACACAGATCTAGCAGCTCAGGACTGGACATCCAAGTAGTCCATCAGCAGCAGCAGAATCTTGCTCCAACATATTCTGAACGCTCAATGTATTGCAACGCTTCCACATTATTATTAACCAGCAAGCTAAGAGATCAACCCTACTTTAATGAATAGTCCAGGAATGCAAGTCAGGAGTGACATCTGACATACCTAATAATGGTGAAACAACAAAATAGGGCTATGTATGTGCTAAATAGCATAAGCAGTGAAAGGTAGAACAAAATTATCCCAGATCAGATCAGATCCAAGTTCTGAAATCCTGTCATATCCAGTTGTTCATAGGGTGGACAGGCAAACAACTCATTGGAGGAGGACAATGTAAAAATACCCATGTACTCAATAATGGAAGGTCCCAGGACAATAATGTCGAAGATAACACTGAAAAATGTGTAACAATCTTCAGCTGAAAGAGCTGGGTGGCAATCCACCTTGGCCTCCTCCAGCCATCCACAGCATCACACAAATACCAGTTCTCAACCAAATCAATTCATTCTAAGTGAGGCTGGATGCACTAGGTATTTCAAAGTCTATGGACGCTGATAACATTCTAGCAATAGACTTGAGGCTTGTGATTCAGAATTTGCTGCACACCTGAGCTAAATTGTCCCAGTTCAATGGCATGTACCCAACAATGTGGAAGACTGCCCATCTATGTCCTATATATAGAAGGGAAGACAAATATAACCAGCAAATCTACTCTCCATTATCAGAAAATGATGGATAGTGTCATCAACAATGCTGTCAAACTGCAGTGGCTTATCAATAACCTGTTGCAAATGCAGAATTTGGCATCCTCCATAGCCATTCAGCTTGAAATCTGATGAAAGCCTTTTATTTAAATATGAACAAGAGAGTTGCATTCCAGAGGTGGGAGTGATGGCCCTTGACATCTAGGAGGTACTTGACGAAGTGCAGCAACAATAAGTCCGAACAAAACTGGAATTAATGGGAATCAGAAGAAAACTCTCCGTTGATTAGAGACATATGTGCTACAAAGGAAAATGTGTGCGATAGCTGCAGGTCAGTCATCTTAGTTCCAGGGTAGTTCCGTGAGAATTCATTAGGGAAGTGTCCTTGGCCCAAACATCTTCAGCAACTTTATCAATGATCTTCCTTCCATCATAAAATCGGAAATAGGGATTTTGTCTGGAGATTGCACAATGTTCAACACAATTTGTGACTCCACAGACAGTCAGGCAGTCCATGTTCAAATGCAGCAAGGCATCGACAACACTTAGGTCTAGGATGACAAGCAGCAAATGATATTCAAACCACTACAAATGTCAGGTAATGGCCATTCTCAAAGACAGAATCAAACCATCACCCCTGGATAATCAAGTGTGGAGCTGGATGAACACAGCAGGCCAAGCAGCATCTCAGGAGCAAGATGCTGCTTGGCCTGCAGTGTTCATCCAGCTCCACACTTTGTGAGGTTGGATTCTCCAGCATCTGCAGTTCCCATTATCACCCCTGGATAATCAATGGCATCATGATCACTGAACCCACCTCCCAGCCAACAATAAAGATCCTGGGATTACCATTGACTACAAGTTGAACTGGACTTGCGATATAAGTGCTGTGGCTAGAAAAGTAGGTCAGAGGTTAGGAATTCTTCATTGAGTACCTCACCATGTGACTCCCTATACCCGTCCACCGTCTATAAGGCATAAGTCAGGAGTGGGATGAAATACAAGAGAGGGAGTAGTTTTCTCCTGATTCTCATTAATTCCAGTTTTGCTAGGACTCATTGTTGCTGCACTTTGTCAGCTACATCCTGGATGAGTGTAGCTCTAACGACACTCAAGAAGCTTGCTACCATCATGAAGAAAGCAGCCACAGAGGTAGTAATCTTCCAAGAATTATTAGATTCAAGAAAGGTCCTAGAAGATAAGAAAACAATCAATCTAACACATGTATCTAAAAAGTAAAAGAGACTGAAAGAAGCAGGTAACTATAGACCAATTAGCTAAACATCTATTTTTAGAATATGTTAGAGTATATTATAGAAGATATCATGGCAGAACATCTCGAAATATATTCTATAATTAAGCAGAATCAGCATTGCTTCAAGAAGAGAAAGTCATCCCTGACAAAGTTCCTCAAATTTTATGAGGAGCAATGAAGCAGGGTAGATAATAGGTTAGTAGTCCATATAATACGTTGGATTTTCGAATACATTGATAAGGTACCACAGGTTGTACAATTTAATAAGATCCCACGATGTTGGTGTTAGTACATTAACAGGAACAGAGGATAGGCTAACTAGTAGAAGTCAGAAAGTTAGGATAAGGGTGCATTTTCGGATCGCAACCTGTAACTAGAGGTGTATCAATGGGATCTATGCTGGGGTCAGAATTATTTAAAAAATACATGACTGACTTTCATGAGCAAAGTGAATGTACAATAGCTATTCTTGCAGATGAAGGATGAATTAAGGTGGGGAGTAAGATACAAAGAGTTTCTTGAGGGATATGGACGAGCTATATGAGTGGCAAAACTTGGCAGATGGAATATCACATGGAAAAACATAACATTATGCACTCAGACAAGAAGCATAATGAAGATGAATATTATTTAAATGGAAAGGAACTATAAAATGTCATGAAACAAGGCATTTGGGAGTCCTTGTCCATGAACCTCAGAAACTAACATCCAATTCTAGCCAGTAAGAGGGAAGACAAATAGGATACTGGTCTTCATTTCAAAGGGAATGGATTGTAAAAGTAGGGGAGTTTTGTTCAAAATGTACAAGGCACAACTCAGATCATTGATAAAGGGAACTGCAGATGCTGGAGAATCCAAGATAACAAAGTGTGGAGCTGGATGAACACAGCAGGCCAAGCAGCATCTCAGGTGCACAAAAGCTGACATTTTGGGCCTAGACCCTTCATCAGAGAGGGGGATGGGGAGAGGGAACTTGAATAAATAGGGAGAGAGGGGGAGGCGGACCGAAGATGGAGAGAAAAGAAGATAGGTGGAGAGAGTATAGGTGGGGAGGTGGGGAGGGGATAGGTCAGTCCAGGGAAGACGGACAGGTCAAGGAAACGGGATGAGGGGGTAGGTAAGAAACGGAGGTGCGGCTTGAGGTGGGAGGAAGGGATGGGTGAGAGGAAGAACAGGTTAGAGAAGCAGAGGCAGGCTGGGCTGGTTTTGGGATGCAGTGGGGGGAGGGGAAGAATTGGGCTGGTTTGGGGATGGAGGAGGGGAAGGGGAGATTTTGAAGCTTGTGAAGTCTACGTTGATACCATTGGGCTGCAGGGTTCCCAAGTGGAATATGAGTTGCTGTTCCTGCAACCTTCGGGTGGCATCCTTGTGGCACTGCAGGAGGCCCATGCTGGACAGGTCGTCTGAGGAATGGGAGGGGGAGTTGAAATGGTTCGCGACTGGGAGGTGCAGTTGTTTGTTGCGAACCGAGTGGAGGTGTTCTGCAAAGCGGTCCCCAAGCCTCCGTTTGGTTTCCCCAGTGTAGAGGAAGCCACATTGGGTGCAATGGATACAATATACCACATTGGCGGATGTGCAGGTGAGCATCTGCTGGATATAGAAGGTCTTCCTGGGGCCTGGGATGGGGTTGAGGGAGGAGGTGTGGGGGCAAGTGTGGCACTTACTGCAGTTGCAGGGCAAGGTGCCGGGTGTGGTGGGGTTGGAGGGGAGTGTGGAGCGGACAAGGGAGTCGCGGAGAGAGTGGTCTCTCCGGAAGGCAGACAAGGGTGGGGATGGAAAAATGGCTTGGGTGGTGGGGTTGGATTGTAGATGGCGGAAGTGTCAGAGGATGGTACGTTGTATCCGGAGGTTGGTGGGGTGGTATGTGAGGACGAGGGGCATCCTCTGGGGGCGGTTGTGGTGTGGGCGGGGTGTGAGGGATGTGTTGCGGGAAATGCGGCAGATGCGGTCAAGGGTGTTCTCGATCACTGCGGGGGGGAAAGTTGCGGTCCTGGAAGAACGTGGACATCTGGGATGTGCAGGAGTGGAATGCTTCATCGTGGGAGCAGATGCGGCAGAGGCGGAGGAATTGGGAATAGGGGATGGAATTTTGCAGGAGGGTGGGTGGGAGGAGGTGTATCCTAGGTAGCTGTGGGAGTCAGTGGGCTTGAAATGGACATCAGTTTCTAGCTGGTTACCTGAGATGGAGACTGAGAGGTCCAGGAAGGTGAGGGATGTGTTGGAGATGGCCCAGGTGAACTTGAGGTTGGGGTGGAAGGTGTTGGTAAAGTGGATGAACTGTTCAAGCTCCTCTGGGTGCAAGAGGCGGTGCCAATACAGTCATCAATATAACGGAGGAAGAGGTGGGGTTTGGGGCCTGTGTCGGTGCGGAAGAGGGACTGTTCCACGTAACCTACAAAGAGGCAGGCAGAGCTTGGGCCCATGCGGGTACCCATGGCCACCCCCTTTGTCTGTAGGAAATGGGAGGAATCGAAAGAGAAGTTGTTGAGGGTGAGGACGAGTTTGGCTAGGCGGATGAGGGTGTCGGTGGAGGGGGATTGGTCGGGCCTGCGGGACAGGAAGAAGCGGAGGGCCTTGAGGCCATCTGCGTGAGGAATACAGGTGTATAGGGACTGGACGGCCATGGTGAAAATGAGGTGTTGGGGGCTGGGGAATTTGAAGTGCTGGAGGAGGTGGAGGGCGTGGGTGGTGTCACGGACGTAGGTGGGGAGTTCCTGGACCAAAGGGGAGAAAATGGAGTCTAGATAGGTGGAGATGAGTTCGGTGGGGCAGGAACAGGCTGAGACAATGGGTCGACCGGGCAGGCAGGTTTGTGGATTTTGGAAAGGAGATAGAAGTGGGCTGTGTGGGGTTGGGGAACAATGAGGTGAGAGGCTGTGGGAGGGAGGTCCCCTGAGGTGATGAGGTCATGGATGGTGTTGGAGGTGATGGTTTGGTGCTCGGGGGTGGGGTCATGATCAAGTGGGCAGTAGAAGGAGGTGTCGGAGAGTTGGCGTTTGGCCTTAGCGATGTAGAGGTCAGTGCGCCACTGTAGCGCTGCGCCACCCTTGTCTGCGGGTTTGATGGTGAGGTTGGGGTTGGAGTGGAGGGAGTGGAGGGCTTCCGGTTCTGCAGGGGAGAGGTTGGAGTGGGTGAGAGGGGTGGAGAGGTTGAGGCGGTTGATGTCTCAACGGCAGTTGGAGATGAAGAGTTCGAGGGAGGCTAGGAGGCCTGGGGGTGGTGTCCAGGAGGAGGACTTGTGTTGGAGGAGGGTGAAGGGGTCAGTGGAGGGAGGGTTAGGCTCCCAGTCAGTGAAGTAAGCGTGGAGGCGAAGGTGGCAGAAAAACTGATCGATGTCCAAACGTGACTGGTATTCGTTGATGTGTGGGTGGAGGGGGACAAAGGTGAGCCCCTTGCTTAGGACTGAACGTTCGTCCTCAGTCAGTGGGAGGTCTGGGGGGATGGTGAAGATGCGCAGGGCTCAGTGTGGCTGTCGACTCTGGGGTTGCTGGCTGTGGAGGCTGTGGGCAGGGTTCCGTCAGCGGCGTCGGCTGAGGGCGGGGTTCCGTCGGCGGCGTTGGCTGAGGGCGGGGTTCTGTCAGCATCGGCTGTGGGTGGAGCGGAGTGGGCGGCAGCCGCAGCAGTGAGGGTGATTTGTGTGGTGTTGGATCTGGAAGTGGAGGCGTTGACTGCAGCAGCGGTCGCGTACACGGTCACGGAAGTGACGTCATCAGTGGAGTCACCGGCCGTGGCCCTCCGCTTCTTCCTGTCCCACAGGCCCAACCAAACCCCCTCCACCGACACCCTCATCTGCCTAGCCGAACTCGTCCTCACCCTCAACAACTTCTCTTTCGATTCCTCCCATTTCCTACAGACAAAGGGGGTGGCCATGGGTACCCGCATGGGCCCCAGCTATGCCTGCCTCTTTGTAGGTTACGTGGAACAGTCCCTCTTCCGCACCTACACAGGCCCCAAACCCCATCTCTTCCTCCGTTATATTGATGACTGTATTGGCACCGCCTCTTGCTCCCCAGAGGAGCTTGAACAGTTCATCCACTTTACCAACACCTTCCACCCCAACCTCAAGTTCACCTGGGCCATCTCCAACACATCCCTCACCTTCCTGGACCTCTCAGTCTCCATCTCAGGTAACCAGCTAGAAACTGATGTCCATTTCAAGCCCACTGACTCCCACAGCTACCTAGGATACACCTCCTCCCACCCACCCTCTTGCAAAAATTCCATCCCCTATTCCCAATTCCTCCGCCTCTGCCGCATCTGCTCCCACGATGAGGCATTCCACTCCCGCACATCCAGGATGTCCACATTCTTCCAGGGCCGCAACTTTCCTCCCCCGCAGTGGTCGAGAACGCCCTTGACCGTGTCTCCCGCATTTCTGGCAACACATCCTTCACACCCCTCCCCTGTCACAACCGCCCCCAGAGGATGCCCCTCGTCCTCACATACCACCTCACCAACCTCCGGATACAACGTATCATCCTCTGACACTTCCGCCATCTACAATCCAACCCCACCACCCAAGACATTTTTCCATCCCCACCCATGTCTGCCTTCCCGAGAGACCACTCTCTCTGCAACTCCCTTGTCCGCTCCACACTCCCCTCCAACCCCACCTCACCTGGCACCTTGCCCTGCAACCACAGGAAGTGCTACACTTGCCCCCACACCTCCTCCCTCACCCCCATCCCAGGCCCCAGGATGACCTTCCATATCAAGCAGATGTTCACCTGCACATCTGCCAATGTGGTATATTGTATCCATTGCACCCGGTGTGGCTTCCTCTACATTGGGGAAACCAAGCGGAGGCTTGGGGACCGCTTTGCAGAACACCTCCACTCGGTTCGCAACAAACAACTGCACCTCCCAGTCGCGAACCATTTCAACTCGCCCTCCCATTCCTCAGATGACATGTCCATCATGGGCCTCCTGCAGTGCCACAAGGATGCCACCCAAAGGTTGCAGGAACAGCAACTCATATTCCACTTGGGAATCCTGCAGCCCAATGGTATCAATGTGGACTTCACAAGCTTCAAAATCTCCCCTTCCCCCATTGCATCCCAAAACCAGCCCAGTCCGTCCCCTCCCCCCAATACATCCCAAAACCAGCCCAGCCTGTCTCTGCTTCCCTAACCTGTTCTTCCTCTCACCCGTCCCTTCCTCCCACCTCAAGCCGCACCTCCATTTCCTACCTACCACCTCATCCCGCTTCCTGGACCTGTCCATCTTCCCTGGACTGACCTATCCCCTCCCTACCTCCTCACCTATACTCTCCTCTCTCCCTATCTTGTTTTCTCTCCATCTTCGGTCCACCTCCCCTTCTCTCCCTATTTATTCCAGTTCCCTCTCCCCATCCCCTTCTCTGATGAAGGGTCTAGGCCCGAAACATCAGCTTTTGTGCTCCTGAGATGCTGCTTGGCCTGCTGTGTTCATCCAGCTCCACACTTTGTTATCACAACTCAGATCATGATTGGAACACTGTGGACCATTTTGGTCCCCTTGTCTAAGCAATAATATCGTGGCATTGCAGCGGCCCAAGGAAGGCTCACTAGGCTGATACCAGGTATGGAGGGGCCATTTTACATCCAATGATGATATATCAAGTAGTTTTGTCCTCTAACTTGTTGGATTTTAGAGGAATGATGGCAACTTTCTTGAACGTACAAGATTCTTAGGGGACTTGACAGGGAGGATGTGGGCAGGATTTGATCCCTTGTCATGAAGTGGTAGGTCCACTGGCCACAATCTCAGAATAAGTGGTCACAAAATTTAAGACATTGATGTGGAGGAATTCCTTCTATCGGAGGGTAGTGAATCTGCAGAATTCTTTACCACAGAAACCCTTGACCACAGAGGCTCGGTTGCCGAGTAAATTGAAGGCTAAGACAGGCAAATTTTATTCAAAGATAATCAAAGTTTAAAGGGGATGTTTGAAATGTATCCTTGGACACCGTGGACTGATGACATTGCAGAACAATTTAAAGCAACCAGAGAGCGAAATATAAAAGTCATATGTGGTTGTGCCCATTGTATTTCTCAGGTAATACTCAATTGAACAGAGCTAAACTAATTTGGAGCAATCACAGAACTATTTTGTGCTGATAGAACCAATATCAGGTTGAAATGAATTGTGCACATATCTAAATCCTATAAAAGTCTTTCCAAAGAGAACCGTGCCTTTGAACATTTCATAACTATGCAAAGATACTATAACAAGTCAATAAGAAGAAGTAATGAGGCACATGTCAAGTTGCATGCTCCATGCCTAAGGTTAACTTGGGAAGTAAATCCTGCAAAGATACTATAACAAGTCAATAAGAAGAAGTAATGAGGCACATGTCAAGTTGCATGCTCCATGCCTAAGGTTAACTTGGGAAGTAAATCCTGCAACGATCTGCCTGTTTTATTAAGTTTTATTCCTTTCTTATGTTCACACATGGGACATGGGTTTTGCTGGTTGGTCACTATTTATTGCCCATCCATAGTTGTCCTTTAGAAGTTAGTGGTGAGCTGTCTTCTTGAACTGCTGCAATCCACGTGCTTTAGATTAACCAACAATGTCCTTGGGGAGCGCATTTCAGGATTTTGAACTATTCCTAAGTGGCTTAGAGGGAAATTTGCTGGTATTCCCATGTATCAGTTGCTCTCTTCCGTCTAGATGGAAGTGTCATGGATTTGAAGGTGCTGTCCAAGCACCTTAGGTGAATTTCTGCAGTACATATTGTAGACAATACACACTGCTGCTTCTGAGCGTCACTAGTGGAGGGAGAGGATGCTTGTGGACGCTATGCCGCTTTACCCTTGATAGTGTTAAGCTTCTGGTGTGTATATACTTAATACATTCCCCCAAACTATAACAAGTTGATCGTTCCCTCGATCAATTTTCCTTGCCAAGTCCTTTGCTCATCTTACAGCTATCCTTAATTTTACACGATCTAAACTTTTAAACATTTTCTTATCATTTCCCCAGTCTAACTTGTTAATTTAAATTGTGAAAAAATGGTCCCAGCACAATCCTCATGGATCACTATTTTCCGCTTTCTGCCATGTAGCAGAGTAAGCATGGAGTTAAAACAATTTTTTTTTAAAAGCTGTTTTCTGTTTTTTCAAACAGCTTGTAATTTGTTCTATCATTGATTCCACATACTGCAATTTTAATGATACTTTGTCAAAGGCCTTTTGAAAATATAAAATAGTACTTTCACTAAGTTATCTTTACCTACCCATCATTATTTCTCAATATTATTCATTAAGCTCGGTCATACAAGACCCTCTATTCCATACAGACACAGTCATAGAGATCAACAGCACAGAAAAAGGCCCTTCAACCCATCGAAATAATGTGAACTGCAGATGCTGGAGAATCCAAGATAACAAAGTGTGAGGCTGGATGAACACAGCAGGCCAAGCAGCATCTCAGGAGCACAAAAGCTGACGTTTCAGGCCTAGACCCTTCATCAGAGTCTAGGCCCAAAACGTCAGCTTTTGTGCTCCTGAGATGTTGCTTGGCCTGCAGTGTTCATCCAGCTGCAGACTTTGTTATCCATTAATGATGTAAGTTATGGGATTTGTCATAATCGGCCCAGTGTGTTAAACAAGGAACTTAACCGGTTTCAAATGGTTGTTTTTTGGAACTTAGAATTAGAGTTGGCAGGAACAATCCCCAAAGCATTGCATTCGCTGAGAAGCATAATGATAACTTTTAACAACTGTCCCAATAATGATGTAAACTTCAATGTTAAAGTGCTATCAATTTGAACTCAGAAGCAATTCAGAAGCACTTGGCTGCTCTCGGCATCCTATGAAAAGAGTTTCACAAGGTTGTGCCTTTGGAATTTAGAAGAATGAGAGGTGATCTTAAGAAACATGGAGATCATGAGTGGACTCGACATGGCGCATTTTCTGAAGATGTTTTCCCTTACAGCAGAGACTAGAACCAAGGGACACAGTTTAGGAAGAAACAGTCTCACTTTTTAGACAGTGATGAAGAGATTTTTGTTTTCTTTCAGAAGGTCATTATTCTGTTCTCCAGAAAACAGTGGCGGCCAAGGCTGAGTGTGAATTTTGATGGACAAGCAAGTCAAAGATTGTGGAAATGGATAGGAAAGAAGAGCTGAGATCACAACCAGATCAGCTATTAGATTACAGAATGGCAGAAGCGTCAAAGGGTTGAATGTCCAACACTTGTTCCTAAATACAAAATTTCTACCATGATTTGACAAAGGTAATTTGGATTAATATTCATAGCACAACATATTGTAGTCCTTTGAAGAAGAAACACTTGCTGCAAATAAAGAGAGACCACTGTATATACTGTGCATACCAGGTCTTAAGCTAGTGTGTAAAACAAAAGAGTCTATGGTCCAGTGGATAAAGTATTGGCATGGATCGAACATTGGCTAGCTAACAGCAAACAGGCACAAACAGTTCATTTTTTAGTTGGCAAGATGTAACCACAAGGAGATCAGTACTGGGATCTCAACCTTTCGTGTCATTATACTAATGACTTAGATGAAAGTGGCAGCATGGTGGCTCAGTGGTTAGCACTGCTGCCTTATACATACAGGGACCGGGGTTCAATTCCAGCTTTGGGAGACTGACCGTGTGGAGTTTGCATATTCTGCCTATGTCTGAAAAGGTTTCCATCAGGTACTCCAGTTTCCTCCCTCAGATGAAAAATGTGTAGATGAGGTGGATAGACCTTGGGAAATGTGAAGTTACACAGATAGGGAACAAGGTGAGTCTAGGTGAGATGCTCTCCAGAGGGTTGGTGTAGGCTGAATGGCCTGCTTCCACACTGTGGGGATTCTATGAAAGAACTGAAGGTATGTTTGCTAAGTTTGCTTTGCCTCAAAGATAGTCAGGTAAGTAAGTTGTCAGGAGGACATAAAGGATATTGATGGGTGATGTGATTAATTAAAGATCTGGCAAATAGCATTAAATATGTGAACATGTTAATTTTGGCAGGAAGGATAAAAAGAATTATCATCTAAATGGCCAAAGAATGTCAAGCTCCAAGGTCCAGAGGGATCCAGGTGTCCTAGTGCATGAACAACAAAAATGAAGTATGCGCATGCAGAAAATGATAAGGAAAGTTAATCAAATAATAGCATTTATTGCAATGGGAATTGAATTCAAAAGTAGAGAGAATATGCTGAAGTTATACAGGGTACTGATGATATTGCACCAGGAGGATTGGTGATAATGGGAACTGCGGATGCTGGAGAATCCAAGATAATAAAATGTGAGGCCGGATGAACATAGCAGGCCCAGCAGCATCTCAGGAGCTCAAAAGCTGACCTCTCTGATGAAGGGTCTAGGCCCGAAACATCAGCTTTTGTGCTCTTGAGATGTTGCTGGGCCTGCTGTGTTCATCCAGCCTCACATTTTATTAACCAGAAGGATTGGTCTTTTTTTAAATGAAGCATATGTTGGAAGCTGAACAGAGAAGGTTTACCGCACTGATACCTGGAATGGGAGGGGTACCCTCGGAGCTTTGAAGTGACCAGACTGACACATACAGCATTCCAAAGTGTGGTGACAAATTACATACGGAAAGGATATTTCCTCCTTTGAGAGACTGCAGAACTATTTGTTCCATCTTAAAAATAAAGCCTTGCTCATTTAAAATAATTTTTTTCTGGGTATCGAGTCTTTGGAACGCTCTTCTGTGAAACGTAGTGGAAGGCAGACTTTTTGAATCTTTTGAAGACAGAGCTGGTTAGATTTGTGATTATTAAGGAAGTGAAAGATTATCATGGATAGGTAGGATTGAGGAGTAACTGGTCAGCCATGGTCTTAATAAATGGCAAAGCAGGCCTGACAGCCATTGTATCCTGACACCTGGGAGCTCCTCAACTCACCTTCATAATCTGCACCTGTCTACTCAACTTGACCTCAATACCCAACAATCAATCAGTCTTTTTATTATGACTGCACCCCAAACCTCAGCAAGTCCCCGACTACCAGTCCAACCACATGTCCAACATGTTCCAACTATTCCAGGATTGGAAAATTCTGGAATAAATGTCCAGTAGTGTCTAGTCAGGGAAGTCTTTGCAGGGAACAGTAATTAACTTGGAATTGTTGGTGACTGGAACTTTCAGGCAAAGACTTTCATTCAAATCACCACTTCACTCTATCCTCCTCATTAAGTCAACAATATCAATATTTAAGGTGTGATTTCACATTTGTATGATACTAAAATTCAGATTGTGGATCATGAAAAAAATTGCAGCAAAGCTTATGGATTCAAACAGACTAAATAATCACAATCAAATAGGCAAGCTGTTCAAAATTGTAATATCTTGAAGCAAGCAAAAGAAAAAGGTGCACATCAAGACCATTTTGATTACAACACCTGGAAAGGGCACAGGATCAGCAGCAAATTCACTAAAATGCCATAGAACAGAATGTACATTTCCCACTTCAGCAAGCACTCAAAGCAGAAGTCATCAAAGGAGCTTCACAACCACTCAAGCAAAACAAATATAAGCACCAAATATATTAAATCCAAGGACTGCATCCTCTAAATGAAACATTCACCAAGAAAGGCAGTATTTTGACAGAAGTAAAATGGCAAGAACTTTGCAACCTCTATAGTAGTAACAAGTCAAGATAAAATACTTTGAAAGCAAGGAACAGATAAAGCTTCATCAAAGCACTATAGATGGACAATGTAAGGAGAACCAGTGTAAAAGAAACATAAAATAGAGCAATAAACTCGATGCAAGATTATTACAAATAAATCATAACAGAAAAGGTCAAACAAAGTTATTGGGACCATGAGACGCAGTGTCTATTTTCCAACAAGAAGAAAAAGTAATGACCTATCTAAAATTAATTAGTCACCAAATGGTCAAAAATGGAATTTTTGTTTTGGAAAGTGTTCCTAGCTGTGAGGTGCATCTTGATCTACTGTTGCAGTTTCCATAGTGCAGCTGTTAAAAAAATTCTATTGGTACATCTGCAAAGATTCTAAACCAAATGTAAAAATTTTTGGGAGAGAGAGATAATGGGAACTGCAGATGCTGGAGATTCCAAGATAATAAAATGTGAGGCTGGATGAACACAGCAGGCCAAGCAGCATCTCAGGAGCACAAAAGCTGACGTTTCGGGCCTAGACCCTTCATCAGAGAGGGGGATGGGGGGAGGGAACTGGAATAAATAGGGAGAGAGGGGGAGGCGGACCGAAGATGGAGAGTAAAGAAGATAGGTGGAGAGAGTGTAGGTGGGAAGGTAGGGAGGGGATAGGTCAGTCCAGGGAAGACGGACAGGTCAAGGAGGTGGGATGAGGTTAGTAGGTAGCGGGGGGTGCGGCTTGGGGTGGGAGGAAGGGATGGGTGAGAGGAAGAACCGGTTAGGGAGGCAGAGACAGGTTGGACTGGTATTGGGATGCAGTGGGTGGGGGGGGAAGAGCTGGGCTGGTTGTGTGGTGCAGTGGGGGGAGGGGACGAACTGGGCTGGTTTAGGGATGCAGTAGGGGAAGGGGAGATTTTGAAACTGGTGAAGTCCACATTGATACCATATGGCTGCAGGGTTCCCAGGCGGAATATGAGTTGCTGTTCCTGCAACCTTCGGGTGGCATCATTGTGGCAGTGCAGGAGGCCCATGATGGACATGTCATCAAGAGAATGGGAGGAGGAGTGGAAATGGTTAGCGACTGGGAGGTGCAGTTGTTTGTTGCGAACTGAGCGGAGGTGTTCTGCAAAGCGGTCCCCAAGCCTCTGCTTGGTTTCCCCAATGTAGAGGAAGCCGCACCGGGTACAGTGGATGCAGTATACCACATTGGCAGATGTGCAGGTGAACCTCTGCTTGATGTGGAATGTCATCTTGGGGCCTGGGATGGGGGTGAGGGAGGAGGTGTGGGGACAAGTGTAGCATTTCCTGCGGTTGCAGGGGAAGGTGCCGGG